>NW_027468587.1:26044283-26661783 GCF_046254945.1 Alosa pseudoharengus
CGGATCCCACCCCTGATCTCTCTCCCATTCGCTTCCAAAGCCCCCCCCCCCAAAAAAAAAATATATACTTTAAAAAAAGAAAGAAAATCAATTATATAGAAGAACATGAGGCACTTGTGTAGCATATTATTAATGTCACAGGAGATGCCAGTAAAGTTTACCTATGACATTAGTCATGCTTGACTATGGTTCTGATATGGACAGTAAAAGATGCTGTCAACGGAAATTGTGCCTATGTGATGAAATCATATTTGCAGACACTGAATCTAGGAGATAAGGCCAATCGTACAATTTATAAAGTAAACTAGCACTATTTAGAATCCCTTAAAAAAAAAACAGTCCTTTCCTTTTTCACCGTGATGAAAAAATATCCATCCAATGTAGAAATAAAAATGCTTGAGAGATGAAAAGCCATGAGGTCTTAAGAGGCCAACAACTCATAGTGAGTGCTTTTCCGTTGCTTTCAGTACAACTCCTCACACTAGCGCCGCACACCGGCACCAAACTCTTTCATCACCACAGTGTTGATTGTGCTTCAGTTCTATTTTTGTTTGCACCGCTCAAGAAAATCCACTGATTATTGAATGCTTGTCAGTGCTGGCACATAACGACATAACATGACGAACGGCACTTCTGACTTTGTCTGAGTGGCTCTTTGTAGGCGATTACCGACCTAGTAACTCTCTAGTTTCAGGTAGAAACCCCCCTCCCCCCATCCCCCCTCCGGAATTGTAACAGAAAAATCCTATGCTACAGGAATTTTTCTACAGACTGCTGTCGGTGCATTCCCTCTATATTATATTGAAGTTATGTTTATGCTTTGTTGCAAAAGACGCATATTTAGTTAGTTTATTATTGCGCTTCTCAACTGTAGGGGGACCCTGACAGCAAATCTTGTTAAGGGTGCCTTTAATCCAAGTCCTGGTCAGTAAGTCTCTGATTTCGCAGCAAACTTGGTTTAAAATCTTATAAAGGATCTATAAAGGTCCTCTTTCTTTGTGACTTTTGATTCCACAGACTCGTGAACACTTGTCCAAAGCACAACGGGGGCTTGTGGGAGATGGCGTCTCCGAGGTCATGACCAAGCTGAGGGTGACATCCAGCGATGGGACGAGCTACAGTGGTGATCTGCTGGCCATTGTGGACGTGCTGAAGAACATGACGGAGATCTTCAGACGAGTCCAGTACAGTCCCAGCAGCCTGGACATGAGGGTTGGCAGCACTTTTAAGTCACCCATGTCAATCTTTCAGATAGCCTGGGAGATTGGTCCATGAATACTCCCATTTCTTTCTTTCTTTCTTTCTTTCTTTCTTTCTTTCTTTCTTTCTTTCCTTCTTTCTTTCCTTCTTTCTTTATTTCTTTCTTTCTTTCTTTCTTGTCTCTCTCTTTATCACAATACATATTTCAATCTGCCTCTCTCTGACAGAACTTTGTCCAGTCAGTGAGTAACCTGCTAATGGAGGAGAACAGAGACAAATGGGAAGAAGCAGAGTTGGTGAGTGATCTCTCTCTCTCTCTCTCCCTCCCTCTTTCTCTCTTTCTCTCATACACTTATAATTTGGCCATGCAAACACTGATATCTTCTTTCTTTCTCTCTCACTCACATAGCTTGGGCCAAACATCAAGGAGCTTTTCCGTCTAGTGGACGACTTTGTGGATGTCATCAGCTTCAGAATGAAGGACTTCCAGGACACCTACGAGGTCACAGACAACCTAGGTACATCCTGTCCACTTCCTCTCTCTCCTTCAGCAGTCACAGGGTGAAGCAGTATTTAATGACTCCCATCCCCAGGAGAAATGTTACTTTTCTAAAAAGAATATGAAAGTATAGGTCTGCATGATCTGTTCTCCTCAGTATGACCACAGTGTCAGGGTATCACTTCATTATTTCCTCTTTCCACACGCTTTTTTTCACCCTGATCTCTGGCTCCAGTGAATTAACAGGTTATTACCAAAGTGCTGGTCACAGCAGGGTGATATATCGGCTCAAGGCAACCAGGCTAAAATCCAGAACAGTTCCCTAAAAGCCTTCCATCTGTGGCAGTAACAGTAAACGAGAGACTTCCTAGGCTATTCTGAACGATATCTGACTCTTCCTGTCTGTCTCTCTCTCTATCCCTCTCTCTCCCCCTCTCTCTCTCTCTCTCTCTCTCTCTGTGTCTCTGTCTGCCTGTGATCATAGTGCCAAGAAGCTTTTAGTGATGTCAGTGAGGTGCTGTTTGAAGTCCTGTGAATGTGCCCAGGTACTTTCAGGGTGTCTAGGTCTGACTGAAAGGGGGGACTGGGGAGCACATGCTCAAAGACACCCACACAACCTGATTGAACTCTTGAATACTTTTTTATTCTCTCTTGCTTTCTTCCTCTCTCATCCTCCTACACCACGCTTGCCAGCCGCCGTAGAAGATACACACTTACACGCGCATGCCCAAATAACATGCTCACACACACACACACACACACACACACACACACACACACACACACACACACACACACACACACACACACACACACACACACAAACCTGCATACACAAACACACAGTTTTGTTCCCATCGCTGTCCATCACAAACAGACACATGGCAAAGGCATCATAAGAATGTAGTATTACAAGGAGGGGGGAATCAGAAGAAATATTGTGTCAGGATGTGTTGGCTACTATCTGCTTCACACAGCCACACACACACACACACACACACACACACACACACACACACACACACACAGCACAAGGAGTAGAGGGAGATG
This sequence comes from Alosa pseudoharengus, assembly GCF_046254945.1. Classification (NCBI taxonomy): domain Eukaryota; kingdom Metazoa; phylum Chordata; class Actinopteri; order Clupeiformes; family Clupeidae; genus Alosa; species Alosa pseudoharengus. The sequence goes on from NW_027468587.1 coordinate 26,047,033, forward strand.
GAAAAAAAGATGAAGAGTGGTTCAGTGAGAATGATTGGGTGGACTGTAAAGGCACTGACAGAGGATTTCTAGCCGATAAGATCGAACAGTCTCAAAGGAGGCTTTGAAGGAAGGCTGCTATCTGTGATGAATTAGATAAAGTGATATCAGCCCTAAAATAGGGCTCACTGAGAACTGTCCACTGCACTCAGGGCTTGATAACACACTCACTTGTGGTTACCATGGTATTCTTTAGAATTCTCAGCCATAATCTCAAATGTGCAGTCTTGCAGCCCACAGTAACTGTGAATTCTCAGATGGGTGTTTGTCATGTATGGCACGAGAGTTTCCGTCTGCTGTCTTCAGAGCAATAAAAACAGTTGTCCCTTCTCTCTATCTCTGCTAACATCTCAGCTCCGTTCCCTCCCCCCTCCTCTTCCCCATCCTCCTCTTCCTCCTCTTCCCCGCCTATTCCCCCTCCTCTTCTTCCTCCTCTTCCTCTCCTCTTCCCCATCCTCTTCTTCCTCCTCTTCCCCTCCTCTTCCTCCTCCTCTCCCCCTCCTCTTCCCCATCCTCTTCTTCCTCCTCTCCCCCATCATCTTCTTCCTCCTCTTCCCCTCCTCTGCCTCCTCATCTTCCTCCTCCTCTCCCCCCTCCTCTCCCCCCTCCTCTTCCTCCTCCTCTTCCCCCTCCTCTTCCTCCTCCTCTTCCCCCTCCTCTCCCCCCTCCTCTTCCTCCTCCTCTTCCTCCTCCTCTCCCCCCTCCTCTTCCTCCTCCTCTTCCCCCTCCTCTTCCTCCTCCTCTTCCTACTCTTCATTCTCTTCCTCTCCTCCTTCTCCTCTTCTGCCTCATTTTTCTTCTCCTACCCTCTGTTCTTATTTCTCCTACTCTTCCTCCTTCTTCCTCCTTTTCCTCCTTCTCCTCCTCTCCCTCTTCCTCCTCTTCCTCCTCCTCTTCAGTGTTGAGCATCCACAAGCGGCCGGTGTCGGGGACTGCTGACATCAGTTTCCCCATGAAGGGCTGGAGGGGTATGGTGGAGTGGGCACGCAGCTCTGAGGACCGTGTCACCGTATCCAAAGACGTCCTGGCCACTGACAAGTCAGGTGAGGCCGCTCCATCCAATCACAGAGCTTCCCCTCACAGCAACCATAACAGGACTTCCTGTTGCAATCGCCCACAGTGTCTTCCTACCTCTCTTGACCCATCTCTTCCTCTCTGCTGGACATCTCCTCTGTCCTGACTGTAAGGAGACCCTTTTAATAGACATGGGCAGCAAGTCCATACTAAAACAACACTGGCTACCTGCCTCTCCATGCTTACTTCTTTGCCATGCAAAGACCACTGAAAGAGATGAATGATAATGGACATTGAGAGTGGGTGATTAGTGTGATCCCTGTTTCCCTCCCTTTGTCTCTCTCTCTCTCTCTCTCTCTCTCTCTCACTCTCTCACACACAAAAAACACACACACACACAAACACAAGCACACCGGTGTTGTGTGTTCCCTTTTAAATGACATCGCCTGAAGCCTCTGTCCTTTTCCATTCCAGTGAGTCTGACCGTTTGTATCGACAGATAGGCCAGAAAGCATGGCAGAGCGGAGGCATAGCCAGCCCCCGTGGGCAGCCCAGACGCTTACGTGCACACACACAAATACACACTCACACACGCTGTTCCCCCCAGTGCCCATGGGAGCGCAGCTGAAAGCCCAGAGCGTCAGCCGCTGCCTACACAGCTTGGCAATCTCCCCAGCAATCACAGAGCGTAAGCCAGACAGTTTGAGTGTGTGTGTGTGTGTGTGTGTGTGTGTGTGTGTGTGTGTGTGTGTGTGTGTTTGTGTGTCTATGAGCGAGAGTATGTATATGTTGATGGGAAAGCAGATGGGACAATGTGTATATGCATGCATGCAAGTGTGTGTGTGTGTGTGTGTGTGTGTGTGTGTGTGTGTGTGTTTGTGTGTGTGTGTGTGTGTGTGTGTGTGTGTGTGTGTATGCGCGTGTGTGTGTTTGTGCGTGTGCGTGTGTGTGTGTGTGTGTGTGTGTGTGTGTGTGTGTGTGTGTTTCCTGTGTCCTTTTTGTTTTGCCTGAGGCCCTGAGCCTTGTCTTCCTTTGACAGTCCTGCAGTTTAAATTTTTGATGGCTCCTGGAGTTAGCTGTGTTAATCTTTTTGAGCTCCATGCATATTTCTTCCTGGCCCTTGAGCAAATTCAGGCTGCTATGGAAACAGATGATTGTGCTACCATTTGTCTGCTACTCGTGTGTGTGTGTGTGTGTGTGTGTGTGTGCATGTTTGTGTGTGTGTGTGTGTGTGTGTGTGTGTGTGTGTGTGTGTGTGTGTGTGTGTGTATGTGTGTGTGTGTGTGTGTGTGTGTGTGTGTGTGTGTGTGTGTGTGTGTGTGTGTGCGTGCGTGTGTGTGTGTGTGTGTGTGTGTGTGTGTGGCTGCAGGTTTCTTTGTATTCATGTGTGAATGAGAGTATTCTTCACTGTGTGTGGCTTTGCATGTGTGTGTATGTGTGAGTGTGTGTACGTGTGTGAGTTTGCGTTTCTGTGCCTGCATGTGTGTTTAGCGTTTATAGATGGTTGGGTATGTAGGCCAGCACTGCTGTGAGCCACTGGCAGTGGGGGAGGGAGACAGGGTGACCTGTATTTTCTTACTCACCTTAAGCGGCACAAACTTCGGACACCCACACAGACACACCAACACCCCTACACACACACACACACACACACACACACACACACACATATTTACAGAAACAAAAACACGTACACACACAGATACACACATAAACACACATAAAATCCAAACCCACATACACACACATGTGAAGTCATTAGCATTATCCAACACTGGATGGGGGGGGGGGGGGGGTGGGCTGGATAAAAGCAAGCACTTTTAGCACAAACCACGCACTTGTTCACACATTGTGTGGCACGTTCCCTGCCAAAAACAAGGATTACCCCATCTTTTCAATGCAATGTTTTAACAAGTGTGTGTTTGTGTGTTGAATGATCCTTTTTGTTGTTGTGTTTGTGTCTATGTGTTGAACCCATGAAGATGATACATCATCATTTGTGACTGGAATCGTCCTTTACAAAGATCTGGGTAGCATCCTGTCCCTTGGGAGGTGAGAGCTAATTGTTGTTTTTTTTCCTTTCCATCCACCTTTTTTCCCTCTCTTCATCTACAGTATCTTTCACACTCTCTCCTTTCCCTGAATTCTGTCTATCCATTCTTTATCTCTTCTCTCACTATCTGCCCCCCCCCCCCAGTGCTATACTCTGCTTTGTTGCTATGTGAGCAGGTTTCTGTACTATTTACCACTTAAATTGGCCTGCAGTGGCCCCAGTTGAGACTCTCTAAACTAGCTCACTTTTTGAATAAATAATGTATGAACACTGTTAAGTATTTCATGCATGTAAATTAAATTTATTCCACACCTTGTGGACTGTACAGTACGGCCATTTTAAACTTTTATTTGAGCAGCTGTCACAGAGCACAAGGGCCCTTTATCATACTCGAGATGGGGGAGACTTATTACCATAGCAAACATGGAAAACACATGTTTGGAAGTAGCATTCACATGGCAGAGACCCCTCCAATCCTCCCACAGACACCGCTTCAAAATAAAATCTGCATTCATGCATCTGTGAACAGGAGGCTTTTCCCTTCTAGTTCTCATTGTCATTGCTCTCTACCTCTCTCTCTCTCTCTCTCTCTCTCCCTCTCTCTCTCTCTCTCTCTCCCTACTTTGCTCTCTCACATCCTCACATGTTTGATAAGTTGTGAAGAAATGAAGAAATGAGCCGAGTGGTTTGTCGTGGGAGAGCCTGTGCAACCCCAGGCATTTGCATTGCCTGATCACATGGAGAAACACACTGGAGTGGGTGGGGAAGTGGGTGGAATAGCTGTTTAAGGGGGGGGGGGGGGGGACTGTGAAGACAAAAATAGCTCAGATTGACTCTGTGATCTGATCCAATAGTCTGATGGAGGTGCAGGGGGGAGTGATGGAGCTGACAGGGTTTGATGTGAGCTTTAAGACCTGCATGTCTGCCCTTTCCTGCATAGAAACAACACCGTGCTCAATTCCAAGGTGGTCTCCGTGACAATCAAGCCCACGCCAGGTCCCTTATCCACACCCATTGAGATTGAGTTCTCACACGCCTACAATGTGAGTAGTCTTGTTTTCTTATGTAGCAACTAGCAACCACAAAGGCTTACACTATTCTGTGGAATTCCTGTGTGACTTGTGTTATAACCAGGGCTTTGAACCAGATTTATTTTCCAATTGTATGGTTCTGAACAGAAACAGTATTTTAATGTTTCCGGCTTTCGGTTCAACCCTAAAATTGACATTCCTGAACCGGTTAGAAAAAAAAAATAACTTCTTAAACCGGTTAATAACGTTCCGTGTCAGCCATGGGACATACAAATAGGCTGATCATTAGGACTTATATATTTTGTTACTCATACTTAGTTATACTTATATATATTGTTAATCTACATATTTTCCTTAACTCTCTATCTTATCATCAAACATTAAAAAAGCACTATAGGCTACATTATGCGGAATAACTGTAATTCTGACATGCCTACATTTTTTTCAGTATTATACCTGTACATGAATTAAGAGAAGGAAAATTTCTGTCGTGTCGTTTATTGGCAAGGTATTGTCAATGCTAGCTGTCCAGCATTATTTAGCTATATCAAAGTCCTTTTAAGCAAGTCCCTCCACTCGGCGGCCATATAGCAACGTTTTTTGGGCACTCATCGGGCATCCTATTCAGCAGAAATGCGCGTGCGCAAGGCCTCACGACACCAATCTTGCTCCAGCGGCGAGTTCACAACACATGATTGGGAAGATGTCTTCACAACACACCATATGATTGGCTCAATGTATTCACATCACTCCACACGATTGGCTCAATGTATTCACATGTTGACGTTTTGCCGAGGAAGGGGTGGGATATGTGTAGACAACGGCCATACAAACTAACCCCATGCATTTCTATGGAGGGTTTTTTGAGTGCTGTGTCTCCTCATTAGAAAGTCTCTGGCTATATTCTCGTTTGCTTGACCCAGCAGATTTTTACAACAATGCATTGGAAATTCATAGCCTATCTAAATAGATAGAATTCATATTTAAAACCAAACATTTGTAAAATACTTGGTACAATATATACCTCTTATGATTGAGCTTGAGAGACAGGCTACAGCTTGGGATACGATCTTGATTAGGCTACTTGTTGGTGGCAAGCTTCTCTATTACATTTATCCCGATGATGAAATGATGGGAAGTGAACCTCACCAAGTCATATTGCACAGAAATCTTGTCAAAGAACGAAAAAATAACAGTATTAACCGGTTACCATTATTTAAACGATTCTGTTCCGGAACATAAAATGTTCTGTTCCTAGCAAAACATCAAAAGGTTTGTTTTCGTTCTGTGAACTTCAAAGGTTTGGTTATAACTGACTACTGTGTGATTAACCACATCCAGTTTTGTGGTGGTTGTTTTGGACAGGACATACAAACATTGATAGTAGTTACTTGACAAATATGTTTTTGCGATATGTATATTGATATATATATATATACTACATATATTTTGCATGTAGGCCTATTCATACATTCACATCATCACATTGCACCAGATGATAGCTACATACTTGACAGCTACTTAGTCAAGTTTGAGACGTCAGACCCTGAACTCATCTGTGTCCTTTGTTTTCTCCTACAGAGCACCACGAACCAGACCTGTATTGCCTGGGACGAGAGTGACAGGTGAGGCTGGCGTCTTCTCTCAGTCTGTCTGGTGACTACTTTCAGTCTATCTGTTGTGGGTACACACAGTCATCTTTAGGCATTCATTTCAGGCCTCCACGCCAGGCCTCCACAGGGTGAGGCAACTCCTGAGGAAACAGCATTGTTTTTCAAGGGTTGTTTATCTTGATGAGACACAAGTTGACAGGCTGTGACGGAAGGAGGTGTGTGTGTGTGTGTGTGTGTGTGTGTGTGTGTGTGTGTGTGTGTGTGTGTGTGTGTGTGTGTTGTAAAGACAGTGATGCCAATGTGAGTATGCTATCCCTTGTTTTGACGCTGATGGAGCGAGTGGGAAATTACAAATCTCTCTGTCTTTCTCTCTCTCTCTCTCTCTCTCTCTCTCTTGCTTTCTGTATCTCTCTTATATTGTAGCATGAAGAATAAAGAAGGGGAGAGAAAGCATGGGATGGACAGCTCTAGGAATGTGGGTAGAGTGATAGAGAAAAATAGAGAGAGAGAGAAAGACCAAAAGAATAAAGAAACCAAAAAAACTATGTTTTTGGAGTTTTAGGACCTTTTAGAAACATGTAGGCCCACTGCGCAGTCACGCTTCAGACTGTCTTTGCCATGTGTGTTTTTCTCTGGGCCCCTAGGGCCCCTCATCAGGTCTCTCTGACCTTTACGCCTTAAACTCAGATGCAAAGAGAAACAGAAGGATTCAGACGGGGGAGTAAGAAAGACTGAAGAGCATCTTGTGCCTATTACTCATTGGAGTGTAGGTGGGACATTTGCATTTAGATGGGTGCATTCGCTTCTTTCAGTCAAGAAAATACAAAAAAAAAATACAGCCCAATGCTCTGCATTTTACTGTGCTTAAGGGGGAACAGAGAAGTTCACCGAGGGACAAAACCCGAAGGAGGGAGTCAAACGAGGAGTCAGAGAAAAGTAGGAGCCAGAAAACAGACACATGAAGGAGTTGTTGGAAAGTCAAAAGAAAGTTGTTCTAATGACAGTAGAGTGAGTGAGAGAAAGAGAGAGAGAGAGAGATTGGACGAGGACACAGAAATGTAATCTAGCTGTACATGGATGGGAGGAGACAAGGGGGAGTGGTGGGCATGTTCTAAGCAAAATTAAAATCCATCTTGGACAGCAGATATGATTAATGAGTTAATATTTGGGGTAGAAATTGGAATCTTAGGAGGCGTCCTTGTCAGAGAGCGTCGGCTTGATAACAACTGAGGTGTGTGTGTGTTTGTGTGTGTGAGTGTGTGTATGTGTGTGTGTATGTGTATGTGTCTCTCTGTGTGTGTGTGTGTGTGTGTGTGTGTGTGTGTGTGTGTGTGTGTGTGTGTGTGTGTGTGTGTGTGTGTATGTGAGAGAAAGAGAGAGAGAGAGGGAGAGAGAGTGTGTGTGTGTTGAGTGTATGAGTGAATTTCCCCAAAGGCATTTTCACTCAGCAATCTGTTGGTGTTTGTGAGAGCTACAACAACAGCTACTCATCCTACTCCTTTGACAGATACACAGTTAATTATAATAATCATTCATTATTAACTAATGCTTACAGTGTCCTAATGCCTACAGTGTCCTGTGTCCTTTTGTCCTTACCATTATTATTCACATTTAGGTTGTATTGCCAGTTTTCTGGGATGGGATTTCCCCTTTTCGGCTCATACAGACTTGGCTCACTCCATCCGACTCAATGTTCTCACAGTCAGGGCTGCTGGACTGCTACACAAATGATCCAATTACACAGTGGCGAGCCTGTCTGTATGTTTGCGTGGCCGATGAGAGGCCTAATCGTATCATCCACAGAGTCTGTACGGTGGCTTCTCTATTGGATTTGGGTGAGGATGATGTGCTAACGTTAGCTCTGCAGGGAACAGGGCCCTCCGGGGCTACAAGCGCCCGATCACGCTAATGCTACCTCCCATTTTAGCTCCCTGTGGCCCCCGAGGCATACTGTGAGTCTATTGCACTGTGAGTAACCCTGCGCGTTAGCACTGCAGCGCAACAGTGCACTGTAGGTAACCTTGCCAATGCTGCCATCGGGCCCCAGTGCACTATGGGTAACCTGATGAGCCAAAGCCATCCTGTGTCAGTGGTGAGGGAAGAGATGGAAGAGTTTTTTTTCCCCCATCCAGCTTGCCAAGAGCTGGTCTTGGTCCTGATGTTATAACAGCTGAGGCACACTAGGCAGAGTTTTAGAAACGACTGTGAAAAAGATTGCAAGGCGATACAGGATTGATTTATGAACTGCAAGGCAGATTTATGAGGATATTTGCATATTTTGATATTTGTCTACACATTGTACATTTACCGTGGAGACAACATGACATTTGTTGGTGGTTTGATTGTTTCATTTAAACACAAATCATTTACATTACATTACATTACATTACATTACATTTGGCTGACACATTTTTAGCCAAAGCGACTTACAACATGGTAACAATTTTAAGTTTTAAAGCGATTCTCAACAATTTTAGGACAATTTAAAGAACAGTTTAGAAACAGTAGAGTACAGTAAGAATAAGTGCATCGGTGAGTGCTGTTACGTCTCAGTTCAAGACGGCTGGTGAGTGCTAGGACCAGCAAGACTTGTTGTGAGTGGTGCTATGAGAGGAGATGTTCTCTAAAGAGCTGGGTGTTCAGGAGTTTTTTGAAAATGGAGAAGGATGTCCCTGCCCTTGTAGGAACTGGCAGTGTGTTCCACCAGCGAGGAAATCATAAATGTGATGCTGCTTAATCTTAATTTAAGTATGTTAAGGTCCTGTGTAGGCCTACTCTATAAAATATATTTTTGCCAGTCATTTACCATATGCCTATGACAGAATATTCAGAGTTGTTTTGGGGTACACACACACACACATGTACACATGTAGTCAACTGCATCTTTAAACATTGAGAAAAGAGCAGGAGGTCATACAGTATCTCAGGTCAAACACGGGTTGTCTGAGGCTGAGGGGACAGTGAAAATAAGGTGTTTCTGATTTGTCTTCTGTTTACCTGTAAGCCCACTTACCTGCTTACAAACGGGAAGGGAGTGGCACTTAGAGACTTTAGGAAGTGTTTTAAGACAGATGACCATATATCTCCAGTGTACAAAACTGAGCAAAACCACTATATTTCCTTTCATTCGGAGCCCTGTAGATGACTTTGGGGAAGTCTACTGATGTTGGAAACAGCTTTGTTTTCCAAAAATATCTCACAACGTGTGAGTCTTATTATCGTGTTATTATTGCATTATTGGGTCCTATTAGAAAAAAATATATAGGGTATAAATATAATGTTTTTTGATTGCCTATAGGCATTATTATTATTATTATTATTATTATTATTATTATTATTATTATTATTATTAACAACCGCAACAATAATAATAATAATAATAATAATAATAATAATAATAATAATAATAATAATTGTCCATTTTTCTGTTTGGGCATTTTTCTCTATTCAGTTACATTGTAATAACCTAGCTGTGTAGAAGCCTGAGGTGCTGGCTGCATCAGCTCGTCCGAACATCCCCATTTTTTGTGTGTCTAATTTCTGGTGTTTCAGCTCGCATGCAGCGGGTAGAGTAAAACGGATTAAGGAAAATAGCCGATTTAACATCGGGGATTTTAGTGCGCTTTTCCTCCGTTTCCGTTCACCGCATCTTTCTCTCTCCGCAGCTCCTCACTCCTCGGCTCCTGGTCTACCCGAAGCTGCAGAGCTGTGTCTGTCAACTCGTTCCGTACTAAATGCGTGTGTGACAGACTGTCCACCTTCGCCATTTTAGCACGGCTCAATCCCGATATGGTAAGTCTGCCACCTTCTTCGTGCTGTTTTGTGTTTGGGTGTCTCTGAGTGGACGTGTTTGCTCTCTTGTGTGTGAACCAAGCTAGCGGTTTTGCAACATAGGCGTCATTGTCATTCTGTATCAACAGATCCTTCCAAGGCACGCTCCCTCCCTCTCGCGACATAGCCTACCAGTGCTATACTGACAAGCGTGCGATTTTATTTGATTGAGGGTAAAGGAAAAGGCACCTTAGAATTCCATACGTGAGAAAGAAACCGTTGATTTTATTTTAATAGGAAGACACATCGAAAATGAGGTGTTCATTGATGTGTAGCCTACACACAGGGAAGGTAGACGTTGCTACTCGTCATATGCATTTGCTTAGCATACATTAGTTGGGTAAAGGAGGTTGTTGGTGACGAAATGAATTATGTGATGAAAATAAAATCAGTCTGACATTATAATTTCGGTCAGCTAGTTAGCCTACACTAGCCTTTTCTTAGTAGAAAGTGTAGTGGTGAATGCATGGTTAAAATCAGTATGCTTAGGCTACAGTTTGTGCTCTATTTCTTTTCAAATAAATGCGTTGGAATTGATTTCCTGTAGCACTGGCAGTCTATGTGAATGCAGTTTCAATGTGTCCATCTTTTGTCATATCAAGCAGCATGCACTTGGCTATAGCTGCCATTCCCCTCTGCCTGTGTCCGTATGTTTTCCAATTCTCTGAGCACCCCAGTCTTTAAAGATTGCAAACACAATAGGGAGAGTGTTTGAGTTTAAATGGTCAAATCTGGTCTCATTTGACTCAGATGGAAGCAAAAGACCTTGCCCTTGTGTTGCATTTTCATTCAGTACGATTAGTTATTATTAGACTGGAAACTGCCTCAGAAGAGGTTTGTTCACTAGTTGCCCTGGAAACAGCCTGGCCAGGGGAGGCCCTTCTTAAAGCTAGAAGACTCTGTAACAGTGTCTTTGTGCTGCTTGGCCCACATACAGGACACAGAGCCAAGGAAATGGAGATTTAGGTTAGGATTGAATGTAAGCAAAAAAAACCTCCCCTGCGGAAGCAAGGAATATTTTTTTTCACCCCGTTTAAGCTTTCCTTGCCATTGCAGTGGATCAAAGACAGCACTTAAGAGCACTCCAGCGATTGCCTCAGTCTGGGAGAGAGAAAAAAAAACATATACCTGCATAATGGTGTGGAAGAGGAAAGAAAACACAACCTCACAGACGCACACAAACACACACACACACACACACACACCAGCGTCTGTCCACAAATGTTTGTGTTTTGATGTAGCTCAGTCAAATGAATTTCTGACTTCCTGATAGTTGGATTGCTGTTAAGGGTTTTAGCCAGTCTGACTGGATCTGTGCAGCTGCCCTTAGTCCTAGAATCATGACACTAAGCTGCTGCAGGCCTTCCATAGGTGTGTGTGTGTGTGTGTGTGTGTGTGTGTGTGTGTGTATGTGGCCTGTCTGTGTGTACGTGTGAGACATGGATGCTAGGCCTGCATGCCGATGCCAGCCCTCTCCCATTGTGCGTGCTGGCCCTACCTGGGGCAGATGGCATGCGATTTGGTGAGTGTCACAGTTTGTGGTTTATGTGCCTTGCGGGAAGCATATTGTGGCGATTTCATTCCCTTCTTGCTGCCAGGAAGAGAGAGGAGGGGGAGGGGTGCCGGCTCCTCCTCTTCCGCTCCTGAAGAGTCGAGGAGGGGCTGGCTCGGGGAGGAGAGTCGAAGGCCTCCGAGAGTCCGCTGGTTGAGCTGCTAATTATTCCTGCGGCAGCCACTTGCCGTCGCACAAATTGTCTGAGTTCCTTTCTGTCTGCATCTCCCTTCTCCACCTACTGCCTTGGAATAACAAAAAGCAGAGAGAGCCGAATCCTGCTCTTCAGTCCTAGTCTCACACATTTTTCTAGTCTGTGCATTCATCCAAACCCTCTTGTCTCCCGTTCCCCCTCACTGGCTATAGAATGTATAGCCTACCCTGACTACTCTCTCTCTCACACGCACACACACACACACACACACACACACATTACCGCCCAGTCTAACTTCCTGTCTTTGTTGTCATCCCACATGTCTGCATCTTTCCTTGTCTTTATCTGTCTTCTACTCTTACTCATTACCTTCGCACTCAGACTCCCCCCCACCCTTTTGCTGTGTACAGCACAGTTTGGCTGCAGCCTTCGGAGAGCACACACACACAATCTCCATGTGTTGTTTTCCCTGCGGTTGTTATGGACTGCTAGCCTGGCTAACATCAGACCACATCTCATTGAGATGGGGTCTGGGAACTACACATTCATTTTCTCGTATTTGAAAAATGGTTTACGAATGCCCAGAGCCGTCTATTGGGCGCTACGAATGTCTATCAAATGCATCTGTACGTAGCTCATAACCGCTTCAGTGTGTCGTCATCGTCTTGCTGTCCCCCCTCCGTTCTGTGATTGTTTCCTTCGTTGAGGTGAAAATGAAGTCCATGGAATCCAGGCTGCCTAGCAGCGTGAATAAAATCACGCGCAAGGCAGCATGGAAAAACCCAGGCTAATGGACTGCACTCTACAGAACAGATTCTACCACTGTGGCACCATGGGTAGAATATCTACTGTAGGGTGTCAACACACATTATAGTTTCGGGAGGCACACATGGGGTTAAATTGCAAAGGATTGCTGAGGACTGATTGGTGTTTAGTGTCACCAGGAACACAGTCCCAGAGGAAGTGCTCTTCAAGGTCACAGTGGCATTTCCCATAATGACAGCTGATGACTGGAAGGGGCGGTGTAGCATCCACCAGACAGCATGCTCAGAACAGGGTCTCAGACATCCTGCTTGACATGACAGCAAAGTGCTCGCTAAGAACAGTCATTTCCACTCAGAATCAAACTTCTGTCCAGGGCAGGGCTGGAGGTGAAATGCCTGGACACACCTGCCGAACTGGTTAGATTTCCACATCAGCCCATTACCTTGCACTCAACGGCTCCATTTTGTCCCCTCTCTGAGGAAAAGTACAAGACATGCTTTTAATACCTATAGCTTTTGATGTTCATATGAATTTAATTCCTTTTAATTCATTTGACCTCAACTATGAATGTGAAGTACATACTTCAATGTTGTGTGGAAATAAGCCTGGGTTGGCTAATGGCTAGCTTTCAGTGTGTAGTAGCCATGATATCTGCTATGCCTCTGTGTGAAGAGTCATCGTTTTAATTAAGCCCATAGAAGCGTCCACACTGCTGGACCCCTGGGCTTTGTTGCTGGTGTGTAAAGCCATTATCATGACGATATGAGTGAGTGTGATGCTTAAAAGCTAACCACACACTACTGCAAACACAAATACAAATACACACACAGGGTATGTGTTTCATAACCTCTTAGCACGTTTTCAAGTAGAGCAGTAGGTCACAGAAGCAATGAGGATAACAGCCTACTGCTGGCCATGCTGCATCATGTTGTTAGCAATTATGCCGCAAGTAAGCCATGAAAACCTTGATGAATTTAAGTATCCCTTATCCACCCACCCAAAAAGCACACATACACACACGGATGTGTACACATGCACTATCTCTGTCTCTCTTTCTCTCTCACACACACACACACAGACACACACACACGCACACACAGAGTCCTTCACGGCAATTTTTTCATTAGATTAGAGACCTTTCGTCACAGTAAGTCCTCTCTCTCTCTCTCTTCCCATATCTAAGTGTCTATCTATCTAAACGGCAGTTTGTACTATTCGTTGTTATGGAGGAAGGGGGCATTGGTGTCCGCTCATGACCCATCCCTGGCCCAGAGGCTGTAAAAGTTTGACCGTCTCTGCAGGGCTGTGGCGAAGGCGGAGGCTGTCGTCCCTGCACACCCATGATCTTGTTTCTGTGGGGAGGAGTGACTGCAGTGCAGATTAACTAGAGCCATTTAATTAACTCTGAGCCAGCGCACACATCAAGCCGCAAGAAGGAAAAAAATGGGCCATAAACTCAGCCAATTATGCTAACCCCCTTTGCATGTAGAGAGGGGCATGGGCGTTTGTGTGTGTGTGTGTGTGTGTGTGTGTGTGTGTGTGTGTGTGTTTAAGGAATTCCTGGCCATCACTCTGGTCCCATCTGAGGAGACAGACAGCCTGGAGGTTGTGTGTGTGTGTGTGTCTGTGTGCGCGCGTGTGTGTTAATGTCTGATTTGATGTGTGCATGGATGTGCTAATTTCTGTGCAAAGACAGGGAAAGAAACTTCACCCACAGAACTCAAGCTATGTTATGTACTGTACTGTAGCTGCATGCTATCATGTCCTTAATCACAAACACCTACCGTTCCTGACCCATCCTGATCTTTTCAGTTTAGATGTGTCCAACACAGTATCATCAACATGTCATTGTTTGTTTATACGGTACCTAAAACAACAGGGGTGTTTCAAGTGACCATGGGATAAGACGTTTGAAGGGTTTGCCTTTTACAGAGATAATGGCAGATTGGCAGTAGTGTCTGGATGTCAATGACCTCTTAACATCAATTTAATTTAGAACATTATTTGTGTTAATGTTCAAAAAGCTTTTGTTTTGTGTAGAATGGGACCACAGCATTTCAGTCTATCCTCTCTTCATTTAGCTTCTTTTGTGTGAACTCCTTATAATAAAATAGTTTCATTTTTGACCTTCCCTCGTGCACAGGTTCAGAATTTGAGTTTTTTAGCATCCGTTCTTCTGAGCAGATTGGAGTGTGTTTCCTTCTACACAGTAATGTCTGGCAGTCTGGAACTGTCTAGAGGGCTTATGGCTCTTTCCATGTAGCAGTGTGTCTGGGCTCGGAATAAAGCACATCACAAGTCTCTGATTGGACTGGCACTGCATCACAAACATAGACAAACACATCCACTAACTCAGATAGACAGCACAGACACACACACTCACTCAAACGCACACACTCTCATGGACACACACACACACACACACACACGCAGATACCCTCACTATGTAGCCAGGTACAGTCCCTCAGCAGCGGACACCATCATCCTGTTATGTCGCCATAGCAACCAAGACAATAGCTCTGCTACCATGGAGATTGTTTTTCCCAGAGGTTTTTGTGACTGTTTATTTGTGCATATATGTACTAGTCCAAAGGTTTAAATGGTCTGTCTGCCTGCCCTACTTGGAGAATGTGTTCTTCCAGTGAGTGTTCAGAGCAAACAGATACATGCTCTGCTGAAAGAATTGCCTCCCTTCACAGTGTCACCTTGAAGTGACCTTGTCCTTCCGCCAGGCCCTGACAAACAGTAGCCAGCGCGATCCAGTACTGCACTGCACTGAAACTAGACACCAATGTTTGCCTGAAATGTGCTGACAGCACAGGCATCTGTTAGTGTGTGTGTCTGTGTGTGTATGTGTCGTGGAGGGGTGTGTGTGGCGGGGGGGGGGGGTTGGGTGTGCATGCTTCTCTTTAATTTTTATGCTGCTCTCTAAGTGTTTCTGTATTTGTGTGTGTTTTGTGTGTGTCTGCCATCTAGAACATGGATAAAACGCAAATGCCATCGGTGACGCTGATCGTAGGATGCGGCGTGTCTTCGCTCACATTGCTGCTGCTCATCATCATCTATGTGTCTGTGTGGAGGTGAGACCCAAGCTCACACTCACACACACACACACACACACAAACACACACACACACACACAAGCAAGCAAGTGATTTCACACATTAAAAATTAGCCTACGCAAACCCCGGCTACAGACGCCAGAAATAGCAGTGTTAATGACACTGCATTCATTCAGCTGTGTAGCTCAGCAGAAGGATTTTCCAAATTACCAATTTCCAAAAGACCAGATTAGCATGTGGAATGCACATCTCTCAAGACCAGTTTAACATGTGGAATGCACATCTCTCAAGACCAGTTTATTGTGTAGACTGCACATCTCTCAAGACCAGTTTAGTGTGTAGACCGCACATCTCTCACCAGTTTAGTGTGTAGACCGCACATCTCTCAAGACCAGTTTAGTGTGTAGACTGTACATCTCTCAAGACCAGTTTAATGTGTAGACCGCACATCTCTCAAGACCAGTTTAGTGTGTAGACTGCACATCTCTCAAGACCAGTTTAGCGTGTAGACTGCACATCTCTCAAGACCAGTTTAGCACGTAGAGTATACTTCTGTGTAGACCAGTACAGAGTACAATTTTGTGCAATGGATTAAACTGGTGTGTGTACGTGTGTGTGTGTGTGTGTGTGTGTGTGTGTGTGTGTGTGTGTGTGTGTGTGTGTGTGTGTGTGTGTGTGTGTGTGTACTGTATGTATTGGAGCTAGTATGTGGTGGTATTGTTGTGTGTATCAGTGTGTGATCTAAGAAAGTGCCTGGGTGGTTTTAAAACGTCTGTGTTTATGCAGGTACATTCGCTCAGAGCGTTCCGTCATCCTCATCAACTTCTGCCTGTCCATCATCTCCTCCAACGCGCTGATACTCATCGGGCAGACACAGACACGGAACAAGGTACCCTCAATGCCTAGAGCTGAGTACCCTTACTGCAGGATGCATCCACATCCACATCTATATATAGAAGCCTAGAGCTGAGTACCCTCACTGCAGGATGCATCCACATCCACATCTATATATAGAAGCCTAGAGCTGAGTACCCTCACTGCAGGATGCATCCACATCCACATCTATATATAGAAGCCTAGAGCTGAGTACCCTCACTGCAGGATGCATCCACATCCACATCTATATATAGAAGCCTAGAGCTGAGTACGTGTCAAAAAATGACTTCAAAGAATCTGTATTCAGTGAATTCTTTGAGACAAAAAGTCAAGCATGAATGAGAAAATGTCAAGACTTTTTTTTTAGTCAGTGTCCCTTATACCCTGGATAATGCCAGACCTCATCTCATTGAAATGGGGTCTGGGAACTACACATTCATTTTCTTGTATTTGAGACGTGGTTTACGAACGGTTACGTTTACGAACGTGGTTCCTTCGTTGAGGTGAAAATCTGGTCCATTGAATCCAGGCTGCCTAGCAGGGCGAATAAAATTGCGCACAAGGCAGCTTGGGGAAACCCAAGCTATGTCCCTTAATGAAAAATGCCTACTTCCTACTTTAACATACAGAAGCCTTTTGATGCAAAGCTAGTCTGAGCATTCTATGAAAGACAAGATTAATGAGGCTAATGAGGCATCGGTAGCGTAGTGGCTAAAGAGATGGGCATGCATGCAGTGGACTGAAAAGTTGTAGGTTCAAATCCTGGCTTCCACCGTTGTGCCCTTGAGCAAGGCACTTAACTCTGTCTTACTCTGGCGACAATGGCCCTTGTAATGTAATTGACATTTGTAAGACACTTTGGATGAAAGTGTCTGCTAAATGAATAAAACTGGATGTAAATGGAGCAAAGACACTAATCAGAATACTGCCTGGGTGTAGGTAAGTAAATGTAAAGCAAAGGCTAGCCCTGTACCAACACTAATATCTGCTGCTACTGTATTGTTGCCACTCCTGGATCTCTTTTTTACCACCCCCCTTTCTTTTCCCACTTCTTTCTCCTATGAAATGCAATATCTCTCACCCCCCTCTGTTGTGTTCTCTGTGCGTTCTCTGTGCGTTCTCTGTGTGTTCTCTGTGTGTTCTTTGTGTGTTCTCAGGTTGTGTGCCCTCTGGTTGCTGCTTTTCTTCACTCTCTGTCTGTTTTCTGTTCTCTTGTGCGTTCTCAGGTTGTGTGCCCCCTGGTGGCTGCTTTTCTTCACTTCTTCTTCCTCTCCTCCTTCTGCTGGGTGCTGACAGAGGCGTGGCAGTCTTACATGGCTGTGACGGGCCGCTTGAGGAACCGCATCATACGCAAGCGTTTCCTCTGTCTGGGCTGGGGTGAGACATCTCTCCTCTAGTCATCTCACCTGGCCCTCTTCTCTTGTCCACCCTGTCCCCTACTGCTTCGTCCTTTGTCCTGCCTCTCTCTCTCTCTCTCTCTCTCTCTCTCTCTCTCTTGGTATGTGTGTGTGTGTGTTAGTGTGTGTGTGTGTGTGTGAAAGTACATCTGCATTTGCTTACATTCTTGCCTTCCTTGGTGTGTGTGTGTGTGTGTGTGTGTGTGTGTGTGTGTGTGTGTGTGTGTGTGTGTGTGTGAAAGTACATCTGCATTTGCTTACATTCTTGCCTTCCTCCTGCAGGTTTGCCTGCACTGGTTGTAGCCATCTCTGTTGGCTTCACCAAGGCAAAGGGATATGGGACAGTAAACTAGTAAGTCATTTCAGTGTACACTGCTTTGAATGCAATGTCAGTATGCTAAACATGCTGTTACATATGCTTTGAATGTGTCAGTATACTAAACTAGTAAGTCATTTCAGTGTACACTGCTTTGAATGCAATGTCAGTATGCTAAACATGCTGTTACATATGCTTTGAATGTGTCAGTATACTAAACTAGTAAGTCATTTCAGTGTACACTACTTTGAATGTAATGTCAGTATACTAAACTAGTAAGTCATTTCAGTGTGCACTGCTTTGAAAGTACTAAACGTGCTGTTAAATATGTTTTGAGCACAGTTGCTGTTGCAGCAGTTTGACATTCCATAATGTATTTGCATTGATTGATCTTGACCTACATGTGTGGCAGAATGCTGCCAAAGCCACTCAGGAGGTTATCTGCTTTCTTTATATCTGTACTTGTTGTTTTCTTGTTTTCTTTCTTTTTCTCCTTCTCACCCCCTCTAACCCCCTCTAACCCCCTCTGTCTGCAGCTGTTGGTTATCTCTGGAAGGTGGTCTCCTGTACGCCTTTGTGGGCCCTGCGGCTGCCGTCGTGCTGGTACTGTGATCCTCATCCCGCCGCACGCGCGCGCGCCTGTGTGTGTGTGTGTGTGTGTGTGTGTGTGTGTGTGTGTGTGTGTGTGGCCTCGGCCCCACCGCGCTGAGGGGCTTACAGTAGCTTTCCACGATTGCACTAGACGCCATTTACCAGCCCCGAACCCTAGATCTCTTATCCTAATGTCCTCTAGCTGATCCGCTAATCCTATCAGTAGTCATCACACCCGCAAAACATGGCCTAAATCGGTGGTGTGCTGGAGCATTCTGGGCTCTCTTGCCATCAGATTATCTAATGTTTTGAACATTGAAACATCTGTCCAAATGGATAATATGTGGATTTGTCAGCCATCCTTTGGCATGAGATTTTGACACTGTTTATGCGCTGTCAAATTGTATGGTGTTAATTCGACTTTATTTTCATGGTGTTTTTGTGTGATTTTTTTCTTTCTGTAAACTTCAAAACAAGGCTGTTTTTGTTATGTTGCCTAAAAAGATTTTTTGCAGAAAGATTGTCAGAGGGGTATTCCAAGGACACGGTTTAGTGACAAATGATTATAAGTTAATTCAGAGTACATAGTAAACCTCCTTCTGTTAGGAGGGTTACTGCTTACTTGTTCAAACCCCTCACATGCACACATATGATATTTATCATATGAATCAATCATATGACAATGTTTACTATAAATTACCACTTCAGAATATTTTACTTTGTTACTGATATGGTCTGTGTAGACTCTATACATTTAATATGGGCATAACTCTGTGACCAAACTGCAAATAATCTGTTCTCAGTGTATTAATCTTTCTCATTTTTCTTTCAACAGGTAAACATGGTTATCGGGATTCTCGTGTTTAACAAATTGGTGTCCAAAGACGGCATAACAGATATGAAACTGAAGGAGAGGGCGGGGTATGCTTCATGCCACACCTTCATGTCACTGATCGACCTATAACCAGCCTGGGGGAGGGGTCTCTGGGTGGGCTTTTTAAGATGGTGTCGCTATGCAGGGAAAATACTTGGGGAGATGGTCTCTCAAGGTTCAGGCGGGGAGACATTTCAGATGACACAGAGAGAGGAAGAGCCATGATGTGCAAAGAAAAAAGAGGGTTAAAAATAATCATGTCAGACAAAAACAGATCAGTATGAAAGATCATTACACTCAGATCAAGAGCAAGAACACTGAAGGTTATACATAATCTCAGTGGGGTTAGCACAAGACAGAATGAGAGACAATAGCAAGAGTTTGTTTAAACAGGCCTGGTTATTGGTGCTGTTGGAAAGAAACCACCAGCAGTTAGCTGGTCATCCCATTGCACATTTTAAAGTTGATTTACAATCTGCCATATGTCACGCTTTTACATCCCTACAGCTTTTATTGATTTGTTGATTTTGTCTATATGTTGTTGATATAAATATGTGTGTATCCATATCTGTTTTTTTTTCATTGGTTTATTTTTGAAATGGTGCAGGAAAGCCACAAAAGGAAAAAAAAAACTCATAAAATGTGACAAATTCATATAACTGATCAATGGTTTTCCACTCGAGGAGTTTTCCCATTTATTTCCATTGATCTGGGGCTCTTTTCGTCTTTTGTATAATTTAAAGGCCATCTGGGGCAGCATGTAAGGGAGAGAGAGAGAGAAGGCTTCTTTTACGGGTGCTGCAGTGGCATTTCTCAGCACTCGCTCTGTTGGGGCCCATTAACTAGACAAAGTGAAACACTCGCTGTCCAGAATCATCGGCTCTAATTCGCTGAATACCCAAATCCTGCTTACGACAACGCTGAAACAAATCAAACGCGGGCAAATGACTAGAAACAAAAATGATTCAAGGGCACTATTTAACGAGTGCATTAGCCAGTCTCGAGTGAAGTGAGGAGGAAGTGTCAAATTGATGTCTCTTTCTCCTTGTGATGTTTCTCGTTATTTCCATCCATTTTTTTTTCCTTTTGTGGGTGCACGCTTGCTCCTCCCAGCTGATACGTGCCGTCTCCAGCACCTCACAGTGTTGTGCATCCAACTCTCTCTCACGTTTGTCAGAGTGTTTCTGTGTTTGTTTATCTGTTCATTTGCCTTTTCTTTTCTGTTGTCTTTCACTGAATAATGTGCTATGCCACTGCGATTATTTCTCTGGTCGATTGTGTTTTGTTTTTGCTGTGTGTGACAATCAACCGAAACAAGGACAGAAAAAGAAAACATTGTGTTGGAGGCCTCACAGTATCCCCTTGCTCTCACTCAGCAGTCCTAGCCAGCACAATTCTGATTCTGATTGGCTGATCACTGTTAAGCCATGACCATCCCATAATTATACTAAATTGCTTCCCATCGATTGGACAAAATTGGCCCCTCCCACACAACTGAAATCAGTTTCAATGTCAGCTCCCATATTACAGACTGTTGTGAATAACAGTTATGACTAGTTTGGTTATGACTAAAATTAGTGAACTATACAGGTAGACAGATGTATTTCACTGGAAGGGAAATGAGTAACATACAGGAAATTCAGAGACTTTAATTACAGCAGACCCAAACACATTCCAGTTATCAATCAGCTACAGTAATCTTGGCACAGGCAAGCTGTAGGAAGGTTAGTCGTTTGTGATTTCTCTATTGTGTGTGTGTGTATGTGTGTGTGTGTGTGTGTGTGTGTGTGTGTGTGTGGGAGAGAGAGAGAGAGAGAGAGAATTTCCTCTTAGTGTGTATACATATTTACATATGTGTATGTACAGTATGCTAGTTTGAATGAGATACAAGAACATTTTATGTATGTAAACGTGTAGTCTTGTAGCTTGTTTTGCTGTTTTGCTGTGGGGTTGCTTCTGGCAAATGGCTCAGCTTCATCGTCATTACTTACAGTAAAAAAGCCTGCGTCAGTGTATCTCTAATATATACATTGCAGTATGGTATTTTCCCACTACAGTGGTATCCAGCTCTTCCTGTGTAAGACACTATATGCCTCTGTGCTGTGGGTTAGTGATTCAGTATGAGGGTTTTACTGATAGCCTTTTGGTTGGGATAGAAACAGCGTTCCCCTCAGCTCGTCTACTCTTCTCTTTGACCCCAAGTCTGTTTCTCTGGGTTGACAATCATAACGTGTTTAAGTCATAATAATTGTGGCTTGAGGGTAATTATGTGTGTAATAGCATCTATAGGAAACGGCTGTTGAGGCACCTTTAGGACAACGCCTCTGCTATTTTCCCCGCTTCCCGCTTTCCCAGCCTAATTGGTAATTGGAAATTAACATCGAAGGGCCTTCTCTATGATCCATGTGTGACCTCGTTAAAGTACATAGTTTAGCTGAGAATTCTATTTTTTTTTTCTTCTCAGTTTATGTTCACGTGTTCACGTGTTTTGACGGGCAGCCGTGGCCCACTGGTTAGCACTCTGGACTTGTAACCGGAGGGTTGCCGGTTCGAGCCCCGACCAGTCGGCCATGGCTGAAGTGCCCTTGAGCAAGGCACCTAACCCCTCGCTGCTCCCCGAGCGCCGCTGTTGTAGCAGGCAGCTCACTGCACCGGGATTAGTGTGTGCTTCACCTCACTGTGTGCTGTGTGTGTTTCACTAATTCACAGATTGGGTTAAATGCAGAGACCAAATTTCCCTCACGGGATCAAAAGAGTATGTATACTATACTTATATACACTCATTTCTTGGGCGATGTTATTCAAGGGTCTTGTCTCAGCCTTTTGCTGAGATATGTATAGCCATTTATGGCTTTTTGCCCAATCTTGCCCACTGACTGCCCATTCAGAACAGGTTCTGATGGGATATTTTCACCTTTTCCATTTAAAAAGTTGAACAGGTCAGAATCTATTGGCAATTTTGTGTTTTGTCTTCAGTGTCAAATTACGTGTTTACAGTCCGATTGCTGCTTGACCCACAGTAGTTCAGTAGTGTGAAGTAGATAGTGGAGAAGCCCAGCTTGGTTGCTTGAGGAGTGACCAGGGAACTCTGCCGGACGCGCAGCCGGACACACAGCCTCAGCGTCAGTGCGGCCTCAGCCTCTATATTTCGTCTTGATATCCAGCCTGGCATTAAACGCAGCACATTCTGTACCTTGAAGTTCCGCCTGTGTTCTGTCGTAAAGAAAGACGGAACGGCGTTGTAATTCACAGAACGCTGATTGCTTTTTAATATCGCCGCCTCCAGCACAGCTTTTACTGGCTGTATTGCCCTTTTGCTTGGAATTGAATTTCTGGAATGATGTGTTTTTTAATCTGTAGCCTACGTCTGCTGCCATGCAAATCGATTTGCCTATCCATTAGCACCAGCATGTCATGCTGATGGCTTTAATTGTTATTTTGACAGGCGGTCATTTTGTATTAGGTCACTGTTGATGTTTACAAATGTCCGAAACTTCCCCCCTTTTACCCATCAGCAGAAGAGGTTGCCATGCGTGATGCCATTTGTGAATGTGTTATAAAACTCTCTTTAAGACTGACTTAAGTGCACCTCTTCATCTTTTTCTCATCAAAGCAAAGAGTTGGAATAATGTCAGTGAGCTGAGGTATACAAACACACACACACACACACACATACACTGCAAGATATCTTGGCTTGGCATTTTGAAAGCCAAGGATAATATCATGGTGTTGTGGAAACCTGACGTCAGTGAGATGAGGTATACACACACACACACACACACACACACACACACACTGCAAGATATCTTGGCTTGGCATTTTGAAAGCCAAGGATAATCTCATGGTGTTGTACAGTAGCTATAGGGAGTTTGTGTGGTGAGGGCAAAGACACCTTGATGGCCATGATCGGGCCCAGATGAGGGAACTCAAGTAGGCTGACAGACGGGAACGGTCTCCTGAATAGTAGTTCTGGTAACTGAGACCATAGGGACAGCTGAAAATTGATACGCATGACGAGTGCAACACTTCATGCAGGATCAGACCTTCGAAGGGGCACACATAAGGAGATGACATCTAATATTGTGAGAAGGTTTGTGTTTTGTGTGTGAGTGTGGAAATTATGTACTTGTGTGTGAGTATGTGTGGGTTCGTTTTTGTGTGTGTGTGTGTGTGCCTCTGTGTACTGTATGTATGTTTGTGTGTGTGTGTGTGTGTGTATGTATGTGATGCTGCCTTACGTTGGCCAGCCTGTATGATAAGCCCGAGTGAGTCTAGGCAGTCAGAGTATGGGCCTGATAACTGAAACCTGTAAAAGTTTAAACAGGCGAAGCTGTGGGAAAAGAAACACCACCAAACCAATAACGATTGGGTTATAAATCTCATTGACATATCACAATAAACTGTTGGGAGTTTGGAAAAGAAATCCAGATAAATAGACAATGAAAAGAAATAACACCAACAAAAATGTCACCTTTCTCATCCACATCGGGCCTTCCCCTAAAGTCATAAAGTCATAATTCTTTATGAGAATATCCTGACCAGGGTAATGGATTGGCTGCCATCTTCCCTGCAGAACATACTGACCATAGGAGACCTTTCACTGTTTTGAGACATCAAGGGGATACTGTGGCCTACTATGTCCAGTGGCTGGCTATGTGTGTATATGTGTGTGAGTGTGTGTCAGTGTACATATGTTTGTATGTATGTACGTGTGTGTATGCGTGTGTGTTTCAGCGTGTTGATTTGACTTTTCAGTCAGATGACAGTGCCACTGTACAATATGACGCTCAAATGTGCCAAGTGCGGAGTAATCTCGTCGCCTGACGTGTCCTCCACCGCTACCAGTAACGCCATGTTAGTCTGGCTAATTATTTACCAACTCTCTATGATGCTTCTTTCTTTTGCCCCTCACTCTCTGTTGTCTACTCTCTCTCTGTTGTCCTCTCTCTCTCTCTCTCTCTCTCTCTCTCTCTCTCTCTCTCTCTCTCTCTCTCTCTGATTTGCGCTCCCTCTATCACCCTCTCTCTTTTTCTGTCTCTGTCTCTTTCTGTGCCAGTGGCCTCGTCCTGTTGTTTTTTTTTCTACTGCTTTTTCCCCATTCATTTTCCCTGCCTCCTCAGTCCCTCTCTCCGCCTGGCTTTTGTGTGTGTGTGTGTGTGTTTGTGTGTGTGTGTGTGTGTGTGAGAGAAAGAAAGACAGAGAGAGTGTGTGTGTGTGTGTGTTTTCCTCTCTCTGCCTGGCTTCTGTGTGTCATGCTGATTTCTGAGTGAACTCTCTCATGCTGCCCTGACTGTGTGGGTGATGTAGAGAGAGAGAGAGAGAGCCTATGTGTGTGTGTGTGTGTGTGTGTGTGTGTTTGTGTTAGTTTATGTGTCTCTGTATGTGTGTGTGTGTCTCTGTGTGTGTGTATGTATGTGTACAGGGAGAAGTGTTCGTCTGTGTGTGTAATGTAGGATGTAGGAAAATGGGATTTAGAATTAGCATTTCAAATTTAGAGGATCAGATGGTGAAATATCTTCCGATGTTCTTCAATCTCTTCATCATTGAACATGTGTGTTCTCTTATAATGCCTCACACAAATACAGACATCACACCCCCGTGTGTATGCTCACAGAATGAAGACAACCAGGCAGTGTTCTGATATCAGAAAGCTTCATCTGGTGTGCACCATAAAATCATGTTTTTATGCATGTGTGTGGGGGAGTATGTGGCAGTGTATTTGTTTGTGTGTGTGTGTGTGTGTGTGTGTGTGTGTGTGTGTGTGGGTGGATGGGTGTGTATGTGCGTGTGTGTGTTTGTGCGCATGTGTGTGTATATGTGTGTGTGCCTGCGTATGTGTGTGTGTGTATGTGTGTGTGTGTGTGTGTGTGTGTGTGTGTGTGTGTGCATGTTCCAGCAAGTCATACTATTGCTTTAGAAAGCTCTCACATATATACAACCTTGGGTGTGTGTTTTCAGAAACTAGTTGGCAAATGGTAAGGTGTCTGCCGTTGCACTGGAGCTCTCCACTGAAAAACAGATGAGCATTTACACATGTGTGTCATTGCTGTTGCCCTTTCTGTGGAGAGGACCCCCCCTCCACCCCCCTTTAATGAATGTCTGTGGCTCAGGACACAGTGACAGAGTGCTTGTGTAGCTTCCTGTGTAGTGTGTGTATGTGTGTGTACATAGAAGGGTGGGGCTGACCCCATGAATCGTACCTGGAGATGCGGGGACTCAATGCCGAACCCCCGATGGGCTACTCCATCCACCTCCTGTCGTAGATTCTCTGTGCCTTACTGAGGCTAGTATTTGAGAGAGAGAGAGTGCGGAGGTGATATTTGTCAGCCCTTTGTCATAATAGCATGCCATTTGCAGAAAGGAACAGGGTGTGGAGATAGTAACAAGTGTTCAGAGCAGGCTGCATTCTCCTGCAATCAAAATACGCTTTACATTTAGATGAGCATTGTGGTGGTCCGGCTGACTGAGCAGCAGCGATGTTTGTGGAGTTTATCTTGGGCATTATATCACCAGATATGCAATGAAGGACCTCTTTATAGATTTACAGTCATTGGTAAATGGTTATGCTTATAAGTACATAATTTTTCATGTGTAGGCCTTCTGTGTGTGTGTGTGTGTGTGTGTGTGTGTGTGTGTCTGGGTGTGTGTGCGCGCGCGTGCGTGTTTGTGTGTGTGTGTGTGTGTGTGCAGGCAGGCGTATATGAGTATGTCTGTGTGTGTGTGTGTGTGTGTGTGTTTGTGTGTGTGCAGGCAGGCGTATGTGAGTATGTCTGTGTGTGTGCGTGTGTGCGTGTGTGTGTGTGTGTGTGAGTGATTGCTAGCTGATAAAACAGGCTGGTAGCAGTAGTAGCAGTCGAGGGACTGAGGAGATCCTTTCCCTCTCCACTGCGCTGTGTGGATCAGAAGAGGAACCCTCTGACTCCTCTGGCCCTCGCGGTCACCCTCACTCCTCTGGCCCTCACGTCACCCTCACTCCTCTGGCCCTCGCGGTCACCCTCACTCCTGCCTTTTGCTTTCATTGTGTTTCCTCCCTCCTTCCTCCTGCTCTCACTTCACCTTCTTTTCCTTATTGCACTTGTTCCCATATGGTTTTGACTCACCCTTAAAACATACATACATATTGTATATGTGTATTGTAAACATATAAAAATATGGATTTTTTAAATGTATGTTTTGGCCAGATATTTATGTTAATGTCAATGACACTGTATATGATAAACAAATGTTTCTTCAGTGTAATCAGCAAAGAGCGCAAGCACTGCATGCAGAAGCAGACTACAGGCATAGCCTTCTAGCTAACTTTGACATTCATGTATCATTAGTTGGATAATCAGTTGAATTAATTACTTTGAGAACAAGCTTTAATGAAATAGTGAATTGGGAATATGCTTGTCCCTTTTTAGCACAATTATATTCACTGATATGTTAATAATATTAAAATGATTACTGAGCAAAGTGAAAGCCATTTTAAAGCTTACATACAAATTTAACAATGATAATGTTGCCAAGATAAAATTTAACAGAGCTATCATAAGAGAATTTAAGCCCAGGGTGCCTTGCCCTCTTTGTCATTATTTCTTTACAAAATGGAGAAATCCTCACTACGAGGCCGCTGTTCCACTCCCATCCTGCAGGGCGTCGCTGTGGAGCTCCTGCGTGGTTCTGCCGCTGCTGGCTCTGACATGGATGTCTGCAGTGTTGGCTATCACTGACCGGCGCTCGGCCCTCTTCCAGATCCTGTTTGCGGTGTTTGACTCGCTGGAGGGCTTTGTCATTGTGATGGTGCACTGTATCCTGCGCAGAGAGGTTCGCTCCACTATATCCTGTCTAAACAACACCTGTCAGCCCTCACACACTGTGCCTCACACGTTACCATAGCGCTCCACTTTGCTCTTGCAGCCATCAGAAATACAAAATGAGTTAATTTTTGAATGTCTACCCAGATTTACATTGACTACCCTCCTGCTGTGCTATACATGCAGTACAGTACAATTACAGTTGGGCTGATTTTTTGGTACCCAAAAGCTGTTCTTCTTTGTCCACTTTAGCCATTTTTAGAGAACAGATCAATAATTTTAGACGGCAAGTATTTTAAAAGGCAGTCTTTTAGCAGTGGAAGACATCACTCCACCTGAAGCTACTGGCAAACATGGTGTTGTGTAGTTTTGATTGATATTTTTGGAGCACTGTTTTCATTGTAATGTAGTCAGAAATGAGAATCACACATGAAAAAAAACTATGATTGTTTGTTTTAGGTTCAGGAGGCAGTGAAATGCAGAGTAGTGGACAGACAAGAAGACGGAAATGGAGATTCTGGTGGATCATTCCAGAATGGCCATGCCCAGCTCATGGTAAGCACATAGTCCAATCAATCTGTAGTTTGACCCAAAACAAATTGCAACAGTAATTATTCAAGGGTTCATGTAATCCCTAGGGACATCCAAATAGCATGCTAAAGGTACAGTATACCATTGTATACTTAGTGGGTGAAGGTCAATTTAGAGGTTGAAATCTGAGCCTTCTGAACAAGCTATTTTCATAAACATTAGTTCATATAAACCTCAGATATGACCTGTTCTGAATGTATATGTGCACTCTGCAGGAACCTTTCCTCTAAATTGACATTTTTTATCCAAAGTCAATCAAATTAGGTTCAATTTATAATCACTGACATTTCTTTTTTTTCTTTTTCATTTCTTCATCTTTCTTTGAAAATCAAGATACATATGAAGAGTTCAGATGCAAAAACAGTTAAGTCCGTCTTCACAAATGTGAAATATGTGCATGTTGTTTAATTGTCAATTCCAATTATCTATTAAATTGTCATTTTGTCTTTGATTAAGTGAAAATAAATAAAATCAACACAACTCAACAACAGTTTGACTGATATCAAGTTTAAAAAAAAAATATATACATATATTTCTGTAAATCCATCAAAAATGTATTTAATTGTGTTTGCATCTGAACCCTTATGACCCCCATATGACCACACATACAGTATCAATTTTATATTTATATAAAAGCTTGAAGCTTGAAATGTTGCTTTGATTGTAGGCTTGATTGTAGGGCTTGATTGAAGGCCTTTGTGCAATCTTATATAAATATGAAACATTACTATTGCAATTTCTTTTGGTTTGGGCCCTTTTTTGAGATGTGAGCAGGGAGTCAGAGCAGCATCACTTGATAATACTGAGCATGCTCTGACTTTAGTTCTGTCTTCCTGTTGTTATAGACGGACTTTGAAAAGGATGTGGATATCGCTTGCAGATCAGGTAAGAACAACAGAAGAACATATTTGTGTGTGTGCGTGTGTGTGTGTGTATTTGTATGTATGAATCTCTGTATGTCTGTTTGGAACAGATGTTTGTTAATCTCCTCCATCTTGCACTGCTCTCATGCATGAAACCACACCTGTCCATTCTTCATTTCAATGCATTTTACACTCTCTCACATACACACTCTCTCTCTCTATCTCTCTCTCTTACACACATGCACACACACACCACAGGCAAGCGTGGCAGCATCTTATGAGGCACAAAGCGCTGTCATGACAAGTCAGATGCGGTGTATCGCTTTTCCCATAATACCGTTTTGATACTGGCGGAGCTCGGCAGACGTGCGGAGCAGTAATATGCCGATGATAGGGCCTGTCGACTCCCCTAGCTGAGCCTTGGTGGAGACAAACACCCCCCCCCCCCCGCCACACACACCCCCAATCCAGCAGCCGTCCATAATTAAGTCCCGCCTGACGCCCCGCCATCAGATAGCGACTCGTCTCTGATCGCCATCAGGAGCCGGGAATCTGATTATCTCCCGAGACGGACTATCAAAAAAGCATCTGGAGACGGAGCGAGAGATGAGAAGCAACATGAGGCAGTCCTCTGAAAGGAGCAGGGGCTATAAGAGCTGAGTGAGAGAGAGAGAGAGAGACTGAGAGAGAGAGAGACAGAGAGACAGAGAAAGGAATAAAAAGATCAACTTTTATCACCACATCAGCATGTCCACAGATGTTGGAAAAATAGCTCGTTGTTTTCCATCGTCATTGCCAATGGCTGACAGATGTTTCAGATCTATCGAGACCGGGTGTTTGGGTCTTTGTATTATGTGCCGGGAACATAGCAGTGTTGGATTGCATGATGAATGTCAACTCTCATCTCCATAGTAACACAATCTGTCCTATCATATGCAGCTCGGCAGCAATTTAAAAGTGTTGTCTCCAAATGGTGTTCACTGTAGATTTTGTGTAGCATCTTCACGACCTGTTCGTAAGACTCCCATTTGGAGTGATAGCATACAGGAAAAGCCCTGTGGGCTATTAATTTATAAACTAGCATAACATGCACTAATTCGGTCTTTCTCTCTCGCACTCCCCCTCCCCTTTTCCCTATTTTTCTCGATTCCTCTCTGTTTCTGTTTCCTTTTCCTTAGGCACGCTGAAGCGTTCCTCCCTGCAGGGTGAAGAGAAGCCGTCGGCCCAGCTCTCGTTGCAGAAGGGCTCGAACTTCAACACCTTGCCGGCCAGCATGGCCAAGATGCACCTGCAGAACGTGGCCGACTACTCCAGCCACACGCTGACCCTGCGGCGGGACAAAGGGCCAGCCCTGGCCGGCGTCAGCACCGAGCTGCCCGGCGCCAAGTCCATCTACATCTGCGACGGCGAGCTGTTCAAGCAGCTGGATGGGGACCTCACGCGGGCGCCTGGCGGGGACTCCACGGGGCCCGACGGAGGAGGCCAGGGCTACATGATCCTGCCCACCAACAACAACACGGCCACCATGAGGCCTGCCAAAGGAGGCGGCGGCGGCAAAGAGGACCCTGCCAAGTACAGCCTCAACATCGAGCAGCTGCCCCAGACACGCCTCATCCACCTGAGCAACCCCGCCAGTGGTGAGCCCGTGCCGGGCTTCGGCCTGAAGACACTGCCGTCCGAGCGGGTCAGTGTGGTGTGCGCCGAGCGAGACTCGCCCATCCTCACTGCGGCGCAGAACGTCTCGAGCGAGTCGCAGGTTAACCACAACCTCGGCGAAGCCATGGATTCGGGCAACTCGGGAATGTCCAAGAGTGAGACTGTGTCCACACTGTCCATGAGCTCACTAGAGGTAAGGTTTGGCTTTGCACATCACATTGCATTTGCCCGCCACACTGCAGAACGGGAACTGGGAGACTAAAACAAGCAAATTAATGAAGACCATTTAATAGTGAATAATTTAATTAAAGTGAAATATCAATATTGTAATGCCAAGAGCACCCATATGCCGCATGTCGCATATATCTTTTGTAATTCTGTCTATCCTGTAACTAAATAGTGCCAGTTCTTAAGTAAAACTCATCATTGTTGGAATGACACAAACTGTAGCTCATGTTTAACGCATGTCTTTAGTTTATCAAGAAACACTGACGGTCCACTGGGCCTCCAAAGAGATAAACCGTCCCTCGTCCTGTTAGCTGTAGCACACAGCACTGCGCTGATGAGCAGAAAGCCCCTGAGGTAAAGCGAGATTGAGTTCACCTGCAGGCTACAGGGGGAACGATAGCTCTCCTGGCACTGCAGCGCTAATCGAGTGCATGTGTGAAGCTTAATTATAAACAAGCGCGGGCCTGAATTATTCATCGCCATGCTATCTGCGATGCTGTCCTAAATGGTTGTTCATTAACATTTAACGGCACTCTCTGGGCCGTCTCAGTCTCGGACTGGGTGTCGGGAATGCAGGCGCGGGGAGATGCTGCGGCGTAGGCGCTAGTTGACGTTCCTCGCTCAGGCTGAAAGATGAAGACCCAGTTCCCTGCTTCCACTACCAATCCATCCCTGCTCTCCGCACTGCCATCCCACCTCATGTGCCACACAATCTCATACACATTCAATTAGAGGACCATTTCAGTTTAACTTTATTTTATACACTGTCGATAGGAAGGTATTTTTAGAGTGAAATTTTTATAGTCAGATATTTTGGAACAATGGGCTACAAAACCAACTCAATTTGATTGGGACTTATATATATATATATATATATATATATATATATATATATATATATATATATAAATATATATATATATATATTTATGACGAGACCCTCCATTTTCCAAGTGTTATAAAACAACAATGTAAATCTTGTTCTAAAATGAAAAGGAGATTAACTGTAGTTCATTGAAGGAACTGCTCTCATTTGAGTAGAGCCGAAATATGGGGATGAGAAGCGCATTAGCCAGTTAATCTAACATGGACACAGAGCAGCACAAGTGAGGCAAGCAGCCAGCACTGCCCCCTGCTGCAGTCTGTGCTTAGACCCCTCGAAAGGTCAGTGTCCCCTCTCCCCTCCCCCTCACCCTCAGAGTGCCAGCTTGCAAATGAGTGACGAGGCGACCCCCCAAACACACACACACACACACCTCCCGGGTCACTGCTCACCCGGGGGACCAGACGCCAGGTCCCAGAATGCAACAGGAGAGGTCTCAGCAGTCCAGACAGGAAGGTCAGGTTTTTTCTTCAGACTCGCCACGACAGGGAGGAACCCGGGAAAGGTCACGCGGCTGGTCACAAGCTGTTTTATCCCAGCCTGAGCCAAGAGAGGTCAATGGAAGACAAATGAAAACACTCAAGCCCTAGCTTCCCATGCTTCATTACTTATTTACAGAGCACAGGAGCTCTCCACCGCTCTGCCTAGTCAGGTGCTCCACTTGGCCCAGGAAAGGTCTGCAGCTGAAGGGTTGGAAAGACCTTTTCTCTCTTAGGCAGAGAGTAGAATCAGATGGGTGGTATGTGCCCTCCTAAGCGAAATGGTAAACATCCTTTTTATTTTTACTTTGTTTGTTTAGAGACGGAAGTCACGCTATGCTGAGCTGGACTTTGAGGTAATTTTACATTCATTTCATTGAGACATTTCAATCACAAGGAACACAGAATATACCAAAGGTTGAAAATGGCACCATTTGATTTAAATGAAATGGTGTGCATCAGTTAAATGGTCAGACTGAAGTAAGAGATTTAGCTGCTAATTACCATTGCATTTTCATTCCATTCCGGGGGTGATATATTGTTATCACCGTACCACTGGTTTTGGCTGATTTTGGTGCACAGATGAATATCTCACTAGGATGCTTCTACATATTTCCCCCCTGCATAGAAAATTATGCACACACGGAAACGTCACCAGGATATGTTCCAGGACCTCAACAGGAAGATCCAGCATGCAGAAAAGGACCGGGAATCCCCTCCTGTCGACGGGAAGGCCGGGAAGAGGTGGAGCGTGTCGTCTGGAGGCAGTGACAAAACCAACATAAGCGTACGTGTCCCTGTCCTGGTCTCTCCATCTGTCCTGCCCTGAAGTCCCGTTTCAAAGCTCAGTTTCATCGCAGTGTCCAAAGATGACAGTCTCTTATGACAGTTTAGCATATTATGCTGAGTCACTGAGGCCCAAGCAAAACATTCTGGACACCGATACAGCTCTGAGCAGCTGGTCCAATTGGCTCAGGGTTCTCTCTTTCTCTCTCTCTGTCTCTCTCTCTGTTATTCACTCTCTCTTTCTCTTTCTTTTTCTCTCTGTCTTTCGCTCCTTATTTTTATTGATCCACTACCCCAAGCCAAAAAGCTGTACATATCTGCTGACCTGTGTCTAGTTTTCAGTTTCCCAATATCCTCGTGTCTGTATTATTATTAGGGTTTGGAAAGTGAGAACTGGTGTCCTGTCTCTCTCCCAGGCACTGAAGTGTTCCAAAATGGATTTAATACTCATTGCGGAAAGAACACATTTTTCATCTCAACCTTCTGGGGAACATTTTTAGGGAGGCTGAGTACATCTCAATTTGAATTTTTACAGACAAAGTGATTGAGAGTAGGAACATTCCTCCCTCAGTACAAATTGAAGGGCGCACATATTCCTACCCACCCTGGCTTTAGATCTGAGTTTTAAGATGGTCATAAAATAAAACTCATAAAACTCTTCACACCTTTATTAAATATTTCTCTCTCTCTCTCTCTCCTCCCCTGTGTAGGACAAGCAACAGACCCCAAGCAAGCGGGCGTGGGAGGGCATCAGGAAGACCCACTCGCCCCCATCATGGGTGCGCAAGGACCTGGAGCCGCTGCAGGCGTCCCCACTGGAGCTGCAGGCGGTGGAGTGGGAGAAGGCCTGCGCCACCATCCCACTGGTGGGCCAGGAGATCATGGACCTGCAGACGGAGGTGTGAAGGGGTGGAGGGGGAGGTCGACTGACCGACCCACCCACCCATCCCCCGGCTCCTGCTCCTGTTCCTGCTCCTCATCCCCGCCCGCGTCCTCCACCCACACCAGACCAGAGCCCTTCCTCGAATTGACACCACCGCCCGTAGGAAGACACATGGCACCCGGCAGGGATGAGCGATGTGCTCCACGCACAGAAGCAGAGAGAGAGAGAGCAAGAGAAAGTATGAAAGGTATAGATGAAGAGAGGATATGTGACAGTGACTGTTAGACCAGTGACAGAAAAACAGTGCTTGAAAAAAATTGTTACCTTCATTGGATATGTTTTTTTTATTACGTGAAATCATAGGCAGTAATAACATTTTATTTTCTTATATGAAAAAGGAATGGGACCAAGCAGTGGTCCCCTGTCTCACTCCCTAATGTTACCATGGAAACACAGACTCTGATTGGCAGTAGGCCGTAGTTAATAATTAGGAGGATGAATCATGCAGATATAGGGGCTCCACCACTCCAGCTAGTACATGGGGTGCAGCCCTGGAGGCTAATAGACTTTGAGGATGCCCCCTTTCCCAATTAGTTACAGAATAAAACGAAGGAATCGTCATCGTCGATCATCGTATTTCTAAAAGGTAGCAAAGCAAATTACCTGACAAGCTGTCCCTCTTCATTGATTTTTTTCCAGTATATGACCTTTTAATGTCTGTGCTGTTATGTAGTATGGAATATTTCATTGCCGTTTTTGCAGCCAGTACTGCATTTATTGCCAACTTCTGACCTCTTAAGCAGTCAGGGTGTCCCTGGACACTAGTACGGGCACCAGGCCTTCTGCCCCGCCAACCCACAATCACGCAGCTGTGCGGACGTGAACCGCTGGACCGAGGGGGAGAGACTGCCATAGACAGCACCCTGAGAAAACCCACTGGGCCGAGGGGGAGAGACTGCCATTGACAGCAGAGATTCTAGAATAGAGCTCCGCTCTAGAATCTTTGATTGACAGTGCCCTGAGAAAAGCCACTGTGCTCGTGCCACGCCCCTATCGCTTCTCTACGCAGCTCCACTAGCGGCACCACACATCTGTCCAGAGTTGCCCATCAAGACTTTGACCAGGACGTCAAGAGGGGACCCCTAACAGCGGACGTTACTGTGATGGTAGCAGAAGTTTCTGGAGAGCCTATACTTATGGATGATGAACTTCTGATATCTGTTGGGGATGCCACACGGTCAGTGCATCTCCGCTGACTACACAAAGACAGATCTGGATCTCCACTTAATAGCAAGGTCCAATCTTAATACACTTGACAGTATTGGGTATATAAAGAGTTGTGAGAGGAGCTTAAACATAAAGATGAGCAAGTACATGGATTATAATTCATATAAATATAAATACAGTATATATGTAGAAGAACTACAGATGGTGTGTGTCTGTAGTTGGATTGTGGTTGCACACAGGGGAAGCACAAGACTCCATGAAAAGGGGGAGTCCTGTTGTACAGCATTGTAATTATTAAAAAAAAGAGTTCTACAGAATGAATTTTAGCCTATAAATATATTTCTAACTGTGCTTGGGGGAATATTGTTATCATATTGATTGCCATCCTGACTCTGCAGTCCCCTATCTCGTTGAGTTACTGGACTTTAAGGGTGTTCTGTAACTTTAATGTACCAGTGTGTGTTTTAATATCACTGACCGTCACTTGCCCTCAATGACCCTCCCTACCTGTCTGACTCTGTTAAGCCCCCGACCCCTCCCTCACCTCTCACCCCTTTCTCAATCTCCCTTTTTTAGTTCACTGGGATATCTTCTTTGTTAATGTACAGTTTTCAGAGCACAAGATGAATGTGTCATATTTCTAATAAAAAAGTATATCTCTATCATACTGTATGTCCTGAGAGTTGTTTGATGAAGACTGGAAAGTAACCCCGTGTAATGGATATGTAAGGGGTATGAGAAACAATCCACATCCTGGGAGCTCTCGAGTGCGTGCGTGCATACGTGTGTGTGTGTGTGTGTGTGTGTGTTTTTGTGGGTAACGGGGTGTTTGTGGTAGCCACACTTATTTCTAATTTTGTATGACTTATGGCAAAGTGAAACACAGCTGAACACAAGTTTGCATTTGGTTCCCTTCTTCTGCGCCTGGCACTCACTTTGAATCTTATCTAATTAAACCTAAAAACATAAGGGTCTCTCTGTGGTCCGAGTGCACTTGCTGATGCCTTAAAAGCACTGAGCAAGTGGAAGCGCCCACAGATTTACAGAGGCCGAGCAGCAATCCAATCTGTAGAGCAGAATGGGCGCTAATAAAGCTTTAACCGATCATAAATACAAAGCCGAGTAAATGCCATATGCGTTGTTATTTGATTTTAAGAACACATCGACTAAAGTGCGGAGAAATACTACCCTGGCAGAAATTAGGTGACTTTCACTCTGAAATGTTTTGGTAAGGCTAGCTGAGTCATGTTGATACATTTATCAGCTGTAATTATGAACTTATCTTGCCCATAAACAAAATTTAGGTTTAAGGAGCTCAAACTTAGATTATTTTTGATAAACGAATCATCTTCCCTGGTGTCAATGATTCTCTAAATTAATATATATATAATATATATATTATACATACTGTATATATATATAATATTTGAAAAGTTGCACAGGAGTGTAAAGTCTAAAGTAGATGATTATGGGTACTCATGAACAATGCAGATGCATACAGCAAATACACTAATGTTAGAACCAATGTAGTTGCAGACCTGTCGAGAGTGCATCCTAAGATCTTTACTCTTTCTCTATCTTTCTCTCTCGCTTTCTCTCTGTATCTGTCTTTCTCCCCTTGTTTTATGTTGTATCTGCATGTGCAAAAGCATCTCATGTGCACTCCACTCTCTGCTTGCATGCTTATTTTGGTGCACTGGCAGTGGGAGGTGAGTTATGGCCTCTAACGCAAGGTGACAGGGCCTGGTATATTCCTCCCTGATCTCCACAGACTGAGGTTGGGACAAGAAACAAAGCTTTGCAGCTCCAGCTCCTCTACTGAGTCCTTAGGGCATGTGTGTCTCTTTGAATTTTTCTCCACAACAATGATAATCAAACCTACACTGCACTGTATGCTCAACTTTGTAGACCACTGACCAAGAAAGATGGGTAAGCTGTGCGTGATGTGCCATATATGTTAATTTAAATATTGTCACCATATAATAACATATCTGATATGTATATGTGTCATATGGAAATAATATGATTTCTTATTCCAGTAAGCCCACTTTTTTGGCCAGCTCCTGCTCCTAGACCTTCTGAGATATCACCACCAGTCCAACTCTGGAACTTCGGAAGGATTTTTGAAAGCTTCGCCCATCACAGCCAAATGAAATCGGCGGCATAACTGCCAAACAGGAAGTAGATCATATCTCAGGAACACCTTCACGTATTGAAACCAAACTTGATACATGGACTCGGGGCGTTATTGTGAGAATGCCATTTCAGACGTGGGTTAATGCACATAACCTTTGATCCCTTTGTCAAAACATGAGGTACTGTTGGAATCCTTGGATCAAGCCGAGTTCAGTTATTACTGAGATGGAATGAGTGAGTGCACTATTATGCCCTTGTCACTGTTTATCTCCTGGTAAAGAAAAATACATAAATAAATTGCTCCCTAAGGTTTGAAGAAATGAATGAAATATCCATTTATTTCTACTGCCAGTATATGAGCTACAGAACAAAGACTTCTTTACCCATTTTCTGAAGCTGCAGAAGCAGCAGCAGTAACGGTAGCCATATCCTCCTCTCCCTCAAGGAGACAGTGAAATTGTATACATGGATCACTTTCAGATATGCACACATCATTAATATATGCCCCGACTAGAGTCTCTAATGAACGTTTAAGACATTTTGTAAACTCACTAGGGCTGAAGCAGAGGAGGAGACAGAGGGGGGTAGTCTGAGTTCAGCTGGCCTAAGGTTCTTTCTCTATCCTTTTTTCTTTCTCTTCTTCTGTTTTTATTACTCTCTCTCCCCCCATCTCCATCTACATCTGTCCCCTCTTTTCTCTGTTATCTATCTCTTTTTCCAATGAAGCAAAACTCAGTGAAGGATGTTAGTGGAAACACAGGCTGATGTAAAACACACACCCAGCTAGAGGATAAAATGCAGAGGAAGAATATCAAAGCAATAATTAAACGAACATTACCCTGCTGGCTTTGTCTCTTTGGTGATAAGTTAATTTTTTATCACAACTTTATTAATTCATGGGGACATCTGTTTAACTGTGTTCCCACTTTAGTGCAGTTACAATTAGAGTCAAACTGCAGAATGTGTCTGGGCACATGGAGGCTCGACACAATGGATGTCAGCATCACGTTGATGACACATCTCAGAGTTTATGAGCAACATGTGCATTTCAGCACCATGGACAGCGGGTATCATGCTGAAACAGGCGTGGTTCATCCTAGAATCATCCATCTTTAAGGTATACAACTTAGGCCTACTGTATTTGTGTATGCATGTTCTGTATGTATTGTTTTATATCTATCAATAGTGGGTAAAAAAGAAGTAAGAACAAATCCAGTGCTGTAAATAAAGTTTCATTATTTAGCTTTTCAAATAAAAACACACACACATGATTTACAGTAATGACAGCACTGACTTATTAACATACCTACCAAGATAGCAATGGCGTGCATACAAGACACTGGCCTTGTGTGCTTAGGTACAGCCTGTAGCCATCTTTATGTATGCCCTGCACGAGTGCACATACACCCTGTAATTCCGAACAAATTCTGATAAATCTGGCCACAGCTACCCTGCTCCTGCTGGGAGGCGACACGAGGCTCGGTTATTATCATTTCAGAAGAGATAAGGCAGCCGGCATTGGCCAAAGAGCCCGCCTGCATTTAGCCCTGTCCGGTAATAGCCCCAGGCTTATTGCTCTGTTTCTACAAGATAATAGCTCTCCGTGTCCCCCTCCGAACCACCAGCTGCGCGTGCAGAGATTTCTCAACTTTTTTTTCCTTTTTCATGGTTGTTGTTCATTTCACTTGGCCTTTGCGAGGAACCATGCATGGCGGGCAAAAGGGTTTCGGGGTGCACTAATGAGAGATGGAGATGATTGTGTTCTTTTACATTTCAAATAATGACTTGGAAAAGCCAAATGCTGTCGGTCTGCCTGTGGATGGTGGGCTCCCAGACACATTCTGTTTTTAGCATCATTTCAAATCCCAAGCTGTGCAGGACACAGACTGACAGCAGACTTTTTTTTTTACATCTTTCATTACTCTAAAATGAATGAAATTACAGTTGCAAAAAAACAATATGGTGTATTTTGGCATTACCATTAATGATCTTATGATGTTACGGTTTCGTTTTCAACATTAGGCAGCCAGGAACAGTTGCTTGGACAATTCTGACTTTAATTGGATTGTGTAAACAAGGCTCCAAAAGCAGCTATTGCTGGAGAGTGAGCTGGTCAGAAAATAAAACTGTAGTATGTTTATGTGTGTGTGTGTGTGTGTGTGTGTGTGTGTGTGTGCGTGCGTGCGTGCGTGCGTGCGTGCGTGCGTGCGTGTGTGTGTGTGTGTGTGTGTGTGTGCATCTGCTACATCTGAAGTGAGCCTCCTGTGAAGTTTTCTGCTGCACTGCATGCAATTTGTTTTTTTATTTTCCACTTATTGGGGGGGCAAGAGAGTGTTTCTACCTTTTCATGTCACTGTGCAACTTCTACCTCTTCTTTTCAATAGGGAGTCTATGACAGCCACTCTTTAGGACTTCCTATTCCTATTTCAAATTGAAGCAACCAAATGGATCTGAGCCCATGGGCTGTATTTTAGGCACCTGCGCATGGCGTAAAGTTCGTTTTTCACCCGCGCAAAGTTGAATTCGGTATTTTGCATACATTGTGAGGGGCGCGTTGTCTAAAAATCGCTATCATACACCACCTAAACCTGGTCAGAAGTCAATCGCGAGTTGTTGTCATATGCTATTTTAAGAGCGCATGTCAACAGTCATATTGGCAGGTGCATGCACCATCCTTCTATCATTCATGAACGCACACCAGCGCACGTCCATGCAAAGCTTTACAAATTCCTCGATTACAATGGGAAACATAATTAGAATAAAGATATTACGAAATACTGTACATCTCATGGTGAGTAGTTATTCACCATTATTTGCAAATTGGTAATGACAGTTAAAAGTGATTAGGGGAGAGGCGAGAGACACGTATGGAGCACAGCTGAAGACGCACTGTCACGAGATATAAGCAACTCCTCTGCAGGATAAATGTTGTTTTATTCAGTCATTTGAGCAACATTAGGGTAAGTGTTGCTTTTTCCAGCCTATGTTTTCGGTGGTAACCCATTGTCAGTCAATAGTGAAAGTAATTGCATCGTTGACTGACTCCTTGGTGAAGTTAGTTTCACTTTGCCAATGATTTCAAATAATAGACGAGTGCAAATGCGTGAAGGCTATGCTAGGTTTTAGTAAAGCATGGTTTAAGAATGACTATTCCATACGATCTCGCAAGCAGCCCCCTTCAAATGCGCCGTTGAATGCCAAAATACCAATGCATTTATTTGACATATTGCGCTTTGCGCCGTTAAAGGGAATGACAGATGTCATTCTCATTGGTTTAAAATGATGTTACGCCCCAAACACACCCATATGACTGATTAAAAAACCTAGGAACACCTTGTTACGCCATGCGCTCCACTTTTGATAACGAAACCCCACCCAATGTGAACTGGACATCCTACTAAATTTGAATAGACTTTTGACGAGTGACGATGCACTTTAGAATGTCATGATAGGGCCCATGATATCTCAGAAACAATTGATCTAAAACAAACTTAGTGCATTTACTCAAGACCCTGGGCAAATGGAATCAAGAACAACACTGCCTCATTTTATAAAAATATGTAAAATATGTTTTACATTTGTCATTGCTTTTCATATGTTTAGTTTAAAATCAGGATTTATATTTGTTGTACATTTTTTTGCTTTTCTTTTTCAGATAGGATGGCAAAGCCGCAAAATGGGAAATTACATCTTAATGTGTTAATTATTTTATGTATAGACACATAGATAAAGTTTGGCTAGACCCTATTTTGATGCACTCAAAAAAAATGTTGTCAATGCATGAGTAAGGGGTACCACAATAAGCCAACATTTGTTTAGAACACTGGTTACGATTATCTTTACTGTAAAAATCAAAATCAATGGAAAAAACTGTCACATGGTCGGCTTGGCCCCCTCATTGCTGCTTGTAGCTATATTTAATATATTTCTTCATATACATTTCTGTGTTTTGTCCCCGAGATAAGATCTCAGGGCCAGGTTCTCTCTCGCTCTCAGGCTCCATGCGTGAGGAGAGGTCTAATTAAATGTAATCTGGATTCAATTATATGGAAATCATCCCTCTCAGTGGCTGCACCGTGCAATTAGCAGCTGTGTGAGTTTGTTCATCAGGTGAAATCAACAGGATTGCTTCGAGAAAGTCTTGCCTCCATCTGTCTGATTAGGCTCAGCCTAATGCACTGCCATCTCCAGCGCCAAACAAAACCAATCAAAAGCACCAGATCCTCCACTGCACGGAGAGCGTGGAGCAGACTAAAGACATAAAAAAGGAAGAGCTATGGCTATACCTGCCAGGGCTCTTGGCCATTGTCGTCTCTAATGTTCAATGACAAGCAGAAGGACAGGAACTGGCAAAGATAATCTACAATTAGCCATGTTGACTGACAAGGTAATATTACATGATATATACAAATAGTAAGCAATTGCACAATTGCCGTAAAGCAATTTGTGATTATTTGGGTCAGGGAGAACAAAGTTGCAAGGCTGGCTCTCCATAGACGGGTAGGGTATGGCTACAGAAGGTACACCATTCTCATTATTGGGGGCCTAGCACCGAAGGTGCAGGACACCATTGTGTTTCTATGTATTCTTATACTTTCTTCTGCCATGGGAGTCTATTGGGAGATTGGGATGGGAGACATTTGGCACATTGATTGGGGACAGTCCGATCATTCATTTCACCAAGTTTAATGTCTGCACCTCAAGTGCTCTAGCGCCACCAATGGGTCAAAATTGGCATTACATCCATGCGCTTAACGTTTGAACCTTACACCAGATTTTGAACATTGAGGCACCCCATGACGTGAGTCACACATTTGGTCTGATTTTCACAGAACTCGGTACAGGTGATCTTCAGACCATGCCTCACAAAAGATACCAATAGGCGTGTTTCGATATTCGAAAGTGTTCACTCAATACAGCCAATCAAAATAAAACAGGAAGTGAGCTCATATCTCAGCAAGTCTATGATGTATGAAGTCCAAACCTTGTAAGGGGACTTGTTACCTGATTGTGATGACGCACTAGGAAATTGCCATTATTTGGTCTCTATGGGGGCGCTGCAATACGGGAAGTGAGCTCGTATCTCAGCAACGATTTGATGTACTACAGCCAAACTTGGTACAGGGAGTTGGCACTTGATTGTGAGAACGCACAAGAACATTGGTGTAATTTGGCCTATAGGGGTGCTGTAACAAAGAGAGTGAGCTCATATCTCAGCCATTCTTTATCCAATTGC
This sequence comes from Alosa pseudoharengus, assembly GCF_046254945.1. Lineage (NCBI taxonomy): Eukaryota > Metazoa > Chordata > Actinopteri > Clupeiformes > Clupeidae > Alosa > Alosa pseudoharengus. The sequence continues at coordinate 26,088,965 of NW_027468587.1, forward strand.
CATAGAAGTTGCTGTGAGTGCTTGTTCATGCCATTTCTGCTAGTATACTGCTAGGCCCCCACATTGCCGCTTGCGGCTATATTTACAAGTTAGTTTACTATCAAAATGACTCCGAATCTGTTATATTGAGGTAAAACTTGAATAAGATGCCTTTAAGGAGAACACATTGTTGAAGAAATCTTTTGATATGTGGGTGCAGAGTCTAGACTTTGCAAGTAAATTGTTTTTTGAACCGTTTCTTTTCACTTTCAGTGTACATTGTGGGCAGCATTCTAAAGGTGGAAGCTGCTTAGCAGGGATATGTCCACTCTGAAGGCCTCCTGTCTGTCACACTCTAACTGATCTCCAAACCACGGCCCTCAGATTAATCAAATAGTAAAACCCTTAAGGTGGTCAGTCAGGGGCTGTCTATGGGAGACTTTACTCCTTTCCCACTCAGCGTTTCCTTGACCCCCTGTGAATTTCCTGGCTCGGCGCAGAGAGGTGAGTCTGACTGTGAGGCGTCTCCTGTGACAGCTGAAGACAGGTTCTGATTTACTGCGTGTCACTCTGGCCCCCTTTACCCACAATGCAATTGGAGAGGGCTGGCTTGGGCCTATCCACTCTCATTTGTGTCTCCTGGAGTCAATGATTAATGCTCCTAGTGCTATTTAAGCACACACTCGGACACACACGAACACACACACACATACACACACACACTCACTCACTTACTTACTCTCTCTCCTTTCTTTCTTTCTTTCTTTCTTTCTTTCTTTCCCTCTCATCCACATAAATATACATTAAGTATGTATACATAGAGTAAAACATGTTTCATTCTTCATAAACGTACGGATGCAAATACACAAATGCTCAAATTAAACTCTTCCTCTTCCTACATTTACTAATGTAAACACACACACAAACACACACACACACACACACACACACACACAAATGCTGCTCTTTCTTCAGCTCTCCCCATCTGGATGACCATGTGTCCATCATCACGTTCAGTGTGTGCTTAAGAGAGGGCTGTAATATGCAGACATGCCTGAAATATTGATGCCTCAGAGAATTCAATGTACATTTTTTTAGAAACACACATTGAACATTCAGTCTGTATGGGCCATTTTCAATTCAAACTGAAATGAATAGGAAATGGGAGTTCTAGACATTTCTAGACATTTTCTACCACTGTATACATTACAGCCCATGCATTTATTGCTAAGACTGCTGTAGCAAGATCATGCTTTTATCTATGAGATTCCGCATTAAGGAGGGCAGAAGACACTGTGGTGCAAAAAACATGTCAGCTATGTCTGGTATGACCATGGCCATTAATGCACCAATGTTACAGGTGGCAAAACAAACAAAGGCAAATCATCTCACACAATAGGATGAAGCAATTGCACAAACATTGAGATTCATCCCCATATACATACATTTAGTGTTGCCTTGGCCACTGACCAAGAGAATATAAAACCATGATGCATGTCAACGCTAACTTCAGCATTGCAGAGGCCTTTTGCACAGGCAGTTGTGCACAATATCTTCTAATGGACATTATTGCTTACATAATTGGGAAAGCCATTAAAAATAAATCAACAATAGTGCTTAGCTCTACAGCCATAATAGCTGACCCATCAGTCGCCCATTCATTTGAGGAGGAATAGCTACAGAACAGGCGAACATGTGCACACTGCAAATAGGCTTAACAATGAAAGACACAGACACACACACACACACACACACACACACACACACACACACAGAAAAATATACATGAAATCATCTTGATTTAGAATATTATGGATGCATTCTAAAATGCTGCTGGCACTGACAATCTTAGATTGAAGAGTAACCCATTTCTGTACTTTAGATACGCATTTGCTCTCTTAAAAGACACTTTTACTCTTTGGATTGCTCTGTTCATGGCACAAAATATTGATTTACTCTTGTTTGAATAATACCTTTAGAGACCTTTGCAATTGAATTGAATTGAATTGAAGTGCATTCACTTCTTCCATGTCCTGAGCAACAGTGGTGGGTAATTTTTTTTTTCCAACCTCGGTTGTCGATGCATCATCCTTTGTTACCTTATCCATGTAGATGGGCCACCATTTTAAAATTATTGTGTTTGGTGTTTCTACCTTCTCCTTTATTTCTGCTCACACTAAAGGAATTACAGACATTCCCAGCTGATAAAAAGAAGCTGTTTGCACACTCACTTTTCATTAAGGACACCTGTGCCCTGTTCGGATATAGGCAGAGAGGAAGCCACTGAAGCCTCAAATGGATCTTCTTGCCGATGTGTTTCTTTTCAGAGTGCTTGTTGCCAGAAAAGCTTTCACACTGCATTACTGTAATGACAGTCGGAGGATTCAGTGTGCATGTTTGTGTGTGTTTGTATGGGCGTGCTTGTCTGTGTGTGTGTGTGTGTGTGTGTGTGTGTGTGTGTGTTTGTGTGTGTGTGTGATGCACATTTTCTTTCATACTTTCCTTTCACCAGTATCCACTGAGCAAGTAGAAGGTAGTGAAATTTAATTTCTAACCAGGCATCTCTCATCATGTCACATCCGAGAGTCTATTACTTCCTGCAAAATACAATATCCTGTCGGAGTGGCCAGCTTGTTATGAGATGTTCTTTTGTGCTTCATCAAAACACCTGCAGACAAAGACAACAAAAACACACGTGCATCTACCAAAGCTGATAGTACTGCACAGAGACCTTAACACTTCCTCTCGCTATGACAACTATACATTCAAATCACACAACTTATCCAGAGTTGCATATCAATCTATTTATAATAGCATACTCTTATCCATGATAGCAAATAATAAGGCTGTACACACAGTGCACTGAATTTGTACGGACCAACTGCCCAGAGAGTACACCTGTGTATGTTCTGATAGCCTGGAGATCTAGAAAGATTAAGGGTCTGGCCACGAATAATGTAATGGCCCAACTCGAGGGGCGGCACCAAGTGTGCATTTAAAAAATCTCACTGCACGCAATTGGATAACACTACGACTGTCATCTGTTTATCTCGCCTCTGGCCCGCCTATATCAGATACACCGATGTGATTGGCTCCCCGCGATACAAGTGGCAAAAGTAACTTGCATTATTACTCATTGCCAGAGTGTCTCGCAGAGACAATTGAAATTGTGCTCTTGCAAGAACTCTGGAGTTTCCAGGGTAATGTTCTGACTGTCATGACTTAATTCAGTGAGCAGAGGACACTTTCTAGGGGAGAGGCCGATGGTTCAGGATACATTTTAAAAGGGCTCGGTCCATCATAATTAGCATTAATTTGGTAGCCAAAGCACCTATATCTTCCCAGCCCTCATCCAGTTCAGCATGGATTACATTCATCTATCTCTCTCTCTCTCTCTCTCTCAATCACACACACACACACACACACACACACACACACACAAACGCATGCATGCACGGACACAGACACTTCTCTGTATATTTAATGCTTATTAACTTTTGTGCACGGCAATAAATCCTAATAGCTGATTCTGGGCTGTTGAGGTTGCTGATAGAAGTGAATCCAGAGATCATTAGTTTTAATGAAAGTATTATGCAGCTAAACCAGGATGGGCTGAGACAAAGAGAACAGTCCAAGAGTGAGAGAAAGAGAAAGAGAGACAGAGAGAGAGAGAGAGAGAGAGAGAGAGAGAGAGATGGAAGTACAAAAAGGAAACATTCTGTGCACTAAAGAGTGTGTAAGTAGACACAGCTCTAGCATGTTTGTGTTTTTTGAACACAAAGGGCATTATGGTACATTTGGCACCCCACTCACCCTCCTGTGTCCCTGTGATTCAGGAGTCAAGCCTCTCTCATAGCAACACTCCACTCTCCCTCTCTTCTCTCAGGCCTTAGAGCTTTATCTTTGCATCTGTCTTTTCCTTTCACTCTCTAAGAGAAACATGCCAACACTGTATAAACACACAGACCAAAGCACATACTGAAGTAGGAGCAACTACAGTCCCATATGGGTTTACCGTTCACTCCTCGCAGAAATTTCTTTCTCTCTCTATCTATCTCTCTCCTCTCCCTCTTTCTCTCTCTCTCTCTGTCAAATGTGTGTCTTCTCCCACAAAGCTACATTTCAGAGCAAAAAACACATATTAACTGACCCTGAGGTCACACCCATGCAGTATATAAAAAAATCCAACAATTTTTAACAGTTCATTTTATAAATGATTGTATCAGGGTTTAAAAACCTATTTAGTAGAAATAGCAGCCCCCACAATCATGCAGTAATCATCAATGCCCTAGTTTTTCTGTAATTGCCATTTTTGCAGCGGAGTGTAAATTGCTTTGTAACAACTTGTCAATTATGTCTAGAGGCAGATATGTTTTTTTCCCAGCAATGTGTGTCATTGCTGTTAGGCTATGACAACCTATGGCATATAATTAAAACTATTAACTGAGGTCTATTCAGACTATTATACTCCCTGGTGAACTCTACCGCTCATCTTGTTATTTTTGTTGTTTTCATTTTAATTTTTTCAGGAATAATAATGTTTTCGGGATAATTCTAAAAGAGCAAGCCATCACTATGATTCTAACAGACTGCAAAGTAGGCACATAACACACTATTGGTAGGGGCCACAAAACAGCGGGAAACCAGACTGGACCAGATGCATTGCAGGCCTCCCTTTTGCTGATTCAGTGATGTTAGCACACAGGAGGGTGAAGTGTGGAAGAGTATGTCGGTGAGTTGGCCATTCATAAGCAGGTGAATGGTGTGGCTTTAAAACACAATCCAGTGTATTGATCCCAGCATTGTTCACAAGCCATGTAATTGAATACTGTTTTACGGTGTGTCTGAAGCTGATTTTAATCAATAGGGCGGCATGGTACAGAGATATGAGGGGATATATGTATGCAGTGGCATAAGGGCTACTGTGTATTACCAGATAAGCAATAATTACTAAACAATAACTTTTGGACGATCAGTCGGCTCAGATTGGATCGCAACAAACAGCCTTTGATTTTTTTTTTTTTTTTTTCAAAATGCATCAGCATTTTGATCCACAAAATACTCTCAAGCCTCCCAGTTGGTCGCCACCATAGATATTAGAAAGCTAGATACTGCATTGGGCTCCAGAACGTACATAAATAGCGACGCCATCTTGGTGGGGGCAACAATAACTGGAGGCCAATGGAGAAGCATGTGACTCTGACTGGAAATCAGACAGGTGTTTCTGATTGCCGGCAAGTGTTGCCATAGATAGTAAATGTGTTGCCCCCAGCAATATGGCAACCACGTTTACGATGCCACCTAACTCGACGGACAATGCGGTATCTAGCTTTCTAATATCTATGGTCGCCACCATCTTTAGAAATGGCGGCCGACATGTGCTCCCTTCTGGCACCCCTTTCACAAACAAAACAATTAGGTGGCACATTTCCGAAGGCTGCAAATGATGTCATTTGTGTGGATTGGCTGATCCTGCCAGCAGGACATTGCTAGCTCAACTACCTGTCTGCATCAACAATGTATAGTTGCATACTCTACATTTTCTCTCTCTGTAAGGTTGCACCTAATTGGCTAACTATAGATAGTGTTTAAAAAGATCCCTGTATGCCATTTTGAAAAAGACCGTTGTGGTGAATTTCAAACGTTTTTCGCTGGAGTAGCTATAGCCTAGCATGGGCTGTTAGAAATGAATGGCAGCTCTACTTCCTCCTTCTCTCCAGTTCTATATAACACCTCCATGGTTTAGACCGCACACTTGCACACTCATACTCCATACACAAGGGAAGGCTGGTTTGCCTTTTCGGTCTGATTGCATATAGCCCACAGGTCGGAGCCTAAGACCAAGCTCGATTGTGTAGCGTCTGTTTGACTTGGGTTTGGAGTTTCGAGAGGCTCTTTTGGATTTACAGTCAGATCCCCTTCTTTTTGGATTTTACGTTGGAAAGGGTCTTACCTCTTAATACTTGAACTGTGGACTAACTGGGAGATTGGGCTGTGTGACCAAGAGAGCTTGGGCTGGCCACGGACAAGGTGGCATCCCCTGGTTCATTCATTCCAACATTAGCTTCATACATTCACGTGTTTGCACACAAGACAGGTTAGGGACTCACAGATTACCTGGAATATCTAGACATGAGTATAATATTTGTAGTATTTTTGTGAGTGCTTAACAGGTGATTCACAACTTCAAGAAAAAAAGCTTATCTAGATTGACTGTATAGTTGCCACTTGCTTCAGTTTAGTTTGAGCAACCTCAAACTTGACACCAAAGAAAAGGTTCATCATATTGAGGAAGTTCCTCAAACCCTGGTTGGCAGGTGCATCCCACTCAGTTGGATATTTTGATTTCAGAGGCGTCCGTGACAGACATGCCAGTCACAACAGCTGTTTTTGCTGTCGGTGCTAGCGGCGGGTTGATGATGACGGCGCAGTTGTGTTGTTCACTGCAGCTGTGATGATGAACTTGTGCTCCGTCTGAACATCATACCTCCCACTCACCAGATGGCTCAAGCCTAGCGCTGGACTTGCATCATATGTTTTATTTTCAGCTCTGGCTACAGAAATGTAGCTATTATTTGTCAAGTGGAGTCCATTTCAATATTCATGTCTTCCTACACAAAATCAATGCCAAACGATTTTGCATTTTTAACAAAAAAGAGTCTTTGTCTTTGTTTGGGAGAATGGGGAGTTTTTTCTCTTTTGCCATCAATGCTCTCAATGCTCTCTCATAAAAGTGATTGAAGACGTCAACTATTCTTTTAAAAGCAAACTGCTTTTTGCCAGGACACATTATTGAACAAGTGGCCATACATGTTTATTTTCTTCAAGAAAATTCCTTAAACATCTCAAAGTTGCTTTTTCAACACACACACACACACAAAAACTGTTGTGTCTGTTTTTACTCTAATTTGGATGCTGGGCAAAGTGCAAAGTCTAAGGTGTAGCTTGTTCAATAACCATGCAATTTGCAAATCTAATACCGTGAGAAAGACCCTAAGCACTAACAGCAGTGGGTCAGCTAAAAGCTGTCTCATGCCACATGATGCTGTTAGTTCATATGGGAAAACTTTGCTCATAGACCGTGAAAAAGACCCTAAGACCCTAAGCACTAACATCAGTGGTTCAGCTAAAAGCTGTCTTATGACACATGATGCTGTTATACACAAAAGCTTTGCTCATAGACTGGCTTTTTAAAACAAATTTTTGGGCTTTTATGCTTTTGATCCAAAAGTACAGTGAAGAAAGTGACAGGAAGCAAGTGGGAGAGAGAGAGGGATGGGGTGGGGTGGGGTCAGGAAATGAGCCGGGCCAGACCCAAGCCCGGGTCCCCTTGGGCATATAGACCTGAATGTGGTATGGGCTCTGTAGCCAGGAAATTGTGCCGTTATTGTTTGTCTTTTACATAATCTGTGTATTTCTTTGTTGTTTATTGCCTGTAAGTAATATGTAGCCTACATTGTCTGTATGGATTCTGAAGAACATGATTAGGCCTATCATGGAAACTACAGGAAATCTGATATCCATAACTGCATAAAGGCATTTAATCTCAAACTCAATTTTCTGCTGAGTGTGATTAATAAACCTGTTTTGCATTTTATCCATAAAAACAAACAACAAAACAATGACTACAGAGCATTGAACCATGACAGTTTCAGCCTGACCAAAAGCCTTTTTGTCACAGCCAAATGCATGATTCAACAGGGTTTAAGAGAAGGTGTGCTAAGTAGGATTATATTGACGAAATGTTGATGGAACCATGCAAGTGACAAATGCCAGAGGTGGAGTGCTCATCTAAGTCAATAGAGTCTAGTCAAAGAGAATGACCGCATTACTGCCAAGTAAATTCTGGCCATTGGACACAAAGCCAATCACTCAAATCCCCATGCTTAAAGCAAATCTCATAAACAACCTGGGCCAATCAATGGAGTTTTCTTTCTCAGTTTTTTCTTTCTTTCCTTTCTTTTGTTGTGTGTTTGTGGGTCTCTGGCATAACAGATTCAAAGTTATTGGACACTCATGTAATGAACTGGATGGATTCCCTTGCTGTCTTTATTGTGTACTTTCAACACACATGCTGCAAAAGCCACTATATTGAAAACAGCATGTGATCAGAAGGACAAATAAACAACCGGTGTGAATCAGACCACCAAAGGGTTCCTCATATTTATTAAAGATATCCAGAAAACATCTGAAATCCACTTTGACATTCAAGATGCTTTCAGGATTTTTTCACTAAAATTCATGATGGATATTTCATGTTAAAATGTGAAATTCACATTATTATTTTCTTTATAATACTATTATAATGGTGCCCTATATTTGAGAGACAGATGTGTCTTTTTTGGTGAAGACGGCTAAAATAAATCAAATGAGTAAGTAAAGCAACTCTAATGTTTTACAACTACCCACCAACATGCATATTTGTCTCGACTGAACAAGATCATAACGGAAAAAGCACACCTAAGAAAGGTGTCTTAGGTGTCCTAGTTAGATTTATGGGTTTAAAACAACATAACAACAAATAATTCAATCTTAATATTTGTAATCTTTGTTTTTGGTTTGACAGCCTTCTCTTGGAGTTAAATGCCGATGATAGTGACAGCAGTGATGTGGATTGTGTGCCTCTGGTACAGTCCCCCATTCTGTGCCAATAGGTTGGGTTTAGGGTTTGTTCAATGTCGAATGCAAATGGTGCTCTGAGAACCAGTGACCCGTATGCGCCACTCAGAGGATAAGCTACCTCTGATGATGGGAAGTGAATAACAGGTTTAGCATTCACAAATTGTACAGGATGTCTTCAAAATGCTAATTCTGTTGGAGGGAGAAACAGTGGGAGAGGCGTGTATGTTTCCTCGTTAAAGGCCCCAGCATTTGCAGGAGGAAACATACACACCCATGGGCAGAACTCTCATGTTATTTGTGGGGGTGGGGCTGACAAATGTACATTCCTAGCAATTTCTGAAGAGGACATCAGAAATCAGTACAATATATTAAGTACTGCTGCCAGTGAGCACATTCAGATGACATCTACCCATAGAATAATACATGTAAGCCTGTTTTAGTCTACTCAGTGGTAGAAGTGCAAAAATGTCTAACACATCCTTTGAAGTAAGCTATCCTATCCCAAGAAGCCAAGGATATTACCAACGATTCTCTGTCCTTCCTCTATATTAGGTAGCACTGTGGACCACATCCCCGAATGCAAATGGTAACAAGGGAAGGAATGACACATAAACTTGAAAAAGTGTTATTGCCTATAATTAGCAAAGTTTTTTATCGCTTATATGAGCATGCTGTATTAATGTCTTTAATATAATTATACTATAGACATATATCTAAGCAATATGGCACGATGTGGTAAGGATTAGGGGCAGCCGTGGCCTACTGGTTAGCGCTTCAGACTTGTAACCGGAGGGTTGCCGGTTTGAACCCCTACCAGTAGGCATGGCTAAAGTGCCCTTGAGCAAGGCACCTAACCCCTCACTGCTCCCCGAGCACCGCTGTTGTTGCAGGCAGCTCACTGCGCCGGGATTAGTGTGTGCTTCACCTCACTGTGTGCTGTGATGCAGAGACCAAATTTCCCTCACGGGATCAAAAGAGTATATATACTTATACTTAATATAATCACGTCTGTTCTACTACCAACTAATCAAGTTTAAAAACATCAAACAGTGTTTTCTATTGTTTATTTTGATTTTTGTTCGTTCATCCAATGTTTTCCAATCTTAGTCGCCTATGCCAAGACATAACTTGAAATCCAAGTTCAATGAGCTTTTGGCTTCATGTGCTTGTGCACACTATCATTTCAGTCTACCTGATTGTCTATAGGTCACATGTTAAATAGAAAATTCATCCTACTCCATTTTATTTTATATTCCCACTCAATAGCCAATGCCAAATGTGGCATTCTGAAATCACTGCTCTAGTTTTGAATTAATGGAGCATGCAATGGATTACTAGCAGTGAGCAGTCTGAGTGGGGATGTCCTGGGATATGGAATGCCTGGAATACCTCTTGTCTGTTGTTACAATAGGTTAGGTTCACATGGTAGGGCAAGCACTGACTTACAGGCGGGGCTTCAGTGATGTCACTACCTGTGGCTAATTGGTAAATTGAACACCTGTCCTCACCTTTTTGGGGGAGAAACTGTTTTGGCAGCAATTCGTTATGCAAGGCCCAGCGGGAGCTGTGGCCTGTTTGTCCACACATGTTGCCGCCATTTGTGGACTATGTTTTGGCTTTGGAAAAAGCACCATCAAATTATAATAAAAACTTGAACGTGTACAAGAACCATCGCTTGGGCTGGCCATGTAGAGCTACAAGTATTGGACTACCGGGCCGGGAGCACGAGGATGTGACCGCTCTCTGATTCTCCTGCCAAGCTGACATGCACACACACACACACTTCACAGTTAGGACCTACTTCCAAGTTTGTGTACCACACGTAGGGCTAGCGTGTAGGGGGGTTCTTAGGTCTTTCTGTGTTTGTTTCTGTTGGTTGCGAGTTGTGGTAGGTGTTTTAGTTTAACCCTTTAGGCGCCAGAGGTTTTTTTCGAAACGTTCGATTTTGACATCTTCATTTCAAAAGGTTATATCTTAAAAGTGATAAGAGATAGAGACTTTCTGTAAATTAGAGAAATATTAAGGATGACCCAAAGTTTATGTAGGGATTAAATGTTATATGTAATTTGCATATTATGACGTCATATGGTGGCGGCCATCTTGGATTATAGAATTTTCATGAAAAGTCGCATGTTTGAATGATAAAATGCAAAATGTCCCTCACCTTCTGTATGCTATATTGCACAATACTGAATGCTCAGGTAAATACTAAGTAGTAAACAAACTATGTAAATCATTACTAATAAATGGCAGAAACAAACCAAATGCATGTAGTGGTAGGCGCCTTTTGATGTAGAGATTTTCCATTTACTACATACAGTAGGCACTCTGATTCCATGTATGGGGCACATATATATTATTCAGATGACACACAAACACAAGTAGACAAGACCTGTTTAGTTCAAAAGCTCACTTGCCACGGCAAGGCACAGATCAGGAGTGAGATGACGAGACAAGACAAGAAACAATATTAGTATTTGTTTTCTTTTTGTTGTTTTTGTTGATTTTTTTTGTTGTTTTTTTGTTGTTGTTTTTTTCTTAGCTGACAAAGACACACACATCACAAGGACACGAACACACAAAAAAGAACACATATATGTCCTAAATGGTCAGGGAAATAGATAATCAACAGTGTAAATCATTACTAACTAGATGTACCGCGTAGCGGTACAAAATATGACCGCCGCTCAGTCCTGCACATCCATTCCGCGAAAATAAATCATATTAATGAATTTGTCTCCATGTTCTACTCCATCCCCCACTCTTGAAACTTTTGTGTATGCTTGTTTGGAATGTGTGTTTGCACACATTCCGCACACAAAGTAGCCTACTGGCGCTGCAAAGGTGAATAGATTTGTTTCTGGGCCAAAAAATCTGTAACATTGTTATAAAACCTTTAAAATCTCTAAACAATCACAAGTAGGGCAGTTCATCACAGTCCATCCATTGCAACTGGACTGATGAAAGGTACACCTGTAGGCTACATTGTATTTGGGAAAAGCAGAAGGTAGCAGCATAATGTATTTATTTATTTATTATTAAACAAAACAATCCCTGTCAGTTCCATGCAGTTTTCAACAGCTATCAAGAAGAGAGGTCATGTCATGGATTTTTGTGAATGTTTCTTCTTCTACATATGCATAAGTTTAGTCATCTAGTTCAAATGATATTCAGCTTTATTGTCAATGCACAAATTAAATACCAGTAGTCTAAAACAAAATGCCGTTTTACCCAGTGGTGCAAATAACTGACATGTCCAAAAGGGCCTTCATGAAATGCGTTGCGAGACTGTTCATACACATTTTAACGGGCAAAGTTGAAGAGCTACTGTCCGTTATTGTTTGTGCAAATAATATGCTGATTCATGTTCCCTTGCATTTTGCAACCATGAGGTCCATGGTTAAGCTCAATCTTTTGACGCAATCTTTTGATTTTCACCCAGTCTAGTCCATGGTAGGCGCCCGATAGAAATATTGTTTAATTTTGCGATTGAGATATCCACGCACTGGCGCCCCCCCACCCCCCCCCTGCGACGTGTTCGCCCCCCGGTTTTAGAGCTATTCTAAATGCAAAAATGCATAGAGGGAGTTATGACAAAACCGTGACTGTTAACAAACTATAAGCTATATAAGGTAGGCCCTATGCTAGGCCTATTACACAACACAAATTGTCACTAGACTATGCTGGCGACCCAAATAAAATCTCCGTTGGAACCAATGGCTTACACCTTACAGTATCAAGCTGCCACGTCTTGGCGAAAAGTTTATAGTTTTGCATATCATGATATGCAATTCTGCAGTAGTAATACATTTCACGTAGCTGTGAATCACGGAAAGGGCGAATGAAGTGGACACTTCTAAATGGAACCCAACCCACTGTACAGTAGGCTAGCTCAAGGTCTGTGGCTAAAGCAGCCATAATGAAAGCGTTATCATTGTTTGGATACTTCACACACACGTGTTTTTTAATCGCATAGACTACAACTACCAAGCTGGAATCAAAGCACATCGACTCAACTCTCACACCCTAAACACGCACTTTGAACAAACAAAAAGCGCCTCAGTCTCACGGAATAGCCATAGGCAAAACTGTATCTGACCGGTGTAACGTTGGTAGGCTACTAAATCATCCATCGCAAAGAATGATTTTTGTAGCACGTGCAACAAATATGTGTAGGTACAGCCCTGCCCTGAATACATATCAACGTGCGCTCTAAAACATCTGGTTTAAATGGAGATGTAGATCATCACGGGTGCGTTAATAAATCTACATTGCGGCGAGTTGACACAAATTATTCACTTTGACGAATTTATGTAGTTTCAGTTACTTTACTTTGAGCCATTCTCTTCCTTACTTGAATCGCCTTTGAAAATAGAGTATTGAAGTAGCCTATATGGGTGTTTGGGAATGAACGTTGACTCAGATGCTTTTTGAGACCTTGAGCAGAAATGTCCCAGCCCAGTGTTTAGGGTGCATCATAGACAGGTTATCTTTCAGGTAGCCTATATATTTTCCATTACAAAACCATCACGTAGCGAACGTGTTGTGGCTAACTCACTTAGCTCCTGTTAGTAGCCTAGGTTATGGTCATAAGCAAATGAGACGACAGTCGAAAGATACAATTAGTGCTGTTATCGATTTGCTTGGTAGCCTATAAACGCATTTATGGTTTTCTACAAATACATCAATAATCAAATTGGCCTCCATCACTCAACCATGCTAACGGTAACATTATTTTTACCTACGTTCTGCTATTGATAGGATTAACGTAGCCTACCTGCAGTAAAAAACAAGCATGTCCGATAAACATTCTCAGATTTATTTCGGCTTCAAGAGGAAATGGAAATTACATGACATGCAGAAATCATCCTACCCTTAGACGTTCTCTGCGGTAAACTACTGTAGCCTACATTGTCCTTGTAGGAAGCGTAGTGTCTTTCCAACCCACTTTAGATTAACTTCCAACAAAATTACGTCTCACTGCAACGATGCGCCATCTAGTGGACAAACGACTACTTATTGCCATAACTGGAAATGCAGCCATGATGATGATGATGAATATTTATTTTGGCTTTCTTTTAATCCTACTGAATTTGTAATTATGTATCGGCCGTTCTAATACCGATAGTATGTGGGTGCCTGTGTGTGTGTGTGCATGTGTATATGTGTGCACCACCATCTACAGGCCAATGAGTGTACAGTCACTAAATGTACACATAACTTAAAGGACAATTCCGGCGCAAAATGAACCTGGGGGTTAATAACACATTTGTACGAGTTCGACCGTTCGCTGGGATTTATTTTCATGCTAGTCGAATGTGACCAGTTTTATTGCAAACCGCTAATTAGCTTTTAACGCTAGCCTTCGGGGCACACGTACAGTAGAAAGAAATCGCTATTTCTATACCACTAACAAGGCTCAAAATAGCACCACACTTAAACAGTAGCATAATGAGGGTCTCTACATGTAAACCGAAGCATTGAGAACTTTGTAAGTGTACAGGCAGTTTATTAAAAAGAAACACATTACCGTTCACGTCTGGTTGTTCACATATACAGGCAGGCGATGTGAACTAAAATCATGTAATTTGCTCAATATAGGCCTATCAGAAATAAGCTCCGATGTAACACAACTTGTATAGTGTACTTACTTAGTGGATGTCCATCTGGTCTCTCTGGTATGGATCGCCGCCTCCAATTTCTTTTCGGGACATGGAAAAAAGTTTCAACTACAGCCCTGTTATATCAATGAGGGGGAATCTTCAGACTCTACAAAACACTGCGTCTCTTGGGGGTCGCGACGCAACAGGTCCCACTCCATGCAACACAGGCACTCCTCTTCGGTGGCTATAGCTTCACAATGTCCGCAGGTAGCCTACAGTTTCTAGAAGTGCGAGGCTGTGTGCAGCATTGACTACAGGTAGCTCTCTCTCTCTCATAGCCCTTTCACGGAGCTCCGCAGCTCTTCGTTGGTAGGCTATATTCCGACGTCCAATAAGGGTTCATCCTCGATGTCTTCAAATTCGTTCAAATAGCCTGCCATCTCTTATGTCTCCTGTTGCGTTCAGTGCTTCTCTTTTGCACAGTCCTTTCTTTCAGCAACAACATTTCACATGAGATTCACTTCACATCCCAGAGTTTCGTTTTCCCAAGGCGCCTGCCTGTATGTGAACCAGACGTGAACGGTAATGTGTTTCTTTTTAATAAACTGCCTGTACACTTACAAAGTTCTCAATGCTTCGGTTTACATGTAGAGACCCTCATTATGCTACTGTTTAAGTGTGGTGCTATTTTGAGCCTTGTTAGTGGTATAGAAATAGCGATTTCTTTCTACTGTACGTGTGCCCCGAAGGCTAGCGTTAAACACTAATTAGCGGTTTGCAATTAAACTGGTCACATTCGACTAGCATGAAAATAAATCCCAGCGAACGGTCGAACTCGTACAAATGTGTTATTAACCCCTAGGTTCATTTTGCGCCGGAATTGTCCTTTAATTTTTTAGACCCCCCCCCCCCCCATGGATGAAATTCTACGAAACTTGGCATACCCCCAGAGAATGTCAGGTTAATCATACACATAAAATTTGGTGCAGTTCTGAACGTCTTTACTGAAGAGAGGGGCGATTAAAGCAGAATGATATTGCATTTTCATTTTTTACCGGGGGGGTGCAAATCACAAATGAGTGATTATGGGCTAGGTTGATGTGGGCCCTTGAGACCAACATACCATAAAAATTTCTTCATCCTCGGTGCCACGGTTCAGGTAGTTATTTAGGAAAAACTGCATTTTTTGGGTTTCGGGGGGGCCCAGCGCGGAGGGGGAGTGGCCCCCAGGGACCAAACGAAAATTTTCCGTAAAAGTCTAGTGGGGCTACATACCCACCAAATTTCATGTGCCCCGGTGTTTCGGTGCCCCGGGTATCGTTGACCAAAATTTCAGGAAGTAGATGACGGGAAAAAAAAACAAAAAAATTTGACAATCCCTATATGACCGCTTCGCTAACTTCGCTAGCGGCGATCATAATAAATGGCTGACAATTTTTTTTTTATGTAGCAGGCCTTTTGCTGTAGAGAAAATGACTATCCATATCCATATCCTATCCATACAGGGCCGGCATTCCCATCATCTTGTGATAGACTATGCATGGCCTAATGGCTCTCCTGCCCCGTGTCACCACCTCTGCTCCTGTTGCGAGCTGCATGGCCAGATCTGCCTCGCGCTCGCGTCGAGTGGAGAGAATTTGCGCAGCTTGGACTAGGCCTACTGTCATTCTCATTGCGACTTCCCACACTGCCTCTAAGTTCCCCCCTAACTGTCCTATGAGCACTTCGACCTCGTCTAACATACCCAGTGGCATTAGACAAAGGCTCCACCACGTTACTGTCGCCGCGATTGCGGAGAGGCACACAAAGTCAAAGTCAAAGTCAGCTTTATTGTCAATTTCTTCACATGTTCCAGACATACAAAGAGATCGAAATTACGTTTCTCACTATCCCACGGTGGAGACAAGACATATTTTACCAATTTTAAGTCCACAGACAAACATAACATTCAAGTAAACAAAAAGTAAGTAAATAAGTAAATAAGAGGGCACATATAATGAAAAAATAAGAGCAGCAAAAAATGGTTGAAATTGTGCATAGACAGTCAATAAAATAAAATACTAGTGCAAAGTCAGGCCAATAGAGGCTGAGGTAGTTCTGTTTGACCTAAGTAAGAAATAAAGTGGCATAGTGGTGCAAGTTATGTAAGAGCAGCAGAAGTGTTGTGTTTTCAGGACAACAACAACAAGTTGCAAAGTGTACAAGTGTGCAAGTGGAGTGGTGCAGGCGGCCATTATGGGTCCAATGTCCAGGATGTTATGTAGCTGAGGGTGGAGGGGGGAGAGGAGGGAGAGAGTTCAGCATCCTAACAGCTTGGTGTATGAAGGAATAATCCTTCCAGCTGTGTTCACTATGCGCTGCAGGGCTTTCCTGTTGTATTCAGTGCAGCTTCCGCCCCACACAGCGATACAGCTGGAGAGGATGCTCTCAATGGTGCCTCGGTAGAATGTGGTCATGATGGCTGGTGGAGCACTTGCTCGCCTGAGTTTACGCAGGAAGTACAGGCGGCGCTGAGCTCTCTTCGCCAGTGATGCTGTGTTGGTGGTCCAGGAGAGGTCTTCACTGATGTGCACCCCCAGGAATTTGGTGCTGCTCGCTCTCTCCACCACAGCACCGTCGATGGTCAGTGGCAGGTGTTGGGTGTGACCTCTCCGGAAGTCAACAACAATCTCTTTGGTCTTGCTGACGTTCAGCAGGAGGTTGTTGTCCCTGCACCACGTGGTCAGATGGTCGACCTCCAACCTGTATTGAGTCTCGTCGCCCTTGGTGATGAGACCCACCAGAGTTGTGTCGTCAGCAAATTTCACTATGTGATTGTTGCTGTAGGTTGCAGTGCAGTCATGCGTCAGCAGGGTGAAGAGCAGCGGACTGAGCACGCAGCCTTGGGGGGCCCCTGTGCTCAGTGTGATGCTGCTTGAGGTATTGTTGCCAACACGTACTACTTGAGGCCTCTGACAGAGGAAGTCCAGTAGCCAGTTGCAGAGGTAGGTACTGAGTCCCAGTTTGTCAAGTTTGCAGATGAGTTGTTGTGGTATTATGGTGTTGAATGCAGAACTGAAGTCTATAAACAGCAATCTCACATATGAGTCTCTTTTTTCCAGGTGGGTGAGGGCTGGGTGGAGGGCAGAGCAGATTGCATCCTCTGTAGACCGTTTGGCTCGGTATGCAAACTGGAAGGGGTCCAGGGTGGGGGGGAGAATGGATTTGATATGTGACATGACAAGCCGCTCAAAGCACTTCATGATGATGGGTGTCAGTGCCACAGGGCGGTAGTCATTGAAGCAGGATGGAGCAGTTTTCTTCGGCACAGGTATGATGGTGGCAGCTTTGAAACAAGATGGGACGATGGCTTGCTTCAGGGAAGTGTTAAAGATGTCTGTGAAGACATCCTTAAGCTCCCCTGCGCAGTCCTTCAGCGCACGACCAGGGATGTTGTCTGGACCTGTTGCCTTACGGGTGTTGATAGCAGCAAGTGTCCTCTTCACGCTGTCGGCAGAGAGGCACAGGGGCTGCTCATGTAGAGGGGGATGGGTCTTCTGTGGGCAGGTGCTGTTTTGTGCTTCAAAGCGAGCAAAGAAGCGGTTCAGGTTGTTGAGCAGAGGGATGTTGCTCTCGCAGCTCTGTGGCGCGGGCTTGTAGTCCGTGAGGGCCTGAATGCCCTGCCATAGGCTTTGTGCGTTCCTGCTGTCTTTGAAGTGGGTGGTTATCTTGTGAGTGTATTCCTTTTTTGCTTCCTTGATGCCACGGGACAGGTTGGCTCTCGCTGTTCTCATGCCAGCTTCATCCCCAGCTCTGTAGGCTTTGTCTCTGGCCCTCAGCAGCCTGAGGACATCCCCTGTCAGCCATGGCTTCCAGTTAGCCCGAGTGATGATGTCTTTTGTGTGGGTCACATCATCGATGCACGTTCAGAAGACAGAAGCTAGCGCTATGGACATTAGGCTATCTCCAGCCTCGTTCGCCACACCCTGCTAACTTCCCGATGAACACTCCGAACCCGTGAAACATTATTCCCACCAGTGACATTGGGCAAACGATTCAACGTTTGGTGGTAACGTTGGTGTTAGCTAAACTATGGAGTAAACTCTCACTTTGTCCTGCTGCATCATTGCAAGGCAGGGACGCATCTGAAGCCTCACTAAAAGAATCACCGTCATTTTCTGAAGGCAGATATTCCCCTTCAGAATCAGGGTCCGCGAATAGAAGACCCAACACTTCATTTCAGGTAAACTTTTTTGATGCCATTAGAAGATAATCTAATGCAAATACTCGCTGACGTTGACAATATCGCTCTGACAAAGTGGCTCACATGCACACTAGCTCCGGTATTTCACGCACTGATTCAATGCGCTGTAGCTAGAAGGTTTTGTTTAAAGCATGCACTTTTTTCGACTCGGGGATGATGTATGACATGTCTACCATCTAGTGGAGTGGAGGTCGAATTAAATATGACACCCTATTTGACTAAATCGGCCGTTTTATTCAGTACCGCATCTTGTCGACTAAAGTCGCCTGTGGCGCCTAGAGGGTTAATTGAACATACCCCAGACAACAAAGAGCTTGGGCCAGGACCGCCTTGCAACAATTGGGGGCTCGTCCGGGAGGAACCTGTGTGTGAGTAGCTTGGTTTTGTTTTGTTTAGCTTATTTTGTTTGTAGCGTTGCATTGGCTATGGTTTGTTGGTGTGCTAGCCTAATGAGACTGCTAATGGAACTAGCAGTCTCATTAGTTTGTTTGAACCACTTGCTTGAATCTGGCGTTTTGTGCTGCATTATAACTTTGCAACAGCATTTGTGGTCGCCAGGCCGCGACCGTGTTGGCTGTTTTTGTTTTTGTCCTAAGACGGTGTTTGCAGCATTTAGGGTCGTCAGTCTACGCCTGTTTTGGGCTGTTTGTTGTGGTCGCAGGATAGTGTTTGTTGCCGATTTGAAGTGGCATACCTGGGGCAGGTATTTTACCTGCTACATTTGTTTGTGGGTTTTGCTACCTTGGTACCAACGTGATTTATGGCAGTTTCGTTTATCACAACTGTGGCATTTACGGTGACATTTATGGCATAATTGTGATGGCGCACCAGTGCCAATTTGCTAGTTTGCAGCTGTATTGGTTTAGGCTGATGAGCGCAGCTTTTTGAAAATGTGTGCAGCATTTAGTGTTGGGGATGATTGTATTTGGGTCCTGTTTATTGTCTTCAGAGATTTGGAGCTAGGCGTAGGCTACTGGAGATGATGGTTAGCTCAGCTATATTGTAGCGATTTGAATCTTTGCTGGTCTAGTTTTGTTTACTGTTTTGGCCATGGGAGACGACTGTGTGGAAGCGTTTGTTGCATGTGGCATTACGCGCTATACGTTGATGCTATCAGAAAAATACCTCCTGATTAAGACCACGCTCCATTATCGGGTGGAGGTGCCTGGAGGTGTTAAAATGCCAGCATTAGTTAATGCGCTGTTGCTTCACTTTGGCATCCCTGATGTGATCGCCGAGGAGGCTAGAGCGGCTACATCTGCTCCTGTGGTCAGCGATGATGAGCGCACGTTGTCTGAGCTGCAGAAAGAGCTAGCTCTACTGGAAGAGAAGCGTGCACAGACCCAACTGGAAAGAACGCAGTTTGAAGAACAGCGCAAAGAGCGTCAGCCTATAGAGGTGGCTGTAGCTGACGAGGTGGTTTCTCATATTGAAAATCTGGTCTCCACTTGTGATTTTGTTTTAGACAGGCCTGATGTGGCTTGCGTTGAGTTTACGGAGGCATGTATTGCCCCTTTGACATGCCCTGTCCCTGGGGTTTTTGTGGAATCTGAACCAGTAAAAGCTCAACAAATTTGTGTTGGTTTTGACAGAAGCGTCTGAGGTTGACATGGCTGATTCCTTTTTGTTTATTTTGCTCAGTGAATCTGAGATTAAGCCATGTTGTAAGGATGTCTGTGCGGATGTGGTGATTACGGAGTCACCGTTAGATGTTGAAGATATGGATGACCACTTGGATATGTATGACACCGGCTCCCCAGAGTTGTTGCAGCCATGCTCTGATGCTGATGCATTTAGTGTTCTAGCTGGAGGTGGTGTTTCAGAGGTGCCATCCAGTTTCCCAATGTGCAAGGGTCAGGCAGAGGATCATTGTTCTCTGGATGAACAGTACAGGGCTACTGGTGTTGAAAGGTCTGAAAATGACAAGAGATATGGCAGACCATTTGTTCTTTCGTTGCAGCAGACAGTTGTCTCTTACACTTACTGGTGTTGAAAGGTCTGAAAATGACAAGAGATATGGCAGACCATTTGTTCTTTCGTTGCAGCAGACAGTTGTCTCTTTTGAATGTCTAGGACCACATTATGTTGATCAGGGTTTTGGGGGAAGCCCTTTGAATAGAATTGACTTGGGGGCAAGGTCATCTTCTTGGTTGCTCCCTGGAGCCTACTCCGTTAGAAAGTATTGGGACTGTCTTGAAGCCAGGAGTAGTCGGCTGCTGCGCTACCAGAGTGGGCCATCATTAGCTATGTGTGAATTTGCACCTTGGAATGGGGGTTTTAGACCATTTTGGAAAGAGCTGGTGGTCTTGATGTATGCCTCTTGCCCCCTGATGTTTCGGTGGAGCTTTGTGCTTCAGCCGCTGGTGCTGGGCATTCAACATCACGCTCGCATTGGATCTTTTGACACGGGATGTTTGGCCTTGAATTTTCCTAATTTGCGTTTTAGTTTAATTGAACATACCCCAGACAACGAAGAGCTTGGGCCAGGACCGCCTCATAACATCCATTCAGAAATGAATAAATAGTTTGACCGGACCAATAGTTGTGTTCATAATGATTGGGGTAGTTCATAATTCACTCAGAATGGGGGTGGGGAAGGATCTCCTCCCCTGTGCTCAAACAAAAATCAACAGCAGGATTTCAGATTTGGTTTGCAGGGTTAGCGTGTTGAAATTTCTGGTCCCTCATGCAAACAAATATGACACACGGTGGAATTGGTTTTGACTCTTGGTACTGAGACGTCATATGACAGGCTGTGTTAAGCAGTGCTTCTGTTGAGGTCTCTACACAAACAGGAGCAGACATGCGGTTGACAGGCATGTAACACGATTGATCAACAAAACAGCGAGGGAGAGGTGAGCGAGAAATGTTGTGCAGCACAGCAGGGGCTAGGCCAGACACAGACAGCAAGACAGCTGGCAAGGAGGAAAGAAAGGCCGAAAGACGGAAAGAGACACGGAGAGGGGGGAGAGAGAGAAAGAGAGAGATAGTGGTCGATTCCTTCCTTCAGCTGCTGTCATTGATCTGTCCATTGTTCAGAGCTGGTTCCTTAGGGGAATAAATCACCCCTCATTCATTCAGCTCTCCAACATCCCAGCTGGGAAAATGGCTTCTGTCAGGTGGCTCGCCACTCACCATGGCAACCACATGAACTTTAATAGCATAGAAAGTATTTTCTCCCTTTCTTACTTTGTTCTTCTCCCATCCATAAGAGGTGAAGGTGGTGGTCAGTTGGGCTCTCTCGTCCGTATTCTGGCCTGCCTCTGAGATGCCAACAAGAGAGAGAGTGTAAGGATGTTTTTTTTTTCTTTTTTCTGGAGAGCTCCGTCACCTGTGACTCATTCTGGTCTCTCTCTCTCTGTCTCTCTCTCTCCGAGGGCTGGATTAGCATGACTGAAAGGGACGGGGTGTGCCACTGTCATTTTACAACAAAGGCCTCTTTCACGAGTGCTCAAATAATGATGTGAGTGTCTGAAAGGGGGTTCAGGCCGCCACTTTAGGGATCCTTTTTGAGCTGCTCTTTATTCACGCAAACACACATCCACACACACACATAGAGAAAGAGAGAGAAAGGCACACACACACACACACACACAAAGAAGCACACACATACACACACTTTACAACCATTATCAACCCCAGGCACACACACACACACACACACACATGTGTACATACACCCCTCACACATGCATTCATTAGGTAGTGTCACAAGAGAATGTTCCGGAAAAGCTATTAACTCGATAGGAATCATCCATTATACACATCTGATGGGCCCCTCCATTCACTTACCGGATGGCACATCATGGCTGCCTGAGTGCATGCTATTTACGACCTTTAGCCGTTTAGCGGGAGAGAGAATGCACAATTGCCTCTCTGCATGCACAGGGAGTCTGCTTGAAGACGAAGGCCGAAATCTGCATACATAGAGACGTTGTGGCACAACATTCAATTTAACAGCCACAATGCATGTTTGTTGCTGGTAATTGAAATTTAATTCAGTTAAATAACTAGTCTAGTGTGATTAAAAAAAGAAAACCCTTCTCAACCAAGCTGTTATTGTTTTCTTTATTGTGCAAACTTCCATCTACTTACTGATTCCATTGACTTTTGATTCCTACTGACTTTGTCAATGTTAACATACAATGTAATATAGATTTTCTTAAATAATTATGGGCTAAGGATATCCGAACCTGACTCAATGAATCATTTAAAAGGAACAAAATGAAGAAATCTCCGACTAACATCATGTGTCGTGTGAAATAGAGTGCTATTGCCTTAGACATTATTACTGGGAGCCTGACAGATTATTATGACATGAATCTGCAGTAAGTGAGATGAGAGTGAGTGAGAGTAAGACTTTAACAGGGTGCCTATAAAAACCATTGGTATGAGTGGATTGTAACTGTTAACAGCAGCGAGGGTGAATAGGATTTAGTGAAGCCAAACAGTGATTGCTCCACTGTGAGCTGTGTCTCCCCTCTCAGGGTTCCTCTGATGTCCTCAAATAATAGCTGACTGGTCCTGCATTTTATTCCTTTTACCTAGGACATGAGGTATACCTCAGCCCCTCATTGTAAAGCTTGAACCTCTGACATAATTTACACACACACACACACACACACACGCACACACACATACATACACACACATACACACGCGCACACACATACATACACATACATACACACACATACAGTGGGCAGTGCTTCGACTTGGCCAGCTTCACTCGCGGTCCGCGCGTGGGATCACGCGGTGTCACGGGACTTCAATTTGTATTTTCCCAGTGAGACGCTGCAACAACCCAAACAACCGGTAGATGGCTCAAGTGAGCAGGGTGTCTCGTAAAAAGAAATGGAGCCTGGAAAACCCTACACAGACTTCACTACAGACTTTAGCAGACTGGTTTGGAAAATTTAATAGCCAGAAATATGCCTGCCCTGCCCTAATAAAGAAATATTTGGTTAACTGCGAGTGAATCCCGTTTGCAGCTGTAGAAGAAACGCAGGACAAATTAAACATTCTGGTTTTCTCCGAGTGCAACGATGATAGACAGACATCATTTGGACAATATAGAGCATATTAACCTCCATTGCTCAGCCAAATGCCTCCCTGTTACGTCCTGTTATCACGGAGTTACAGGCGATAAACGAATTTTGATGGTCACAAGTTTACTTCATTAGCGGTTTATTTTTTTGACTATTAAAGTGTTTCATTTAAAGGTTTGACTTCGTGCTTATTCAGAGCATTTAGTGCTCCTCCCAATCCCAGACGTTCACATTGCATGTTTGTTTGTAATGGATGCAACCGCGAGATACGCTTGTCATAGGCGCCGATACCGTGGGTGCTCCGTCTCTCGGGCACCCACTGAAAACATCGAGCACCCACGTGTGCCAGCTTACAGTCCCGGCTAAATTCATATTAATTTAAAATCAAACATCGCAGTTTATGTTAAATTCAGCATCTCTCATAATGTGATTGGATATGTTGCTGTCAATTCCCTATACTAACCACCAATGAGAGCGTCTCTCGTATGAAAATTCCTGACACTTCCCATCTGAAGAATTAACGCAAGGCTTTGTCGGGTCTTCAGCCCCGAATGTTTAAAATGTATATAGCCCTGAATATAAATTTAAAAGTAATAAGTAAGTCTGACAAAGCTTATTGTTTTGTGACACAGCTAAACACTGGTACCTCATAGAACGTCTATAACATAGCCTAGGTGGTCGCAACTCACAAAAGTAAAGCAGATAGAAAGAACTCACGCAAATCTAGCCTACAACACGCAGACAGCTTCATGCGCAGGGGAGAGAGCGCGCGCGCGCGCACAGGTGCTTTATGATTTTTGGCTTCTGATGGTATCTTGCTAATTCACTGAACTGCATTAGGTGACACAAATGGTATTGCCTTTATCTTATAACTCCTTGTCTGAGCGACTACCAGGCCTATGGTTTTTAAAAGTCAGATGTTCCCTGACTAATACATTCGAAAATTAAGAATATTTATTGACTTGAAAAATACACTATTTTTTGCAAACTCCCTTCATTCAACCCTTGAAGACATCGCGGTCTGGTGCAGTGTTGCGCGGGTTTGGTCACAAGCGGCCCGCGGTCGCCCGATATTTTAATCAACCCGACCGCAACTCGGACCGCGAATATTAATTAGGACAAAATTATACCCGACCCGCGATCCGACCCGCTTATTTACAAAATGTGTGCTTTTGGTTATAGCCTGCATGCAGTGTGACAGTAGGCCATTTCTGTAAAACAAACTAATTTATTTGCGAAACTTTATGCAGTAGGCATGCAGGACATAATGTTTGCGCAGGAGAGAGAATGAGAATAAGAGCGCAAGCACGCACGCAAACACCAAGGATTAGTACACTATAGGATACGATTTGAAGGCCATGGACATACATCTTTCTTTCGAAAACAGAAATGGTGAGGCAAGGTATAGGCAAGACTGAGATACATTGCTGGTCAAAACGTTAGCGTAAGAACTGGTTTATAATGCTGAATGAAGCACAAAGCACATTTACTAAAGCACGTCCACTGTTTAAAGTCACAATCACAACGAACTAAGGTAACTTTTATGCATGCGCGAACCTATACATACCGGTAGATTTATTCCTGCAGGCTGCCCGTTTTGGCTGTCATACTTTTAAATGGCTTCGCAAGAAGGCCTACATAGACCATAACTTGTACTACTGTCATCTTCTTTAAGAACTTTTCCCAATATTTCCCATAGCCTATATCGCTTTTCCTGAAGGGGTGTCTTTATTATTTTAACTCGCGTCTTCAGCTTCTTTACTGTTGACTTTACTGTATTGATGCTTTACTGTATTGAGGCTAATTTCGGGCAGACCGCGCAACACTGTGCGCTATGTAGATCGTTTCTCGTACCATTTAATTTCTCAGAATTTAGGTCTACTAGGCCTACAATAACGTCATCACCAAATACATCTTTTATTTTTAGTTGATCAACCACATAGAGCATAGGCCTACTGTGCACGACTGTAGCAGCCCAAGGTAACCAGTTGTTGTAGATGAGAGGCAACCCCTTGTTTCAGATAGCCTGGACAACATGTTACCTGGGTGTTGCCTACGTTATTAATTAATGGTAGCCTACAATAGTTAATTGATTCGCGTAACATATTAGTTGGCTCAAAGAGTAGGGAATCAGGATGGAGAGAGTCACGCGTGTGTTGCTTTTGCGGGATCGAATCCAGTTTAATGCTAGTTTTCAAAACATTTTTTTACATGTCTTTTGTCCGAGTGGCTGTAATGTAGCTGAGCGCTCATGGCGTATGAAAAGCGACTTCAAATCGCCTAAAACAACTTGTTTGTGAATGTCTGACAACTGCTGCAGCGCATGCACGCACAAGGAAACCAGTAGGTGGAGAAACCAGAAGGCACACAACACCGGAACGATTTTAAGGCTATTTCGCATAGGCTACTCAATGGTGCTATTTCACACGCATTATAGCGACCCCCACTCACCGGGGTTAGGTGGAAGGTGTTAATAGACGATTGGCGTAGCCTACAGTGGACTAGGGCTGTCAAAATTGCTCAAAAATGACGTTCGAATATCCCCTCTAAAATAAACACATGTATTCGAATATATAGGAATATATAGGCTATATTATTTGTGCATTATGTCAGTGACGCGAATCATGTCATCTGTTTTTAACTTTTTGTATGGTTATTGCTTGACAGGGGGGGATCCCAAGCAGCTTTCAGCCATAAGGCATTTCCTAATTCACCCGACACTGATATTCAAAATGTTGAAACTATTTCGGCATAGCATAAGCAGTTTAATTAAATGTAATGTTAGTTGTAAACAAACGGGCTATTTGGTGAGGCTTGGCCTCACAGATAGGCCTATTAACTGACCGCCAGATTCACGTTGGCTGGGGGGCAGGGGGGGCCATCAGACATTTGTTCCCAAGGCCAAGGGTCTATGATATGTTAATTCGGCCCTGCCCCCAACGAACGCAACTTTCCACCTCTGAGACAGCTTAAAAGAAGTCTAGAGGACTCCTAACTCACTGACCTACTTACTGTATGGCTGCGCAAACCACAGGCCTTTTTTTGGGCAAGCCTGCATTCGAGGCAGGCCTTCTGTTTTTAGATAATTTTATATAAATCCTGCGCTAACAGTAATCCTCCTACCCCCGCTACCACAGCTGTGGATAGTGTGGCATGCTCACGCTTTATGTTTCCTTCTTGCAAACTAGGCCTATAGCCCAACGATTTACAGTACGTCTTCAAAAAATAACAACTTGCCAGATATGCCTTCATATCTTTGGGCTTCATTCAGCATTTTGTTCTTCCACTGGAAATGACTCTTCTATATTTGCTGCCTGCTGCATTCTGTTTGTATTGTTTAGAAAAGGTTTGACGTCTTGAGTTAATGCATTAAACATTGTTTGCTGGTAACCAGCCACAAATAGCCTACAGATTCTTGCGTGCGTACATTCTCTATTCTCTCCAAAATGTGCCCGTTCTATAGGCTGGCCAAGTGCGTAATTCTGCGGCATAAAGCAGATGTATTTGTTTTTTGTACAGAAAAATAAAAATAACCTGTCAAGCAGTCAATTGACTAGATTGCAGTCAATAAGTAGGGCAAATTACGAAACCAAAACGTGGGTCATAGTTATCTAAGCCTCTGTTGTGAGGCCAAACCCATGAACAAAGACGCATTGATATTTGCAATAGAGTTTAATGTCGGGGCTGCATATGGGAGGGTTCCCGCAAACTTCAGAATGCTGAGAGGACTTGGGCTATTTTATTTCTTTGTTCCAACTTCCAAGTGGCCTAGGCTACGTTAGTCATGAATAAATGATGTCAAATGTTACTCATTCTTGACAAAAGGCAAAAGAGCTGCGTGCGTGCGGACATTTGAATAATGTCGGGCTGTAAACGGGTTCGGGCTTTTAAAAAGCTGTCAGTCTCGGGCTCGGTCAGGGCTCGGGCTGATTTCTGTGGGGCTCGGGTCTTGTCGGGCCTAAATGTAAAGGCCGATTATAGCTCTACTTCACTGAGCAACAGTGGGTGGAGACCTTTAGATTCACAAGTCAGGGTTTGAAGAATTATGACGAATGATAGACCTGGCTGTTGCCCCGAGTACTCGTTGTCGGATGCCTATCCCAACAAACAAGCCATCGCATCTATCTATCCATAAATTGCAGGAATGTCTGTCTGACTGTCTGTCTGCGTGTCGTTGGTCCGTTTGATTTCAAACTTGGCAGGTGTCTTGCTACTGGCATGAGTAGTGTCTTGCTACTGGCATGAGTAAGTGCAGTGCATAGTTTGACATTGTTTGGATAAGAAAAGCTAAATATATCGTTATATATCGGTAAAAGAAACACACGTTGGCTTTCTCCGCTCTACCATAGCCACCCTCTCACACAGAACTGCGCGCAGCACCAATCACGGTTAAAATGCAAGATATTTGATTATCATCTCTGATCTCAACAATAAAGACTTCCTGTATGTTTACTTGCATAAAATGATTACGCGGACAGGCCAACAAACACGGGTATGTAGTTCTATTCAAAATTACATGAAAAGTATGTGCAATAAACTGATGCTTTGAATAGCCCAGGCTACATTGGACGTGAGACTTTGAATAAACAAACTACATTTCCGACTGCATGGTCCCAAATTGAAACAAGCGATGGGCTAATGGTCCCGAATTTAACGTTTCAGAAGACGTGCCACACAGCTAGACAACAAGTGGCAGACAGAGAAACGTCACTTATGCTACCAAACACTGCTTTTGAGTCACATCGTTGCAAATGTCAAACGATCACAAAATGGCTTGTCTTCACTATCGGGAAAGTTATGCAATAAGCTAGGCCTATAGCCTTAACTCAAAACATTTGTTATTCCATTCCGATCTGTAGAAATCACATGCAGTCATGCCTAAATTCTTCTTAGGCTACTGCACATTAATTATAGGCTAATATATTATGATATTCAGTATACATTATTGAATGCTTAGCTGGAATGATGTTTTTCCCTATCATCCTATTGTTGCATGTATCGGGCTACAGGTTTTCTACAGGAATGGCATGTTTGAACGGGCACTGCACTAGTTGTATAAACTTGCGATGTGTGCCAATCGAGTTGTTGGCGAAAACTTTAGCGTCAGCAAAACAGCTGTGCACCGATGCATGTATTCAGTTTTATTCTACGGAAACAAGCAAGAGAACACATCAAGTTGCCTAATGTTATAGGGAAGCGCCAGAGATTGCTGAGATTCTCTGAAGGTTACATCACACGATGCGAATAAACCGTTTCCATCAACTTTATTCGCATTATACCTTATGCGCATCGAGAGTTAATCCACCCCCCTCTAGCGAATCAAATATACAGTGGGCATCGCTTTCAAATGGCCACTTCAGTCGCGCATTACGAGGCCGTGAAGCTGCGTGAAGCTTTAGTACCACTTTCAGCCACTGTGCGTCGCTCTGCCACTGTACATCGCTCTGCCTGCAGCCCCTTCTGAAAAAGCAGGAGACTTGCCGAGAGTAATCCCAGCCTACGAATTCAATAACAAAATAAATCATGCATAATTAAACATTACCTCGATTTAGGCTACTTGGGTATGTCTTAAGGCTTGACTTGGTAACGAAAATCGAAATCGAAATTTGCTGTCTACATTATTGTCAGTGTTGGGTTAACGCAACTACGCAAATCAAAACAGTGGTGTGATAATTGAGCCAGTAGAGAAATAACTGTTCAGAATTAATCTGTAGCCAGCTTCTGCGACGTTTTTAACAGGCTACGCTATAGAGGCTTAGACAACTATTAGCGTGTTTCCATCCAACTTCCTAATGCGCATTTAATCTATTCGAATAAGAAATCCCGGATGGAAACACGTGAAATGCCCATCAAAAATCCTAATGCGCATCTACTGTACACACGCACACACACATACATACACACACACACATACACACACACACACACACACACACATACACACACATACAGCTCTGGAAAAAAATAAGAGACCACTGCACCACACACACACACACATACTGCTCTGGAAAAAAATAAAAGACCACTGCACATTTTTCTGATGTCATCCTACGGTTGCTGAGTGACATTCAAATGAGTTGACGGTCATATTCAAATTTGCAGTGGTCTCTTCATTTTGACTATGACCGTCAATTCATTCAAATGTTACTCAGTAACCGTAGGATGACGTCAGAAAATGTCAACACTGTGGCCCCGGCGCAACTGGCTGGGGCACCTGCACCATATGCTGGCAACCCGGGTTCGATTTCCACCCCGTGGTACTTTCCGGATCCCACCCCGACTCTCTCTCTCCTGTCATTCTCAACTATCCTGTCAATTAAAGGCATAAAAGCCCAAAAAATATACATAAAAGAAAATGTCAACACTGTAAGAATGACATTTATTTTTCTTTATTGCATTTTGCATTTTACATTATTCATTCATTAAATCAACATTGTCTTTGTAGTCCTAGCCTAATCCCTGTAATAGATTAAAATATAGCAACATTTTAATTTAGCAAGTGACAATAGAACTTCAAAAAGTCATACCACCCGTTTTTCCATTTTCCATTTCACTTCCAAAATAGAACTAGATGTACCGCAGAGCGGTACAAAATATGACCGCCGCCCAGTCCAGCACATTTTTTCCACAAAAAGAAATCACGCTGAAAGGCCTATATGATTCTAACTGTCTCACTAAATTGCATTATCCACACTCAATTCTCACTGGTACTGTATCTGCTAGACAACAAGTACCAAAACATGATTAGTTCATAGATTTTACATGTAAAATTCATTTTATACAACCCCACCTCCATCTTGCCTGTTCATAATTCTGAGAAATTCTTGATTGTTTGTGTTATGTTATGTGTGTGGGTGTGTGTGTGTGTGAGTGTGTGTGTGTGTGCGTGTGTGTGTGCGTGTTCGTGCTTGTGTGTGTGCCTGCGTATGTGCCTGTGCATGCAAGCATATGTCTACTGTGTATGTGTCATACGTATGATTACTGTGAATGTATGTGTGTGTGTGTGTGTATCTGTTTGTGCACATGTGTGCACATGAAATGGGTTAACATGACCCCTGGAGGCAAACATACGGCAAACATGCGAAAAAGAAAAAAAAAAAAAAAAAAAATCTGACTAAACCACTTCGCTGCGCGGCGGTCATAATAATAAATGGACGCAAAAGTACACGGACCATTTTGATTTATGTTTAGTAAAGCTTGGATAAACAATTCCTACGATCTTATTTGGTCTACTTAAAAAATAACATCTGCAACCCAGTGTAATCTATATTTCATTTGATATGAGAATAGACAAAATTAGTTTAACCGATGCATGGATCAGATCAACAGAACAGAACAGGAGAAGTATTCTCTACCCTTAGTCTCTTCTGTCAGTCTCTGGTCTCTGACAATGTTGCACCCGAATGGAGGAAAATGGTATATGGGACCCTCTCCATCCGATAAGCAGGCGGACTAGGCAGAGGGGGTAGTGTGTGGGACACTATCAGGTGCGTTCTCTAATTGGTTTCCCTCTCAAAGGCAAAACCTATTTAACAGGCTCAGGCTTGCTCTTGCTTTATTGCCACTTCCCTGCGCTTATCAGTGAGTAACTGGGAGAGAGAGCCAGCTGCCGGGGTAATCAGTGTCAGGATCTGCTGAGAGCCACCGACTGGAGCCTGCGGTCCATAGTCCCTCTGTGGTGAGTCTGGAAAACAGAGGACAAAAAGGATGTTTGTGGTAAACATTTTTCTCAAGATAAAAATATAGTCTTCCTGTATTCTCCCAATGGTCTATGCTTTCCATGTAACTAAGATAAAAGAGACACAACACTGGTAAAATGATCAATAAAGTTGTAGAGGTACATTAAAACATTAATAATGAAATAAAGCATTTGAGTGTCCCCAGGCTTTGAGAAGATACATGCATTACTGTCTGTAATTCAAATATTATTATTATTATAATGTTTAATGTTTGTGTTGTTTTGTTTATTGACAGAAATGAACACTGTTCAGTCTTCAACCTTGATAAACAATTACTTATATAAACTAAGTCTTTTGTGTGGTGCTACACAAAGGCCTTGCAATTTATCCAAGGACAAAATGAATTGTTACAAATATATTAGTAAAACTAAATTTTAAACTACAGATAATTGTTTGATCATCCAACTGTAGTAAATCCCATCCATGCCAGTCAATGGTTTCAAATTATCTTTTTAGTTAAAATGAAATGGCTGTGAGGCCTAAAGCAATTTAAGAAGCTGAAAGTCAAGTCTAGCTCAGGTGGCGCTGCAGCAACTCATTTAAAATAACAATCTCTGCCTGACTGCCTCTGCAATGTTAACAAGAGCTGTTTTTAAGTACTCTTTAAAAGTAATCTAGTGATTATATGCCTTGTACAGCACGACATCTAGATAGGCGCATCACAACAATTATCTGTCATTTTCTCTGCAGAGAACACTGGCAGGTAATTTCAAGAGACAACTACATAACCATGGCTTTGTGCCAGAGAGAGAGAGTGAGAGAGAGAGAGAGAGAGAGAGAGAGAGAGAGAGAGAGAGAGAGAGAGAGAGAGATTATCACTTTGCCCAGCCTCTCAGGTTTGGGAATGACGGGCAGTGCTGAAATGCGGGGAGACTGTTGAGATGTTGGAATGTGGAGTGGGAGTCATTGGAGTTGGTTTGGTGTAGAGGAGGAGCCTCTACAACCTATTGCATTACTTCCCTTGATTTCTTTTGACTCTCACCCTTTTTTGTTCATTCACTCTATCTCTCACACAATCACTTAGTTCATCCCCCACACCCACCATACACACACACACACACACTCCCTCAGACAGGCTAGAAAAGATGACATTTCAGTCTTACCAAGGAAAGCTGATGGGGGGCTTGTTACAGCCCTGGGCTCCATCAAATGAAACATGTCCCTGCAATTAAAGTGCCTTTCTGCTCTGTGCGCTACCCGTGGTGGGCTGATTGGTGTTTTCACTGATCTCTAACACAGGGAACATCCCTGCATCCAAACCACACCGTCATTTAAACTGAAGCCAATGGGGGGAAATCAAGGCCATTGTTTGCGTGAGAGTGTGTGTGTGTGTGTGTGTACTTTACACCTACCATGCCCACCTCGATACCTTTTCCTTTTAAAGTATTAGTCTATTGTTGCCATGGTGTGTGTGTGTGTGTCTGTGTGTGTGTGCTTGTGTGTAGGGGATGCAGACCTGTGAGACTGAGCTCTAAAGATTATTTGCCAGGGACTGCAGTAAAAGTCTCTGATACTATCTGACTTTTTTCCCAAAGTCAATTTGTCTTTAAAGATCACAGAGGCTCTCCCAAAGAACTGAATAAAAGATTTATAAAGCCTGTCACAGTATCTAATGGCGCAAGTTAACGTAAGAGTCTTGAACGCAGGGACCAGTCCCCAGAGAGAGAGGTGGAGGACTCAGCCACTCTCGCCGCTAGCACGCAATGACAACGCAGACACGGCAATACATCTCATTCAGGCTCTGGCATGAGATCAATTCAGCAGTCCTATTTGATTCCTCCAGCAACACTTTATTCAGCATAGAGCCCTCTCAGAAACATGTTCTGATGAGCTATAACAATATGTATGCAGAATCCAATTGATGACAAAGTAAAACTAGCCATAAGGCATTACATGGATACCCCTGACATGGCAAAACCCCAACATGGACCAATTATTGTGTCAATGCAATATCAAGAGCATGCCACTGACATTGTTTTAAAGTGTGTTATATTAGGCCTGTGACACTGCATACATAGAAACATTTTCAATATATAAATCATTCAGTGTCCTCCTAACAGTTCATTTTGTCTCGGCAAAAAAACAGCACAGGATTATACTGTACATTAGCTGCCTTCAGAAGGATCAGATGTCAGCCTTGTCTGACTGCTCAGATGTCTCCAAAGGTCCCAACCTTTTCAATGACCTTTCCTTTCTTTCATCCCCTAATACCCTCCACACACAAAAAAAACAAATCTACTGCTACTCAGCTGGGTGTTCTTACATTTGCCTTCTTTGAGCTAGATAGCAACCAAATCTGGTGCAAACCCTGGTTTTGCTCTTGACTTAGATGGAATTTAGATCTGAGCATTTATGATCTCTTCTGGCAGTTTGTCTGATTCATTCAATACTTCCATGGAGATTGATAATAAGGGGGAAACTGCCATTTTTCTTAGGGCTGCAAAGGTTGTGGCTTCTTTTGTTGTTTTATTAAAAGGCTGTCTTCACAGCATGCCATTGTGGTGCCATGTTCACTGAAAGCATCTGAAGATCCACATTGTTATTCAATGTCGTTACTACCGTTTGCATCGGTGCCGGTCCCATATTAGAACCGTGTTTCGGTGGCCAACCCTAATCTGAAGGTCCATTTGGATGATCGGGCCCATTTATATCATTGGGCCCATTATCAGTAGCAGGCTGCAGTCCCTTGACAGACAGACAAGGATCCTCAGGATCAGGGATTCAAGATGAATTTTATTGTCCCACAATGTGGGAAGTTTATCTTGGGTATGCTGTGTCTGTAAAGGAAACATTGGCTGCACATAGAGGTATGGTGGGTCGGAGCAGTACGACAAAGTTGAACTGGCACACCTTTATTGCACATTAGCAGGAAGAGTAGTTGGACGATAGGAGGGAGGAATTGTCTGGAGTAGGCCTTCATTCCCCTACTATCCTCTGAAAAAGTATAAGTTTTGTAGTAGAAAAATGACTGTTAAAAACAATTTACTAATAATACAATCAATCACTTTCAATCTCCAGTCGTCCTCTTGTGCGCTCAGCAGATTAACCCAAGGACCAGATGTTGGTGCTGTTTTCGTGCACTGCTGAGCAGGTTCTGTGATGTGTTGGTGAGCCAGGGCCAGATGGATGCCACCCACAGAGTCAGGTTCAAAGATTCTAGAATCTTTGGTCAGGTTCTAGTTTCTCCCAGCAAACCAGTAGCTGTTGCAGAGACGAACTGAGTAAACAGGAAGGAATTTAATTAAACTAGACTGGAATGAGTAAATTAATTAAATGTATTAAAGGCACACTATGCAGGTTTTTTAGCTTAATA
Source organism: Alosa pseudoharengus (assembly GCF_046254945.1). NCBI lineage: Eukaryota > Metazoa > Chordata > Actinopteri > Clupeiformes > Clupeidae > Alosa > Alosa pseudoharengus. Next base: position 26,123,512 of record NW_027468587.1, read on the forward strand.
TGCAAGTTTTTTAGCTTAATGTATCTTCATTTACCAGCTTCAGAGTCATTGGAATGGTTATATGACTTTTTTCGGGTTGAATGGTGGCCGTCTCGCTTCCCCCCTAGCGCCTGTGAGCGGAAAAACCACCCTTGCAACTGTGGGCCGGTGGGCCGACGGCCTCAGTGTCAGGAAGTATAACGAGTGTAACGAATTGCTTTACTGCATTCAAATACACATACATGCCAGGCACCGGCTAGAAAAAGGTAGCGATAGAGTTTCTCAGACATTCGTCATGACAGAGCAAGCGAAAAATAAGCAAAAAACGGAAAAAAAACCAGTAAGGAAATTGCCAATACTGCATAGTTTACCTTTAAAAATGAATTGAAATGGGTATCATTACATTGGATTTGAGATTAGTTGAACAATTTATTTGAACTAAAATTACTGCTCATACACTTTATTGAAGCCTTGTGGGGCCAACTATGATGCTGATAATGGAACTCTCTTGAAAGGGTCTGGTTGAATTCAATGAACTCAGACATTCTTTAGAACGTTCATTTTCCAACATTCCAGGGTTAAAGGTGCGATTTGTAGGACTGTTACCGAACGTTCTGTAGGCCAAAATCAAAACACTGGTGAACGTTCTCAAGACTACCAGACGCGAGCCTCTTCTGGATTGCCAGATGTAATGAAGACTTAGCTAACATTAGTTGACCTGCAGCTGCTTGAACGTTTCTCCAACCATGACCCAGCTACACATTACGGAAACAGTGAAAACAAAAAAATACCTCTCTAACCAATGTAACATATTTAGCTGAAGTTAGCGATGCAGATGAAGTTTAGCCAGGCTACCTGTTTTGGAGAAATATGGCCAGCTCTGCGTCAGACTTGATATTCTTCGTTTGACAAAGACGTCACCATCTCAGGAAGCTCCTCCGATGTCCACTTAATTTGTTTCTTGTTTTAATTTTGGAAATTTGCCTGCCTCTCGTAGGCGTTCATGACTAACTGACAGCTGTTGACAGTTGGCCTTTGCTAATTTGGCAACCCAAATAGGAGGACACGCTAGCCCATTATTAATACGCTATTCTAGAATTAATCGTTCAAAACATAAACGAAAATTCCAAGAGATTCCGCCCCGTAATTAATTTTTTTTCATGTGTTTTACGGGGTTTTACGGGTTAATGTTGTCAAATAAGCCATTGCTTCAATTCATCGTGTTTCCTTACTCTCTGACAACATATGGTGATCATTTTTGGAATGGTTACAGTTTATTTTCCATTATTTCCTACATACTGGACCTTTAAGAGTGGCACAGCTGGCAATAAAGGTGGCATGGATGTGTAGGAACTGATGTAACGGATGCCAGCTAGCTTAGCTGTGCTTGTGGAACGTTGGTAAACCTCACTCCCCGACACCTCAAGAGTGCTGCTGGCATGCGAGCCAGTAGCCTGAGCTATTGGCTCAATTGTTAGCGCGCTCGCCTCCCGATCCGAGGTGCTGCTGTTCACGGGTTCGAGTCCGGGCGTGTGCAGGGCTGAATTGCGCAGGTTCAACACAAGGCAGGTTACACTGGCATGGTTCAGTTTTACTGCTCTTTACCTTGAAGAGCAATTTGCTGACTTTGACAATGCTTGGGATTAGAATCACAGATTGTGACTTCAAACCATATAGCATATTATATGAAACATATGCAGATAAAAGGATTTCATTATTCAAATCTTAATAAAAAATGCTCAGACCCGAGAAAGTAAACAAAATTGCATGCATTTGAGCCATTATAAATTCATCTCCAGATTGAAAGTTGCCATTTATATTTAATTTCATATTAACCCACAGACCTTGCAGCTCATTGAACCTTCATTATCTGTTATCATAAACACTGAAGTGCCTTGCATATTTAATGCAGTACTTCCCTCTGATATGCATGGGTCTAATCTGCTTGACTGTTCATATCTGATACAGGCATGCAAGAGATTGGCATGCACACTGACAACTGGGCACTCAAACATGCAAAGCAAGACAGAACAGAACGATACTTAAAGTTGAAAGCGCCTTACATTTGTTTTTTCAAAACATTTAATCCTAGTCTAGATATTGTGAGATTTTCTTTTTATTTGTGTGTGTGTGTGTGTGTGTGTGTGCATGAGTATATGTGCAATATAAACATGTGTAACATAAGCAGCATAGGTATGTATGAACTCATGTGTTCATTATTGCATGTTTTGTCAACTATCCATATCCAATATTAAAATCCATTACAGCCCTCAAGTTGTCATGTGAGATATGATCAATGAAACAGCTAAGAGTGTTGTAATGTGAAACATGGAAAGAAGATATGAACCTGAAATTATAGAACATTATGAGGAATGATCTATCTAGGAAAATATCACCCCAGAATGCAAGCTCTTGAGCTCCAACACAAAGATATGATGCAACAAAAAAAAATCTCTTAAAAAGGAACCCACTTCTCTAATGGCTCTAGGTATTTTAACTTATCTGCTATAAAGTTTTACTTCTAACTTCTGACAAATGCCTTTTTGGCAATTTTTGACTTCACTGTCATATGTTTGTCATATGTTTGATACGGTCTTATCACTTGTGCACAGCATTAAAGCAGTTTCTTACCATCTTGAACAAATAGCAATGCTATACATCCATGCAACTGATTGTGTACAAATGTTTTTTTTTTTTTAATTTTCAATTGATAATGTCACATTGATCAAAATGTACTATACTAGTTCCCTGCTGAATAGTCCTACCCCATACAACAAATTGGCCTTATTTCATTGCTTATATGTGACCTGACAGACAGGAACGTCAGGATGTATAGAAAGATGTACAGTGGTGCACAGCTCTGACCAAGGGGTGTTTTACTGTATATTAGTCATTTTTCATTTGCACAATGCTGTAAGACAGAGCCTTTGTTTTCTGTATACTGTCACAATGTCTGTCAACAGAAAAAAATGTTATAACATATCCACTGTCTTGCAATCAACCCCCTCCACACAAAATAGTGTGTAACTTTGTAATTTTGAAATAGAAAATGGTGCTGCCTTGCACATTATTCATTAGAAAGAGAGTAAACTATCATATTGACATATTGTTCATGTCAACAGTTTGACTCTCTTGACATAAACAATGGCGTCAGGACTTGTCATTTTGATTGAATTGACAGTTTCACTGATATAAATATTTGGTTATGAGGTATAAACAAAGCATTCTGAGCCAGATACATTACACGCTTTTACAGGTAATGCACTATGCGGTGCAGTTTGCTGTAATTGTTTTGAGAAATGCACTAAATGTTATGCAAATGTTTGGATTCGAGAAATGCACCAAAGCGACAGAAAAATTGTAATAAGCCCAGCCCATATGCATACTTATTTTATTCAAAATGAACATTGTATAAAGCCTATAGGGACAGGTAATTATATGTTGACTGTTTGTCAGGCAAAGGTAGGCACTCTGACATCAGGAAAATTACATGGAGGTGAATCCCCCCCTTACTTTTCCTTCTACTGACATATGCATTTAGCAAAAGTTAATAACTTGTGATTTAATCTTCTCGCATGAAATGATTTTCTGAGGAACTCTGACGAGAGGGAACCATCAGATTAGGATTTCCTTGAGGAGGCGCTACCGGTGAACCTTTTAATTATTTCACTTTTGTTGCAAGAATGAAACCCAATCACAATGAGCACCCTGAATTTGGCTAAAAGTTATTATTTAAAGGCAGACAGGGAAAAATAATCAGATTAACTTTTTTAACGTTCAAGCACTTCTCACAGTGTGCATGTGTGTGTGTGTGTTAGTGTGCCTGTATGTGTCTTTGTGTGTAGTTTTAATTAGCAAGCTCATTTCTTTAAAAAGCAGAATGACTTGAAAAAAATTAATTCACAATTAAAATGACTTAAGCTTTGGCTGATAGTTCTTTTTTGTCTCTAATCTTCTTTAACCCGTCAAAACGTGCTTAGAATGGCAGCGAGTTAAAGGTATACCACTCCAAATGTTTCCATTTGTCTTGAAATAAATTCTTTTGAAGCTCTTGCAATGTATTTTAGAAAAAAGCATTATCAAAAGGTATACTGGATCATATCTGTTCAGGTCTGGCTACCTTACACTTCAAATGTTATTTATGGTTAGTCAACACATTATCCATTTGGACCCGTGGGACAATTGTTTCTTATGAATGTCTATTACATCTCTATTGAATGGAATCTCAACAAGTACATCAAATTACAAAAACAAACTAGAAATGCAATTCCAAGGAATTACCAGTGCATGAAAATGCTAAAGTTGTGATGTAAAATATCATGTATAGTTAAAACAGATAATACAGAGATGGTTACTACAGTGATGCTAGGATAGACATGGTGGTTGCATAGCTTAATAAAAGTTAATAGTTTAAAAGTAGACTGTTTAAAAGCTGAATGTAGATAGTTTAAAAGTTGTTGATAGACAGTAGATAGTTTAAAAGTTGTTGATAGACAGCTAGTTTAATAGATAGTTTAATGATAGTTTAAAAGTAGACCGTTTAAAAGTTGAAGGTAAATAGTTTAAAAGTTGTTGACAGACTGGAAGTTGAATGATTGTTGATATTCAAATAGTTTAATGGCTGTGTATAGGTAGATATTTGACGATAACTGAAAGTTGGAATGGCTCTAATGTTTGTTAGCAGTTATGCTAAGATTTTTAATTCTGCTAACCATGCTAACATGCTAACCATGCTACTTAGCTAAATTAACTAACATTTTCTAGCAGTTTTGCTAAACATGCTAACTATGTTAGCAATGCTAACATGCTAACTATGTTAACCATGTTACTTAGCTAACTTAGCTAATCATTTTTAGTAGTTATGCTAACTACGCTAACTAACATGCTAGCATGCTAACTATGTTAACCATGTTACTTAGCTAACCTAGCTAATAATTTTGAGCAGTTTTGCTAAAAATGCTAACTAACATGCTAACATGCTAGCATGTTAACTATGCTAACCATGTTACTTAGCTAATAATTTTTAGCAGTTTTGTTAAAAATGCTAATTAACATGTTAACTATGCTAACCATGTTACTTAGCTAACTTAGCTAATCATTTTTAACAGTTATGCTAACTATGCTAACTAGCATGCTAACTATGCTAACCATGTTACTTAGCTAACCTAGCTAATAATTTTGAGCAGTTTTGCTAAAAATGCTAACTAGCATGCTAACATGCTAGTATGTTAACTATGTTAACCATGTTACTTAGCTAATAATTTTTAGCAGTTTTGTTAAAAATGCTAACTAACATGCTAACTATGCTAACCATGTTACTTAGCTAACTTAGCTAATCATTTTTAATAGTTATGCTAACTAGCATGCTAACTATGCTAACCATGTTACTTAGCTAACCTAGCTAATCATTTTTAACAAAACTGTTTAATAAGATTTTTAATTCTGTTAACCATGCTACTTAGCTAATGTTTTATAGCAGTGCTAGCAATGTTAACATGCTAACCATGTTACTTAGCTAACTTAACTAACATTTTCTCGCAGTTTTGTTAAACATGCTAACTATGCTAGCAATGTTAACATGCTAACTATATTAACCATGTGACTTAGCTAACTTAGCTAATCATTTTTAGCAGTTATGCTAACTATGCTAACTAACATGCTAGCATGCTAACTATGCTAACCATGTTACTTAGCTAACTTAGCTAATCATTTTTAGCAGTTTTGCTAAAAATGCTAACTAGCATGCTAACATGCTAACTATGCTAACCATGTGACTTAGCTAACCTAGCAATCGCAGTTTTGTTAAAGCAACACCAAAGAGTTTTTTGCACCTTAAAATAATGTTTCCAAAATCGTTTCAGTGGTTCATCAACTCGTAACAGGGTGAACGGCACTTCTGCATTCGCTGCACGGCCCTCTATCGGCTATAACCGCACTATGTAAGTTGGCCAGATCGGGTAGCGGATCTGTAGTTCGATGGAATGAGACATAAGAAACTACAAATTTGACTTGCATCTGAAGTCGCAATACATCGTACTTTCATAAAATCATGCAACATATTCTACCTTGTCTGTGGACATTGTTATTTGCAAAGCTGGTGCTGGATAAACAAATAGTGCGTTTGACAGAGGAAAAGTTCTTTGGTGTTGCTTTAAAAATGCTAACAATGTTAGCAATGCTAACATGCTAACTTTGTTAACCATGCTAACTAGCTACAGTGGGTAGGAGTCATAGTTGATGAAAAGTATTGACATAGTTGATGACAAGTTAAAAGTTGTTGATAGACAGCTAGTGAATGTATATAGTTTAAAAGTTTAAAAGTTGAATGTAGATAGTTTAAAAGTTGTTGATAGATAGCTAGTTTAATAGATAGATAGTTTAATGATAGTTTAAAAGTAGACCGTTTAAAAGTTGAATGTAAAAAGTTCAGTAGTTTAATGGGTTACATTGTTTAACAGTGGATTATTGTAGTGAGGACTTTTATTTTGAAACAGTTTTGGGCAGAGGAAACAGTTGAATAGGATGTGTAGTCTTAATTGACCCAGATTGTATGCTTAAAGCCTGAGGCTGCAGGTGGCCTGAACACCTGCCATAGGATTCTAATTGCTTAACGGCCGTATTATGATGTCACAATCGGCAATGTTAAGTCTATGGGGATTTTTAAAAAGTTTTTCTTTAATAGTTTAAAAAGTATAAAAGTTTCGAAGTTGAAAAGACATAGCAGCTTTGTCTGTTTGAATACCTACGTTACAAAGTTTGAATGAAGTTTCTAAGTTAAACTGTTCAAGAGAAATAGCGTACGGAAAAAGTGGTAAGCGGAATAATAACTAGAAAAGCATTTCCTGAAGGAAATACAGTGCATGAAAATGCAAAAAATATGGTGTAAAATATCATACAGAGTAAAAACAAACTATATTGGTTGCTAGGTAGATGAGGTTTAATATAGTTAGAATGACTGAACAGTTAAATAGGTGGATGGTTGAAAAGGTTAAATTATTTGATAGGTAGATGAGGTTTAATATAGTTGGAATGACTGACCTAGGTAGATGAGGTTTAATATAGTTGGAATGACTGAACAGTTAAATAGGTGGATAGATTAAATGGTTAAATGATTTGCTTGGTAGATAAAGTTTAATATAGTTGGAATGATTGAACGGTTAAATAAGTGGATAATACTTAACTTAGTTAACTTAGCTAATGTTTTCATTTTTAGTAGTTATGCTAACTAGCCTGTTAGCAATGCTAACATGCTAACTATGCTAACCATTTTACTTAGCTAACTTAGCTTATCATTTTTAGCAGTTTTGCAAAAAATGCTAACTAGCATGCTAACATGCTAGCATGCTAACTATGCTAACCATGTGACTTAGCTAACTTAGCTAATCATTTTTAGCAGTTTTGTAAAAAATGCTAACTAGCATGCTAACATGCTAGCATGCTAACTATGCTAACCATGTGACTTAGCTAACTTAGCTAATCATTTTTAGCAGTTTTGCTAAAAATGCTAACTAGCATGTTAACATGCTAGCATGCTAACTATGCTAACCATGTTACTTAGCTAACTTAGCTGATCATTTTTAACAGTTTTGCTAAAAATGCTAACTAGCATGCCAACGTATTAGCATGCTAACTATGCTAACCATGTGACTTAGCTAACTTAGCTAATCATTTTTAGCAGTTTTGCTAAAATGCTAACTAGCATGCTAACATGCTAATTATGCTAACCATGTGACTTAGCTAACTTAGCTAATCGTTTTCAGCAGTTTTGCAAAAAATGCTAACTAGCATGTTAACATGTTAGCATGCTAACTAAGCTAACCACGTGACTTAGCTAACTTAGCTAATCATTTTTAGCAGTTTTGCAAAAAATGCTAACTAGCATGCTAACATGTTAGCATGCTAACTATGCTAACCACGTGACTTAGCTAACTTAGCTAATCATTTTTAGCAGTTTTGCAAAAAATGCTAACTAGCATGCTAACATGCTAGCATGCTAACTATGCTAACCATGTGACTTAGCTAACTTAGCTAATCATTTTCAGCAGTTTTGCAAAAAATGCTAACTAGCATGCTAACATGTTAGCATGCTAACTATGCTAACCACGTGACCTAGCTAACTTAGCTAATCATTTTTAGCAGTTTTGCAAAAAATGCTAACTAGCATGCTAACATGCTAGCATGCTAACTATGCTAACCATGTGACTTAGCTAACTTAGCTAATCATTTTCAGCAGTTTTTCCAAAAATGCTAACTAGCATGCTAACATGTTAGCATGCTAACTATGCTAACCACGTGACTTAGCTAACTTAGCTAATCATTTTTAGCAGTTTTGTAAAAATGCTAACTAGCATGCTAACATGCTAGCATGCTAACTATGCTAACCATGTGACTTAGCTAACTTAGCTAATCTTTTTTAGCAGTTTTGCTAAAAATGCTAACTAGCAATGCTAACATGCTAGCATGCTAACTATGCTAACCAAGTTACTTAGCTAACTTAGCTAACTAGCTACAGTGGGTAGGAGTCATAGTTGATGACAAGTAACAGTTACAATGGCTGAACAGTTAAAAAGTTCAGTAGTTTAAAGGGTTAAATTGTTTAACAGTGAAATATTGTAGTGAGGACTTTTATTTTGAAACAGTTTTTGGCAGAGGAAGCAGTTGAACAGGATGTGTAGTCTTAATAGGGCCAGTTTGTATGCTTAAAGCCTGAGACTGGCAGTTGAAACAGGTGGCCGAAACACCTGCCACAGGATTCTAATTGCTGTGATGTCATAAAGGGCAATGTTAAGTCAATGGGGAAATTTTGATAGTTTTTAATTAATAGTTTAAAAAGTATAAAAGTTACAAAGATGAAAAATACATAGCACTCTTATCCCAAGTAAGACCTACGTAACAAAGTTTGAATGAAGTTTCTACGTTAAACGGTTGAAGCTGCATTAAATGCGTTAGAAGAAGAAGAAGAATAAGAAGAAGCCTAGGAAGAACAGTACAGTGCATTTTCATGCACTGTAATAAGAAGTTGTTGCCTAGGAAGAACAGTACAGTGCATTTTCATGCACTGTAATAAGGAAAGTGAATACTGTGTAGTACTGTATAATATGTCATGATGGAGGAATATCACAATATCTTTTTTCGCCGTCTTGTCTATACCATCGCTGACAAACTGCCCAGTTCTGCTGTAGCTTACCACTCCAACTGATTAGCTTTTACGGCGGCAATAACTAATCCCAGTCATAATTGTGGTAACACCGTTACCTTAGACTACGACTATGGTCATTAAGTACTCGGAAAGGCTATGCGGATCAGAGCATAACAATTTATTTGTCAGGTACAAGCTATTCATCCAATACATTATAGAAAGTACATCTAAATCAGTGGTTCTCAACCTTTTTTGAGCAAACGCCCCCCTGACCTTACTTTGATCCTCTGGCGCCCCCCCCCCCCCCCCCCCCCACACACACACACACACACACACACAATTAAAAAAAAAAAAAAAAACGAGCCCATATCTGTGCTGTTTTGGTTTCTTCTGGAATTATAAGAAAAATCAATAGGAACATTAAATGTAGGCAACAAGACGTGTCATTTTATCATAGGGCCATCCTTAAAAATATTCTTGTTTGCAGTAACAGCCAAAAAAATAAAAAGATGGGTCGGTAGGTAGGTCAATATTTTTTTTTTCCAAGATTCAAAGTAAAAAAAAAAGTACAATTTTGGTCATGGTGATTACTGTACGTAGGTATGAATTTAAACAAATGTGTATATTGTGACATAACTGACTGGGTCCTCAACCCATGCCTTCAGACGCATCACTGCAAACCTCAATCTGATGCAGGTTATGTAGACCAGCCTTTCTCAAACTTCTTTGACCTGAGGCCCAGTCATGGCCCACCCAACCCCAATCCCTCCCAATCAAATTGTCATTATCATTATCACAATCATTATTATGCCTATATTGTTATACATGCACTTTCACTTAAATGTTTTGTGACATGCACATCAGAGGACTGCTTTACTAATGTAAGATATAATTAGTTTCATTGCTTTTGCATGGTTGCATGATGCTTGCATAAGAAAAGAAATGCTTCTCAAAACAGCAACAATTATATGGGTGCTATTGTTTTGGGATGTTTCCCTCATGCAAGCATCATACATTGGTATGGAGAAAAAAAAATACATGTTTTTTAATGAAGTTTAATTTGAATGCCTGAATGTAAGGATTCAGGAAACACAATACCAGCTTTTTTGGCGAGCACATTAGGCGTAAATCACTGATCTGTTGATCTTTAACAGATAGAAAGAAGGCTAATAGCTTTTGTGCCACGTTATATTCAAATTTGACTATACAATACTCAGTGCTATACAGTGTATTATACAGTCTCTGCTCTGTTTCTATGGAAGTTCCAAAAATCAACGTCGTTCTATTAAAGAGCAGTTGGCAGGTTGAATTTAACTGAATTAATGCTTAATCTTGTCTGAAGAGGTCTTTTTAAAACACATATGTAGACATTACTATGTAACACAAAACCTAAAATAGAAATTTTGATGAAAATGTGCTTATGTCGTTAAACAATTAAATAGCATTCAACAGGATGAAGCGGAGCTTTGATACCAACGTTATTGATTAGTTTCAGTTTCTCTCGCGCAGACGCGTACGCCTGCATTGAATGAACGCTCATACATACCACCACGTTATTATATGGCTCCATGTTTAATGACCTCGATAGCAGAAACGTTTGTTTTCTTTTTTTGTTGGCCCGCGGTATCTTGATCAACTTCGAGCAAATTATCAGAGGAAGCACCGGGCCTAATTTCACTCCACGACTCCGCGGACCAGCAGTCTCTACTGTACGTTGCGGACCCATATTTTGAGAAATACTGAATAGACCACAACCAATTTCAATTCTTCAACAAGGTCACCGTTAAACCAGAGGGAGAAGGGATGGGAAAAGATCTGGGCACAGTTCTTCCAGAACTTCGTGCCAAGTAATGAGCGTTGTCGAGATGTTTGTGTGAATGAAACGAAGCGTATAGGCCATAGTGTGACATGCGTAAACCAATGGTGTAGAGATGATGCCACAGGGTTTTATTTAAGAGAGCCTACGTTTGTATGTAGGCAATTTATATTCACAATACTTAGGCCTACTAAAATAAATAGTATTTTATTTGTATTGGTTGTGTAGAGTAAAAAAAAAAAAATCGGTCGGTCTTAACACAAGTTTACAACCGGCAAGTCGGTCGGACTAAAAGGGGAAAAAATAAATATTTGGGTCGGTTCTAAATTGACAGGGTCGGTCGGGTTACGGCAAACGAAAATATTTTTAAGGATGGCCTAGACAAAAATCAAGTGCACATCACGTGAACAACATATGCACATCGCAACAATTGCACCAAAAATATGTGAAAACCATTAAAGTTTAAAATGTAAAAAAAAAAAAAACACCTCACGTTCCCAGCGCCCCCCTAGGTTGTACGAACGCCCCCCAGGGGGCGGTACCGCCCCCGTTGAGAAACCCTAATCTAAATGAATAATGTGAACGTTACGAAAACAGGTTGAAGGAACATTAAGGAAACCATACGAAACAATCAGAGAATGAACATACCAGCTCAGAGGATGATGACATACCACACCATACTACACACCAGAGTGGTGCGGGAGATTCTGACTACAGAATGGCTCCTAGAACAACGTGTTAACGTGTATATATCCATTGATATGGATTACATGATTGGAGGTCAGCTGATTTGGGATCACATGGTTGGAGGTCAGCTGATTTGGAGGAGTACTTTGATGAGACTTGAGACCATTGTTGTAGTGAGAGTGAATCAATCAAGACGAAGGTATACATTGGATAACATTTCCTGTCCCTATAGTTAACTGCTCCTGTGGACATGTGACAGTAGGCCCACCTTTAGTAGTTGATCAAGAGTCCATATATGATTGAAAGGATTACTGTTCTGCCTTCCATAAGAATGCATCCTGTTTTGTATTTGTGATATTACCTTATTTCACATTCCTTTGTATGCTGTCACCTTCTGGTCTTTTGGGGTAACTGTTTAGTAGTTAAGTACTACTTCCTGTCAATACTTCCTGATTCACGTTTCAGTCTACCACGAGTTTTAACACTGATGAACACGGTGCCAGCTATTCTCCTTTTTACGTTTGAGCTTTGGACATTATTTGTCTGTAAGTAGATGATTTGTGTTAGAGTAATAATCCTCGTCATATATCTTTGGTTTTCGTACTTCTGTAACTTAGATATATGTTTTGTGCATACTTTAGTTAGCTAAGTTATGCTAGCTAGTTGGTCACAAGTCATGTTGAAAACGCTATTTGCTAGCGATCTGTATGTGCTGAAGCTATACATGGATTTCTATGCAACGTCACGAAAACATGCGTGCGCAACCAAGAGGCAGAAAGCACCATAGAACAGCATAAAGCAATGCAAGAGGACAAGAATAAAATGAGTTTTTGTGCATGTTTTTGTGCATGTCTTCGCCAAAAATGACAAAATACGATGTTATATTATTAATAATGCAAATGAACGGCAAACTTTGAAATATAGTCTGAAATGAGATGTTATTATCATTGAGACAACAGGGGTATACAACAAATCCGATTGTAGCTTACAGCAGCTGACTAAGTAAAGTAAAGTAAACAAATTGAATTATTGTTGGAAACTTCAGTAAAAACAAGAAAAGTCAAGCCTTGGATTTATTTGGAGCTTTTGACAAACAGTGTTATCTAGCTGTCTAGTTCTGCCTGCTGGTGACGCAGTACGAAGGCAGCATAATTATCATCAGCCTGGTAATTAGGATCCTTACATATGCTGTATATATATGTTACGTAAAAGACATTTCAGTGCAACAGTAAATGCAACCAGTAACCACTTGCAACAGTGTGCTACAGTCAGATCTATCTCAAAGTATACCAAGTCAGGTTTACATGCTGGATGTTGAGTGTACTTATTCTGGAGTCGGGTATACTGTACATGCTGGATGTTGAGTGTACTTATTCTAGAGTCGGGTATACATGCTGGATGTTGAGTCTACTTATTCTGGAGTCAGGTATACATTGTGAATGTAGAGTATACTTACTGTATTCTGGAGTCAGGTATACATTGTGGATGTTGAGTATACTTATTCTGATTGCCAATGATAGAAGAGACATCTGAAAAGATGGGAAATCAGCAGCAATCAGTCAGCATCATCAGTGTTTTTATCCTCATGGACATGTAGTGAGACATTGATTGCTATATTCTACAACGTTTGAAGCTATCGGCTTGTAGAAGCAGCATTGGTTGTGATTAGGACAGTTTGAAATGAAAGACTCCTGTGGGAGAGAGAGAGAGAGAGAGAGAGAGAGAGAGAGGGAGAGAGAGAGAGAGAAGGGGGAGAGAGAGGACTGACAGTACAGACCGAAGTCCTTGCTGCTTACGTAATTACATTTGTGTTTATAACTTCCAGGTGAGCGGTCAGCATTGTGAATCTAACCTTTCAATCAGCCCGTTGTATTGGATTTATGATTTAGCGCGGGTCAGTTGTGAGGTGGTCTTGCCGGTGGAGAGAGGCAGGTTATAGGTGCTGTACCTAACTGAAAACACCTCAACATGGCCTTTGACTCCAGCACTGCACTCAGAGAATTGGTGATTGCCCTTTTCCCTGTTTCTGTGGTCAGGCGTGGGCAGATGAGCAACTGTCCAGTCTTCTTTGTGCCCTCCAGGGCCTTTGTATTCAGTGTGCTCTGCTCTCATTACCACAGCCATGGGTTCGACCGCACTCTTTTAGATTCAATTAGCTCAGATGCCAGCAGGAAAATATTGAAGGGCATTTTTGAGAAAGCAGAAGCCACAGAGAAGGCGCAAAAGGTCAACCTGATGCCATCCCGTAGAAAACAGACCAAAATATAGGGAAGAAAAATATCAGATGTGGAGCTTGAGAGAAAAAAAAAATGTTTTCCATTTAGACTAGCCGACTGCACCCAAACAGTATTTTCTCACTTAAAACAACATGACCGCAGGTAAAGCATTGAGGATGTTCCATAATGCAACCCCAATTTTAACGGCTTGCTGGGATATAGACATAAAAAGGTTGAAAATAATACACATCCAAACTCTGCCTTATGACATTCAAATATGTTCTTTCATTGCATCAGAAAATGTCTCAACCTACTCATGCCCCCACTCACAAAACGCCACAAAAGAGTCCCAGTTGGGTGTGGAATTTCTCTGCCCTAAACCAGGCGTGACATAACACCCTTGTATTATGCATGCTAATTGTGCTGCCATTGTCTCCTCCCTAGTGGGTTTGGCAGCAAAGAGGATGACCTTGCTGGGGAGCAGGTGTCTATGTGAGGGAAATGATATCACCTGCATAAAACTCCCAATTAAACGGCAAGGTGTCCGAGAAGTATGCAGGGAACGCTGTGCGTGATGAGAATTCCTCCGGACACAAACACACACACTCGGATGCTGGATTCTCTTCCTCTTTATCATTCTTCTCATTCTTCCTCATCTTTAGGTCAGAAAAATAGACAAGAACAACATGGAGGGACTAAAATTTGTGTCATAGACATATAAATGATAGAATGTGTGTGTATGGGTGTGTGTATGGTTGTGCATATGCGTGTGTGTCTGTGTGTGCGTGTGTGTTTAATATAGTACATACCATAAAACCCATTGTTGTAAAAAATCAAACCAAAACACAATCAAAATTGGGTAAACTGATGGCAAAATATATTTGTTAAAAATAAAAAAATAAAAAAATACACTGATATTTAGTTTGCGTGATGCACAGTTGCTCTCCCTCTGAGTTCTTTGCCTTCACCTCTCACCTTTGCAGACCGACAGCTAAAGGAATCAGCTAAATGTCACAGATGTTTAACCAAACTAAATATGTTCATCATCCACCATGTGTCATTAAGCAATGACTTTGCCGAAAACTGATAGCAATAGCATGACCACACTACTAGTATGGTCATCTGCTCCCACTGTGTTTGACTTGACTTACAGTATGTGGTAGCCTTAATGTTCCAGACCAGGAAGGTTTTGGCATTTTGGTGTAATATTTATGATTGTGTGTGTGTTTAGTTAATTTGTATAAATATTTGGAAAAAAAAGTTGGCCCACAATTACTACAACAACACACTGAAATTCAGCATGTGCTGCACTCATTTGACCTTCCAAACAACAAAAGTTCACCCATCCTCCTTCTCAGTTCGACATGGTCTATGCGTGCCTCATCTCAGAACTTGCATAGCGGGCATAACCTCATTACTTGCATGACTTGCTGGAGTCGAACATTCTTAACTTGTTTTGCTTTTTTCTCTTATTTTGCCTCACATTTATTTTTTGGCAAAAGTGGAACTTGCAGAGCCGCGTGATTAAGCCCACTGAAATGGCTCAAATCCTCTCCCTAATCCATGTCACTGGGAAAACTCAATTTTGCACTTTTTAAAAAAAATCTATTTATTTGATTCATTCTTTCTCCCGTTGGCTGTATTGTCATCCAGTGACTATCACCGCCTGCCATCTAAAATGAAATCCCAAGAAATGGCAGTTCACAAAACGGCAATAATAGCTTTTCCACGGTGACGGGGAGGGGGGGGGGACAATACAAATTAAGTGTGGAGGAATTAATTAAAGTAATTTGATTTATATGGTTTATGTGGATCTATGAATTAAATCCCACTGTCTACTGAAGAAAATAATGTTCAAGCAGGACATGTTGGCTTTGTCAAGAAGTCAAGTGTTCTGGTGAACAAATGTGTGTGGTGTGTTCACATGAGATAAGATGGAGTGATATTTAAACATTCTCTGAGTTTAAGTGTCTTCATTTTGTCAGAATGCATTTAGTCCATAAAGTGACTAAGTTTTACACCATGTAGCGCTGCATAGTGCAACACAAATTAGACTCTATCTTATGCAGTCTTTAAAGACAAAGCATCACAAACTAGATGTACTGCATAGTGGTACAAAATACGACCACCGCTTACTTCTGTACATTCTCTCCGCGGAAATGAATCACGCTTGTCAATTTGTCTCCATCTCCTATTCCATCCCCTACTCTTGCAACTTTTGTGTATGCTTGTATGTGCGTGCCTGTATGTGTGTGTGCCTGTGTGCATGAATGTGTGTGTATTTGTGAGTGTGTGCGTGCCTGTGTGTTTGTGTGTGTGAATGTATGTGTCTGGTTGAGTGGATGTGTGTGTGTGTGTTTGCATGTGTGTGTGTGCATGCGTGTGTGTATGTATGTCAATTTGTCTCCATCTCCTATAGAGTCTGACTGATATGGGATTTTAAAGGCCGATACCGATTTTGATATTTGAGTTTTTCAAAAACTGATAACCAATATATCGGCCGATACACACAATCTAAAAATGTTTTCCCATAGCAAGGTTCTAATCAAGTCATTATGTATTTGAATAGGCTCTTCATATAAAGTAATTATTTTTTTAAGAAATAAAAGAGTGTATAGAATAGAAAGAATAGTAAGAATCAAAGAGGTCTTTGTTCTGTAATAACCACATTGCCACAAACTACATTGTGAGCAGTTTATACTTAATGACTCTCCCTTTATGTAAGCAAAACATTTTACAAGTATGATCTGTTACTTTAGCCCCTTTTACACTGCCAAAATTCTCGCGAATTTATGTACCAGAATCCCGGAACGCCTGTCCCTTTTACAAGCACCGATGCGGAACGGCGGGACGAAGTGTCTCGCCAAATTTACCACCAGGCAGGGTAGACATTTTGCCGAGTCGATTCGTTCCACCAGTGTGAAAGCGTTAAGGCGGAAAGGGGGGACGTGGGCGTGGGAAGAGGACATGGGCGGTGGTGTCTAGGTGACGCTACCTATGCAACCCACCACCGGGAGATTTGAAAAGAACAGCTGATCAGAAGAAGCAACAACAACAAATGAGAAAGAAGACATGGCACACTGGGGAGACCAAGAAATTCGAGTGCTCCTTGACCTCAGGGCAGAAGATGAGGTGAGGCTTCACAGTAAACGATGGTCCTATATATTGGAAAGACTGCGCCGCACTTAAGTGCCGCGCTCGCCCGATATTTAAATTAACCCCACCGCAACTCAAACCGCGAATATTAATTAAGACAAAATGATACCCTATCCACAATCCGACATGCTTAGGCTATTGTAAAAAATCAAATAAGACGCATGTCTCTACATGCATGGTGTGGCTAGTTTTGGATAAATAAAGACCGGTCTCAAATAGAGGCCTGGTCTGTTTTTTTAGTTTCCTTTGTAGGCCTATTTAATCTCCTAAAACCCCTTAGATTGTTTGTTTAAGCCAGTTTATAGTGCAGATTGTGCACGCTAAACTTCTGATTAATAAAGACTGTGGTGGTGAAATCCAGAGTTCTTGTTTAAACTTTTTTCGATATGGACTGTATGATGTCCTACATTGTTCAATTCACCCCATTTTGTTTCAAATCTCCACATTAGAGAAAATATTTTATCTTGACATGACATGACAAGGCAATAGGCCGACGACAAGGGTTCACGAAAGTTCTTTTTTCTAAATGCATTTTTTTTTCAATACCACCATGGGGACAAAGAGAAAGAAGTGAAATGATGCGAAATGTACGCTGACTGTTTTCAAATTTGCCAAACAAAATTCATGATGACTATGATGCATAGCAACTTCACTTGCATTTGTAGGGTAGGCCTACTAAAAATGTGGGCAGCAGCTAACCAAAGTGCAGTTGGTTCTCCCGCCATGGTTTTGAAAATCACACACCTGCTGCATCTGAAGGCCTTCACATAATAAGGCTTACTCTAGCGTTCATGGGCATTCGAAAAACCCTTTTCCCAGTGAAAACGTCATCATTCCGCATCATTCACGTCATATAATGTGTGAGTCAGAGGTCGGAAACTGGGGCTAGATATTGCTAACAGAGTTGCCCAGTTAGTTACACAATGTTGTATTTCTCTGAAAATAGAAAAGGTTAATATAAAGACTTAAAGCGCTTGAGATGTAACATTATTTGATGTCAAAGTGACGCCAAAATTAATGGGGTTCAATGAAATGCTAGCTGGAAGTGGTCTATTTCTAGCCTCAGAACAGTAGGCCTAGGCTATGCTAAATATTGCAATGATGACCACCCAGTAATCAATAATGAACTAGATACAGCGTGGAATGATTAGTGATTTCTGATTGACACATCTGAATACCTATCTGAAACCCTAAATATTCTCAGTGTTGTAGTCTACGTAGAACGCAGGTATACGCCGTATACCCACCTCAAAATGTTGGTTATTTCAGTATACCCACCTAAAATGTTCAGTATACCCACTTAAAATTCATTTTTCAATATTTAGGAAAACATGCCAGTGAATTTCGCGAGGTAGCCTTCCCCCCGACCCCGAGCTGCCAGGTTAAAGCAGCAGCACAGCAGCGTTCCAGGTTTTTAGTTGGGGACGACGAGGATGGCCAGGCGCAAAGGACAGCAAGACCTTCGGAACTTTTTTAATAAGGTTGCCCGACCTGACGTTTCCGAAGGTAAGTTAAGAGTCAAAAACATCATTCATGCTTTTTATGAGACTTGTATTGCTACCAAGTTACCCTTCTAGGTTGTTTAATTTGTGGACATAACACGGTAATAACACAGGCTAGTCATGCTGTAGTCTAGCTTTCGTTCTTCTCTCAATACTAGCAAGCTAACATACTCTGATCCACGTTACCCTACTTAGTTTTAATTTCTGGACGTTTGTTTATCTGGGATTCTTCTTTGGGAATAACTCCTAATCGCCATGTCTTGTCTGTAAACGGTCTACATGATGTGTACTGTGGCTGTCTGGATTAAGTATCTATCATGAACTTTATTTACTTGCCAGAACCATGCTATCTCCATGGTATGTATGGATGGAGAGATATATTATCTGTACTTATGGGTAATAACATTATCTACCACACTGTTACTGCGATATAATGCCAGATGCAAAAACCTTTAGTGCATGTGATGAGTTTACAAAACAGGCTATATTTCTATTGACCAACATTTAAAAATCAGCTAATCTAATTTTGTTTGGGCTTGACTTGCTGTAGGCCTACTTGATAGTAACATTTTTGATTGTCATAGATGAAAGTGCTTAAAAATGAAACTTAAAATTGGCCTACTTTTGTCATAGCTTTTAGAGGGCTTTGCATCTGAACTCATATGAAACAGAGTTGTTCATTGTTTTCTCTAGATGGCAGTGGCAGTCAGCAACAAGGTGCAAGGGGAGCTGGAGGGGACCTTGACACTGAGATGGTGGACCAGCAGGAGCAAGCAGGAACTTCAAGAGCTGGAGAGGGTATTTGATGATTATTTACTATTGGTTTTATTTTTCATTTATGAAATAAATTGACATGTCGAAGACACACAACCTGTCTCAAGATGTGATGGTGTTCTGCTGCTTTAAAACAATTACTCTGTTAAGCCTTGCTCTATGAGAGATGAGTACAAAGATTAAGTGCCACACAGTCCACACAATGAAAGTGAATTTATGCTGTCCCTCACGCATGCAAGGGGCAGGTAAGTGCAAATCTGCAACCCCCACAAACATTTTTGTCCCTTAATATTGGTCCCGAGGGGTTGAGTCCTGACCCCTAGTTTGGTAACCACTGAGCCCATGACTGGCCAAATATACAGTATGCCCACCTCAAAAAAGTAGACTACACCACTGAATATTCCCCCCTGGACACCTCCCCCCAATCAAAACACATCGGTACTGACACATTCTATGACACAGAGAGGGAGCGGGAGACACAAACACTCACGCGCACACACACAGACCAGGAAAACAGGAGGTAGCCTACAGGGGAACCAACAAAACAGTCCAACAAGGGTAGAAGCCTCAGCGCTAAAGTATGCTATACAGTATATTGCAATGATGACCACCCACACCCAGTAATCAATGATCAACTAGATACAGCGTGGAAGCGCGATTTCTTCCTACCGTAGCCTAGGCCTACTTGTCCAAAACGGCCCATACAGCATCCAGACCCCCGGCCTCCATTACCCTGCTTCTTTCACACCTTGTGTCCAGTGCAGCTCTATGTCCTTTAGAAATCCATGACCTCACGTAAGGAAAGGGGTTGAACCGGGTAAGCGGCGGGCCAACAAGGCAAATAAAGAGTAGGGAGGAGATGGTAGAGGTAGATGGTATTCCCTGAAAGCCCTGATGACATTCCGCGGGCTATCGATGCAAAACTGCTGGCAGAGCGTCTCAACTTCTCTCTCCCCGAACAGCGCGTCACCATCCTGTGACCAATATTTTATTGAGGATAAAGCACTTTCAAATCCTCGATTCTCCTCGATCCTTGTTGTATCCTGTTTGGTCTTTCCCCTATTTCTAAAGACTGTAAGGCCCGTCTTTTGCCCAAACCTTATGCATTTCTAAAGAATGCCTTTTTGCATTCAATTTACATGTGTGGATGCCTGTGTTTGATCTGTATTGTCTTAGCTGGCCATGGCCAAAGATCCCCAACACCCGCTCATGCATAAAGTGACCATTTGGTCCTTGTTCTGGCTCCTCTACTGAGAGATAACTCAGTCCTGGGCCTACTTGATGTCCTTTGGTGAGATAGGCCAACCTCATTATCATACAGTATTGCTCTGTAAATATGTGTTGTAAATAATACATTCATGTTTGGTCTTGAATTAATACTTTAATGTGGGCAACAGTCTGATTATGGTTTTGGTACAATTGAATGTATCTGTGCATAGTTCTGGATTAAGAATTAAACTGTAGCATAAAGTTATGATATCCACCTGGGCCACACCCACCCAACCTCAGACAACAAAGGCTCTGATGAGTCGGGGGTGGCCCAAGTGAATGATAAAAGTGGAGGCTCTGATGAGTCGGGGGTGGCCCAAGTGAATGATAAAAGTGGAGGCTCTGATGAGTCGGGGGTGGCCCAAGTGAATGATAAAAGTGGAGGCTCTGGTCCTCCAGGGCTCTTCTGTCTTCTTTCCCATCTTGGGGCTTCTTTTCCCATCTTCTCTTCTTTTCCACCTTGGACCTCTTCTCTGGGTCTCTCTCTTTTCCCCCTCTCTCTCTCTTCCTCTCTCTCTCTGTCTCCCTTTGTCTTTCTCTCTCTCTCTCTCTTTCTCTCTCCCCTTTTCTCTATCTCTGGGTTTGTATTGTTTTATCTGGTGTATCAGTTATCTCTAACTTGTCAAGTTTACCTCTGTGAATTGGTTAAGTTTCCTTTGTTAACATTTGCTACTTTGTTACAGTAGACTATGTGAGTTTACTTGTACATTCAACTGAAGTGATATGGGTTACATTTACCTTTAAGACTTAATGCCTATTAAATTGTTCATTTGCCTACCAATCGGATAACTTCAATTCTCGTAGTGTGCCATGCCATTCTCCTCCATAGCTGATAAACTAGTTACTTGGTAATTGATTGGTGATACAAATTATTAATCAAATGGAGTCAGATTAACGAGTATGTAAAAACATCATTGCCATTTAACTCTTCACCCTATTTGTCCACACAAGCTCCTTTAAGTGATGATATAGCTCGACGTCTCTTTGTTTCCGAGGATATATATATATCATTTCTGAGCCTTCTTACAGTGGTGACCCTGACGTGATTGATTTAATGCGATGACCTGAGTTCTGGATACCTAATTTGGTGAGTAGATGATCCGATATTCTCAAAACCGTATAGCAACGATGTTTTCCTGAGGTTATATTTCTAGTAAGGAATCTGCTTAATCAGATACCTAAGCAATTAAGCTGTGAATCCTAGTTAAACGGTACATATATTAAGATGTTAACCCATCCCTGAACTAAGGAATATTGCTAAAAGGTAGGGGTGTGAATCTCTTATGTAAAAGACGATACGATTCGCATCTAGATACATGGGCACGATTCGATACAAGAAAAGATACACGTTTATAAAAAACGATTCAGTACGATTCGATTCGATGCAATTCGATGCAGTTCAATAATTGAAAGCATTCTGAAAGAGTTCTTATCATTGTGCACATTCACATTATCCACATTTTACATAATCAATTATCATGGCAATGGTTGTCAATAAGGCAAACAACTTGATGTATGAACATGACAAACATTTTATTGTGAAAATAAGAGGATTGTCTCATATATTGAAATATTTCAGTAATGGCACACACTGAGGACACCATAAAGAAATGAACAAAAAATACACATATTTCTGTATACATTTTATATAAAAAATATAAAGATCAAAGAGGTGTCGATACAAAAAAATAAAGCAGTGCTTTGCCCATGGCCTTTTCTTATATAAAAGAATAAATGCTTCTGCAAATGAATTATCTCTGCAAATCATACAGATTGAAGATAAGTTAACATAATACCAATCAATATATGTTCTTGTCTAACCTTTCACTGAAAAGTGAAAACACAATAAAGTAGCCTAAAGCTGCAAACTGTAAGAATCAGCAATACAAAATATCTGTTAACAATAACTCATTCTGTTAACACACACAATTGCCATCTAGCCACTGGGTAACTGTTACAATCCGAATGGAGTAACTTCAGTATCAGTAACACTTTTAACATAAACTGAGGTATATTCCAGGTATTGAAATCTGAGTATTACATAATGGCACAAATTGCAGCCAAATAAACAGTAAGGAGATACAAAAAATGTATTAGTAGACACACAGAGCTCTGTGTAAAAAAGTGTGGCTAGTGTTAGGTGTCCTGTTGAGGTAGGATGATAAAAAAATAAAATGTGTAAAACAGAAAGACACCATTTATTCATATCATAAAAGTCACATAAAATGTGCCTCTGCCAATTAAGTGTCTGCAAAATCCAAGATAAATAAGGTAACATAACTGAACTGCTGAACTACACTTAACTGAAAATTGTGTTCCAACACCCACAGCTGCCATATAGAACCATTAATCAGCCTCCTAACCCCTCCAAAGACGAAATTCATTTTTGGTTGAGTGTTTTAATATTCTTCTTTAGGAAAATCAATTGATCCGCATGCTCACGCAATAGTACACTGCGTTGTGAGGATATGATATCTCCTGCTGTACTAAACACTCTTTCCGCTGCCACACTCGTGGCTGGTATGCAGAGGTATCTTTTAGTGATAGCTGACAGCAATGGTAAGTCCACCTGTGCTCTCCACCACTCCAGTGGAGAGCCATTCAGGGGCAAAAGGTTTCTCTCTCTGTACCTCTGGATTTCCTCATTTGCCCTCTCTCTGGAGCTTCTTCCTATTGTTCTTACTTCATAGGTTTCTCCAAACAGCTGGTCCAGTGCTGTACTCTTCTTCTTTTTACAAGGAGGAGGGCCATCTGACATGAAAAACAATTACAGTATATTAGGCCATTGACTTGGTTTTGTCATGATGACCCTTGAAAACATTTACCATAGCATTAGATATCGCTTTAAATGTAAATTATGCATGACATGTAGTAGCCTATAAGAGAATGGACCTCTTGGTTCTTCCTGGACCTCGACTGGGCTGTTATCTGCATCTCCATGAGCAGGGTCTTCTTGCATAGGACTAGGGTGGCTCTCCTTGTCTGTCTCTTCTGCTTTCTAGTAAAAATATTACAAAATAACAGGTATGATTAGTAACCACCAACCAGGTAGATGTTTGTAACTGATACTCAAAATTTGAATTCACTAGTTGGCTAGTTCAATGCAGCAACCTGATCTCAATGCAATGCACTGACTGACACCAGTTAATCATAGCAATATACAGCAATATAATAAGAGAGAGAGACAAAACAATACATTCAACTAAATATAAGCTTTAACAATAATAATCAGCTGTGTATTTTGCATAGGAGTACAGGAGGTGTTGAGGAGGGGCTTACTTTATTATGCAGGGCTGTTGCTTCATCTGAGATGCACATGAAGATCCGCTCAGTGTCATGGTCACTCAGGAAGGGCAGGCTTTTGAAGCGTGGATCCAAAGCGGATGCAATGCACAACAGATCCTCAACTTGTGTGTACCGTTTTTCAAAATCATCCAGGAACACCTTCTTCATTTCCCTAATGAGTCCTGTGTCCTCAGTAGTTGCCTGAAAGTGCTTCTTAAGTTTTGCTCTGAGGGGGGCCATCATGGAAATCGTGGGCTGCTCATCCTCACACATGACTGTTGTTATAACTTTAACAGGTGCCATCACTTTGACCATGTCCTCAGCATTGCACAGGTCATTTTCATTAAGAGTGCTCACATCTTCTCCTTTCCTGAGCTCCCTTGACATGAGTGTGGCAAAAATGGCCGGTTGTTGCTCTAAAAAACGCTCGAGCATGTCGTGCGAACTGTTCCACCGGGTGGGAACGTCATTGATGAGCGTGTGACCGGGCAATGCCATTTGCTGTTGTTTCTGTTTAAGGAGATCAGCTCCCGTTGTGTTTCGATAGAAAAATCCGACCACCTTCTTCACTTTTCCAAGCACCCTTGCAGCATTGCTAACACGAAAGGCCTTCTGGGCAGCCAAATTCAATGTATGCGCGAAGCACATAAGGTGAGGGCTCATCTCGGCCTCCACACCAGCCACAATCATGTTTCTGGCGTTATCCGTCACCAGAGCTGGGTCTTTATCAGCAATATTCCACTCGACACAGGCTTCCTTAAGTAAAGCGCCTATATTTTTCCCTGTGTGTGATTCATTGAACACTCTAGTCTGCAAGACATGGCTCTCTAACTCCCAATCTGAAGTAACATAATGAACTGTGATCGTCACATATGAATCGGTTGCACATGACGTCCAGGCATCTGTTGTAATTGCCACTCGTTCGGCTCTTAAAAGTCTTTCCTTCAGGTCATCCTTGGTTTTTATGTACAGCTTGGGAATGCGTTTCTCACTGAAATGCTGTCTGCGAGGGATTTTGTACCTGGGCTCTAATTCATTCACCAAGTCGCAAAATCCATCATTCTCAACTACACTGTACGGCCTGAGGTCCAAGGCGATAAAGCGAGCTACAAATGTTGATATTCGCCTAGCCCTCGCCGAATTGGAGCTAAATTGTGGCTGATGGATAAACTGAGTAATGTCCCTGTTCTCAAGCGGGGGCATGTTTGTGCTACTCGGTGCAGCGCTAGCATTGTCAATGTTAGCTTCAGCTGCATGGTGTCTGGAAATGTGTGTACTGAGGTTTGTGGTACTGCCACTGTACTTAATCGCTGCCCTACACAATTTGCAGATTGCAATACTTTTGTCAAGTTTACCTTCTTTTTTGTAAACTTCCAAACTTTGGATTTAAGTTTCGCCGGCGCGCTGAAAATTGCTTCAGAGTTCTCAGACATCTTTATGAAGTGCTGCTTGCTGATTCGGGCTGCGGGCACGTTTTGGTCTTAACCAGAGTGATAGCTGTCGTTGCGTCATTGAAATGGACAGGGCGTGCTATGCCTTCTTTGACCAATGAGAGGCTGTCATTGTTCTCAAATCAAAATTGTGACGCACCAGGCCAGGGCATTGAGTTTTTCGCAACAACTAACGAGACTGAAGTCAGAAACATATTGCAAACCAATTCTTTACTTTTAAATCGGGACAATGACCGGTTCATGTCACGTTTATTTCGATACGAGGCATCACGTATCGATGCAGTCGTATCTTACAGGTTAAAAACGAATACCGATACGTATCGGTTAATCTTTACACCCCTACTAAAAGGTGTTGGGGTTGGAGCCTAGGCCTATATGGCCTATGATTGAACAGTATTTCATAGAGAGATAATTCTTTGGAAACACGTTACGGATTGTTGATTGTTATTTCACAGCCAACACGTGGCTATCTGCTTAAAATTTCACCAAAAACATCCATGACTTAGCTCTCTCCATTAAACGAAAAAACGAACATGGACAATTATGGACATTTAGGTGAAATGGATCTATTTAATGAATGGAGGACAAGAGTAAATGGCACACTACAGAAATTACACAGTAAAGGCATCACAATTGACAATAGCGAAAATGAGATATATGAGTGGTGGATTCGCAATGGAGCGCTTAAACCAAAACGAAAACGGCTTCAACTTATGGAGGGCGTTATGTCTTTGCTGTTTACAAAGAAAATGGAGGAAATTGAAAGACTTCGCAGTTTAGTGAAAATGTCTGCGGATGTGAAAGATGTTGCTGTTAACACAGACAAAAACACTGATTTTTCTGATATGAGAGACGATGTTGCTGTTAACACAGAGGAAGCCTCTGATAATTCTGATTTGTCAACATCTTTGCAAACTCTTTCTGATGTGAGAAATGCTACTGATGAGATTCCAGAACATGCTATTGTGCAAGACTCGTTGTTCGCAGGCAGCACAAGCCGTGGGCCTACCTGCAAATTTCACGTATCTGTACTTTACTTCGCTATTTAAATTTATGTCAACTTTCACTTTTACTCCACTACATTTCCTAGATAAAATGTATACTTTTACTTCGTTATATTTCCACTAAGCATCTTCGTTACTCGTTACTAAAACATAAAATTAGAAGAAATGTGTGCGACTGCTATAAGGGGGGTTTGGCGAATCACTGCTCCTAGATTGCATTACGCACGCTCCGCACTCTATTTCAGCGCGTTTTTGTTGCTAAAGGAGGAGGACGCACAACTGAAACCGCCATGGAAGCACGAGCACCTACTGAAGGACCTCCCGTTATCATAGACGACCACCCCGACGATAGTGGTGAACTCGGTGAACAGGGTAGTGGTGAAGATAACGTGGCCGTATTTGCAAGAAATGTTTCTACATTGGCAGGCTTCTGTGAAGCCGAACACTCCCCTATCTGACTCAGCGGCCTGTGAAAGGCTATTTAGCATCGCAGGACTTCAGTCTTCAGTCCAAGAAGAGTAAGACTGAATCAGGCCCGGGGTGGGTAATCGGGAGAATTCCCGGTGGCCGCTTTACTTTTGGGCCGGTCGAGGAAAAAAATATTGACATTTGTCACGTTAGTCTATCTTGTCAGTATACACGCTCCGCATTCTGTGCATGACACCAATGCAATGCCTGTGCATGGGTTGTAGCCTACGCGAGGGAGTTCTCCCCTCCCAAAAAGAGTTGGTAGGGTCCATATAGCCCGTCTTTTCCAAAAAGTTTTCTCAGATACGGATAGCTGAGCCGGCCCTACAGTAGACACAAGCGTCGGGATGGATGGATGGTAGAAAGAGGCCAGGAGAGACTGAGCAGCAGATCAAACCAGTCGACCAGTGAAAATGATGAGCCCGAAATTAGTGATGAGAAGGCCATGACTACAGGGACAAGTGGAGAGGATAAATTAAAGTTATTTAATGTAAGAAAGAGCAATTACCCTACATGATAAATATGCCTATGCTCAGAAGAGGGTGTAGTAAAGGAGTAGGCTAAATCACCAAACAACAATATAGCCTACCCATGCAAAAAACATGTAGCCTAAATATTAGTTCAATATGCCTGTTTGTGGAAGCGTGGGATAGGCTACATTTCAAAGGCTTTCTTTCTTTCTTTCTGTTTTTGTTAACTTGTGGAATATTTTTTGTTAACTTCTCAGTTGAAGTAAATTATCGAATTGTTGAACCATGGTACTAATAAAAACTACAGGATAGTAAGAGCTGAAATGTTGCTTCATTTATCCAATTTCCACCACTATGGAAAACGTTGGCCGGTCTTGGGCCTGAAATTCCCAGGGCACTGAATTCTGTCAACTTTGAAAACCAGCTTCTTTTGAAGATGAAGACACCTTTTCAGTTTCAACTATGACTGGCATATTAGTAGCTGCTGGACATAGGTGGCCTGTGGGTGTGTGAGATTCAGATGGTGACCTGGGGAGTATGCCCTAGAAATGCTCATACCACATGACCAAAATGTTCTCCCTACCAGCAGGTCATTTTTTTTTTGAAAGAAATACGTTTTTAATTTTTCATTTTTACCTGAAGTTCATACAAAAGTGGCATTTCTGTTTCTGTTAAATAAATAAATTATAAATAATAAATAAATAAATAAATAAATAAATAAATAAATAATATATAAAAATAAGATATGGGAACCCTGAATGTGCTTTATGCTTTACTATAAGTAAGAAAGCCAAAATAAAGTTTACAAAAGTTCAAAATAAAACCGCTTGCTTTTTACTTTTTACTTTTACTTCAAATACTTAAGTACATTAAATATCAGAAAATTACTTTTAATACTTAAGTACAGTATATATCAGATACTTTAAGACTTTTACTTAAGTAATATTCTAAAAGGTGACTTTCACTTCTACCAAAGTCTTTTTCTAGTACGATACTTGTACTTTTACTCAAGTATTGCTTTCTAGTACTTTATACAACACTGGCTACTGTAGTGCTAATGTCCACTTCAGTCAGCTAGCTAACTTTAATTTACGACATAATAAGCCCACCTAGAGCAAGGGTACATGCTTGATTGAACATCCAAAACAATCCCAATATCCTTGACATCTGAAATACATCTAGATAAATATATATTAATGGGAGACATTTCTCTGTTGATGGCGGAGATTTAGCTCTGGTGATGGCTTATATTAGATCATGACAGCTAGCTAGCTACCTCAAGCACAAAACATACTGTAAATAATCATGCAAAACATACCTGTATCTTGCTCGTTTTTCTCCTCCTCTGTCATTTTCTTCGTTCTGTTTTCGGCACCAGAGAGATACGTCCTTTTTTGTGACTTGTCTTAACATTACCGTCTCTTCCGATTGTTGAACTTGATGCAGTGTCTGCACGAATTGTATATGCACCCGAGGTGTCTACTTTATGCGCGTGACTCAAAGGCTGGCAGACACAGTAGCAGTAGGCAGGCATATTGATCATGAAATCATAATTTTCCTGATTTGAATGATAATTGTTTCATTTATTCATTCATTGATGTCACTTGTTTACGTTATTTATTATGTAAAAAAAAAAAAAAAAACTCGATTGGGGGCCCCCTGGTGGCCAGGAGGCCCCAAGCAGCCGCTTAGTTCGCTTATGCCTCGGGCCGGCCCTGGTCATACGTATGATTACTGTGAATGTGTGTGTGTGTGTGTGTATCTGTTTGTGCACATGTGTGCACATGAACTGGGTTAACATGACCCCTGGAGGCAAATATACGGAAAAAATGGTCATCCTAGGCCCTACAGTTCTCAAGATATTCACAGAGAACTGTGTCTGGCCTACCCTCCTTTCGGGGGGTCCAGTCCAGCGGGGGGGCTACAGATCAAAACGAAAAATGACAGTTCCATGCTATCCATGTGGGGGTACATGCCCACCAAGTTTTGTGTACCCCGGTCTTTCAGTGTCCCGGGAATCCTTGTTAGTGTACGTCACTAAATGTACACATAAATTGTTTTATTGTAAGGCCCCCCATGAACGAAAGTACACAAAACTTGGCATGCATTCGGAGGGTGTCATAATGATCCTACAATTTCAATTTCGTGCAGTTTTGACCATGTCAGCCAGAGATATTGTGATGAAAACACCTAATTTTTTGCTTTTTAATTTTTAACTAGGTGGCGCTATACATGAAATAAGTGGTAATGGGATGGGTTGACATGGCCCCTTGAGATCAACATACAAAAAAAAGGTGGACCTCCTAGGCCCTACGGTTCTCGAGATATTCACAGAAAACTGTCTCCGGCCACCTACAGGCCAGTTGGTGTATAGTAACATAAATTAATTTATTGTGTGGCCCCCCATGAACGGAATTCCACGAAACTTGGCGTGCATTCAGAGGGTGTCATAATGATCCTACACTTCCAATTTCGTGCAGTTTTGACTATGTTAGGTCACAGATACCTGCGATTACAACACCTCATTTTTACTTTTTTGTGTTTAACTAGGTGGCGCTATACATGAAATGAGTGGTTATGGAATGGGTTGACATGGCCCCTTGAGATCAACATACAAAAAAAAAATGGTCCTCCTAAACCTTACGGTTCTCGAGATATTCACAGAAAACTGTGTCTGCCCTACCCTCCTTTCGGGGGGTGCAGTCCAGCGGGGGGGCTACAGATCAAAACGAAAAACGATGGTTCCATGCTATCCATATGGGGTTACATGCCCACCAAGTTTCGTCTACCCCGGTCTTTCAGTGTCCCGGGAATCATTGACAGAAATTTGGACATGCGAAAAAGAAAAAAAAAAAAAAAAAAAAAAAATCTGACTAAACCTATATGACCGCCGCTTCGCTGCGCGGCGGTCATAATTATTCCTTACAATATCATTAACATGACACATGGGCCAATCACAAGCATGATTGTAGCCTTATCAATTTTGGGATGAGCGTTGAGGGAATCCCTCCGCCCCCTACTAAACGATTATTTGATGTAACTTTCTCTTGACTTTGAATTTTAAAGTTTTATTTGATGTATTCGATGTACAAATGATACGTGGGCCAATCACAAGCATGATTTTGGCCCTATCAAAATTTGGGATGAGCGTTGAGGGACTCCTCCGCCCCCTACTAAACGAACGATTCTGGTATTTGCCGGAAATAGAAAATAGTGTTGGGCATGGACATCAAGAAGTATGTCCATTGCCACCTCTGACCCAGTCCAACAGCTAATTGAAAAAGATACATAGTGCTAACATTTAAATGATCACTCAATTTTATGTACTAGGTTTGTTGTATGCTCCTGTGTAGAGCAATAGACTCTGTAGGTTTTTTGTGTCTTCAAAGCACCTAGGCTGTACGGATAACCTACCAGTAGTAAAATTATTCCTTACAATATCATTGACAAAACGCATGGGCCAATCACAAACATGATTGTGGCCTTATTATGACCGCCGCGCAGCGAAGCGGCGGTCATATAGGTTTAGTCAGATTTTTTTTTTTTTTTTTTTTTTCTTTTTCTTTTTCGCATGTCCAAATTTCCGTCAATGAGTCCCGGGACACTGAAAGACCGGGGTAGACGAAACTTGGTGGGCATGTAACCCCATATGGATAGCATGGAACCATCGTTTTTCGTTTTGATCTGTAGCCCCCCCGCTGGACTGCACCCCCCGAAAGGAGGGTAGGGCAGACACAGTTTTCTGTGAATATCTCGAGAACCGTAGGGCCTAGGAGGTCCACCTTTTTTTTGTATGTTGATCTCAAGGGGCCATGTGAACCCATCCCATTACCACTTATTTCATGTATAGCGCCACCTAGTTAAAAATTAAAAAGCAAAAATTTAGGTGTTTTCATCACAATATCTCTGGCTGACATGGTCAAAACTGCACGAAATTGAAAGTGTAGGATCATTATGACACCTTCCGAATGCATGCCAAGTTTTGTGTACTTTCGTTCATGGGGGGCCTTACAATAAAATAATTTATGTGTACATTTAGTGACGTACACCAACAAGGATTCCCGGGACACTGAAAGACCGGGGTACACGAAACTTGGTGGGCATGTACCCCCACATGGATAGCATGGAACCGTCATTTTTCATTTTGATCTGTAGCCCCCCCGCTGGACTGGACCCCCCGAAAGGAGGGTAGGCCAGACACAGTTCTCTGTGAATATCTTGAGAACTGTAGGGCCTAGGATGACCATTTTTTTTCCGTATATTTGCCTCCAGGGGTCATGTTAACCCATTTCATGTGCACACATGTGCACAAACAGATACACACGCACACACACACATTCACAGTAATCATACGTATGACATATACTCACACAGTGAGTGACATATGTACGCTTCCATGCACAGGCACATACGCAGGCACACACACAAGCACGCACACACACACACACACACTCACACACACACACACCCACACACATAACATAAACATAACACAATCAAGAATTTCTCAGAATTATGAACAGGCAAGATGGAGGTGGGGTTGTATAAAATTAATTTTACATGTGAAATCTATGAACTAATCATGTTTTGGGACTTTTTGTCTAGCAGATACCAGTGAGAATTGAGTGTGGATAATGCAATTTAGTGAGACAGTTAGAATCATATAGGCCTTTCAGCGTGATTTCTTTTTGTGGAAAAAATGTGCTGAACTGGGCGGCGGTCATATTTTGTACCGCTCTGCGGTACATCTAGTTGATTTTGAGATGAGCGTTGAGGGACTTCCTCTGCCCCAAACAGACTAATTTGCCTTTCCTTTTGATTTATGTGACTTTCTTTTGGTTTTGAATTTTAATGTTTTCATCAACAAGAAATGATTTATTTTATGTAACAACCTTTTCAAGACTAATAAAAAATATATTAACATTGAACACTACACAAACAGTAATTTATTTATTTTTTCGTTTAGGCGATTAATTTTTTATATTGACGTAAGAGTTGACGGATCCAATAAAAAAAGGTTCCGGATCCAATGTCGGAGGTGCCGGAACATGTTCCGGCTCAAATTAAGCCCTGGTCACGTCTTTTACTGGAGGTGTAGCAAGCCACTTCACACTTCACAGACAGTGTTAACACATACCTGTCAACAGTCCCGTTTTTCCCGGGTTTCTCCCGTATTTCAAGGTCATCTCCCAGCACCCTCCCGTTTTGTTATTTCACCCGGAAAACTCCCATAATTTGCATGGCCATCAAACTTCATTTTTAAATCATTGATGCATTCAGGTTGCCAGATTGTGTATGAAATACACCCTACACATGCACGATCACTTAGTTTCAATTTCAACCGTTTTGTCATAGGCTAAAATCTGGCAACCCAAAACCCAAATAAGAAGCGGGTGCCAACTGCGCAGCCTGAGTCTCGTCGTAAGCAAGCGGGCTAGATGAATGGCCTACTCCAGAACTAGCTGTTGTGAAATTGTTGGGAATTTAATTGATTAACACATCACATAAACTGTTATTGAGTGTTGTTGATACACTGAACTTGTTCCCTCGGAACCAAATCTGACCGCAAGCAGCTTTGGAGTTTTGGAAGTAGGCTGCAGGCAGGCAGCTGGTGGATACATAACTGGCATGCGTAAGGTAATGGTAAAGTAAAAGCAACGACCGAAATGCAGTGTTGAAACACGTGTATGAAACGTATTAAATATGCAAACACAGATAACCACAGGTACCTTTATATGGCTCTGAGCCAGACTAGCCACAAGAACACAGGATATGGCTTATCATGGTTAAAACTAATATTGTATGCAAACTTACTCAATACAACAAGTTAACATTTCGGTGACCTAATGATTGGTAAGTAACTTACATTTACGCACACAGGAAATTGGTACATCGTTATTGAATGTTTAGCGAGAGACGACAGCAAAAGCGAGGGAAAGTAAAATGGGGGGAGGGGGAGTCAATACTTGATGATGTCATGCTCTCCTATCACAGGCTTTCTCACAGGCATTACTTTCCACAGAGAGTAAAGAAGTAATGTAAAAGATAAAAAAAAAATACAGTAGCGAGTAGGCTAATGTGTAATACATTACTTTTTGAGAAATGACCCCAACACTGCATAGGGCCCACATTTAGCATCTAGCAGTGCCCCTAGGTTTGTGCATTTAGCCTACAAAGAAAACTTGGTGCATAGACACATCACCAAGAGTCACTGCTCAGCTAACCTAGAGTAAGTGTAGACCTTTCTATCTGCCCAGAGAGTTTATATCTTCTGTTGTGACGGCTGCCTGCCACCGGATGCTAACCTAAGGTTGCCATGAAATAACTGCATTCTGTTAGTAAACAACAAACTCTACATCCTGAGGCAGCCTACAGTACATTGTCGCGGGTGACTTCAACCACTCGAACTATTCTGCCTAAATTACATCAAAATGTATAATGCCCCACTAGGGGAGACAAGACATGTCTACACTAACATCAGTGAGGCATACAAAGCACCCCCCCCCCTATCCATTCCTCATGCTGGACACACAGTCATGGTTATAATTATCTTCAACAGTTTAAAAAAAAGTTGCTAAGCCTAGGGCAGTTCCAGCGTTATGGATGTGACAATTGGACTCATTGGTAAACAAAATGCCTTAGAGTGGGGGCAAAATTAGTATCAGTGAATTAATTTGCATAACTTTTAATGTAACCTCTGTCCTCTGAATACTGAGAAATCCTCAAATTTCATATAATCAATTTCATCCTAAGAATACAAGGCATTTTATCAGTGTTATGGATGTGACATGAAATGGACACACTTTTGTGAGAGATTACATGTTTTGTACAAACTCTGTGAATTTTGAAGGAAACTATGATATATGTAGCATGAAGGAGACTTGAATGAACACAAAAAGTGTGTTTTTGAAACTATGCATCATTTTCATAATGCATTATGTAGGAAAAACTGGCGTTATGGATGTGACGGTTTCACGTTATGGATGTGACGTGTCTGAACCAGTCCTCGACAAACTACATAAAACACATAATTAAGTAGTGAATTTTGATATGAAACAATTGAAATAGTAATCATGAAAAACTAGCGATGAAATTATTGCTTCCTCAGCCCACTAAGATTCACAGGAAGAATCAGGACAACAAGTCATTTAAAATATAAAAAAGACATTTATTTTTTTATTTTACCGTCATCAGTTTTGGTCAGTGATTCCCGGGTTACTGAAACACCAGGGAACATGAAACTTGGTGGCCACTCCCCTAAATAACTAGCCCTACCTGAACCGTTGCACCCAAGATGACAAAATATTTATGGTATGTTAGTCTCAAGAGCCCGCATCAACCTAACCCATACCCACTCATTTGTGATTTGCACACATAAAGCACATGCACGCGCACGTGCACACACGCACATGCACACAGTCGCACACATACAGACAGGCAAGCGCACACACACATAAACACATACAGACCGGCAAGCACACACACACACACACAAACACCCACCCACATGAATGCAGACACATAAACACACACACACACAGGCACGCATACGCATGTGCGCATGCAAACACACACACGCACACACACACACACACACAAACACACAAACACAGGCACGCATACGCACATGCACACACACACAGACACACACACTCTTATAAACAAAAGCACACTCACATATGCACACACTCATTTACATGCACATGAGTTGCAGGAGTAGGAGATGTGACAAATTGACAAGCATGATTTATTTTTGCGAAGAGAATATGCAGGACTGAGAGGCAGTCATATTTTGTACCGCTATGCGGTACATCTAGTTTATTGCTGCCCTTACTAATGTTACTCTGTGGGTATTAGCTACAGAGGCACTGACACTTCAAATGATGGCATATCGCGTCACATTTAAAATTAAACTTTGTTAAGCAGACGTGAACGGCAGGCTGAACAGATCTGCAACAGAAGGAGGTTGCTATGTTAACTCCAGCTGCAAAGTCAGCCATCTTCACCAGCTAACACGATAATCCAGTTACTGTACAACAACAGTATGACAGTTACAGGAAGATAATCGCTCAGATTTTCGTTATTAGGCCACTTGAAAATAGGCTATGGCTAGGCTAATCACTGGAGGTATTTTAATATTACGTTTGTTTTGCTAATGGTTAGGCAAGGCCTCCCTGTGGTTTTGATCAACCTAATATTCTTTGAAATGTCAATTGTAAACACTAAGGTGAAATGCGTTGAAACTGACATGCCACCAGAACAGACGTTTTATCGGCTTTGAGGTATAATAAAGTCCCCAGTCTTGTAAATTCACATTATGTAACATCCATAACGTCACATCCATAACGCACCATTAAAGGTTTTAAAAGTAAAAAAGGGGCACAATTTGGTCATCACACTTTACATTGATATAAATCAGCTTTGCACAGACACTATGGACATTGTCGCATCAACACTGTATGTGTAGCATAAACTTTTCCTATAAAACGTTATGGATGTGACATGGCCATGGAACTTGCTGACTTAAAAACAAAAGCCTTACAAATGTAAGTAGTTGTGCTCTTAAATGCAAGCTGAGCATAGACATTGCTCTACCATTCCCTTGTCAATCTGGAATTTGTCAAATGACACAATTTGTTTGAACCTTGGGTCCATTTATCCACTTTTTAAATATGTATAATATTACCATGTGAAAAATGTTGTTTCTGTATGGTTGCACACCATATTTATGATGTAAAAAGAGTGTCATTCTCTATCAAATTCAATCAGATCAGTTACAAACAATAAAATATACACCTAAATAAAGATTTTAACAACAGTTCTATTTGCGTATGCACAACTTTTTTTTCCATGGTAAGGATGACCTTTGCATGGAATTGCCCCCTACATTAACCCAAACAGTAATAATAACAGTAATACCAATAACAATGTCAAATAAAAATTAAACAAAAAACATAAATGTACAAACCATAACTCTAAGAATCAATTCATGAATTAACTGTAACCTGAACAGATAATTCTTTAGAGCCCTCTTGAAATATGTGTGATGTACTGTAAATGGATCTCTCTTTCCATTGTCATTCATGATCTACAGTAAATGCTCACTTAGAATGACTGAATGTGAAAACAGTGTGTGTGGGTCCCAGATGCAGTTTAGAGAGTTTGTGCATTCAATATATTTTTAATATTATTTGTTATCATTGTTATTATCTATTATTTAATGCTACTAAAACAACAACTCCATGCAGATTTAGTTTTGATCTACTTGTACATGGCTTCATGTTACATGGAATGAAGGATTAAAAAAAATAATGAATTGAAACGGGACAATAATGAATAGGGAAAGAAGGTGATCCCAACAAATATTGCACAGGCAACGCTCACAGATTTAGAGAGCAAAAAAGCATCATGTTGCACACAAGCCACAAATACAACAAATACATTTAAAAAGAAAACAGAAGTTATGTTTTCACATCTGAGAGCTGTATTAATCATTGTGCTAGGGTTGTGCATTAAATATGAATGTATGTGTATCTGTTGTAGAATGCCATTTATTCCAAAGGTCATGATAGAAAAAGACATTGAACGGTAGATGGTGTTGGTAGGATTTAGTTTAAAGGTTAGGGTGTATACTGCTAAAGGTAAAAAAAAAAACAATGCAAAAGGCTGCTATTTTCAAAAAGGTTAAATCCAAGATTAACTGATAAACACACTGCATCAACAACATTAGAGTTCAAAACAATGTACGAGTCTAAGTTCCAACACATGTTAGTTCTCAAAAAAACTTTATTTCATATCAGTGTTCTGTCTCTCTTGGAAATTTCCATGAGTGAAGACTCCTAATCAATCTGTGACAAGTTTTGATTTGTAAGTGTGGGTGAGCGACAGTAGTGACTCACACGCACTAATGAGACAGTGAGCACTAATCACCGACAGGTGAGCAAAATGAAGGAAACAAAAAAGTTGAGCTGTACAACTTGGAGAGCACTGAAATGAAAGGCATCCTATGCACGTTTTGGTTACACTTTACTTGACAGTGTCGACATAAGAGTGACATGACACTGTCATGAACATGTAATACACAAGTCATAAACGTTTATGACATAACGCTTCTGTTATTAAGTGACATTTGGCTTTTGCCATAACAAGTTAGGGTTAGGATTAGGGTTAAGTTTAGGGTTAGGGTTGGGGTTATGATTAGGGTTAGAGGTTAGGTTTCATGTGTCATGACAGTGTCATGTGTTCATGACAGTGTCATGTCACTCTTATGTCGATACTGTCAAGTAAAGTGTTACCCAAGTTTTTCACCGTAATGTAACAGCTTCAAAGTCATTTTGATGGTTAACTTGTGTTAGGGAGAATGGCGTTCCTAACCGTATGCTACGGAGAATCAGCCTGTCTTCGATCTCTCGGAAAAAAAAAAAACTGTATTGGATACCTTTAAAATTGGACCTTGTTTTTTCCAAATCAATATCAATCAAAGGGTCCATCAACAGACCAGAAGACAACACATATTACAGATTAGTGACAATGCATAGGTAATAATAGGTATTTATCATCTCTGCAGACCTGTGACCTATAACTTTGAAGGTCACATCTAGAAAGGCCAGCCCATAGATATACAAGTGAAACTCGAACAATGTGCTGTAAAATGTCCTGGTAGACGGCTGCGTTGACTCTGGACTTAATGAAGCACAGTGAACCAAAACCAGCAGATGACATGGCTCCCCAAATCAACACAGACTGTGGAAACTTTACACTGGGCTTCAAGCATCTTGGATTGTGTGACTCTCCATTCTTCCTCCAGATTCTGGGACCCTGGTTTCCAAATGAGATGCAAAATTTGCTCTTATCAGAAATAGGGCTGGGCAATATGGCTGAAAATTGTATCACAATGTAAGTATTTAATATCAGTCGATATCAATAATTATTGATTTAAAAAAAAAATCTATTTCAGATAAGGACCAGAAGGAAAAAAAAGTTCAATTTAAACACTTTGATTTTAAACTTAACCTTCCTCTGATTTAAATCACCTCAGTTATCAATCAAAGCAAACAGGGAAAAGAAATAGCAACACAATCATGAAAAACACTCAAATAAATGTGCACATAAGTCTGAACGAAAAGCAGCTCATTTTACTAAATTGTGCTCTCAATTTAGTAAATCGTGCTCACGATTTAGTAAAACGTGCGCACGATTTAGTAAATTGTGCGCACATTTTACTAAATAGTGCGCTCATTTGACTAAATTGTGCTCTCATTTTAATTGTTGTAAATTGAGCGCACAATTTTGTAAAATGTGCGCACAATATCATAAAATGTGCGCACAATATAATAAAACGTGCGCACAATTTACTGAATCATGCGCACGTTTTACTAAATTGAGCACAATTTAGTAAAATGAGCGCACTATTTAGTAAAACATGCGCACAATTTAGTAAAATGAGCGCACGTTCTTTCGATACACAAAAATATCTTGCAATGACACCTCCTGGTTGCTTGTGTCCTACTTCTGGGTCCAACCAGTACCTCTGGCCTACTGGCCGTAACACTTTATTGATCCCCAAGGGGAAATTCAAGGTCTCAGTAGCATACAGACATCACACACAACATTCCCTAACAACTGAAAAAAGTAATTAAAAGTATATAATATAAAAGACACAACTAAGCAATAAGGACAGTAGAAGATAAAGAATATACTAAAATACTAATTATACTAAATAACTCTAAATCAAGTCTAAAAACAGTATCCACATAGTGGGTGATTAATCATGAGGCGCTTGCAATGACTGAGGCAGGGACTGAGCCTGTGATTCTCTGTGCATAGTAAGGTAAGGTGCTCTGTGTGAGTGAGCGTCATGGTGATGGTGCAAATGAGTAAGTCCAAGTCCAACAGTGCAAGAATAAAGTCTAGAGACCAGCATAAAAAAAAAATATATGGACATATAAGAGAGTAGGCAAGGTGATATAAAAAACTATAGAAAAACTAATATATATATATATATATATATATATAAACTACAGGGCTCTCGTATTGAGTGTGACAGTCACTCATTTCAGTCTTTTGTCACGCTCTCCTGCCACACATTGTATTTCTCACGCAGAAAAACTATTTATATATTTAGTATGCTGCCGCAGCGCCCAAAATGTCTCTGGCCGCACCAGAGGAATGGAACCGACAGGAATCAAGCGTGTCTCCCCTGGAGTTGAGCCTGTCACTTATCAGCCAATCAAAAATAACGAGAGGGGCTACACAATAGCCAATTAGAAAATAGCACTATTGTATCTGGGTAAGATTTAACGCAATAACCAATGAAAAAACGCGTATCCTGGAATTGTTGAACGTGTCATCTTTTAATGTTACAACAAATCCACAACTTGTTTGACACAAACAATGACAATGTGACTGCTGCTAGAGAATGTTTCCCAGACAATTAGCATCAGTTGTTCATGACTGTCTGTAACTTAGCCTTCACAGCCTGTTCATTGACAACACTTGCACTATGGCAATTCCATGCAAAGGTCATCCTTACCATGGAAAAAAAAGTTGTGCATACGCAAATAGAACTGTTGTTAAAATCTTCATTTAGGTCTATATTTTATTGTTTGTAACTGATCTGGTTGAATTTGATGGAGAATGACACTCTTTTTACATCATAAATATGGTGTGCAACCATACAGAAACAACATTTTGCACATGGTAATATTATACATATTTAAAAAGTGGATAAATGGACCCAAGGTTCAAACAAATTGTGTCATTTGACAAATTCCAGATTGACAAGGGAATGGTAGAGCAATGTCTATGCTCAGCTTGCCTTTAAGAGCACAACTCCTTACATTTGTAAGGCTTTTGTTTTTAAGTCAGCAAGTTCCATGGCCATGTCACATCCATAACGTTTTATAGGAAAAGTTTATGCTACACATACAGTGTTGATGTGACAATGTCCATAGTGTCTGTGCAAAGCTGATTTATATCAATGTAAAGTGTGATGACCAAATTGTGCCCCTTTCTTACTTTTAAAACCTTTAATGGTGCGTTATGGATGTGACATTATGGATGTTACATAATGTGAATTTACAAGACTGGGGACTTTATTATACCTCAAAGCCGATAAAACGTCTGTTCTGGTGGCATGTCAGTTTCAACGCATTTCAACTTAGTGTTTACAATTGACATTTCAAAGATTATTAGGATGATCAAAACCTCAGGAAGGCCTTGCCTAACCATTAGCAAAACAAACATAATATTAAAATACCTCCAGTGATTAGCCTAGCCATAGCCTATTTTCAAGTGGCCTAATAACGAAAATCTGAGCGATTATCTTCCTGTAACTGTCATACTGTTGTTGTACAGTAACTGGATTATCGTGTTAGCTGGTGAAGATGGCTGGCTTTGCAGCTGGAGTTCACATAGCAACCTCCTTCTGTTGCAGATCTGTTCAGCCTGCCGTTCACGTCTGCTTAACACAGTTTAATTTTAAATGTGACGCGATATGCCAGCATTTGAAGTGTCAGGTCCTCTGTAGCTAATGCCCACAGAGTAACATGAGTAAGTGCAGCAATAAACTAGATGTACTGCATAGCGGTACAAAATATGACTGCCTCTCAGTCCTGCATATTCTCTTCGCAAAAATAAATCACGCTTGTCAATTTGTCTCCATCTCCTACTCCTGCAACTCATGTGCATGTAAATGAGTGTGTGCATATGTGAGTTTGCTTTTGTTTATAAGAGTGTGTGTCTGTGTGTGTGCATGTGCGTATGCGTGCCTGTGTTTGTGTGTGCGTGTGTGTGTTTGCATGCGCACATGCGTATGCGTGCCTGTGTGTTTATGTGTCTGCATTCATGTGGGTGGGTGTTTGTGCATGTGTGTGTGTGTGCTTGCCTGTCTGTATGTGTTTATGTGTGTGCTTGCCTGTCTGTATGTGTACGAGTGTGTGTGTGTGTGCGCATGTGCGTGCACATGTGTGTGCACGTGCGCGTGCATGTACTTTATGTGTGCAAATCACAAATGAGTGGGTATGGGTTAGGTTGATGCGGGCTCTTGAGACTAAAATACCATAAATATTTTGTTATCTTGGGTGCAACGGTTCAGGTAGGGCTAGTTATT
This sequence comes from Alosa pseudoharengus, assembly GCF_046254945.1. Taxonomy (NCBI): domain Eukaryota; kingdom Metazoa; phylum Chordata; class Actinopteri; order Clupeiformes; family Clupeidae; genus Alosa; species Alosa pseudoharengus. The sequence continues at coordinate 26,164,838 of NW_027468587.1, forward strand.
TAGAGGAGTGGCCACCAAGTTTCATGTTCCCTGGTGTTTCAGTAACCCGGGAATCACTGACCAAAACGATGACGGTAAAAGAAAAAAATACATTTATTTTTTATATTTTAAATGACTTGTTGTCCTGATTCTTCCTGTGGATCTTAGTGGGCACTGAGGAAGCAATAATTTCATCGCTAGTTTTTCATGATTAAATAGTACATGAATACATGTACTATTTCAATTGTTTCATATCAAAATTCACTACTTAATTATGTGTTTTATGTAGTTTGTCGAGGACTGGTTCAGACACGTCACATCCATAACGTGAAACCGTCACATCCATAACGCCAGTTTTTCCTACATAATGCATTATGAAAATGACGCATAGTTTCAAAAACACACTTTTTGTGTTTATTCAAGTCTCCTTCATGCTACATATGTCATAGTTTCGGCAGTTTCCTTCAAAATTCACAGAGTTTGTAGAAAACCTGTAATCTCTCACAAAAGTGTGTCCATTTCATGTCACATCCATAACGCTGATAAAATGCCTTGTATTCTTACGATGAAATTGATTATATGAAATTTGAGGATTTCTCAGTATTCAGAGGACAGAGGTTACATTAAAAGTTATGCAAATTAATTCACTGATACTAATTTTGCCCCCACTCTAAGGCATTTTGTTTACCAATATGAGTCCAATTGTCACATCCATAACGCTGGAACTGCCCATTAATCATTGCATCTGTATTCAAAAATGTCAGGTAAAAAGCAATTAAGCATCCTCTCATTCACCCTGAGAGGAAAGCCCCCTAAAAGGTCCAGGTTAGTGGATGCTCAGAGGTGGTGAAAAGGCCCATTATTGAATTGTCAGTGCCATGTGTCAAATCTTTTCTTTTGCAAATCTGAGCAATTATAAATTATACTTTTGCCCCATTTTGACTTAGGAGGGCATTGCTCCTACATACTGTAGCCAATAATCAAATGCCTGCTCTCTTTTGGAAAGCTGAGACACTGTTGGAAAACAATTAGAATAACTGTGTGATGTAGTCTACTGACACAACGTTACAAAGGCTAGATTATTATTTTCTTTTTCTACTGGATAACAAGCATCTTTGAACTGACCACATTTCAGCCCTCTAGGTCTTGACTTGATATGACTTGAGTCCTAGCATTAGGTATTGTCATGCTGTGTGCAAAAAGAGATCAATATAGAATGACAACATGAGTACTTTAGACCATTATTTGCCAAGATATGCTCATGCATTTTGTAAAATGCCCTATGAAAACTCCCCATAGGATTTTGGTTTATCCAAAATGCATATTGGCAATCAAATGCTTACTGCATATGAACCCCTTATAAGCATAATCTTGTCCTCAAATAAAAGGTAATACTCTGAAGTTTCATGCTTGCATTTGGATTGTAGGCTACTTTAGGTTCTGATATACAGTAACTACACTAAATATGGAATAATTACAAAAAATACAAATCTTTACAATTTCTATTTCAATTAAATTGGCGTGTGTATAAGATGGGCTATATTTCTGCACAACTAATATTGGATCAACTGTTAACCGACCTGGGGCTGGTGTATGCTAGCAGGGTGATGCTAGTTGTGCGTGTAAATCCTCACACCCCTAACCTTAAGAACTGCTCTAACCGCTGAGTTGGAAGCTTGGGCTTTTAGCTCAGTGGTTAGAGCGCTCGACTCCCATGCCGGTGTGTTGACGTGGCGGGTTCGAGGGCCGTGAGCGGCGGACGAAACAACCTGTGTTACACTGGAACATCTGAAGGCATATTAATAACAGCAACCAAAAGTTGTAGTATTATTAATGAAACACCCCCATTCTCGCAACCCGTCTGACAAGCCACCCCTTTAATCCCCGGACGGGGGGATTGATCGACGGGGAATGTCACTCTTGCCTGTCCTCAAAACTTGAGAGCCCTGAAACTATATTAAGTAAAGGTATAAGTGTGGCCACAATCCGGCTGTGGGATGGAGGGAGGGGTTATGCATATGTGCTAATAGCACGCAAACAGTGAGGCAGTAAGACAGTGGTAAAAAGTGGCTAGTGAACAGACAGTACCTAAACATGGAGAGGGTGGAGAGGCAGACAGACTATGCGGAGAAGTCTATCTCTCCTCTTCCCTTAAGTGAAGCATTGAATAGTTGCAGTTGTGCAAGGCAGTGAGCGAAGTCTCCAGCTGATCAGGCTCTTCTGCTTTACAATAGTGCTGTGGAGTAGATGACACTCATTGTCCAAAATGTTGATCAGTTTGTTCAGCGTCCTTTTGTCAGATATTGAAGTGATGCACTCCAGTTCAGCTCCCACTACAGAGCCAGCTTTCCTTACCAGCCTGTCAAGTCGCCCAGCATCCTTCTTCTTTGTGCTTCCTCCCCAGCATACCACTGCATAGAAGAGGACGCTGGCAACAACAGACTGGTAGAACATCCTGAGGAGCTTGCTGCACACATTGAAGGACCACATAGGAAGTACAGCCTGCTCTGCCCTTTCTTGTAATGTGCGTCAGTGTTGGCTGACCAGTCCAGTTTATTGTCCAGGTGGAGACCCAGATACTTGTAGGTGCTTACCACCTCCACATTGACCCCATCAATGGAGACTGGTAGCAGAGTGGGCTTAGACTTGCGGAAATCCACCACCATCTCCTTGGTCTTTGAAGTGTTGAGTTGAAGGTGATTGAGTTTGCACCATTGCACAAAGTCCTCCACCAGGCTCCTGTACTCCTCCTCTTGCTCGTCCCTGATACACCCCACAATTGCAGTATCGTCAGAAAACTTCTGCATGTGGCATGCATCGGTGTTGTAGCAGAAGTCAGATGTGTACAGGGTGAACAGGACTGGAGAGAGCACAGTTCCCTGTGGCGCTCCGGTGCTGCTGATCACAGTGTCAGTGTGTACTAAGAGCTAAAGAGACTAGGCAGCAAATTAATTGGTCTTATTTAAGTGAATTAAATGAGGAATTCAAAGGTAAACAGGCAACAAAAAATGTTATAGGCCTAAACATGTCTCGGCAAATTTTCAGTTGAATCTATTTAGCAAATTCAGAGTTAAATGTTTGTGTTTGTTACTGTTTGTAGAAATTAAATTATTGTTTGAAGAAAATAATGTTTTACCTGAAATCTTTGTGTTGGCCCAACTTGAGCCACAGTTAGGCTCAACTTACCCCCCACAAATGGGGTAAGTTGTGTCACGAGACCAATTTTTTTGCAGACGGCATATCTCTTTATCCTTATAAGTTATCAAAGAGTCGTTGGTTATAGAAGTTGTAGAACACTGTGGCTCTCATTTTGTTTAATTTAGCTAGGCTAGCCAATGATTTGGTTCTCTGTAGGCTACTATTTGACTGACTTCATGCCCACATATAAGTAGGCTACACCGCTTCCTTTTATCTGCCATTGCAAATAATGCCAGTTACTGCCAGCTACAGTAAATTTGGTCAAAATCATGGCGCATGAGCAAGTTCATACAATGTCAGCACTCACTCATTTATAATTTTTGCTATATGCCTAAGCCTATAGGATATTCAACCTTATTTACCACATAAGGGCCAAGTCACAAACATATATTTAAAGGTGCTCTAAGCGTTTTTTGTCACTTACAGCAAAAACCACCTCATCATCCGCTAGCTGCCTGTGTCCTGCACTGTAAAAAAACACGATCTCTGCGGACAGCCCAGGCTCCAAAAACGGCAACAAAAACACCCTGGGCCACCCTGGCCCATAAAAACATAACAAACAGTTCCAACAAATCACTGATGAGCTGCACGTTTAGGAGAGCTTCAATTGCACAGGAGGAAGGGGGATGGAGTAGCAAGCTAGCTCTCTGTATTTGTTTGAACGTAAACAGAAGTGACGTTACCCAGCATCGCTTAGAGTGCCTTTAACCCTTAAAGGTGTAGGTTTTTGAACATTCTAAGTTCCGCAACAATTGAAGGTTCTAAAATTCTATGTTGAATTCAATGAACCCAGATATTCTTTAGAATGTTAATTTCCCAACATTCCCGTCACACCGGTGTGACGGTACTCCTTTAAGGGTTAGGACGGACTTCATTGAAGGGTCCTTAGAAATGAATGTGCACTTAGATTAACATGCACACATTTAACATTTCACACACAATTGTTTTGTTGCAAAAGAGGATCAGCTGTTCAGCAGACCAAGAATGACAAACAACCTTATTGATGTTTACGACTGTTTATTAAATCAACCCCCTTGATGTTTCTAGGCTGGTGTTACTATGACAGCATCATGTTCAGCATCTGTAAAAACTAAAAACATTCCAAAATTGCAATGCTTAGCAACTGGGAGGACATCAGAATGTATTAACCAACAATAGGCTTACCATGGCTGGAAGGGTCTTTGTATTGCGCCTCTGTGAGCGCATGCTGCTGTTTCGCCAATTCCAGCTCAGCCCTCTTCAGCAGAGGCATGGTTGATTGATAGTTATCTTAGATTGTCTTTTTTATTTTTACCGGCTCTTTATAATTCTGAAGAATGCTCCATTCACTTGAATGGGCCTTCCCAACATTCGGTGGTCTGATATATCTCGATAGCAGACCACTGCTAAGTATAACAGACTGCTGTCAAGGAAAATGGCTTTTGTGCTTCTAATTCACGTCTTTCATATCACTCCGCAAGTACTGGAACTTCATTCAAAAGTGAAAACAGGTTGATCAGCTGTGTTCAAAAGAATGTTTGATTCAAGTTCAGCGTATTTGTTTCTCAGCAAAAGCCATGATGAAAAGGTAACAAATAAGCTATGTAGGCTAAAGAGTCATATCGTGGGAAGTTTATTGTTTCGTTTTGGCAAGTAACCGTGTAATAAGCGGGATAATGTATAGAACGTCATTATTGGGAAATAGGTCCCTTCAGGGTGGACAAGACCCCTCCGCTCCGGTTCGCACTGTCGGGACCTATTTCCCGATAATGACTGGCGTTCTATACATTATCCCTTACTTATTTCTTTGTTTTATTATGTATTTATATCACCAACCAAGTAGGCAGCAACTAAAAAGTCCCTGGCATATTATCAGAGTGCTATTAAACCTTGTATAGTCTTAATTAGATTTGAAAATAAAGTTTTTTGTTGGGAATATGCCTATGTATAACTTGGATTTCATATGAGTCAACCAGTCCACTGACATCTTTGTCAGAAGTAAAAAAAAAAACAAATGCTACCTTTTTTTATGTTTATGAGTCACTCTTCACAATGGCCTTTAGTTGCTAGATTTTTTGCAGTTGCCAGGATACAACATCTCCCATAGTGACACATGAATCAGGAGAGATGAGTCATTTAAAAGGCTCTAATTTAACAGGCAGTTTCAGGCCATTCTCAACCATGTAAGGCCAAAGATTAAGGTTGATGTTTCAAATTTACCTGGGTGACAAACTTATCATAAACAGGTAACCAACTGAAGAGGTCATAGCCATTTTATATTCTTGAATGCTTTGAGTCCAAACATGTCATTTATATACAGTTTATATTACAGTTGGTTGAGAGTTTAAAGCTGGTCCAACTGGCTTACCTGCCCTTAGTGGAGGCCAGTTGTTTTCATCAAGCTCTCAATTCTCATTTGAAAGTCATGTCACTATAGCCTGGGAGCCAGATAAATCTCAGAGCACCATGATTCCAGTAATATACCCAGAGAAGTTACTCCTTTTAAAAATAAGTCATGTTTCTTACCATCCTCTAATCTCAACCCTGCTATTGTCATCTTTAGTCAATTAATAGAGCAAGACCTGACGAAACTAGGTCAGTCGCCTATATCTAATACCAAGAACATGACAAAAACTGAATTGCAGGCCTTATGTAACCTGTAATCTAGACAGGACATTATCATCCGCCCCGCTGATAAGGGGGTGCTATTGTCGTAATAAGTCTGGAAAAATATGATACTAGTGTATTAAAACTATTGAATGACAGAAATCATTATCAGCCTCTGTACTCTGACCCCACCACCAACATAAAATAAATGATGAGTTAATTGACTCTTCTCACAAAAAGGCTGGATAACTGACAAGTAAAAAGCCTTCTTACAGAAAGAACACCTTCACTGTCCAGTATTCTATGGGGTACCTAAAATCCATAAAGGCCTCGTAGATCCACCCTTCCGATCTATTGTGTCAAGCATTGGTAGCCTCAGAGAGCCTTTATCCCAATTTGTTGATTTATTCTTAAGAAAATATGTCCACAGTTTGCCATCTTACCTGGGGGATACTACTGATGTCCTCAACATCAGAGAAAGATCACCAGAGATTGGAGATGTGAACAAAGTGACATCTTAGCTTCGCTACATGTGCAAAGCCACATAACGCACCACATTGGCCTTAAGGCCATATCCCACTACCTTGATAGACATCTGAAGGATATTTTGTCTCCTTCAAATGTCCTAGTTGATTTAGTGGAGATCATACATCAAATGTCTTTAAATACACAGGGAATTTCTGTATAGACAAGGTACTGCAATGGGAAGTGCTTTTGCACCTTTTTATGCGTGTTTAGTCATGGGCTTGTGGTAGGAAATTTACATACAGAACCCCAACCACAACCCCCAACACTGCATTGTGGCACAGGCACATTGATGATGTCCTGCTGATTTGGAAAGGAACAATTGATGTGTCAGGGTAGGCGGCTAGGACCCAAGCGCAAGACTCCTTCAGGCAGAATTTAGAAAACCACATGACAAACTTACTAACAGACAGAACTTCGACAGGGTAAACAATCCAACAAGGAACAGAGAAACCGGAGGGTAGAAATACACAGACCAATTAACAGAAAGACAGAGGACTGGACGAGACCAATGAGACAATAACGGAGAACAGGTGTGGAAGAAGAAACGGAGGGAAAACTAACAGGATGGGAAGCACAGACCAAATAAGGAGATGGGGCGGAGACAAAGACAGGTGACAGGCAGGTAAACACAAAGCACATGGGCAACCAGGCAAACACAGCACACGCAGGACACTACACAAAGTGGCCACCAGGGTGGCACAAAGTCACTCCATCCAGGCAGGATCCTGACATGATGAGTTAAATGCGTTTCTATCATATGCCAACTCCACTGACTACCTCTCGTTCACTATGGAGTTTGACGATAACTCTATCAGTTTCTTGGATCTCACTATCTATAGGGATGACAACGACACATTACAAACCACCATCTATCGCAAACCATTGAACCGGGAACGGCAGCTCCACCTCAGACTTTGCATCTAAGGCCGCGCAGTTATCAAATCGATTTGAGCAAAGAGGCTATGCAAAATCAGACATCGATCAAGCTTGGGAAAGGGCACTAAAAACAGACCGATCATTACTTTTAACCAAAAAAACAAAGAAACGCTCATCGTCTCATGTCTGCTTCTCCACTTGTTACTCTCCAGCAGCCAGTAGAATAAAGAATATAATCCGCAAACATTGGCACATTCTCTATCCATTATTTACCTTCAGACGCGCTCGAAATACAGTATTAGAGATTGCCTTGTCCATTCAGACATGAAAATTCCTCGCCCCACAACCTGGCTCTCCAATCCACCTCAGTGCTTTCTACAAATTGCACACAGTGCTCAAACTCCAACACAATGCCAGAAATGTTCCATTTTGTCTTTTATCAAGTGCAATATTACTCATGTCATACCTAAAACTTAGAATAGCCAAACACAAAACAGCCATACAAACACAAACCCTTAATCATGCCATCGCAAGGCATTACATACAGGGAAACCACGGATCCCGAGCATCACTTCAATTCTGAGACATAGAAAAAAATCTCTATACCACCTAGAGGCGGCGACATCATTAAAAATCTCCTATGAAGGGAGGCATCCATACACTGGTCACTGGAGCAACTAGGTCTAAGGAAGTAAGTATATCTTGCCTGCTTTAGACCTGAAGCTTTTCCAGTGAATAGACTCAGAAGCCTTCAAGTAAATTCAGTCTCTTGGTTCCCTAACTATATAATAATTTATTCTTTTTCAATATCCACACTGGTTCTGATATTTATAATGTACAGTAATTGTTTGATGCATTTATACATTGCTCTATGACAGGGTGGTGGTTTTTGTGGTTTTGTTTTTTTCATTAGTGGCGTGCGCGATCAAAAGCTTCCATTTACTGTACCATACTGCGGTGCGGTAGGCCGGTACAATTCTCACAAAACTTGTTGGAAAGGTGTAGCACAGTAGCCTGGAAAATCCAGACCCTGGTAATCTAGAAAAATTAAGCGTCTGGCCACGAACAATGTAATGGCCCAACTGGAGGGGCAGCACCAAGCATGCATTTGAAAATCTCACTGCACGCAATTGGACTCAAAGTAACTTTGAAGTGAAACTTAGTGCTCTTTTAGTTTAAATGATGAATTTGTGCGTGCCCGTGTCAGTAATTTCTTTCACATCTTATAACATAAATAATGCATTCATATGCTAGTAGTAAGTAAGTATGCAGCCTGGTGGAACTACCTTTTTTTGAAATCTCAGAGCACTTTTTTTATTTTCTCTTGCAATTCCCAGGAACCAATCACAACCGCTTCTCTAGTATGGGTCAAGGGGTGGGATCACACTTCACACGCAATCGGCAGCACTGTGCTATGAAAACCAGTATTTTCAATGGCTTGCGCGCGCCAGAACTGGTCTGCCGCTGTGCCGAGCAAAGCGCAACGTAAGCAGCATTTTGTCGATTCCCGCTCTTGCGCGTGCCGCAGTCAAAGTTCAATCATGTTGAATTTTGGACACAGCGGACTGTAAATCAAGGTATTTTGCATTGAGCCCGGCGTAAAAGCACAACAAAAATCTTTGGGACATTACCTCAACCAAGAGCAACCTAGCGGCGAGCGCAATGCAATGTCAGGCTTTATACAATGACGGACAGAAGAAGACCATTGGACACCACTTTTGTACACAACCAATGGCTGCTTTGATGGCATCAGTATTAAATGACAGATGTGCATTTTCTCTAGAAATGAATAAACAACTGCATTAAAAAAGTGTTTACACACACTTAATGCGGTGTATGTAGTTACAGTTTGCTGTCTACGTGTGTGTATGTGATTGTAACAATTTGTGCACGCTAGTTTTTGAGCATATGCATTGGTTTGTGTGAGGCAGGTGTGTGTGTGTGTCAGTGGCGGCTGGTGGTTAAAAAAATAACGGAGGAAGGAATGTCTGCTTGATTGGCGTTAGTGGCAAATGTGAGGTTGTGATGGTGTTGGTGGCATATGTGAACAATAGAGTATGTAGGCCGCCTATCCAGACACATTTATGGCAGCAGTATGTACTATGTAGCAGGGGGGGGGGGTCTGATCTAAAGAGCTAGGCAAGCATGCAGCAGCCAGAAAAGTTGTGGGTTCAATTCTTGGCTTCAACCATTGTGCATTTGAGCAAGGCACTTAACCCCAAATTCGTCCAGGGACAATGGACTTTGTAATATAATTTAAATATATAAGTCACTTTGGATAATAGTGCTAAATTAATAAATGTAAATGTAAATAAATGTAAATTTAGGTCTGGGAAGTCAGGGAAGATATGTAGGTCTAGTTATGAAATACTGTTTTCCAGATGTGAAAAATTACGGAAAGTCTGGAGGTTTTGCTCAGTGTAATATATTGGCAGAAAAGTCTATAATAATAAAAATAGACACTTGTTTTATAAAACCATGTAACTATTTACCATTAAAAATAGACCTTAAATGTGGCTATTTGTAACATGCTATTGTTTTTAAAGCCAAATCGCTATAATTTAAAGACAGGTTGTAATAGCTAAGTGGGAATTTATGAAAGCATAACTTGGATGATTATAACAACGCATAACTATCCAAAAATGTTTTATCACCAAGTGAACTGTCCACGTATGTGACAGGTCAGCAGTAGGCTATGGCTGATTGTTTTCTGTGCTAACGTTACCAGTTAGCCATTAGTAGCCTATTTGTCTGACTATGTAGCATTCAGTAGCCTACACTAGCCTTACCGTCTTGTTTTGGAATATGAATTTTTGGAGCTGGTCTTCCTGCTTTGATAAACATTCATCATACATCAGTGTATTCACAGTGTATTTGAATGTATAAAAGATTTGAGATTGTCCTCTGATTCCATTGTACTGTTTATTTCACGAGCAAAAAACAAGCTTTCCGTTCAACATAAGATTCGTAGACTGCAGATAACGTTCTTGAACCGTTGCCGCTAAAAACAGCACCCCCTATCGCAATTGAAAATTACTGTACGGAGGAGCTTCCTCCCTTGGCCTTCAATGAGGGGCTTGAGGAGGAAGCTCCTCCATACAGTAATTTTCAATAGCGATAGGGGGTGCTGTTGGCATTTTGACCTAGGGGAACGATTTTGTTCATTCAAAGTGTTAAAAATAGTAATATTAACAGTAATTTATCAGATTAGTAATTCACTTTATATATTTTTTTATTTTTCTCTGAAATTTTAGGGAGGGTGTTCCTCCCTTTCCTCAATGAAGGAGCCTCCTCTGGTGTGTGTGTGTGTGTGTATGTGTGTTTTGCAGGAGGGCAGCAGTATTAACTAAATGCGTTGAGCTGTGAGATTAGTACCTTGTCCCCATGCTTGAGGGAGGAGAGGAAAGACTGAGAACAAGCTGTCTCTTATTGCATTAGACTTTCAATTCTGCTTAATGAAATCTACCATGCTGGACAATGAGAGGAAATTACATTTGGGCAATGGATGACCAGCCTTTAGATTCACCATCACCACACATACACACTGCACACATACGCACTCCATACATCACACACTCTTCTCACACAAAAGCACAGCCAGAACATCTGTAAAGACGGAATTTGCTTTAAAGATAATTTTCTTAATTAACCTACACAAGATTTAATTAAAAAGCCAGTCTGGTTTAATTACAGCTATTCTTTCTCTCAGTGAACAATGTCTTCTGTCTGGTGTCATGGGGCATCAAGAAGGCCTGTTTTCAGTTAGACTGGGGCAATATCGCTTGATGGATTGAGCCTCACTGTTCCATTTTTTTTGTTAAGCTTCGATCCAGACTGTGTTTCATCAGAGATACTCCTACAATCTCTCTCTCTCTCTCTCTCTGTTCTTCCCCTTCCATCCCAGCATACTGTCCTGTCTTTCCAAATAATCCATGTGACTGGCTTGTGTGCATTATTTTTTTACATATATTTCATAATGTTTGCATGTCCCATTGCCCTGTCCCTGATCTTCCCATCGACTCAACCTCTGACAATTAGTGTTAATAGCATTATAATTCAGAACCTTGCATCGATCTGTCCTCCTGTCTTGGTACATCCAAAGAACTATAGCAATGAGGTGAGAGTCCCCTGTCCTGAAAAAATAAATAAATAAATACATAAATAAATAACTGTCACTCGCCTTTCTATTACACTTCCTCTTTGACTGCTCACTTGAAAATGAATTTCCTATGTCAGAGATTTCCTCGTCACATTCCCAATATAGTCCATCTCGCTCCACATATTATTCTATGCATTGGGAGGGGGCTTCTTGCACACACGTGTCAGCAGCATTGGCAGCAACGGTGTTGGCAGGTTGAGACCGATATGAAGTTAATTAAGTGCCCAGGCCTAGCCTGAGTCAACCTATGTTCAGGAGTCGGATATAAACTTGTGGCAGAAAAATAACAAGGCTGTGACAACCTTGAGGCACTGCCGGGATTGAAACTTTCGTTGTTTTTCTTTTGTCGCTTTATACTTCAAGTGTGGGCTGTGCTAACTTGACTACAAATTAAGTCTACATGTAACTGACGTCTATCTGCATGGTTATCTCTGATAAGCTGGTAGGATATTTTAAGGTAGAGCATTGACCCAAAAAAAGTGATTTTCATAACAAAATATGACATACAGAATTAATTATGTTGATACTCTGTCCTCTAAAAATCAATTTTGGGACATTTTGGCAGCCACACAAGTGCATTTGTTATTTTACATTCACTTACAGGCTACAAATGCAACAATGGAGTGTGATTGCATTGAAACCTACAAGCCATTATTATACAGAACAAAAATGCATGTTTGTGGTCTACTTTAATAATTTGGCTGATACCTACAGTGCCCAAGTATTCACCCCCTTGGATATTTCCCCTTTTATTGCTTTTATAAATTTAATCTTTGTCAATTTAATTTGCCCTTTTTTTACAATAATTTAGAAAAATCCCCTCTACAATGTGAAAGTGGAAGCACATTTTTACAAAGTAATGTTAAATAATGCATACATATTCACCCCCCTTAATGTAACTAACCTAGATCAACAGCGGTCCAGCCAATTGGTGCTAATAGTCAGTAAACTGAAGATCGCCTGAGTGCAGTGAATATGTATAGTATAGTAATATAAAGACACCTGCGTCTGGAAGGTCCAGCCACTTTTAAATTATTGATGGGCGTAGTTGTAGTTCTCTCCTACATTCCTGACATGCTCATTGCATATACACCTGTCAGATCCCTAAAATCCTCAGGTAAAGGTCTCATTGCAATACCCAGAATTAACTCAAATTCAGCACATGGTGCCTTTAGTCACTATGCTCCCACTCTCTGAAATTCCCTGCCTCCTGAACTAAGGACTTCTCTCTTTTTATGTGTATCTATTTTATCTTTGTTGTTTGGTCATGTCATGCCTGTTGTGTAAGTCTCTTTCTTTTGAGACACATTGGGTCTGTGCTTGTCACATGAAATGTGCTATATGAATAATGTTGACTTGACTTAGGGATTATTCCCTCTAGCCAATTTGGATATTAACTGTGCCAAATATTGTCAAAATACATTGTTTTAATCAGTGGCAAAAACTCTTTGCACCTCCATGCCCTTTGAGTTTCTGTATTTTTTTTTTATTTTTATTATTATTTTGCCATTTTAGTGTGGACGGGGAAATGAAATATAGATTTTTATCTGAAGAATAAGAGCCGAGGGGTGTGTCAGCAGTGAATTTATTAAGATGGTCCCCAGAGGTGTGCTCCCCCCATAGGGATGGTCATCTTAAACACCTCACCACTGACTACCACATCAAACACAACACAAGACTGTTCACTTTGCCCAAAGCGTGAATATGTCTGGCCTGAAATGCCAGCTCTTTTCACACATCTCTTTTTCTCATCTTCGGCCATCCTGCTTCCCATATATTTTTGCCCCCAAGCTTGTCACCTCCACCACAAGTTTGTCCCTGAAACTCAACTAGCAAAGGAATGGTGCAGACTGTAGAATATCTACTGTATGTGGACGATGCGCTCATTGATAAGACGTATACAATGGAAAGGAGGGTGGCTTTGATCCATTACCCATCCTAATTGACATGTCATGTGTGTGGCTTTTTCGTTTGTTGTCATTTTCTACACTGGATGGAAACAGTGTTGGCAACTATTTCAAATGGAAAGTAGCTAAAGCAAGCTCCAAAAGTCGCTAAATGACGCTAGATAACATCACACACTAACTGCCCCTCCCCCCCAAAAAAAAGTGATCTGTCCTACTCATATAGGCAACTGCATTTTAAGATACATTTGATTTAATATACTTTCATATTAATTGATAGGCTAAACTTTACACTTGTCAGGGTAGGAGGATAGGACCCAAGTGCAAGACTCCTCCAGGCAGAAGTTAGAAAAACAAAACTTTATTGACCGATAAAAACTCACCAACAGACAGGACTACGACAGGGTGAACAGAGAGACAATCCGACAAGGATCAGAGAAACAGCGGGGTAGAAATACACATACCAATTAACAGAAAGACAGAGGACTGGACGAAACCATCAACACAATAACAGAGAACAGGTGAGGAAGCAGAAACGGAAAGAAAACTAACAAGACAGGAAGCACAGACCAAATAAGGAGATGGGGCGGAGACAAAGACAGGTGGGAACTCAGACGGGGACGGTGACTGGGACAGCAGGCTCGGGCGGAGGTGGAGCTGAAAAGTCAGAGGGAGGCGGATCCAGCTCGGGCAGAGGCGGGGCCGGACAGACAGGCAGAAGCTGGAGCGGCAGACTCGGGTGCGGGCACAGGAACAGGCGCCTCTGGGCTGGGCACAGGAACTGGCGCCTCTGGGCTGGGCACAGGAGGCATGGTGTCGGATGACCGGGTTGGCCGACGCTTGGCACCACGTCTCCTTCGGGAGGGAGGCTTGAGGGCAAGCCTGGTTCCGCAGAATGGGGACTCCAGAGAGGCCTCAGCCTGCGGAGAGAACTGCACCTGCTGAAGACCCGAAGTGGGATCAGCTGGTTGGAGGCTCACCTTTCCCACCCTAAGGCTCTGGCACACTGGTCCGAAGCCAGTGGAAGTAGGGACAGGATCAGGCTGGAGGCTAGCAGACTCACTGGAGGGAACGAGGAGAGCCTGCAGGCTTCTCCTAAAGTCCGCAGTCTGACAGCAACTTAGGTGCTGCTGGAAGTGCCGCCAGCCAAGATTTGCAAGAGAGATTCCTCTCGATCAGAGTCACTGCCACCAACTTCCTCTCCAAGGACGTGCTGCTCTGGAGGACTGCATTTAATTTCTCAAAGAAGTAGCTAATCTCCTGAGGTTCCTCCCAGGGTGGTTCGGAGTGTGCTGGGTCCATCGTGGTCGGATTGTACTGTCAGGGTAGGCGGATAGGACCCAAGTGCAAGACTCCTCCAGGCAGAAATTAGAAAAACAAACTTTATTGACCATTAAAACTCACCAACGGCCAGGACTTTGACAGGGTGAACAGAGAGACAATCCGACAAGGAACAGAGAAACAGGAGGGTAGAAATACACATACCAATTAACAGAAAGACAGAGGACTGGACGAAACCAACGAGACAATAACAGGGAACAGGTGAGGAAGCAGAAACGGAGGGAAAACTAACAAGACAGGAAGCACAGACCAAATAAGGAGATGGGGCGGAGACAAAGACAGGTGACAGGCAGGTAAACACAAAGCACATGACAGAAAACAATACACAGAATGGCTACCAGGGTGGCACAATGTCAGGCCAGATCCTGACAACACTTCTGTATACTAATGTGTCATAGCCTACACTAGAATGAGCATCAATTGGCTACTAATTTGGTAATTTCCAATCCATTGCCAGCTCTGCTTCTGCTTTGCATTGCCGGGTGTAATTTTAACTTCACCATACACACAAATTAACATAAAGACAATGGGTAGCCTAGGTATATTTAGGCTACATAATATAGGCTTAAATGTCACTCGGACAGAACGACAGAATATTTCTTTCCCTCAGCTGACACTCTGTCCAACATTGAGACTACATAGCTTTAAACGGACCCTATGCAGTTTTGCCAATTTCTTGGCTGTTTTCTCATTTTTTGCTCGCAATTTTCTCTGCAGAGTTCCAATATAGCTTCAGAGTATATATTTTATGACACTCCTCGCTCAGTCAGTCTGCCCTGGCCTCTTTCCCTGTTCCTCTGACAACGGTGTACTCGCTTTCTGCTTCTTTTCGCTGGCTCTGCCATTACGAATGTCTGAGAAATCCATCACTACCTTGTTCTAGTCGGTGCCTGACGTGTATGTGTGAAGTGCCGTAAAGCAATTCATTACATCATGAGACAGCAAGACTTTATGACTCTAAGACCGGTGGCTCACCAGACCAAAGTTGCAAGACAGTTTTTTCTGCTCACAGACGCTAGAGGGAAGCGGCGGCCACCATTCAACCCAGAATAAGTCATATAACCATTCCAATGACCCCCGAAGTTGTAAAAAGGTCAATTAAAGGGAAACTTGGCAGGATTTCCCCCTCTGCTGGAGAAATTGTGCATTATGCTTTTTCAAACTGTGGGAAAATGTAACGATAAAGCACATGGATTTGTTTACAAGCTAGCAAACGGTTAGCATAAGTTTGGCAGAACTATGTGGATGTTACAAGGTAAGAAACACGATTTAAAACAAGTTTCTTGTTTCTCACTTCTCTTTCCGGGACGGTAGTCTCAATGTTGCAAAGTTGGTTTTCCGCCTGGGGACGCTAGGCGCAGCGGGGAAAGTCACCATTTTCACCGGAACAGGTCATTTAACCATCCAAATGATTTCTAAACAGGTTTATTACGTTGAAATAGTTGCCAAGTTCTCCTTTAAGCTAAAAAACAGTATAGTTCCCCTTTAACGAATGCTATAAGTTTTTCTAACTTGTATGCTCAATTTTAAACTACAGTATCTGCTTTGCTTGTGAATGAAGTTGTGGCCTACTTTTCTTTGTTCAATGTGCTTGTTGAATGATGCTGGCATGTGTGTTTCTGTCATTTTATCTCCTGTTGTTGACTCTGGTTCTATAAGTATAAGTATAGTATGTATACTTCTACATTCTAATTTCAGCCGAAGTTGCTGCAGGCTGCCTTCTAATATTGTTGTCTGAGCTATAGATCTATAGAACATCTACTTCCATGTAATAACATGGGCCGATACTACATAGGCCAGTCATTATTTTTATAATGGTATAACGTTTTTTTCGCTTTCTGCTTCTTTTTCGCTGACTCTGCCATGATGAATGTCTGAGAAACTCCATCGCTACCTTGTTATAGCTAGCCGGTGCCTGGCTGGGTGTGTGAATGTGTGTAGTGCCATAAAGCAATTTGTTACCTTGTGAGACCTGAGACTCCCGGGAGACTTTCTGACTCCGAGGCCGGCAGCTTACCGGACCAAAGTTGCAAGGCTGTTTTTTTCACTCACAGATGCTAGGGGGAAGTGAGACAGCCACCATTCAACCCGGAAAAAGTCATATAACCATCCCAATGACTCCGAAGCAACACCAAAGAGTTTTTTGTACCTTAAAATAATGTTTCCAAAATCGTTTCAGTGGTTCATCAACTTGTAACAGGGTGAACGGCACTTCTGCATTCGCTTCGCAGCCCTCTATCGGCTATAACCGCACTATGTAAGTTTGCCAGATCGGGTAGCGGATCTGTAGTTCGATGGAATGAGACATAAGAAACTACAAATTTGACTTGTGTTTGATGTCGCAATACATCGTACTTTCATAAATCATGCAACATATTCTACCTTGTCTGTGGACATTGTTATTTGCAAAGCCGGTGCTGGATAAACAAATAGCGTGCGTGCAACAGAGGGAAAGTTCTTTGGTGTTGCTTTAAAGCTGGATAATGGCTTGGTTACATGGTTTCAGTTTCCTGCCACACCACATTATTCCAAATATACAAAAACATACACCCACTCTCTCTTTCTCTCTCTCTCTTTCTCTCTATCTATCTTTCTCACAATGATTTTTTTCTCTCTCACTGCCCTGTAAATTTCTCTCTTCTTATTTCCGCAGTTCTTCTCTGCGGCTGAGGGGATGATGTGGCTGCGGCTTCAATCCTCCATATTCATATAACCCTACTGGCATGCAGGAGAGGGGAAAACCAGGAAAAAAAACACAGAAGAAATGAAGAACTTAATAGGATTTGAGGCCGTAGGCAGGACGCGGTGTTTGTACAAAGGTGAGCTGATGATACACACACAGCCCCCAGGGGCCAGAAGAGAAGACGTCGGCACACAAGCATACTGTAGACTGCTCAGTAAACCCAGGTGATGGAGTGCATTCACAGAGGAACTGTTTTTCAGTCATTTCTTTTCATTCATTTTCTATTCCTGCTGTGTGTGTGTGTGTGTGTGTGTGTGTGTATGTGTGTGTGTGCCAGTAATTGCATGTGCTTGAAATACACAGGGTCAAAAGAAAAAGGCATACAGATCAAGTATATTAACCTTGAAAAACAATGTGCCAGTCGGTCATCGCTAATACTAGAAAGATTAAATCATTGTTCATTATATTTCAGACACATGTCTGATAACACATTCAGAGGAAAAGATAGAGTAATGCAATATTGTAATTCATGACCTCTTATATGTTTAATGTGAAATTATGATTATTTTACAGACCACATGAAGAATGATCACAGTATAAGTCGTGTAGACATAAAACATGTAGTTGATCACAATATATGTCGTGTAGACATAAAACATGTAGTTAAAATTGGTTAATTTATCATTTTATCATAGCTGTTATTTTATCAAGAGCATGGTATAAGCCATGGTATATACCACCCTAAATTACGATACTTCCTCACACCACTGGCATGTTTTGAGTTACAACGGGAATTACTAATGGCACACTCTTCCATGTGCGTTACTCAAAACTGTAGATTTGGTGAGGTCACTGGCGCTGGGAACTTGGCTCTGCACCCCATAATGTTGGGCGCAGAAATGATCAGGGGGTGAGGGGGCGGGGGGTCTGAGGTAAAACATGCAATCACCCCCTCAGGCGGTACGCAGGCCCTCTGATCCTCCACAGCATACCACTCTACTCCGCTCCGCTCGCCACCAAGGAAAGACAAAGGGTGGATGTTAAGAGGAACAGCCCCCGCCTGCCTCTCCAACGATTGGCAGTCAATAATGTAAACGCTGGGCCGGCGAGGCACAAGGGCCATTGATCCGAGTGGTGCATTCACAAGACATCTGAGCCTCCCTCTGAGGAGAGGGGCAGACTGGTCTGAAAGTGTTTCGCAGACACGTCTCGATCACTGAACAATACTGGATAGAGTGACCAAATGGCCTTGTTGTGTCCTTACACGAAATCCACGACTTTCACAATGATATCAAACAATTTCAATATGTTCCTATAATGTCTGTAGTGATGCATACATCCTCATCATTTAGACTAACACAAAAACATTGCCCAGAATGGCTATATGTTACTTTTCTGAAATTTCCATAGGGTTTTCCTATAGCAAACACGACAAGTGGCCCCATGACCTTGGCCCACACTGTGGGGTCAGCCGTGGAGTCAGATGCTCTATCTGGTGGTCTTTGGAGGTCAGTGGGCTTCATGTGTTCATCCATTACTTAAAATAAATATACTCATCCACGGTCACTGGTGATGTTTAAGTTTATGTTTATTTATTTAAAAGGGACAGTGTACATTAATCAACATGCTCATTAACATAAGATGATGTAAATGCACCAAATGTAGCTATTCAAGCTAATTTTCATGTGTATTCCCTGGCATGTTGACGTTAAAAGAGAAGGGAACTGAGACATGGACATGATCTGTAGACAAAGCCCAAATCGGTTGCATGGGCCAACTATGCCAAAGTGTGAAAAGAAAACCAAATGCCCAGATAAGACTGATAATGGGCAGGAATGGACCGCAGCAAAGGGAGGCCGAGTAACATTATGGTCCTCCTCTCCGGATCCCCAGAATTCCTGAGTGGCAATTGTGCACTTTTGGTGGGTTGGCAGTTTAAAAGGAGAATGTGTACTTCCTGCGAATGGCCCATGTGTCCAGCTTTGTGTCGATGATCCTTTTAAATCTGTGCTGTCACAGCTGCCGAGCTGCATCCTCCAGGGTGGTGGTGGTGGTGGTGGGGGGGGGGTCTCATTTCTTCACACAGATAGAGGGGATCTGTGTGTGTGTGTGTGTGTGTGTCTCTGCCTGTTTGTCTGACTGTCAGTCTGTGTGTCTGTCTGACTTATCTGCACACCAGTCGGCTCTCCCATGGATTATAGCTTATAACGCACTGCCACCAGTTGTCAGCCCTATGTTACTGCAGAGGCAGACCTGCAGCTGCAATTGTTAACTTGCTTATCTCACCATGCACAGCACAGAAAGAGACAGGCAGAGAGGGTGTGTGTGTGTGTATGTGTGAGAGAGAGAGAGAGAGAGAGAGAAAGAATGGGGGGTGAGACAGTTGACAGAGGTGGACAGTGGTGTAATGGGTTTAAGACTGCTGTTAACCTGGCATCTTTTTGCCACCCTGCAGATTCTATTAATCCTCCCTCCCCTAGTTATCATAAAGTACCGTTTCACTCAATTCTCTACCTTTTCCAGAGGACACAAAGAGACATTCTCTTTCTCTCTCTCTCTCTCTCTCTCTCTCTCTCTCTATCTATATATCTATCTACCAAATCTCTATTTCTGTGTCCCCACCCTCTGTGCATGTGTCTGTGTGTGTGTGTGAAAGAGAAAAACAGGTAAGGGGAGAGAGCTCTGAAGCCGATTATGGATAATCACTCCAGTCATCACGAAGCCATGTGATCTACTCACCCATCTTTTTCCATTCTCCAACCGAACGAGGGAGAGACTGCAAAGACACCTCCTTGCAACATGGCACACACAGACCCAGCTCTTTAAGCTCGCAAGAGAGTGCTGTGATGGCCTCTGTTTCATCTCGCCTTCCTCTGTTCTCTCCTGCCTCACAGCATATGAGGAGACATTAAAAGACATGAGCAAATCAGTAAGGTGGCGAGCAAGCGTGACCATACGACAGAGAATGCTGAGGACAGGCAGGCAGAGATAGAAGGAGAGAGAGAGAGAAGGGCAAAGAACAACAGGGCAAGGGACAAAGACTGAGGGGCAGCGTGAGAGTTGAAGAGATAAAGAAAGAAAGAAAGAAAGAAAGAAAGAAAGAAAGAAAGATGGGGGACACAGAAAGAGAGAGAGAGAGAGAGAGAGGAAGTCATGCATGCCTCAGTAGCAGCTGTAACCTTGTGATTGTCCTTGCACAGACCAGAGGAAGCAGAAGCTCTCCCACACTTAAAGTTGCTCATGCCATAAGGGGCTCCGTCTGTGACAAGAAGAAAGCCCTTAATGCAGAGAAGCTCAAAAACATTGTTTTTCTCTGTCTGAATGCCTGCCAAAAACAAAAACAGTCCCTATTTATAAACTCAATAGATGAATTTGTTTTTATGTCCTTCCTTGCACAAATTGAACATGTTATGTTATTACATGTTTGTGTTTTTTTGTCCCTGAAGCTGAACTATTTAAGCTGATCTTGATATCTTCTGCTTTATATGTTTGATATTGGGGGAAGATTAGCCAGATGCAGGCAGGTGTTTAATGCCTTTCATCCTTTCAGCAAAGATATCTCATATATAGAAGTCTCATATATCTCTCCACTGCACATCCCTCTGTAGAAATGACATGTGCTGTAAATAATACACATTTTGATTGCTATATTTAATCTTTCCTGGGACCTTAGGTCTGTCAGGTGGGTGGAATTAGAAGAGGAGCAGCTCCTCACAGCATCATCTCCGACCTCATCTCACCTTTCCTCCTGATGGTCTAGCAGGGCAAACTGTAGCCCTTATTATAACTCTTTCAGTGTGTGTGTGTGTGCATGCTTCAATGAGTTTGAAGTTTGTTTACATTTGTACATATGTGTTTGTGTGTAATTTGCTTTATTCATTCACAGCTGTGTTCCTGTGTCAGTTCGGTGGTGGCTTTGCATCAATGTGTTTGTGTGTGTGTGTGCTTTTTTGTATGTGTGTTAGTGTGCATGTATGTTAGTGTATATACTTGCGTGTGAAGCTTTGGCGCGGATGCTCTCCTGAGGAGAGTGCACGGCGACTATCTGGTTTGTTCAGGTGGATGTGCTCTTGGCGGCGGTGACTCATGGCGATTTGCCGTACTGAATGGCCCCTCCAGCGGGTTTAATTGGACATGAGCAGCCCATGCGGTAAGTGCTCGCTCCCGGCTGCTCCCTGTGCATAAAAGGGTGCCATTTGCCCATCATCCACACAGGAATGGCACACTCAAGGGGCGAAAGCATGTGTTAGTGTGTGTGTGTGTGTGGGTGGGTGGGTATGGGCTGTTTGTGTTCCATGGGCTATCTCTCCTTTTGGTGATGCCACATGTGGTTTTAAGAGAAAGGGGGCTGCTGTGTTCTCCAAAGTCTGGCTAGAGTTCAAATTGGTGGATGTTAGTGCCCCTTTCCATGTGAAGCGCTTTGAGTGTTGAGAAAAGCGCTATATAAAAGTAACGTGTTGTTGTTATCTCTGTGTGGCTCCCTCACCTAAAAAAAAAGCTTCTTTTGTGCCTAAATGAAACGCTTACCTGGCACAGAAATGATGGCACAAGATAGGTTAGGGTGTGCATCAGTCTGAGTCAGCCGGCTCACACAGATATGAAAAGGCGTTGGCTGAAGTCAGGTGGCAGATGTCTGCACTCTCTGATCAGCCAAGCCTCACCTGATGGAAATTCATCACAACAACATTAGTAGCATGGTAGTCAAGCTTTAAATTAATGTTTGAAAGTATGTGAATGTAGCAAATGGAAAATGAGCTTTGCATATTCCCATTTTAATATTGTCAAATTATCCGTTTGAGGTACCTTCCAATTTGCAGCATGGGATACTGGTTCCTCAAAACCATTTCAACATGAAGACAAAGATCCTTGATTACTAACTCCGCTTTAACCCTCTCTGACGAAGATGCTCTCAGATGTTATCTGATAAATCACAATGAAACGTTGTTACTCTGCATTTCTCTCATTTTTTCCACTCTGTAGGAAACTGCAGAAGTGAAGGACATACAAAGTTGAGCATCATGTTCTAAGTAACTTAAGTTAATGAAAACTTATTTTCTTCTTCTACACGCCACCTATCATGCCATGAAGGCAGTGTGCTTAATTTACAGTTTTTCTCAGTTGCTTTGGCAAATTTCTCTCTATGTGACCTGACAGACAGGAATGTGAGAATGTATAGAAAGATGTACAGTGGTGCACAGCTCTGACCAAGGGGTGTTTATATTGGTCTTTTGCCATTTGCATAATGCTGTAAAAGCCTTTGTTTTCTTACACAATGTCTGTCAACAGTACAAACTTTTACTGTTTGCACTAATTGTTTTAAGAAATGTACTAGCTTCTAACTGTTGTGCAAATGTTCATTATGATTCGAGAAATGCACCAATGCGACTGAGAAAAAAACTGTAAAATCACTGAAGCAGAACTCCTGTAGAGTATATGTAGCTGGGTATACCAACAGAGATATTCAGAGAATGCACTGATATAGAGATTGATAGATAGATATAGATATATAGATAGATAGATAAATAGATAGATAGATAGATATAAGAACTGTAGATTTAGGGGACAAAGAGAAAGAGACGTAAAAAGAGAAATGAGAGAATGTACTGTATAGATGTGGAGTGAAACAACAGAGAGATAGAGATAGATAGATATAGAGAGAAAGGTAAAAAGAGAAATGAGAGAATACTAGAGAGATGTGGAGTGAAAAAATAGAGATAGATAGAGAGAGAAGGGTAAAAAGAGAAATAGTAGATAATACTGTATAGAGAGATGTGGAGTGAAATGACAGAGAGAAATAGCGACAGATAGAGAGAGAGAGAGAGAGAGAGAGAGAGAGAAAGGTAAAAAGAGAAATGACAGAATACTGTATAGAGAGATGTGGAATGAAACAACAGAGAGAGAGACAGAGGGTACAGAAAGGTGGTGATAAGAGGAAGGGTTGGTTGGGGGGGGATCAATAAAGTCATCAAACATGAATTGCGCTGTGAAATGACTTCTTAGCTCCCATCAGTGTAATAGGCAGCAGTGGTGGGCCAGAGAGCAGGGTGTGCTGACTTTTAACGCCCTTTAGTGGCACCGACACTCAATCAGACCAATCTAACCTCTGCTCAGACCCCGGAGCACAGGGCCAGACACTGTAAATGCCTTTGTCCTCTTTGCCCCCCCACCTCAACCTATCCTACCACACATATACACACACACACGCACACCATTCTCAGTCTTGCACATCCCCTCGGCTGCAGAGGTTACACACAGACAGACACACACACACACACCACCTTACTCCCAGGCAGAGACTGGCAGGGAAGAAGGATCTGTGCATCTGTATTATTCATTTTTAGGATATGGTGTCCCTAGTGTTTATTCACCCTAAAATGAATCACATGATAAAAGTGATAAAACCCAAGAAGAGGAATTGTATGAACAAAATGCTGTATTACTGAGCAATTGCGCAAAAGAGCTAACATTTGTTCTTAAAACACTTAATATTAAAAATGGGCTTCACAAATTGAGCCCCTTAGTTTGTTTGGCACAACCATATTTGTCAGGGCCAAGCACATGTGAAAAAAATAAACTATTATTCATCATTTGAAATCATCATTACTTGATAAACAGCCTTGTTCGTACGACTGAATATAAAAGCTACATCACAGTGGCAGAGTATCACGGCACTAAATCTTGGGTGGTGTTGGTCTGCATTAATTTTAATCAAGCAGCACATTACTCTCTCTCCTATTTCTGCTTGCCTCGCCTTTAATTTGTGTTTATTTCTGGGGTGTCAGGGACTGAATGCCAGCTCTGCTCAATAAGCGACAGGATGGGCTGAAACATGGCTTTCTTGATGAGGGTTGCATTCCTGGCACTTTGTTATATTTTACATCAAAGTCTGCCCCATTTCAATTTCTCATTGCAGCTAGCTCTTGTTGACTCGGCTAATAGCTATCCTAAAGTGTTTGGAGAGGGGATGTTGATGAGTCAATAAAAGCACTTTGTCGAGTTGAACAAGGCGCTCCTGAGTTTGATGCGGCACAGGGCCGCATGTCATTTGAAAGCATAAATTACTTTTCCTTGTTGGGATTTTACAAATTTGTGATAAATTGCAGAAGGAGAAATGCATTTGTCTGGTTTGTTTACTGTCAAAAGTAAGGCTTTAAAAAATAGTTGTGTTTATTGGCTGACGTAGAGCACACAGAATGGGAGAATGTATGCTACATCAGAGCACAACAGATTTGTTGTGATTACTTATGACAAACATTTTAGTATTCCAAAGGACTGCAACTTATGACAAACATATTTATTATTCCAAAGGACTATAACTTTATAATCAGAAGAAATGGATAGAACCTGATTTCAATACAGGTATTTTGTCTCAGACTATTCTCATCAAATAAATGCCACTGGAAAGCAGCCTGTTTCACACCTACACATTATCCCGCTTATTACACGGCTACTTGCCAAAACGAAAACAATAAACTCCCCACGATGTGACTCTTTAGCCTACATAGCCTAGGCTATAGCCTATTTGTTACCGTTTCGTCGTGGCTTTTGGTGAGAAACAAATAGTTCACAACAGCATACGCTGAACTTGAATCAAACATTCTTTAGAACACAGCTGATCAACCGTCTACTTTCACTTTTGAATGAAGTTCCAGTCCTTGCACAGTAATATGAAAGACGTAAATTAGAAGCACAAAGCCCATTTTCCTTTACAGCGGTCTGTTATACTTAGCAACGGTCTTTTATTGAGAATTAGAAGACCACCGAACGTTGGGAAGGCCCATTCAAGTAAATGGAGCATTCTGCCACACTCTGAAGAGCCGTGTAATAACAACATTTAGAGGTCTGATATTCTTTAGGCTATGCCCACTGCCATTGAAAATGTTTTTTTTCTTCTGATTGGCTTCTTTCAAATCAAGTTTTGTTACTGAGGAAACTTCTTATTAGTATCCCCACTGTACTATACTGTTTTCTCAGTTAATGAAGTAGTTGAAACAATGATCTTTACAACTACAAGGTTCTTTTTAGTGGGTTAAGGTTTTAAGGCCAAAGTATAATTGGCTTTGATAGCTTTCACCGCACTTTTTTCCCCCAGCAAATCTCCTCCAATTTGTCAGGAAATCTGGGAAAAGAGGCTTGGCAGTACTCCTATAACACCCTCTGCGGATGTGGTTCCTCCCCCTGTGTGGCTGTGGCCTTTTATCAGTGGCAGAGGTGAATAAAAGGCTTTTTAAAGGGAATTAGTCACTTATGTTTATTAAGTTTGGTGGGCGGCTCCAGCTTGTAGAGGTCAGGAAGAACTCTTTAATTAATTAAATGCGGGGAGTGAAGCACTTCCTGCCCAGAGTCTCGATGCAGTGTGACTAATGGATGGGGCTTCACAAAGCACCAGAGCACACAAGGAACACACCATTGCGTCATAGAACGGAAAACAATAAGGACATTGCTCATCCTTATTTACCACATCTCAGTCTGGCCAGCACAAAAGGTGGGTGTACAGCAGGGTGGGAGGTGACATCATTGTGACATCATGTCACTTTTCACACACAGACACACACATACACAAGCTGAAATGTCCAAGGTCAGCCCAGAGACGCAGGATATAATGAAAACGAAAGCAATTGCATGTTGTACCCAGGATCTGTAAAAGCCTCCTTCACAGTACTACACGGGCTGCCAGTAGCCTGAATGCCCAACCAGAGAAACGCCAAAAAGCCAATCCTCTTCAGTAGAGGCCAGTAGAATTTGGAGTTTATGTTATGCTAACATTCACTGTAATTCAGTAGAAATGCATGGATTCCAGTTGCTGCTACTGGAAGCAACCGGAATCCATGCATTTCCACGGAATTATTTTTGGAATCTGATTCCTTATCATACCTGTTCATTCGTACTCATCGCTCAACTTATCGTGACTAAATTCAAGATGGCGGCAAACGGTAAACTTCATGAAGGTACTGTCGTCTTATAAATCGTCTTGTAAATAAACTACCAGTGCTTTTTCAAAGTTCTCAATGTCTCGTTTTTAATGTCAAGGCCCTCGGAAGTCTACCAATGAAGTATGGAGCTACTTTGAGTCTCGTAAATGGTGTAAAACAGTGATTTATTTGCATGGCTAGGCCGATGCCCGAGGCACCCCCATCGAAAAACTGTTGGTAGCATCGGCTAACTAGTGCCAGATTTTTAAGTGCAGGGGACAAGCTGAGATGAGCTATGAGACATACGTTCACACTGTATCATGTTTCAACACACTTTAGGTCAATATCACACCGGAATTCTCCTTTAAGATGTTTTCTATTACTTTTAAAAGGATAGAACATCAGGCCATAATTATTGGCTTCCAAATTGTTCAATGTACCAATGGGTTGTAAAAGTTGTTCAACTATAGTATGGTATTTTATTTCCACATACATTTTGATGTATCACTGTAACTATAGAGCCATACTGCCGTTGCCATGTCTCACTTTAAAGTAACACTAAGGAGCACACTCCAGCCACAAAGCATTTCTAGTTTGGGAGACTGTTTAGCCAACTGTTTTCTTTTCTTTTTTAAATTATTACAGCTTTGCACTTGTACAGCAGTATTTTTTTTATACGTTGTTATTGTTGTCTTAGTTTATTTATGTAATTTCAAACCCAATTTGGGACAATTTTGACTATACCACGGAGGTCTATGATCAGTTTTGTGTCTCAGAAATGTCAGACATTTCAAGCATTTACAAATGATCACATAGTTTGTTGCAATGGCTTGTTAGCCTCGAAATGGTAGCCCACACAAAATATTCATCTGGTCTGAGCAAGGAGAGCTAGAGGTTTGATGGGGCCCTAAGAGACTATAAAGGAGAATGTCAATGGTCAGGAGCCAGCCAAGCTTTTTTTTAACATCGCCTCTTTTCTGCTGAGATATGCCCAGCTCAGCAGATGGGAGGAGAGAGGGAAAGAAGCAATGAGCAAGAGACAACCTGCAGAGGGAGAGGCCAGGCTCTCACCAGAGAAAAAATGAAAATGCCTGGAGTGTTGCCATGACACCCATGGGCTCTCTAAATTACTGTTTAATAACACAGTCATTGTTAAATGTTATAAAAGGATGTACCTCCCACACCCCAAGAAGAATCTCTCATTACGATATCAGCATGTATGTGGCGGTTTATGGTTAGAAAAAGAACACATTAGGAATTAAATCAAATTTTAAAAAGAAATATTCAAATATTCTGTCAAATTATGCCCTGTCCGGTTGCTATAGAACTCTCAAAATAGAAAATATATGGGCTTGAATGTGGTCCTGCAGTGATACATTTCTTTGACAAGCCATGTGTGAAGCACTGACATCCTTGGCTTTTTTGTCCAATTACAGTTGAAACTAGGTCTGTCAATCGATTAAAAAAATGAATCTAATTAATTACATACTCTGTGATTAATTAATCTAAATGAATCACATATATATTTTTTGCTGAGAAAGTATTTTAAATATTTAAATTCAAATGAATCATTGAATAATCAGCATTAGTGACATTAAAGTTCAAAAACTATTTTATTATTATTTTCACTGTTCAAATAATGGCCATAATAATCTATGATACAGTATGACCTAATATGCTGAGGAAATAAATTCAAAAGAAGTTTTTTTTCACATACAAGGCATTTCATGCCACAGATATAACCTAGGGGAAACAATGAACACTCCCATCAATGTCAACACTATTTCGGTATATTGATGTGCGACTTTAGAGTTGACAAACTCCAGTGATATGCAAATTCCTTGCTGCAGACATTGCAGAAGACTTTATTTTAATCAACACTTTATTTTTGTCAACATCATCAGGCCGTTTTCTAAAAGTAAATGTTCCAATCAATGATCTAGGCAGCACATTTTATTCTCTCTCCTGTATTTTACAGTAATGGTTACTAACTACAACGGCTCGGGGTCAAAAGTCATACGAAATCGATTAATCTGCGCTATTTTTTTTAATCAGTTATTTTTTCTCAAATTAATTAATCAAAATTAATCAATTATTTTGACAGCCCTAGTTGAAACTTGTTAGTCCTTTCCATGATGGTATCTTTTTCTTTTGAAGGGATGTAAGGATTTCATGAACCAAGGGTTAGGAGTTCAAAAGGCAGAAGAGGGAAGTACGTCACCAGACCAGACCTTTGAGGCTAGCTCAACCAAAGAAGCTGCACAGGTCCTTTAGACACTGGATGAACCTGAGCATCGCACAAAGCATTTCATCCAGATGATGTGTTTGTGAGCACATTCATGGGCAGCGGTGCATAGAGAAATAAGAAGAGAAGCAACTGTCCATGATTTTTTCCTGAATGGAAAGCATCATCAATGCCATCAAGAATCTGCCTGCCCTTACATGTCGGCAGTGTTTTATTTGCCAAGAAGGACAGACAGACTATTAATCCCCAAAGGGAAATTACAGAATACATGGGGCCCAGACAAATATTATAATGACAGGCTGTGTCCTTCCTAAACATAATCTACTTTAGCGACTACCTACACATATACTTTATCACTTCCTGCAGTACTGTATATGCTGGATACTGTGTCTTTCTTCTGTGGTGACTATTGCCATTACTTCACTGTCATTTGCGCCTCTTTGCACATCATTAAGTGTTTTGCAGCAGTAAAGTCTTGATCAATACCTCTACAGCCGTGCATGTGGTGTAGTATGGATTTTACCTTTCAGCTATATGAAGGAGACCTGTAGGTGCAGTTTTTTCTTTTTTTTTTTTAAAGCAAGTAATCGTATGTGAGCATTTATTAATGGCCTTCATCGCACAATCCCCTGCCATGCATAGACCTGATAGCCTTTCTATGACAGGCTGATGTGCTGGGTTTGATCGTCTCAGGCTTGAGTGGGTCTAAAGGAAAATCCTGAGGCGTCACATGTTCAGTGACACATGAATGTGATTGCTAACAAAACCATCAACCGTTCATAAGAGCAGCCTGGCCAGAGACATGATTATTGTGCGAAAAAGTGCAGCTATTGATTGACCCTCAGTCTTTCCCCAATAATAAGTTATTGATCTGCACGAGAAACAGAGAGAGAGTGAGAAGAAGGAGTAGGAGGAAAAAGAGATTAAAAACAATTTCAGCCATTTAAAATAGTTGTTGTTTTCTTACCTTGAGAAAACAGCACTGTTGTAAGCGTTGGGCCTGCGCCTGGAAATCTCATTGCTAAGGGAGACAGGAGAAAGGTGATGGCTACCAAGGGTTCCTGGATGTGGTCCCCTTACAAATCATTCATGCAGGAACCCTCAAGAGCACCATGAGAGCCTGAATGTGTGTGCATGTGTGCATGAGTGTGTGTTTGTGATTAATTAAAAGGGATGTATTATCTTCTTTACAGCATGGGCTCCCACTCATGTTTGTGGGGTAATGCATTTCATAGGTTCATGTGTCGTCGACATGTACAGTATGCCATTTGTAAGGTGAAAGGGTAATGCATGTATGTACATGTGTACATAATATCTGTAGCAAAATGTCAGAGGATGATTCATAGTCAACGCCATCTTGAACACTGGGGTTCGGATTCAGCGCCAGTCGGCTCTGACCATGCGCCAAGTTCCAAAGCTGGAAATGACGCATGGACCAACGTCGATTTTTATTGGATATTCTGTAAAAAGAGAGTCGTCCTCCAGTAAGATGGTGGCGATAATGCACATACATTGCTTGCCATGTAACAAGATGAAAAAGTTGCTCGGGAATGCGCATGGAGTCCGAGTGGAGTCGCCCTGAAGCGCAACTTAATTTCATTGGATAACAGTGGCTCTACTGTAACTAAGAACGGTCTGCCTGCCATCCTGCTGCTGCAAATATGCATTCGAACATGACGTGTAATATCCGTAGTCGAACTACATGTATAAATAAACCATTCGGTTTTAAGTGCCATGTGTAGCGCATTTTTATGGTCTATGATTAGTTTGTTTTTTATGTTATTGTTTGCCATCTCATAGCAGGTGCTCTAAACATACTCTAGCGTTGGCCCATGACCAAATCAAGCCAATAGCCACAATAATGACTGGAGCCAGAGCCCTCAATAGCCACCCTGTTTTGAAAATGGAAGATAACGCACAGAATGGTCAGCCTGAGCGGACAATTACGTCCCCAACTCATCTAAAATGTGTTGTCTTTACTTTGGGTTGTACACCGCAGATGGTAAAGTAACCGTTAAAGAGAATGTAGTCTACTTACGCATCCACGAGATCCAATCTTCGCGCTCACCTGTCGAGTTACCATCCAAATGAGGCAGCGGAGTCAGAGGCACAGTAGACGGCCAGAGCATCGCCAAGTGTCCAACATCGTATGATGGCATACTTTCCGTAAATCCTAAATTATGTCCAGGGTCTGCTATTTACTTAGGCTGCGCAAAGCACAGGTATTTATTTCAGGTAGGCTTATTCAAGGCAGACCTTTATTTCTTACATTGTGCATTTTATTGTGAGACATGCGTTTTGTTTGGAGCGGCATACCAGGCTATCAAAAGCAGATGATTTTCGGTTTTGGTATGGGATTTAATTTACTTTTGGACTTTTATTATATAGTTAAATGTTGAGACTGATTGGCACTTACGTAAATCTAGAGGGTATTTGATGATCACTGTAAAGTTTCGTGTAGTTGAAAAAGTGTTGGAATTTCCAGCTGTTTATTGCGTGACAAAGCCTTTCGCTCATTCATTGAGCGTGCGCTGTGCTCTGGAAACCTTATTGCGTAGCGAAGTAGCCTAAATTGAGTTATTTTTTTTTAATTATGCATGGTTTACTTTTTATGAAATTCGTAGGCTGGAATGCCTCGCGGCAATAATTGTGTTTAAATGTAGTAGCCTAGTGCTTCAGCCTCTGGCAAGCTCCAAAGGGGGCGGCTATGGGTTGAGAGCAACGTGTTGGAGACCCATGGTGTAACGACACAAGGGCTTTATGCCACTGTTGTGTAATTTATTGTCTTTAATCATGTTTAGGCTATTTTTGTTCGGGACAAACAACAACGAAACAATATCAATACAATTTTCCTTATTTGTCATATGATGCATAAATAACCATAATATACACGTCTTCTCATAGGCTCCTCAAGAAATACGCACTGAATAACTTTTGGCTGTAGCCGCCGGATAGGTCCCCCCCCCACCAACATGTACGTGCATGAGAGCTCGTGCCCAACACGGATTTTCGTGCATGGAGCTGGTTCCAAATGCTCCATGCGGCGCCATACTTGAAAATGGCGTATGCTAACATGTCGAAGCTAATCTGCACGCTCTTGACCCCCTGGAGGCGGTACTGAAGTGGGAAATTATTTAACCCTTTGTGTACCACATGAGGCGCTTTTTTCCCCCGTTTCAACCTGAATATTGATGGGGACATTTTAGTCGTCATTTGACATTGGTCTTAACACGTCTTTCAAACCCTGTGCAAATCTACGCCCACGAAAGTTACTGTTGTAGGGCTTCTTGCTGGAGGAGCTCCCCTCTACTCTACCCTACTCTACTGCTGATGTGACCAGTCCAGTCTCTCTTGTCAGTGTCTACTCATATGGCTTCAAGGTCAGAGCTAGGCTCAGACCATTCTCAGAGTATACTTTTCGGTTTCAGTTTTGTGAGGCATTTTTGTTATTTGTGCTCAAGTTAAATTGCACCTTTCCCCTCCATGCTCCTGAAGCTCTGTGTTGATTGACTGTATTGTTTATGACTTAGTCCAGTCTACTCTAGTTGTTTCCAACTAACAGAGTCGGGACTCTGCACCCGTTTTGAGGGCATACACTTGATGGAACAGCTAGAGGACTTTGAGAAGACATTGGCTGAATTTGTCAAAAAAAAAATATTGAATATTTCTGCCATAGCGGTTTGATTGTATGTGCGACTCTAGTGCCTAGTTTGTAATGCAGTATAGCTGTTGTTGTTGTTGTTTGTTAGTACTCCATTGTACTATAATTAGTTTGTACTTTATGTAATTCATCAGCGAATGCAATTCTATATCCCTTCAACATCTGAACACCTCAGAGGACAGAATGAGCTACACAGCCTGTACGATTTACTGGGGCAGGGTGAGTAACCTGTATGCTAATTAACCTTTTAATGTAATGATGGTGCAAAGGTTCCTCTGTTCTCATTCTAGTATATTCTATAGGTTACAGAGATAATGAATGAGCCACTATATGCAACTCATCAACAGATTTCGGCATATCATAACTTTCATCCTAGTTCTGACAGGGATAAATAACCATGAAACACAAAGACAGAGAGGAATGAAAAAACAAAACTGTTCTCCTATCTCCCTCCAAACCACTGATTGTTGGTTAGTCAATAAATGAGGACTGCTTTGTTCTCCCTCATAAGACAAGCTTGTGATCAGTCTTTATCCAACAGCTTACCAAAAAAAATGCACAAAAATTAGAACAACAAAAGGAGTAATTAAGCTTCTGAGAGAGGGTTTTAAAGTATGCTCTGAGGATGAGCGAGAGAGAGAGCGGGATAGAGAGAGAGAGGGAGGAAGGGCCTCGCCTCAAACAGAGAGAGGATTGCTTAGAGGACATAATCTCTTATCTGCACTTCTTCATCTTACCCCCTCCATCCTCCACCCCACCCTGCTTACCGTGAGTCCCAGTGGTAGCCTTGAGCTGGGCTCCACGTGGGGCTCTGAGCGCTCTCTCTCTTTTTCTCCCTCACACCCCTCACTACCACCACCACTATCTCTCTCTCTCTACCCCCCCGCACCACCACTACTCTCTCTTCCTCTCTCTACCCCCCCCCCCCCTCTGCTTAGCCCTTTTTATCAGCCCTCCACCACTGCATCCTTTCCCCCTTTGTGTCAGCAAGCCCAGGCTCCTGCACAGGCAGTGCAGGCCAGAGAAAAACTCACGCTGAAAAGATCTGAGAACTGACAGAAGAGTAGCAGTCAAGGCTAATCGGAAGCAGATTGTTGGGTGTTTTCTCATCAGCATATTTTTATTGGTTTGGTCTTATGCAGCTCCAGTCACCAGCATTCATTTATGTTTGTTTGTTTGTTTGTTCTTTTGGGGGGCTCTTTGGTTCCCTTGTGCTTGTATCTGTGAGCCACTGTAATGAAATATAATGAATTGGGTTTGATTTGTGTGTGTGTGTGTGTGTTTGTTTTGGGGCCCTTATTTCATACCCTTGCAGTGAGGAAAAAAAGACCACACTTTGAAAATCAAAGTGCCATCATCCTGAAAGACAAAAGACATTTTGGAATAAAGGCTTAATAGTGGCAGACCTGGACCAGACTGGAAAGAGATGGTGTTTATAGTCCAGTGGGGGGAGAGGGGAGCACAAACATGGAAGTCCTCATTTGGAATTCAGAAGCATTTGTGTTTCCAGTCGACAGGCTGGAGTCTATTCGGTGTAACCTAATCTGATTCCAAAAAAATGTAAATATTTATTGAGGATGCTGATTAAATCAGTGTGAGACCCAATATACGCTGTACTGCTTGTCCATTATCTTGTAAATCAGTCAGGCATCATTCAGGTTACTGTTTGACAGAAAGACTTTTCGTAATGAGCACAGCACTGTCTAAGGAATAAACACATGTTCTCCTCCCTTCTCAGATCTCATCTGCCTCTCCGAAGCTCTGTCATCCTTGTCCAGCTATGAGATGAGCACATTCCTGTTTTCAGTCCAGTCTCTTTCGGTGAGGCCATTAAGTGAACTTCCTGAATTTTTTACCTTCTCAGCTCCAGATAAAGCACTGTGTTGTGTTGGATTGTGTAGCTGGACCTAACGTGTGTTTAAAATGGTGTACTCCCTTTTAGACTCCCTTTTAGACTCTTCGTTTGTGTTTGTGTACGTACTGTCCACTAGCCTACTGTTTTACTGCTACACTGTTTACCTGCTATATTAGCACATATGCATATCCCCTCCCTCCTACAGCCTGGATTGTGGCCGTACCTAATACTTTATACTTAATACTTGACCAATGGCTGTAACCTATTACTTCAACCTACATGTATTCTTGCACTGATAGTTTTTATATTACTTGCAGGGTTTCCTGCAGGAAATGTGTTAGTCAAGGTGGTAGGTCATAGGTCCGGGGGGGGTGTGGGGGGGGGGTCGGGGGTCTGGTATCGGTAACAACACCAAACAAACTAAATTATTTGTGTAATTTGTGCAATTTTAACAAAGACTATTACAAACTATTGAACAAGTGCAAAAGAAAGTGCAAAACAACAAAATGTGCAATATGATCAGTCACTACTTATAGCAGAGCTGAAAACTAGCATTGTTACAAGCCATCCTCCTTGGCTTTAAAAAGATAATTTCAAGGGCCCTTTGGTAATTGCACTGTTTTACTATTGGACCATTAATGCTTATCTTCATGCAGGCTGTCAGACTGTTGACCTGCAGCCTGTTCCGCAAGTCTGTCCTGATCTATACACCGAGAGTGAATGAAGTTTAGATCATTTTATAGTTTTGTGTAATATGGATGGAATTTGAGCACGGAGCGCTTTTTAATTTAGAGGCCGGAGTGGCCGCTCTGTTACGCTCCCATACCACTCACACCACGAGTCTGAGACATGCCCAACTGTCTTCCTAATAAAACCAAGACCGCTAAATTTCAAAGATATTGGCCATATAGCCTACATTCGTTGATGGGGATGGAGTTAGCTAAATAATTTAGAAAGCATACGCGTAGGCACGGATGGGCCTGGACGGGCCTAGGCCCGTCTATTGTCAGTCTTGCACGTCCGATTAGACCGATTTGTACCATCACCATGACACTCACTCTCATAGAGCACCTTACACAGGCTCAGTCCCTGCCCTATCACTGCAAGCGCCTCATGCTTGATCATCCTTAAGCACACTATGTGGATATTTGATTTAGTTTATTTAGTATTTAGTGTTTTAGTATTTTTATCTTCTCTATTGTACAGTGGAGTATTTGTATACTTATATTACTTTTTCTGCTGTTAGTAAATGTTGTGTGTGATGTCTGTATGCTACTGAGGCCGTGAATTTCCCCTTGGGGATCAATAAAGTATCTATCTATGTATCATGTTTCCGTCTCTCTTGATTCATATCCAACTCCCTTTTCTCCCCAAACTGCTCTATGTTAACACTACAGACACACTCACTCATGCACTTACCTACAACCTCACTGCATGTCTCAATACCTCCTGGGGAAGCTACGCAGCCTCCCAGTCCTTGTGTGTGCATGATTTATGTGTGTGTTTATGTATGCAGCGTGCGTGTGTGGGTGTGTACAGTATGTGTATGAGTAAGAAACAGAGAGAGAGAGAGTATCTGTGTGTGTGTGTGTGATTTAACCAATAATATTTTACAGGCCTTGGTTTTGGAACCCATTCTTGATATAGACAACTTTTCAACAAAATCTAAGACAGTGCCACAACAACCTTATCTGATTTGACAAGGAATGACCCAGACACAAACAGGGAGATACTTCTCTCCATTGTTGAAGGATTAAGGGGTTCACATTAAGCCATCCATACCATGCCTGAGTACACTTGACCCCTAAAGTCCAGTTTTAGTCCAGACTAGTGTGATCTCCGTGTATCATACCCAGGCACTGTGCGCTGATCCGTGCGTCGGCCCGCTTTAAGAGATGGGCACAGTCTTGGGCACAGTACACATTCAGTATGATCACAAACGTGCCTTAGTACAGAATGTGAATTATGACTTGATAAACACAACTGTTCCGTTAACTGCTCGAGTGCAAGGTTGTTATGGTAATAAAAGACCCTCTCAAGCAACGATTCTAAAGTGCTTTGTCTCAACCGTGCTCTGGTACGAATCGATAAGTGCAGTGTGAGCACAAGCCAGTGGGGGAGAGGAGAGTGGGAACCATTGTGCTCTGGAGCAGTACAAGAGAACAGAACTGTATAGTGTGAGTACACCCTAAGCCTAAGCAAAGAGTATAGAAGTAACTAAGTTAGTAAGTTACTTCTGTACTCTTTGGCCAAAACTAGGGGTTTTGCTAAACACAGGAAGCCACAGCAGAGACTTTCTAATGAGGAGACACAGCACTCTCCTCATTCCCCCAATACTCCATAACTCCAATATGGCAGTCATATCACATATCCCGCCCCTTCCGCGGCCAGAATTCAACATGTGTATACATCGTGTCAATTATGTGGTGTGTTGTGAATACATCGTACCAATCATGTGTTGTGATCTCGTCGCTGGAGCGAGGTTGGTGTTGGGAAGCCTAGTGCACACACAGTTCTGTCCGATAAGTGCCCAAAGTGCGTTGCAATATGGCCGCTGAGTGGCGGGACTTGTCTAAAAGTACTTTGGCCACAGTAGTTGGGAAGAGCAGAGGGGTTGGCTAAATAAGTCTAGAAAGTCTTAGGGCCCTATCTCACAGATTTAAAACGCATGGTCACTTGTTAATAGCTTAGGGGTTTGTCCAGTCCACATTGAAGGAATCTGCTTGCACGCGAGACCGTATGGAACAGGAATTCCACTAAACAATGCTTTACTAAAACCTAGCAGAGTATAGCCTACACACATTTGCACTCATCTATTATTTAAACTCATTGGCATAGTAAGTTCACCGTGGTGTCAGAGTCAACAACAAAACAGTTATACACAGTTAATTACTTTAACTATTGACTGACAATGGGTTACCATCGAAAACATAGCCCGAAAAAAACAACACTTTCCCCAAGAATATTCAAATGACTGAATAAAAAACCTAGGAACATTTATCCTGCAGATGAGTTGCTGCTTACATCTCGTGACAGTGAGTCTTCAGCTGTGTTTATGGGCCTTTTGCTATAGACCAGGTTTTTCTTGACAGTGGCGTAATGCATTTTAGATAGTGTAAATAGCAATTTTAGAGAATACACCAAGACCACACCTTAGGTCGTTAATTGCACACGCATTGTTCAATAAAAGACTTCCATGGCAAAAAATCAGAGTGTATGATAGGATTACGCTTTGCGTCATGATAACAATACGCTTTGCGCTGAGTTTTAGAGCCAAGATAGAGCCCTTTAAAATAGGGTTCAGGGTACAACCCTTCCACACACACACACACAATCTCTCACACACATACACACACACAGACTGTACTCACTAATGTGGCTTAGAGAGAAGTTCACCTTCATTTCATCTCAGCCACTCACTCATGCCTCCCCTCTCTCTGCCTCTTTCAAGTCTGCAGTTCAAAAATGTGTCTTTTTGAGCTCTCATATTCAGGTTATTTTTGGTGTGCTCTTTATGATTGGGATCTGTCTTTAGGGCACTTTCTTGGCCAGTGGGGTATTTTAAAAAAAATTAATCGTCTTCCATTCTAGAATTATTTTTTTCATAAACGATGACTGATTCTATTTGCGATAATGAGGCACACTTACAAAATACCTTAATAGTCTGTTTGATAATTCCTTCCTTTGAGGCTTGCATGTCCATTTTTTTCATTATGTTTCCCATATAGTGGTTGTTGGTTCAAGGTTAATAATGTTTAGTCATTAATGTGCCTTGACACACTATAGTCTCTACTCCCTGTGATATGTATTGATGAGGACGAGTTTGTGGATGCCTCCTGACATGTGTAAGTCCACTGTTCTGATGCATCTGTCAACATAGAGACGCGGCTACTGCCAAAGCGCAATTAAATTTCGCCAAGTCGACCAAATGCCCTTTGAATGTCAGATTCTGATATTTTACCAAAATCACACTAACAAATAAAAGGTCAAGCCTCCCATTATTTAGCCTGTAAGCAATCATTTGAAACAACAGCAAGGAACTTGTTTTTTGTTCATTTGCTCTTTGCGGTTGACTGAAGTTGTTCTTCTGCTCTTCTGACTTAAATAGTGAAGGGATAAATACAGATGAGCAAATATAGATTTGCTTGTAGTCTGTCATTTGTTTATATGTACACATGTGACCAGGAAATGTAAATTTTTGACAAATATATTGGATCCTGAAATGAACTAAATAATAATAATAATAATAATATTTTCTTGACTGATACAATCTAGTTGATGTACAATGGAGGGGACATTTTTATCTGTATTATTGAATAACCATGTGGCTAATGTATGGTTTTTAATAACTCCTCCCACACTAATACATATTATCAATCCTATCAGTGAGAGCACAGACAGAGTAAATTAGCTTAAGACTTTGGCACCTGATGGGCCAACAGCCTCAAGGCTTCCAAAGAGATATTGACTGTGAGGCCGGATTACGACTGAATCAGCGCCCTTCTAATTGCAGAAGGCAGCAGATTTACATTTACGATCTCCATCAGATATTAATCCTCATAACAGTACATTAGATTGATATTGTTTCAGTGCCAGGGCCCCAGTGAGGAGTCGATCAGGGGAGAGGCTGGACACGGGCGGACCTGGGCTGGGTCTAATGGTGATTTATACATCAAGGCGCAAATGTAAAGAGCTCTTCCCGTTACCGATTTGGGGGCTGATCAATTTGGCTGGGTGGAAGCACTGAATGTGTGTGTGTGTGCGTGTGTTTGTGTGTGTGTGTGTGTGAGTGAGTGAGAGCAAGAGAGAGAGAGATGGTTCTCATTGGGGGATCACTCAAACACCTGCTTGAAGCTGAGCCAATGAGGCAGCTCCGTTTGCCAGCCAGGAGGGGCCATGAGTTTGCAGATGCATGGCGTGGCTCAGTCGAGAATGTGTTTAGCGTTGCAGCAGCCATAAGCCATTGATGTGATCACTGTTGCCAAACCAAGGCGGTGCCTTCTGTTAGCTGTTGGCACATTGGAAGTTCAAACACTGACTGAGGTTCAAACAAGCCAGTCAACCTTATGCACAAGCCTGTGGGTGAAGTAGTGCAGCTTTTGTAAAACCTTAATTGTAATTTTTTCCTTTCATATTTTGTATTTGAGTGGAAGATGTCCTCTCTGCCACATCACTGAGCTTCTGAATTCTTTTCAGCTGTCCCTACTCCCCACCCCCATCCCCAACACTCTCTCTCTCACACACACACACACCCCTCCCGTAACTATGCTAAAACATTTCTTTGACGCGTCTTTTCTCCAAAACCTATAGAAGGATAACAATAAAACAAAGAGAAAAGCTTAATCTGTCCCTGTGAGCTTTAAATCTCCACACGTTTAGCCTACTGCTCCCTGACAATGTGTCTGCGATTTATGGGCATTTAACACAGACGACACCTTGACCTATTTACAGTCCAGGAGAACAGGAGGATGGAAAGTCTTGGAAATCAGTAGTGCAGGGCAGAGGGGGAAGGTATGGGAAAGATGGATTCAGAAAGAAGGGTTGAAGATGGAACTTACATTCAATCACACACACACACAAGCACACACACTGACATTCATTCTCTCTTTCACTCTCTCTCTCTTTTTCTTACACACACACACACATATGCACACACACACACACAAACACACCCATGCACACACACACAAACACACTGCTGCATCAGCCATGCATAAAAAGGGCATTATCTCGTAACAACAGGCCCCAGTGATTTTAATCATGCCCTCGTCCTCCTCCTGCAGCTCCTTTGCACCCTGAGTGTGTCTGAGAGGGTGCCTCCTCCCATAGCACGTCGCCTTTGATGTCCAGGCCCTGTCACTTGTTATCCATCTGCGCTGATAACGTGGCAGTGGGTAAGGCTGTGCTCAGGCATGATTTACGTGCCAGGCAGATTGCAGCGACAGCGTGCAAAGGGGTGATGCCCCGTAGAAGAGTAAAAGTAACAAGGACTGTGGTAGGAGTAAAAGAGGGGGGTGGGGGTGACCTGGCACGATCTCACAGGTTCCCAAGCAATATACCAATGGGCCATGCCAACCTTTCATTTCATTCTGAGGTGAAGAGAAGTGTGTGTGTGTATGTGTGCTCATATGAAAATTATTTTAATCAGACCTAATGCGACGGAGGGTCCACTGAATTGCTCACCCCACCCCCTCGACTCCTCCCCACCCTCCGTCCATGTCCCACTCAAATGGGTTAAGTCGCAGTTTGGTCAGGCAGGGCTGACTCCAGAATTAGGAGCATTATACATGGATCACTGGCCAACCGCCACTGGACCAAATAGCCATGGCAGCGTCAAGCAGGATCTGCCTCACACAGCAGCCCTGTCTATGTATGTGTGTGTGTGTGTGAGTGAAAGAGAGAGTGTATATGTGAAAGAGAGAGGGAGAGAGAGTGTGTATGCGTGTGTTGGTGTGAGAGAGAAAGAGAGAGAAAGTGTGCGTGTCTGTGTGGTGTAGTAATCATTTAATTTTCATGCGAAGTGTGGATTATAATGCATTTAGACATAGTACTGTGGCTGTGACCTCTGGGTTAGCATTTGGCCACACAGCATAAGAGATCAACATCTCACCATAGCATAGTGTCCACAATCTGTTGGTAAGTTTCTCTCAGAGCACAGCACTTCATGAGTCCAAAGTTACTTAAATCTGTATCATAATCTGATGTAGCAGACTCGCTCCTAGATTGTATATATATTTGTCTCAGATAGATTCAAAATACCACAGCTCTTCAATCGGCTAGTCACCCCTGAGTTGGACCAGCTCTGTGTGCGCTTGCTCTCTCCTTGTTGATTGGAGCATTCTGTATTCTTGAGGCTTTGCTTTCATGGGGCCTTGGAGGGCCGTTAAGCAGCATGTTGGCTCATTTAATTGCGCTCTTTTTATAGGTGACCAGCCGGAACACACTCACCTTGAAGAAATTAACAAGTTGGACATGCGCAAGCCGTAAGGGTTACATTCCAGGTAAACCCACAGCGGAGAAGGAAATATAGTTTATGAACCCTGCTGATGGGATCGTATAAGATGGCAAGAGCTGATTTGGCCATGAAAAATGGTGGTTAGTGTCCTTCATTTATGAATCAAGAAAGTGTGTGTGTGTGCGTGAGAGCGAATAGGAGTACGTTTCAGCTTGAAGTGGTGTAGTACTTGAAAACCATCAGACCACTTTGCTATGAATTTCAATCATGTCTGCCTTTCTGTTACTCTTCAGTGTCGCAGCATCGCATGGTTGCACATTTCAAAATCTAACAATCTATTTGATTATGTTAAATCGGAGGCTGTTTAATTCCTCTGAGCATACCCTGCCACAAAAGAGAGATATGCCTTCCACAATTGATTTCAGAGAGAAGCAGCTTTTGTGTCTTTCTCACACAGGTCCTAGTTTATGGCTGTTATTACCTGGGCTATTGAATGCCAGGCCTTCCCACTGAAGCTATGGAGGGTTGGAGGATTGTCCTCCTGGGGTGCTGAACAGGTTGGGCTCAGTCTGTCTCCGTGTCTCTCTACTCTTTTGTCCTTATTACTCCATCTTTCTCTTTAAGTTCCCACCTTCCCTTTCTCTCTCTCTCTGTCTCTCTCTTTCTCTCTCATTTTTTTTCTCAGACACACACACACACACACAAACACACACATCCACCATCTGTCTGAAAGGATGGAGCTGCATATGCAATGAGTTGCTAAACGTAGTCATCAGCCCACAGATATTGCACACACATATATAATCATACAGTCTCACAAAAATATTATTGTGCCAAAACACAGCCTGGTTAATAGTATGATTGATGCTTTCAGAGAAGTAAAGTATAAGATGTTGTACATCCTGGTACGTGTGTATGTGTGTGTATGAGATAGAGAGAAAGAGAGATATACACAGATAGAGAGAGAGTAAGTGTGTGTGTGTGTGTGTGAGAGAGAGAGAGAAAGAGAGAGAGAGATGGAGTGTATGTGTGTGTGTGTCTGTTTGTGAGAGCCTTGGCGTGCTTCCTTTTCTTGTGTGACTGGAGAGGTCACCTTGTCTTCCATGCCATGCTGTCTTCCTTCCTCTGAGGCGGAAGCACTTGAGAGCTGTCAGGTGTCTGCTCCCTGCTCTTAAGCCACGGAGGCCAGCCAAGCGGCCAGACAGGAACACACACAATGTCCATTACTTAAGATGCACAAACATCAGCAATATCAAGCATGGACACGCACCCACACCCACATTTAATGCCAAAACACACACACTTCCATAGCTATATAAGGGCAGTTCCAGCGTTATGGATGTGACAATTGGACTCATATTGGTAAACGAAATGCCTTAAAGTGGGGGCAAAATTAGTATCATACATTTTAATGTAACCTCTGTCCTCTGAATACTGAGAAATCCTCAAATTGCATATAATCAATTTCATCCTAAGAATACAAGCCATTTTATCAGCGTTATGGATGTGACATGAAATGGACACACTTTTGTGAGAGATTACAGGTTTTCTACAAACTCTGTGAATTTTGAAGGAAACTGCCAAAACTATGATATATGTAGCATGAAGGAGACTTGAATGAACACAAAAAGTGTGTTTTTGAAACTATGCGTCATTTTCGTAATGCATTATTTAGGAAAAACTGGCGTTATGGATGTGACGGTTTCACATTATGGATGTGACGTGTCTGAACCAGTCCTCGACAAACTACATAAAACACATAATTAAGTAGTGAATTTTGATATGAAACAATTGAAATAGTAATCATGAAAAACTAGCAATGAAAGTATCGCTTCCTCAGTGCCCACTAAGATCCACAGGAAGAATCAGGACAACAAGTCATTTAAAATATAAAAAAGGAATTAATTTTTTTATTTTACAGTCATCAATTTTGGTCAGTGATTCCCGGGTTACTGAAACACCAGGGAACATGATACTTGGTGGCCACTACTCTAAATAACTAGCCCTACCTGAACCGTTGCACCCAAAATTACAAAATATTTATGGTATGTTAGTCTCAAGAGCCCGCATTAACCTAACCCATACCCACTCATTTGTGATTTGCACACATAAAGTACATGCACGCACACGTGCACACACACACACACGCACGCACGCACGCACTCACAGTCGCACACATACAGACAGGCAAGCACACACACACATAAACACATACAGACAGGCAAGCACACACACACACCCACATGAATGCAGACACATAAACACACACACAGGCACGCATACGCATGTGCACATGCAAACACATGCACACACACACATAAACACACAAACACAGGCACGCATACGCACAGACACACACAGACACACTCTTATAAACAAAGGCAAACTCACATATACACACACTCATTTACATGCACATGAGTTGCAGGAGTAGGAGATGGAGACAAATTGACAAGCGTGATTTATTTTTGCGAAGAGAATATGCAGGACTGAGAGGCGGTTATATTTTGTACCGCTATGCGGTACATCTAGTTTATTGCTGTCGTTACTCATGTTACTCTGTGGGTATTAGCTACAGAGGACCTGACACTTCAAATGCTGGCATATCGCGTCATTTAAAATGAAACTGTGTTAAGCAGACGTGAACGGCAGGCTGAACAGATCTGCAACAGAAGGAGGTTGCTACAGTATGTTAACTCCAGCTGCAAAGTCAGCCATCTTCACCAGCTAACACGATAATCCAGTTACTGTACAACAACAGTATGACAGTCACGGGAAGATAATCGCTCAGATTTTCAGATTTTTTTTAGGCCACTTGAAAATAGTCTATGGCTAGGCTAATCACTGGAGGTATTTTAATATTATGTTTGTTTTGCTAATGCTTAGGCGAGGCCTCCCTGTGGTTTTGATCAACCTAATAATCTTTGAAATGTCAATTGTAAACACTAAGGTGAAATGCATTGAAACTGACATGCCACCAGAACAGACGTTTTATCGGCTTTGAGATATAATAAAGTCTCCAGTCTTGTAAATTTACATAATGTAACATCCATAACGTCACATCCATAACGCACCATTAAAGGTTTTAAAAGTAAGAAAGGGGCACAATTTGGTCATCACACTTTACATTGATATAAATCAGCTTTGCACAGACACTATGGACATTGTCGCATCAACACTGTATGTGTAGCATAAACTTTTCCTATAAAACGTTATGGATGTGACGGAACTTGTTGACTTAAAAACAAAAGCCTTACAAATGTAAGGAGTTGTGCTCTTAAAGGCAAGCTTAGCATAGACATTGCTCTACCATTCCCTTGTCAATGTGGAATTTGTCAAATGACACAATTTGTTTGAACCTTGGGTCCATTTATCCACTTTTTAAATATGTATAATATTACCATGTGAAAAATGTTGTTTCTGGTAT
Source organism: Alosa pseudoharengus (assembly GCF_046254945.1). Lineage (NCBI taxonomy): Eukaryota > Metazoa > Chordata > Actinopteri > Clupeiformes > Clupeidae > Alosa > Alosa pseudoharengus. The sequence goes on from NW_027468587.1 coordinate 26,209,147, forward strand.
GGTTGCACACACCATATTTATGATGTGAAAAGAGTGTCATTCTCCATCAAATTCAATCAGATCAGTTACAAACAATAAAATATAGACCTAAATGAAGATTTTAACAACAGTATTTGCATATGCACAACTTTTTTTTTCCATGGTAAGGATGACCTTTGCATGGAATTGCCCATAAGCAGACATGCATATACAGGAAAGCGAATAAAACACACACACAGGTGTGCGAACAAACAAACACACAAACTTAATACCAAAATATACACACTTCTATAGCTATATAAGCAAAGACATGCATATACAGGAAAGTTTATACATGGAGTTAAAACACACACAGATGTACACACAAACAAACACACTGCACTGAAATTAAGCTATATTATTTCAGACCGATAAATCTGCCATGAACATGCAAGAGTCAGGCAGTGGGAAGTCACTCTAAATCTGTTTCTGACAGTGTCTGGAAATTGGAATAACATAAGCTATAATAACAAATAATCATATGTGACCCTGCAAGGCGAAACCAGTCGTTTTGGTAAAATGTACAAAATTAAGTTAATGTGCTCACATGAACGGCCATTGACTAAGCTTTCCAACGATATGTATATTGAGGGTATTGCAAAAAGTATCGCTAAGATAACCGCATCCAAAGTTGGCATGGTTCTCCTGTCACCATATGCCAGAAGAGGATAAAATCACCTTTTTAAGTAAATTGTCACGTGCGATAGTGTGAGGACACAGCTATTATTAGCCTTACGGTAGCGTGACTTTGAAGTGGATGACTGACTACAGTATGTCCAGTTTTATCAACCGAGTGAGTGTCTCTTTCTCCCCCCTAGTTAATAAGGTGTCACTATAGAATATAATTAATGTATTTCGGGGGAAGTAAGGGGAGAAGAAGTTCTATGTACACAGATTGTGTAGGCTAGGCCCAATTTTAAAATGTGCTACTGCTACGTCAATGGAAAACTTCTCCTGGTCCGTAAAATGACGCCAGGATATTTCATGCTTTTGACCGTTCGTGCCCTGAAAGGTCTTTCACATTCATATTCGGTTACATCTGCCAAGAACGATAGAGAGCTTACACATTGAGTAACGAGTAGCCTAATGAGTAGGCTACATTTTAGCTCTAACGTAAAACCTTATAGCAGCGTGGACAAATGGAATGACTGCTAATGTGTTTAATCTTCACCTAAATAAAGTCAGGGTTTAACAGTCAAAATATATATTTATCCATGACATTTGTTCACAATATGAAAGTGTAGACTGTATAGGCCTACTGTCGAATTATGCAAAAACGTGAAATTCGACATTTTAACCTGTACGTTTGTTTATCGTGGATTTTCTCAAGATAGCACTGTGTGCAAGACGACTGGTTTCGCCTTGCAGGGTCACATATAGGCTGCAACTGCACCCTACTTTGCCCACTTCCTATTTGGTGCTGTAGAGAGCTCACTATTGGTTTTTATTGTTCACGTCACTATTTGCATGAGCCACTTCTGAAAGAGTTATATAGTTGTAACCCCAAGACTAGTCAACTCAGACTGACTTAAAACAGCTAAGATCAGCACCTTGCACTAAATGATCTAGTTCAGGGGTCCCCAACCTTTTATGTACCATGTACCGGTTTGGGGGGGGTTCGGGGGTTCAATGTTCCATATGTGTTGTGCATGCATTACTTGAAAAGAACTAGCTCCAGTTATGTATGAACAGTGAAGGTAACAAACTCTTAAACATGTGAAAAACGTGAACTTGAAGAAGTGAAAATTAAACAATATGAACTATGAACATTGAGCAACTTGAAGCTACATCTATCAAGTGTGAACATGTTTAACAAAACATGGGAACTAAACGTGCATTACGAATATAATCAGTGGGAGCCCTGTGCTTGTTTCCCTGCAACAAGAAGGTTCCATCTGGGGGTGATGGAAGATAGTGACACCCTCAGTGTGTTTGAAATGTCCAGTCGATTTCACAATCGTCTTAGTTGCAGTCATTGCCGAAAACCCGGCCTCGCATAGATACGTCGCATATATACGGCCTACGTGGTGGGAAATGGTAACGTTTTCAGCGCTTTTACGGCTATCTCGGGATATTCTGCTTTGGTTTTGATCCAAAAACCCGCCAGAGAGGTTTCCTCATACACACTCTTAAGACCACCGTCATTTGCAATTTCGATCAATTGCTCTTCCTCCTGCGCTGACAAGTTAGGACTATTCGGGATATTGACAAATGGGTTGCGGACCCACTCATTGGTTTGCCGTGGATCTTTGGAGGATGGGAAGTAACGCTCAAACTCATTTGAAAGCGAGAGAAAGGGCCCTGCCTCAGTCTCTCCCAAAACCCCCACTACTGTTTGGAACACATCAAATACACCCCGGTCCACTAGTCGTCCCCACAAATCAAGCTTGGCTTTAAATGCAGCGACTTTATCTGCCAGTTTAAAGACAATCGTCATTCTCCCCTGGAGTGACAGGTTGAGGTCATTAAGCAACCCGAATATGTCACACAGGTAAGCGAGTTTTGACACCCAGTCCTCATCACTAAAATGTGCAGCTAATGGTGACTTTTTTTCTGTAAGAAATCTCTGCAGCGGCTCTCGCAACTCAAACACTCTGGCCAGTGACCTGCTAAAGATGCTTGTTTTTTGTTGCTCATTCTAGCAGTTTAGCTAACTTCGTGTGACACTACCGTTCACCAAGAACTGATCAAGTAAAGTGAGCTGACCTGAGGCTGCGCAGCGCTGAAGGCAATATGTAAAGTGTTGAAGGCGGGACAGACAGACGTAAGAAAATAGACCTTGCAAAATGCAAACATGCGTGCAATCAAACAACTGCATATAGGCCTATGTCATGTAAAAACGTGACATTATTGCGAATTAAATTGAGTTTAGTTTGCATGCATTTTTTTTTTTTAAACTCATGTCGTAGGCTATGGCCCGGTTAGGAATGTCCCGCGGCCCGGCCCGGTGGTTGGGGACCGCTGATCTAGTTGACGGGAGCACACTCACTCAAAAATAGTATGGTGTAAGGCTGGCTTAAGGTGAAGCTTTTCTCTAGTTCTGCTAAGGTGAAGCTTTTCTTTATTTTCCCTAGTTAAGGTGAAGCTTTTCTCTAGTTCTGCTAAGGTGAACTGTCTTTTCTGGATTACACATGTTCTTTCTGCTGGTCCTGTGTCATCATCACATCAGATCACCAGCTTTTCAATGTTAAATTCTCTACTATACATTGTCTGCTAGAAGATGAAAGACACCGCCAACTTGTCTTGGCTGCACAAAGAGAACAAAAGGAGACGTCCAAGAAAGAGCATTTACTGACGGCATTCCACCTGAGTTGGTGCTTGACAATAGGAATGTGATCTTTCTTCAATGATAGAATTACATCGATCATGCACTGAACTGTGGTTCCTTTAACCTGCCCTAGCCAGATGAATTTCGCTCCGCCTAGCTCCACTCATCCATCTGGAACCGATCCATTGAAGTGTTGCTTCAGAAGGCTGGACCTAATCAAAAAATGCTTGCATATGATTGAATAAGCCACTTGTCCATCATCTATTGACGTGCTACTTCAACCACTCACATCGAAGCCAACCCGTGACGCTGATAACAGTCTCACAGTCGCTTCTACGCTATGTCACATCTATGAAACTCCCGCCCTGCGTCCTGATTGGCTAAACCATAAAGTTGGTTGGAGAAATCACTCTCAATGGAAGAGGTTCCAGATGGATGTGAGTGAAGCTAGGCGGAGCTAAGCGGAACGACATTCATCTGGCTAGGGCCAGGTTATGGTTCCTTACCATTCACTCAAAATGACCTCCTTACATGTGTTATGGTCCAAATGGAGAAGTGACCCACTTTAAGGCTTTGATTACAAGACTCTCAGTCTTGTAAGTTATGACCAGAAATGACTTTAAATCCATTAGAATCCATTTGACTGTCCTGAATGGCTTTGTCGCCGCACACTCTATCTCTTAATTCTTTTATTCCAACGTTTCGGCCTGTCAGCCTTTGTCAAGGTTCCTAATGTGGCAAATTCAGTATTAAAGCACCAGTTGTCAATCAAGGGCACTCTGGGTATCTCACCAGTGGGGTATACTATGAAGCACGTTAGACATATCTAGGCTATGTAGACATATCGAGGCTTCACAAAGCCTTGACTCAGGGGTATACGTTAAGTGATACTACGATTGCAGTTATGTGATATATTTGTCAAACTAGGCTTTCAGCTCAGATCTGTGCGCGTTCTCGGTGTTGGGATGACTTTGGCCAATCGTGTAACGTGGAGACGCACAAGACCGCTTCTATTTAAAAACAATTACTTCCGCATTCATGAGCGACAGCTTAATCTACACTGCGGCCATTTTTTTTTGTCTAACCTATAACATCAAATAAATCAATTGTCATCAGTTGTATGGTATGCAAGTCCATAGTGGGATATTTGCACGCACAGCACTATTAAAGCGCATTCGAGATCCAAAATGTTAGTAGAGGCGGAGCTCCACCTGTAAGATATATGACATAATTCTACACGTGAGATAACTTCGTTTTTAAGACAATTGATTGGTCAGTGTGCGGTAGATTACACGATTTGAGCTATACATAACCTCCTCCCGACCAGGTTTGGTTGACAGCATAAGTAAGTATAAGTATAAGTATATATACTTTTTTGATCCCGTGAGGGAAATTTGGTCTCTGCATTTATCCCAATCCATGAATTAGTGAAACACACAACACACAGTGTACACACAGTGAGGTGAAGCACACACTAATCCCGGCGCAGTGAGCTGCCTGCATCAACAGCGGTGCTCAGGGAGCAGTGAGGGGTTAGGTGCCTTGCTCAAGGGCACTTCAGCCGTGCCTACTGGTCGGGGTTCGAACCGGCAACCCTCCGGTTACAGGTCCGAAGTGCTAACCAGTAGGCCACGGCTGCCTAAGATACCATGGTGATATAGCGACACTAAAACAGACCCACTTTCGTGTCACAGCATAGCCTGGCTTTGAGCGCAACATACCTCGCTAACCCACTAATCGAGATTCGTAGTACACCCCACTGGTGAGATACCCAGAGTGCCCTTGATTGACACCTGGTGCTTTAAGACTGGATTTGCTAGTGTCCACATTAGCCCTTTAATGCCGTGCGTATCAAATTTGAGACATGCATTTCTGAGACCCATTGCATCACCATGAGATATAAACTTTGCATAAAACCCTGTTGTATACAATCTATTACTTGTCCTCTGCCCCCTGTTGGATACCTTTTGCACTACAACAATTCTAACATGTAGTTTGTTAAAATTCAAAATGGTGGAATCTCATTAGTACCCTGCTGATTATGTAAAGGTCAAGGATATTGGTAATTTGATAATTTTATGGTGAGATTTACCTTTACATATTTATCAATATTTTAAGATTTAAAATGACTTTGTTCAAAAAACTTAAAATTTCCAAAAATTGTAAAATGTAGTTTGGTGTAAAATCGAGCAGAAAATGTTTGTATCACAATTGATACAGCAGGTATTAGTGGTAAATCTTTCAATGGGCATAGTTATTTTTTTCTGGATGTTATATGTATTTTATGTCTTCCATAGTCCATAATACAGTGTTTTAATGAATCAATTACACAATTTACAGATTGAAATGTGATATTCACAACAAATAATTAATAACTCTTATTCATAATTCATAAATATCTATGGCTAATTTATAGATGGCTAAAAGGAAAAAGGCTAAAAGGAAGTTCTCTACTGAATATGTCCTGAACTTCCTTGATGGCAATTTGAGCGACATACAGGGCCTTGTTGAGACAGATGATGAAGTGGAAGATAGAAATTGGACTCCCCAAGGTCAGGTGAAACACTGGGATCCGAAGACGTATACGTTATGGTTCACAGAACAGCCATTGTGGAGACTTACAACAAATTTATGGGTGGTGTTGAGTTTTTGGATATGCTCTCTGCCCTGCCCTGTACAAATACAGTTTGAAAACCAGGAGATGGTACTTGGTAGGCCACTGTCCTCTCCATCACATTCCCCTTCGCCACACTCCTCACCATCACAAACACATACCCCACCACGGAAGAGGCCACTATGCAGTGTTCCTCCAGATGTTAGGAGAGATGGGGTTGACCACTTCCCATCCTGGGCACGACAAAGGTGCAAGCACTGCAAAGAAACTCCTCACTTCTCCTGTTCGTTGTAAAATGCAATGTCCACCTCTGCCTAAACAAGAACAGGTACTGTTTCCTTGCTTACCATTTGGCAAAGTAAAGGAAAGAAAAGACTGTCGTTTCAACGTTCAAAGATGCAGATGTTATACAAAAAAAGAGTTTTTGAAGTTCAAAATGAAAGAAAAGGATGGAAAAAGCCAGCTGTTTAAAGAAAAAAAAGATTTGAATGTTATGGATATCCAAAGATCTTACAGATTGCAAAGTTCTTTCTATTGCCCAAATTGTGTGTAATGCCCAAAGTATCAAATATGATACAAACAAAAATTGTGTGTAATGCCGAAAGTATCAAATATGATGCAAACAAAAAAACACACTTACAAATTTTTTTTTACATTTTTTTTTTTATATTTTGTTAAAGGGCCTAATTGAGACTTCAGATTTAAAAAAATAGAATTTTCTGTCCATTATTTCTTGGTTTAGGCATTAAAGGGTTAGGAATCTTGACAAAGGCTGACAGGCCGAAACGTTGGAATAAAAGAATTAAGAGATAGAGTGTGCGGCGACAAAGTTTTTTCTTAGTTTATTTTCCCTTGCCAGCACCTCGGACGGTGTGCATTCTTTTCTATATTTATACACTGTCCGGAATGGCACCACTTTTGATGTATGAAGGAGAGATTTAGTTATGATTTGACATTTTGAGAGCTGTCATCCAAATGGGTCTATATCATTATCTTGGTTGCATGGTTGACAAAGTTGCATATTACCAAAATTCATTGCAAATAGTTTCATTAGCATAACAAATACTTTTATCACAAAAACAATAAAAAAGTTCACTGTATTTTGGCCCTGGCACAAATGACCAGCTAACATCATTTTACTGTAATCACATCATCAGCACAGGGATGAGTGTGAACAAGTATACGGACCCTATATTCATAGTCTAAAACACATGGTCACCAGCGAAAAGCTTATTTAAATTTAGTGGGATGTCCAGTCCACATTGGGAGTGTTTTCGTTATGAAACGTCGGGCGGATGGCGCAACATGGCATTTCATATGGTTCTTAATCAGTCATGGGTGTGTTTTGGGCGTAACATCATTTAAACCAATGAGATCTGTTATTCCCTTTAACAGCAAGCAGCGCAACTTCAAACAGCGCATCGGTATTTTGATAGTCAGCTGCGCATTTGAAGGAATCTGCTTGCACTTGAGACCGTATGGAACAGTTATTCCACTTAACCAAACCTAGCAGAGTATAGCCTGCACGCATTTGCACTCGTCTATTATTTGAACTCATTGGCAAAATGGAACTAACTTCACCGTGGTGTCAGTCAACGACAAAACAGTTATACATAGTTAATTACTTTCACTATTGACTAAAAATGGTTTACCATCAAAAACATAGCCTGGAAAAAGCAACACTTACCCCAATAATGTTCGAATGACTGAATAAAAAAACATTTATCCTGCAGAGGAGTTGCTTACATCTCGTGACAGTGTGTCTTCAGCTGTGCTTCATATTTGCCTCTCGCCTAATCACTTTTTGCAAATGATGGTGAATATCTACTCATTGTGAGATGTATTTCGTAATATCTTTATTCTAATTATGTTTCCCATTGTAATTGTGTAATTTGTAATGTTTTGCATGGATGTGCGCGTTCGTGGATGAGAGGAGCAGGGTGCGTTGTGCACCCGCCCATATCACTGTTGATAATGCACCCTTAAAATAACATATAAACAACTCGCCATGGATTTCTGACCAGGTTTCTCTTGGTCAGTGGTGTAATGCGTTTTAGGTCGAGTACGATAGCGATTTTTAGATAATGCGACTGACCTCATTAGGTTGTTAATTGCCACATCGTTTGGCGCGGTGCTCAATAAAAGAAATGTGCAAGATAAGAATAAACTTTGCGTCGCTGCCCGTGTGTATAGGCCTTAAAGGACCAGTATGTAGGAAATATATGGAAAATAAATTGTAACCATTCCAAAAATGATCACCATATGTCGTCAGAGAGTAACAAACCTATGAATTGAAGTAATGGCTTATTTGACAACATTACTATAACCCATATAAACCCATAAAACCTGTAAAAACATGAGATACAAGGCAGAATCTCTTGGAATTTTAATTTATGTTTTGAACGATTTAATTCTAGAATAGCGTATTATAATGGGCTGGCGCATTCTCCTATTTGGGTTGCCAGATTAGCAAAGGCCAACTGTCAACAGCTGTCAAATGTAGTCAGGGGCGCCTGCAGGAATTAATGCTATGGTACGCACACCCATCACCCCCCCCCCCCCGCAAATAAAAAATTCACTCGTGAACAATATTTGTCTGTTTTAGGTCCGTGCATTGGTCAGCAAAAAAGTAGCCTACATAGCATAACAACATCCACATGCAATGCCCTTATTCATTTGGACAACTTGATACAGCCCTATACAGGCTAAAGTTACCTTTAGTTTTGTTCTAGCGTAACGTGACGTCTGGCTTTAGTGCAGTCTAACGTTCTGACTAGCACACCAATTGCCTACCTTGTTCTTGCCCATCTGGAATAACTCCTAGCTTTGCTGCCTCCATCCTTTCTGTTTTCGTTGTTTAAACTTTTGTATTGAGTATTGATTTAGTGAATTAGCTCAACATTGTGTGCTGATAACCATATGTCGATAGCCGAGTAAAAGAAAACAACAAGTAGCCTATTGCGTGTCTGCGTGCGTATTCTCTCTCCTGCTCAAACAAAATGCGTGCACGTTAATTTTGATAACGTGTTCACTAACTTTACGTAATAGAAAATGGTAAATAGCCTAATGGCATGCAGCTAAAGGGATACTGTGCATAGTTGGGAAGGTATGGTAGGCCAATTTGGTGTGAATACACACACACACACAAGGGAAATTTTCTGTTGTTGAGTAGCTTGATGGTACGCACAGTGCGTACGGACGTACACCTGCATGCGCGCCTGGTTGTAGTCATGAACGAGTAGCCTACTAGAGGCAGGCAAATTGTCTTGTTTGATAAAACAAGAAACAAATTATATGGACATCGGAGGAACCTTCCTGAGATAGCGACATCTTCACCAAACGAAGAATAGCCTATCAAGTCTTGATGCAGAGCCGGCCATATTTCTCCTCCACAGCAGGGTTGTGCACAATTCAAATTGTAATTCTGCTTCCTGTTTGCTACCTCAAATGAAATGCAAGAGAAATTCAAGAATTTAATTGGAATTTAAGAGCCAGTTTCAATTCAATTCTGGAATTTTGCACAAGCCTGCTAGCCTGGGTGTTCCCATGCTGCCTTGCGCGCGATTTGATTCACGCTGCTAAGGCAGCCTGGAGACCATGGAGCAAATTTTCGCCTGAGATAGGGGACCAATCACAGAACAAGGGGGAAAGCAAGACGATGATGAGCTATGCACAGACGCATTTGATAGACATCCGTGGCACCCAATAAACGGATCTGGGCATTTTTTTCAAATACGAGAAAATTAACGTTTGGTTCCCAGACCACGTCTCATAGAGAAGTGGTGGCGCTAGCCAGGCTACAAGCCTGCTCCACAGGTAGGCTAAACTTCATCTGCATCACTAACTTCAGCTAAATATGTTATGTTGGTTAGAGAGGTATTTTTGTTTTCACTGTTTCCGTAATGTGTAGCTGGGTCATGGTTGGAGAAACGTTAAAGCAGCTGCAGGTCAACTAATGTTAGCTAAGTCTTCATTACATCTGGCAACCCAGAAGAGGCTCACGTCTAGGTAGTCTTGAGAACGTTCACCAGTGTTTTGATTTTGTCCTACAGAACGTTTGGTAACAATCCTACAAACCACTCTACTAAAAAGAATTGTATTGCATGAAAATGCACTGTACTGTTCTTCCTAGGCTTCTTATTATTATGACCGCCGCGCAGCGAAGCGGCGGTCATATAGGTTTAGTCAGATTTTTTTTTTTTTCTTTTTCGCATGTCCAAATTTCCGTCAATGATTCCCGGGACACTGAAAGACCGGGGTAGACGAAACTTGGTGGGCATGTAACCCCACATGGATAGCATGGAACCATCGTTTTTCGTTTTGATCTGTAGCCCCCCCCGCTGGACTGCACCCCCCGAAAGGAGGGTAGGGCAGACACAGTTTTCTGTGAATATCTCGAGAACCGTAAGGTTTAGGAGGACCATTTTTTTTTGTATGTTGATCTCAAGGGGCCATGTCAACCCATTCCATAACCACTCATTTCATATATAGCGCCACCTAGTTAAACACAAAAAAGTAAAAATGAGGTGTTGTAATCGCAGGTATCTGTGACCTAACATAGTCAAAACTGCACGAAATTGGAAGTGTAGGATCATTATGACACCCTCTGAATGCACGCCAAGTTTCGTGGAATTCCGTTCATGGGGGGCCACACAATAAATTAATTTATGTTACTATACACCAACTGGCCTGTAGGTGGCCGGAGACAGTTTTCTGTGAATATCTCGAGAACCGTAGGGCCTAGGAGGTCCACCTTTTTTTTGTATGTTGATCTCAAGGGGCCATGTCAACCCATCCCATTACCACTTATTTCATGTATAGCGCCACCTAGTTAAAAATTAAAAAGCAAAAAATTTGGTGTTTTTATCACAATATCTGGCTGACATGGTCAAAACTGCACGAAATTGAAAGTATAGGATCATTCTGACACCCTCCGAATGCATGCCAAGTTTTGTGTACTTTTGTTCATGGGGGGCCTTACAATAAAACAATTTATGTGTACATTTAGTGACGTACACCAACAAGGATTACCGGGGTACACAAAACTTGGTGGGCATGTACCCCCACATGGATAGCATGGAACTGTGATTTTTCGTTTTGATCTGTAGCCCCCCCGCTGGACTGGGCCCCCCGAAAGGAGGGTAGGCCAGACACAGTTCTCTGTGAATATCTTGAGAACTGTAGGGCCTAGGATGACCATTTTTTCCGTATATTTGCCTCCAGGGGTCATGTTAACCCAGTTCATGTGAACACATGTGCACAAACAGATACACACACACACACACACATTCACAGTAATCATGACACATACTCACACAGTAGACATATGTACGCTTCCATGCACAGGCACATACGCAGGCACACACACAAGCACGCACACACACACACACACACACAGCCACACACATAACATAAACATAACACAAACAATCAAGAATTTCTCATAATTATGAACAGGCAAGATGGAGGTGGGGTTGTATAAAATGAATTTTACATGTGAAATCTATGAACTAATCATGTTTTGGTACTTGTTGTCTAGCAGATACCAGTGAGAATTGAGTGTGGATAATGCAATTTAGTGAGACAGTTAGAATCATATAGGCCTTTCAGCGTGATTTCTTTTTGTGGAAAAAATGTGCTGGACTGGGCGGCGGTCATATTTTGTACCGCTCTGCGGTACATCTAGTTATTATTCTGCTGACCACTTTTTCTGTACGCTATTTCACTTGAATTGTTTAACTTCGTTCAATTTTTTTAAAGTAGGTCTTCTAATGGACCAGCTTGCTATAGCTTTTCATTTTTTTTTTTACACTTTATACTTTTTGAGATATTAACAAATTACAAGCTTCTTTTCTCCCCACAGACTTTTACGACGGAGTATTAGGGCCAAACATGAAGAAAAAAAATGTTTTTGCCATGGCGAGATTAAACTCGACATGTTGACTTTAAAGTCGACATGTCGACATTAAACTCAACATTTCGAGAATAAAGTTGAAATGTCATGTCAACTTTAATCTCAACGTGTCGACATTAAACTCGACATTTCGAGAATAAAGTTGAAATACAGCGGGGAAAATAAGTATTGAACACGTCAACATTTTTCTCAGTAAGTATACTTCCAATGAGGCTACTTGCATGAAATTTTCACCAGACATTAGTATTAACTCAGATAATCCATCCATATAAAAAAATCCAAACATTAAAGTCCATAGGTAGAGTTATGTGTAATAAAGTGGAATGACACAGGAAAAAAGTATTGAACACGCCTGCTGAAATTTCTTGTGGAAAAGCCTTTATTCGTAATGACAGCTTCAAGGCATTTCCTGTATGACGAAACTAACCAGTTACAGTATTCTGGTGTGATTTTGGCCCATTCTTTTCAACAGATAGTCCTTTAATATTGAAGATTCCAGGGGTCCCTCTTGTGAATCCTGATCTTTAGTTAACTTCCAAAACTGTTCAATTGGATTGAAGTCAGGGCCTTGATTTCCTTTCTCTGAAACCAATTGAGAGTTTCCTTTGCTGAATGGTTTGGATCATTGTCCTGCTGGAAGGTCTAGCCATGTCTCATCCTCATCATCCTGGTGGATGGTCAAGATTCTCCCAGACCAAAATGACTCAATTCATCATTCCTTCAACTGTATAAAGTCTGCTAGTACCATGAGATGAAAAACAGCCCACACCATGATGCCACCACCTCCAAACCTCACTGTTGGTAGGGTATTTTTAAGGTGATGCACAGTGCCATTTCTCCTCCAAATATGGTGTGTAGTATGACATCTAAAAAGTTCAATTTTGCTCTCGCCTGACCAGAATACATTCTCTCAGTATTTCATAGGATTGTCCAAATGTTGTGTAGCAAACTTTCAACGAGCTTTGACATGTTTTTCTTCAGCAATAGAGTCATGCGGGATGAGCGTGCATAGAGGCCATGGCGGTGGAGTGCATTACCTATGATTTTCTCTGTAACAACTGTACCAAGTCTTTCTGGAGCTTTCTCCGAGTGGTCCTTGGCTCTTGGGCTACTCTTCTGACTATCCTTCTGACTTCCTGGTCAGAAATCCTTCCACTTGCAGATAATGGCTCCAATACTGCTTGCTGGATGCTTCGGAGGTTTTGATGTGCATCTGTAACCAGTTCCATTGATATGTTTTGCAACAATAAGGTTGCAAAGGTCTTGGGAAAGCTCTTTGCTTTTACCCATTATGAAATGTTTCTTGTTTGACACCTTGGTAACAAAAAAACTTTTTATAGCCCACCAGTATGTACTAACCCAGCTTATATCAATTTGCACAGATAGAGGGATAATTTCCCTAACTACTTATAGATTCCAGTTTGTTCCTTGCCATTTCTTGCCTTTGAGTACTGCTTTTTCTTAGCGTGTTCAATACTTTTTCCCTGTGCCATTCCACTTTTTTACTCATAACTCTACTTTTAGGCATTAATGTTTGGGTTTTTATATATGTGTGGATTACCTAAGTTAATACTAATGTCCAGTGAAAATTTCATGCGAATAGCCTCACTGGAAGTATACTTACTGAAAAAAATATTGACGTGTTCAATACTTATTTTCCCCGCTGTATCATATCTACTTTAATCTCGACGTGTCGACTTTAAAGGAGACATATTATACCTCTTTTTAAACAAGTTAGAATAGGTCTATGGGCTATACAAAACATGTTCATAAAGTTTTTTGCACAAAATCAATCTCACATAAAGAGATCTTTGCAGCCTCTATTCTTGCCAGCTTCAGTCCCTTTCAGAATGAGCCGTTTAAGGACTCTGTCACTTTTATGCAAATAAGCTACTGCTGGCCACGCCCCACCTGTCAGATGTTTACGCTGTTTGTTTTCTTCACGTGAAAACCTCCACTGCTTGGGTGAAAATGACGGAATACAGAGGCACTCTAGCCCAACATTTTCGACCCAGAGTTGCACCCAGATCAAGATGAAGAGGAGCCACCTGCAGAAACACCTTCACGAATGCTGCAAGCAGTTTCTAAATGGTTTGTTAACTTTTTAAATCAATGTATTTGCTATCTCTCCTACGTGCCAAATTAGTCTTGGCTATTAGCCTTTACCCTGTTACGAAGTAAACGTAATGTAATTTTTCGTGACAAAGCCAGTCTTTTTACAATATTTAACATTTGCTTGTATTTGAAACTTCACTAGATTCACAGCACTTAATTAGCTTTTATTATTTTAATTATTATATAGGTGTGCTTGTGGAAATTGTTGGGCAATGCAAACTGAAGCAGAGTATATGCTGCCAGGAGATTACACAGGTAACTTTTCTAAGCTACAGAAAGGCCTGCAAATATGTTACCATGTTACTTATTTACAAATGAGCTAGTGAGTATGCTGCCATATTACTCACTCATTTACGAATAATGCTAGGGACTGTGCTAGCATAGCATGCCCCAATTGTTGTTTTCTTTCTTTTTATGTATGGCTATTGTCTGCAAATTCAGCAGGTATCAAACATACGCTCGTGACACATTTAAGACATTACAATATATTTATTACACAAAACAGAAATAAAACATGACATATGCAATATGACAATTGCACTTTTGACAGAACTGACAGATTATGTAACCTGCTAACTACTGCAATGTTTTTTTTTTTTTTTTAGTCGTTACAGATAGCTTGCCTACAGGAGCTTTGTCAGTTGGTGTTGGGGATTCCTTGGATGCAGAATAAGGGTCGTCATCCCGTCATGTGTGGTCCTGCGTGTTCGTCGGGAGTTTCCTGACAGCCAAGGACAATACGTGGGCTTCAAACTGCCTCCCCTGGATTGAAGCGAGACACATACTGTAGTTGGCGATCACCTCCTCCTTCTCTGGGTGCTCAAACTCTGAGGACAGGTCCGGAGGAATGCTTATTTTCAGGAGTTCCTCCCTGAATGCTTCTTGGTCCACAAAGACCTCGCCCATGATGAAGCCCATCAAGTCTTCCACATACCCTGTGCAATATTTCACACTTCATAACTATGTACATAGTTTGTAAAGTATTTCATTGTACATTTATTTATTGTTTTGTTCATTGTAAAAGACACCATAGTGCAATAGCATGCAAAATGAACAGATCTTTTATTGTTGATAAATAAAAAATTATGTAACTTACGGAATGTTGTCTCGGTTTTGATGGGTTTCACCCTGCACTCTCCCTTCCTGTACTTTGGGAAATGCATCCTGTAGAGAGAGGGTCCCCAGAGGATAAGGTGGCCTGGTCTCGTGCAGCATCCTCATTGTAATGCAGAGCAGCCAGGTAGAGTCTTGCGCAGTAAAGAGAAAACCAAACATGAAAATTATGGCATGCACATAATATGCACGTTTACTTTGAGCTAAAAACTGAGGCTACAACTTCTTGCACTGTCAGTACTATATCTCTCTTTATTTACAACAGCAAACATTAGCCTAGACTAAGAGCTTACTGGCCACCTTCATTGTAGATAACATGATCATATCTAACTCCTCATCAGTAAGGACAAAACGACTACAAATTGTGACAAACCCTTGCAGCTTAAATGAAATAGAGCTATAGGGGAAATGTGCAAACACTGGATAACGTTATAAAGTGAGGCTACAAGCTAACATTAGCTTATACTAAGGGCTTTTAGCTGTTGGTCGCCTCAATTGTGGATAACATGACAATATTAAATGGAGGTCTAGCGTCTAGACAACATTTTAACAATCATTACTTTCAGATATTATTGACTGGGATTGTCTAATATACTATGAATATCGGCTGTGTGCTGCATTTGCAATTTGAAAAATGGAGAAAATGCTCACTCCAAGAAGATGCAGGGCTAACGTTAGCCGTAATGTTTGCGCTAGCTTGTGCTAAATGACAAAACACGAACAACCTAACGTTAGTTCATGCATAACTGCGATAGAAACACAAAAGTCTTTATTTGAAAGTACTTACATGTCTCTCATCTTGTGACTTGCCACGGACAGTAGGTACAGATCCCTCAGTGTACTGTCCTAGGTTTTCAAAGCAGTCTGCCTTGAAGTGGTTCGCACACACAAGATTTTTGCCGACTGTTGCTGGAACATGGCCATCGAAAATGAAATGGAGCCACTCGGTTCTTCTGTTCTCTTTGGCTGGGAGAAAGTGCAAGGATTTGTGTTGTTCTGTGCAGCAAACAACACAACATTTCATGTGTGACTTGCTCTTGCTTGTAGCCATTGCGCTCGATGTCCGTGCTTGTTAAACCAGCAAACCAGAGAATGTCTAATAAGGGAGACGGGCTCTGAGCAAACTAATGGCGGATCTTCAACTAATCGAGTGGGTGAGGCTATGTGGGGGTTGAGAGGTGAGGGGTGGCACCAGGGTGGTTCTATGCAAATTTCCTTATTTTGACGTCAGTATAAGGGAGCCATTCAAATGGCTCATAGAAGCCTATGATTCCTGACACCAAAATCGTTCAACTGACTCACAGAAAACGGATGGATGGCTTTTTTTCGCGCTTGGAGTGTTATTAGGAGCTGTAGAGACCCAAATGGAGGTACAAAAGGATGCAAAAACTGAAATTTGCATAATATGTCCCCTTTAAAGTCAACATGCCAACATTAAACTCGAAATACAGTTTAAACATAGCCTACAGTTTAAGCTGTGTAGCCTACACTAACACACAATATGTGACATGAATAACAGGCCTACTTCAAATAGGTGTTATTTCAGATAGATTTCTAGATTGCAGATAGATTGCGTCTTCGCGGTTATGGAAATACCATGCACTATTTAGAGTTGGGTCGGTCGCGAACAAACTAGTTCCTTTGAACGGGTCTTTAAAATGAACGACCTGAACTCGTTTGCCTTTCCAGTTCTTGTTCGTTCTTTCGTTCGCCGCTGAATCACACTGACCTAGTGCTGCTGTGAATGCCTATGGCCCAGCTTCCTAAAGCGAGAGCCAAACCAATCGTATGCTGTTGTCTGTATTGTTTCTAAAACGTTCTCATCGAATTAGCCAATGAGGGGCATGAAAGCATAGCAACCGTTTCCATGAAAAAAAACAAATGGGCTAATGAGACTAGTGGGAGCGCATACGATAAAAAAAATAACGATAATGGTTTACATTAACAACTCCATTTTGCATTTTAATATTGGCATTTACATTTAAATATCTGTCTAATGGTAAATGCATGCTGTCTTTGTATTTTCTGTGTCATGCCAGGTTAATAAATGTCTCTTCAATCTGTCTCGTTCGTTCATTCGTTAGTTCTCACGCCAAGACCCCCCACCTGTTTCACTTCGGTCTGTCGTTCTCGTTAAGTCAGTCACTCGTTCTTGGCAGAGTGAAGCTGAAGAAGCAGAGTGATTATAACTCTGTAGCCTAGGCAAAATGGGGACTTGAAACCTTTTCATCAATATAATCTTTCTGCCAAGCCTTTAAACATGTTTGTCGGCATAGCCTACTGGGTCTTTGTTCCTTTATGAATGAACACATTTTTAAAAAAGAAATTAGCTGATCTAGCCGTAGTCTACTCTATTTACCTTCAATATGTCAATGTAATGTCAAGGTGAATGAACACATTAGCTACTGCTGTTTTGTCTAAAAGTACACATAATCATGAAGTTGCAGCTATATTTGCCACTACAATTACAGTGTTGTGTTGACGGTTTTCACAAACGAGGAGCTGAGAACCTGCATTCCATGATTCACTGCTGAACTACGTTGTAGGCTACCGGAAATGCGAATGAACGAAAGAACGAACGATTCAGAACGAATCATCTTGGCGAACTGAACGACGCAAACTGTGTCATGAGAACGAACAACAAAATCCACCTCTAGCACTATGTCGTTTATATAGCTAGAATAATACATGTTTCCAATTATATCATGTTTCTATAAAACAAAATGTCATTTCACTCTGTTTTTACGTGGTATTAGGCCACCGCACATCCAAAACTCTCCATAGGTTAACATGGCAAAACTCATTTTTCTAAAACTGCTTTTCCATGTCTCACCTACATAAAATATAGTAGGCTATAAACATGGATATGTGTGCATTTACTTAGAATACATGGGGTTGCCTGGTCGGGAGGACAGCTTCATTCGTCCCTCTATAGACATTGAGCATAGCTGGCTGTTTTGCATCCATTACAAACGAACATGCAATGTGAAAGTCTGGGATTAGGGAGAGCACTTAGTATGCCTAGTCTAGTGCATATAAGCATGAAGTCGAACCTTTAGATGAAAAACTTTAACTCTTTAATAATAGGCCTACAATAAATAAATAAACCGCTAATGAAGTTTACTTTTGACCATCGCATTTATCCCTGTAACTCCGTGATAAAAGGACGTACAGTAACAGGAATTTGGCTGAGCAATGGAGGTTAATATGTTCTATGTTTTGTCCACATGATGTAGGCCTATGTCTATCGCTGTTGCACTCGAAGAAAACTGGAATGTTTCATTCGTCCTCCTTTTCAATCGTCCCGGTTAGGCTACCTACTTTGGATCGGTTGTTCTCTCCAAATTAACTTTATTCTCAAAATGTTGAGTTTAATGTCGACACGTCGAGATTAAAGTCAACATGATAGTTCAACTTTATTTTAGAAATGTCGAGTTTAATGTCGACATGGCGACTTTAAAGTCAACATGTCGAGTTTAATCTCGTCATGGCAAAAATATGGCCCTAATACTCCGTCGTAGACTTTGCATGGGCAATTATGATATCATAAAGGGCTGTTAATAGTGATTTTCAACTGCCATCTGTTCAACTAGGCCCCTTTTTCTCTGTGTCTCTCTCAATTAAGTAAGGGATAATGTATAGAACGCCGGTCATTATTGGGAAAATAAGTCCCGACAGGGCGAACCAGACCCCTACGCGCAGCGGAGGGGTCTTGTTCCGCCCTGAAGGGACTTATTAACCTTAAACTATGTCAACCTAGCAACCACCATAGCAACCAACATGAATACCCTAGGAACCATCATAGCAACAGCTTTATTTATCATAGCAACCCCATTTGTAGCCTTCAATACATACAGTAGAAGAACAATCAACAATCATTGTTGAAATACCCATTACCCTAATTTAACAAAGTTTCAGGACTAAAACTATACTTCCAAACAGTAACTTGGCCATAGTTGTACTTAAAGGCAGCTATGAATGTTTCAAGCTTGGACTCTCAACACCCAACTTATCGAAATCATGTGTGTCATCACAAGCAGGAAATTATACAACCACCAAAGCCCATCACCAGCATTGTTCTTTCTATGACAATTTCAAACAGTTGTATTCAATGACTACTGAGGGGGAAACTGCTGAGACAAAACATCACCTGAATATACACTGAGAACATCTATCCTTTTGGAGTAGAGCTCATTATTGCTTTGTTCATTTTGTAAGCTTAAGAGGTTTTAAGATGTCTGCTAACCATGTTCAGGTAGTGGGTTGGTTGAACAGTTGAACACCACTGAGAATGAGAACAATGCAAACAGTGTTGTCACTTGGGCACATGCACATCTTAGCTATTTGGCTGTATTGAAATCTGTCTTTTATGTTCAGAGGTTGTTTTGCCTTAACCTTTCTGTCTTCACTCTTCTGTCTAAGTGCCATACATGTGCAGTGAAGGCTTATCATCACCTCCATGATAAAATTGTCTTTACAAGCAGCAGCCAGGAGTTTTTTTAATCAAAACCTATTCAGCAAACTTGCTAACCCAACAGACTTGCTTTGCTAATGCACTGATGAAAGCTGGCTTTGGAGATGTCATGATGCAAAAGCCACTCCACTGCTAGAGTATCTCTGGGTTCAGAACAGGATCACAGAATGAGCATATAGCCTGGCGGCGAGCAGGAAAGAGAGGTGTGTTTGTAGTTGTCCTTCATATTTCAATATACCGGCTGTAGATTTCCAGGGGTTAAAAAAACATTTAACTACAAAACACACTCTCTTAGGGCAAGGGAAGTTTATTTATATAGCACATTTCAATGTCCTTCACATAAATAAAAGAAAGAAAACTGGAAAATGTAATTTCCATCAATCTATCCATCCTCTTTCGGCCAACACTACTTCCAGGACGTACTGTAAGCATTATCAGAGTAAGTCGATTTATTTTTTGTCTGTGGTCCCAGCTAGTGTTGCACAGTGTATCGATACTAGAAAGGTATGACAATGCCTTCATGCAAACGATACGATTTCCGACATTTTTAGAATCGATACTTTATTAAAACTAGATGTACCGCAGAGCGGTACAAAATATGACCGCCGCCCAGTCCAGCACATTTTTTCCACAAAAAGAAATCACGCTGAAAGGCCTATATGATTCTAACTGTCTCACTAAATTGCATTATCCACACTCAATTCTCACCGGTATCTGCTAGACAACAAGTACCAAAACATGATTAGTTCATAGATTTCACATGTAAAATTAATTTTATACAACCCCACCTCCATCTTGCCTGTTTATAATTCTGAGAAATTCTTGATTGTTTGTGTTATGTTTATGTTATGTGTGTGTGAGTGTGTGTGTGTGGGTGTGCGTGCGTGCTTGTGTTTGTGCCTGCGTATGTGCCTGTGCATGCAAGCGTACATATGTCTACTGTGTGAGTATGTGTCATACGTATGATTACTGTGAATGTATGTGTGTGTGTGTGTGTATCTGTGCACATGAAATGGGTTAACATGACCCCTGGAGGCAAACATACGGAAAAAAATGGTCATCCTAGGCCCTACAGTTCTCAAGATATTCACAGAGAACTGTGTCTGCCCTACCCTCCTTTCGGGGGGTCCAGTCCAGCGTGGGGGCTACAGATCAAAACGAAAAATGACGGTTCCATGCTATCCATGTGGGGGTACATGCCCACCAAGTTTCGTGTACCCCAGTCTTTCAGTGTCCCGGGAATCCTTGTTGGTGTATGTCACTAAATGTACACATAAATTATTTTATTGTAAGGCCCCCCATGAACAAAAGTACACAAAACTTGGCATGCATTCGGAGGGTGTCATAATGATCCTACACTTTTAATTTCGTGCAGTTTTGACCTTGTCAGCCAGAGATATTGTGATGAAAACACCTAATTTTTTGCTTTTTAATTTTTAACTAGGTGGCGCTATACATGAAATAAGTGGTAATGGGATGGGTTGACATGCCCCCTTAAGACCAACATACATAAAAAAGATGGACCTCCTAGGCCCTACGGTTCTCGAGATATTCACAGAAAACTGTCTCCGGCCACCTACAGGCCAGTTGGTGTATAGTAACATAAATTAATTTATTGTGTGGCCCCCCCATGAACGGAATTCCACAAAATTTGGCGTGCATACAGAGGGTGTCATAATGATCCTACACTTCCGATTTCGTGCAGTTTTGACTATGTTAGGTCACAGATACCTTCAATTACAACACCTCATTTTTACTTTTTTGTGTTTAACTAGGTGGCGCTATACATGAAATGAGTGGTTATGGGTTGACATGGCCCCTTGAGATCAACATACAAAAAAAAAATGGTCCTGGAGATATTCACAGAAAACTGTGTCTGCCCTACCCTCCTTTCGGGGGGTCCAGTCAAGCGGGGGGGTTACAGATCAAAACGAAAAACGATGGTTCCATGCTATCCATGTGGGGTTACATGCCCACCAAGTTTCGTGTACCCCGGTCTTTCAGTGTCCCGGGACTCATTGACGGAAATTTGGGCATGCGAAAAAGAAAAAAAAAAAAAAATCTGACTAAACCTATATGACCGCCGCTTCGCTGCGCGGCGGTCATAATAAAGTGAACTGCAGACTGATAGATGTATCCCGTCTGGAACTATTTACATAGTACATGAACAGTACATGTTACATGATGTCAGAAGAGTGCTGAATCCCACTAGTCCCATTAGTTTATGCAATGGGCGATAAAGCCGATGATATTCTGTCCACGCTAGACTTAAGTGCTGAAGATAAAAAGAAATACAAAGTGGTTAAGGAAGCCTTTGATAAATACTTCATATGCAAATATAATCTATGAGAGCGTTTCAATAAGAGAAGCCAAGAGCCAGGGGAATCGGCTGAAGCCTTCATCTCTGCAGTTTATAAACTATCTTAGCACTGTCAATATGGCCCTCTGCAAGATGAAATGATTCGAGACATGCTAGTGGTAGGGATAAGGCATCACACACTGTCTGAAAAACTACAATTGGACAGTGAATTAACACTGGAAAAAGCAGTTACCAAAATTAGGCAACATGAAGAAATAAGAAAAACAGCAACCCATAGTGAGAAAAACTACAGAACAAAGAGAGGCAAATGTGGACTTACTGAAATTCAAGAAAAAGTCAAACAGAGAGTACCAGACAAGGAAGACGGAAGGGGACAAAAGGATTTCCAGAAAGGACAGAAAAACTGTGGACAATGTGGAAAAGGACCACCACACTCCCTGAATAACTGTGCGGCACGGGATGCAGAATGCAGAAAATGTTAGAAGAGAGGACATTTTGCAGTTGTTTGTAAATCAGGTAGAGTAGGTGCAGTTTTCAAGGCGGAAGAAGAGGACACTCTTTTCCTGGGAGCAGTGTCCACAGGAAAGAAATCTGAAACATGGAAAAAAACATTGAAAGTGAATGGTCAAGACATTACCTTCAAGCTGGATACAGGGGCGGACGCAACAGTAATCCCAGGTAATGCCTACTCAGAGAAATGGCACGGCCCACTCACCAAAGCATTCATACCATTGTGTGGTCCCAGCAATGAACCTTTAAAGGTGAGAGGTCAGTTTGATGGTGTAATATAAGGACAGAACAACGACACAACCAGTTTATGTGGTACAGAAGCTAGCAACTCCTCTACTGGGTCTGCCAGCAATTTCAGATCTAAAGCTACTGCAGTTAGTCAACAGTGTAATAGAGCTGGAAGCTGACATGAAGAAACAATACCCCAAGGTCTTCACTGGACTGGGCTGCTTAACGGGGAGTACAGAATCAAGTTGAAGGAAGACGCCAAGCCCTACGCATTGTCACTGCCACAACGTGTACCAACGTGAAGAGTTTTTTTTTTTTTTTGGGGGGGGGGGGTGTCAACTTAGTCTGGAGTGAGACTATCGTCGATTTCATGCGAGATTTATAGACAAGTGATTGGCCTCTCTTTGTGCTATTTTTGAAGACCTACCTATCAGTTGTTTCTGAGGGTGGGCTTTATCTCTCTCACTTTCTGTTACGCATTGCCTGCCTGCTATGGCCTGCAGCAGCGATATGACCAAGGAAAAAAAGAAAATGTTAGCTAACAAACACGGGCCACATGCTACACTCTCTCTGACTATAAACTCAAGGTAAAACATCATATTGTTAGTCTTCTTTTCTCTTGCCTTCGGTGGGTTAAATGAAAGACTTGCTGGGGTGAGGTTAACAAGTGTTTACTCGCAAATTCACGTTCCCGCAGCTGGCCGTTTTGAATTGCTTTGCGAAACAAAACGAATCTGAACTGAGTGCGATTGTGAATTTAGCTCGGCTTAATAGTTTAATATTGTCTTGGAAAGTTATTGCTTGTTCACGAGTTATTTCATTTAGCATTATATTTTCCATGTGTCAATGATGGTTAGACATGACGTTCTCAGGGAGCGCAGACCTTTCCAAGGCCAAATGTAGTTATTTGCAACAAATCTGAAAGTGGACCTAGCAAAATATTTTGACTTGCTCAGTGATAGGTGTTTAATGTGTTTGTTTTCTGTGTAGCATATAGATCATAATTCTTGATAATTAGCACGCAAACAAGCGAGACCTAGGCTTCTAGAGTAGACTGATAACGCACCTATTGCTGTGACCCGCCCCTTTAGTTGGAATGTGATCATTGCAGCCTCAGTAGACACGAGAGAAGCAGAAAGACACCAACATAACATGAGGGATAGATGTATTTCTTCACAAAAAAATATCAAATAATAATGGATTGAAAAGAGGTACTAATAAACCAGACATGCTAGAATATTCAATTCAATTCAAAGCACTTTATTTGTCCCCAAGGGGCAATTTAAAAGGGCGCATTACAGTAGCTTATTCAGTGATTCAAGGAACAAGGGACACAATCAACCACGTGACCAGCACGCATACTGTACGATCAAGCAACACACATATTTCACCGGCACACTGGACAGTCAATACACACCACATGCCATCATTCATCACAAGTAATAGTTGTAAAAAATGTTAAAAGTTCTTCAAGTGCTTCCTTAGAGACCAGAAAATGGATATCCACAGTCCCTTTCTATCAACACCAGTGCGTTTTATAGATAAGGATTAGGCTTTAAAACAGATTGTCAACATTTATGTTGTTTGGTCTGTTTTTGGCTGCATAAATGAAGGCCATGGTGGGCAATGTGTTTTCCCTGGTTTGAGGTAATACTGACATTTCTTCAAGGATGGCAGGTCTGAAAATATCTTCATCATTAAGTTATTCAATTAGGCTAAACATGGCCTTAACTCAAAACAGCTGGTGGGCCTACTGTTAGGACTATGTCATTTTAAAATGTAAAAGTGTCAAATGCAGCCATATTTAAATTCTGCTTACTGCACATTTATTATAATATAATATTATAATATTCAATATTCATTATTGCAGGTCTACCTATGTGCATGTAATGGAAATAGTTAAAATGTAAAATCTTTTTCAAATCTTCTGTGCGAGGGGGGGGGTGGTCTTTCGGAAATATGTCACCTTTTTCAGTTTGAAAAAACCTTTTTCAGAGTTTGCAGGTATGAACCGTCTTTACTAAGCTGGATGCTATGGCCGGATTCTGGCAGGTACCCCTACATCGAAAATCAGTCCCGCTGACCACATTTATCACCCCTTTCGGGCGATACTGCTACAAGAGACTCCCATTTGGGATTTCATCAGCACCGGAGCACTTTCAAAAGCGGCTGACACAGATGCTGACAGGGTTAGAAGGGACTGTGTGCCATGCTGATGACATTCTCATTTTTGGATCAACATGAGAACAACATGACCACAGGCTGCACAGAGTGTTGGGGCGGCTCCAGGAAGAGGGCCTGACGCTCAATAACGACAAGTGTCAGTTTGCGGTCAACAAAGTCATGTTCCTGGGCCACATCGTCAGTGCAAGGGGCATTGAAGCAGATCCGGGAAAAATTAAGGCGATCACGGAGATGCCCACGCCCAAAGACGCTGCGGATGTGAAAAGGTTTGAGGGCATGGTCAACTATGTGGGGAAGTTCTCTCCACGAATAGCAGAGCTCACTCAACCACTAAGAGAACTGCTCAAAACAGACACAGACTGGCTGTGGGGAAGTGTGCAGCAAAGAGCATTCGACGAGCTGCGTAAGGAACAACTGACTGCCTGTACAGTACTGCCTGCACAGAGAGACAATAGTTGCAGCAGACGCTTCTTTTTTCCAATTACGCATCCTTTGGGCTGGGTGGAGTATTGTCTCAGAAACAGCTGTCTGGAGAATGGAGGCCAGTCGCCTTCATATCACGCAGCATGACGAACACGGAGCGTAGATACGCCCAGATCGAAAAAGAAGCGCTTGCGCTGACCTGGGCGTGTGAGCGTTTTCAGTCTTACCTGATAGGGTTGGATTTTTTGATACAGACCGACCGCAAGCCTCTCATTTCCCTGCTAGGCAGTAGAGCACTGGATGACTTGCCACCTCGCCTTCTGAGATTCAGGCTGCAGCTGCTTCGCTTCACGTACAAGATTGAACATGTGCCGGGAAAGAAATTGATCACAGCGGATGCTGTGAGGACAAGCAGTTGGAAGAGGATGTGTGTGTCTCCATCAACTTAATAATGGACTCACTTGCCAGCGTCAGAGCAGAGGTTGATGCAGATCAGGACAGCACAGGACGCAGATGATGTCTGCAAAAGACTGAAAGGCATGGTGCAAACAGGTTGGTCTCTGAGCAGAAAAGCTCAGACACCTACCACAACTGCAGCTGTACTGGCAGTATCAACAGGACCTGCTTGTTGCAGATGGCCTACTGATGAAAGGCGAAAGACTCGTCATCCCAGTCACTATGCAAGAGGACATGCTCAATAAAATACATGAAGGTCACCAAGGCATGACAAAGTGTGTTGCCAGAGCGCAGCAATCCATGCGGTGGCCAGGTCTGACCAAACAGATTAAACAGAGAGTGGAAAACTGTGCAATCTGTGCACGTGAAGCTCACAACGCACCAGAGCCACTGCTGACAACTGCGTTGCCGGAAAGGCCATGGCAGCATGTGGCAGTGGATCTTTTCCAGTGGGACAATGCCATGTACCTTGTGGTTAATGACTACTATTCGCGCTATATAGAAGTGGCTAACCTTACCTCCACCACCACAGCCCATGTGACAGGAAAGTTGAAGTCTATTTTTGCCCGTCATGGAGTCCCATAGACTGTCATCTCAGACAATGGCCCCCAGTTCTCTGCAGCAGAGTTTGCAGCCTTCGCCAGAGACTATGACTTCACACACACAACCAGCAGCCCCCACTACCCTCAAAGTAATGGAGAGGCTGAGAGGGCAGTGAGGGGGAAGATCCACACAAGGCTCTCATGGCCTACAGGGCCTTGACACACGGCTCATCCCCTGCACAGCTGCCAATGGGCCGCAACATCAGGACACCCCTGCTGGTCAGTCAAGAGAAGCTACAACCTGGATGGCCTGAACTCCAGGCTTTCAGAAAGAAGGACCAGGACTTAAAGGTCTCATCTCATCGTTTTTTCATTAATTTTGCAGTGGTCTGTAGTATTGATGAATGCCCTGTGAGCCGGTTTTGGTGAAAAAAATGCTGTCCTGCGTCTGTTTCATGCTGTTCTAGTTTGGTGGGGAAGGTGGGCGGGGAGGAACGACTGGATTTCGCCTCTAGTCATGAATATTAATGACATGCTAATGAATTCACCTCTGATTGGCTAACAGTACTGTGACGCTTCCTCCAGTGCGTCCTCATCCGATTCTGCCTGTGCTATGCTCCATATTCAACTTTACAGTGCTAAAACCTGGCTAAAACTCGAGTCAAAACTGTTGCACAAAATGTCTTCGGAGATACAACTTCATGTGTTTGATCCTAGTATCCGAGTAGGAAGAAGAACCGCTTCCTGATCGTTTGTCGGTGAACGTTGGTTTAATAGAATGGTAACAATTGCCTGTCAGCTTAAAATCTCTCCTAAAAGAGGTAAACGTTTGTGACAATCGTCATCTTGCTTTCAAGTAATAAACAGTTGGAAACGTTTTAAAATAAAGACCTATTTCTTTACACAGTCAAAAGTCTTTGCAATCTTCCTAGTAGATATTTTACTTCACAACACAGGTAAGCAACCTAAATGCAGTTCAGCCACTGACCTAGCCTGCTAATGCTATCGGAATAGATAGTTATGGTTTGAATTCCATGATACTATCATTGAAAGACCACTTGGTCATAGCCCAATATATATATAGATTTAAATGCAAACACACCTACCTAGCTATATTTTGCTGGAATTGTACCAGAATGCCTACAGAAGCAGAGAATGTGTGCTGCAAGACTTCTTAATGAGAATGGCTTTGATAGCCTGATATTGGCAAAGGTTAGCCTACTCAAGTTGTTTTCTGTCACGTATGACAGAAAAAGTAGCCTACTACAGGAATCTTATACTATAGTATTTTGGGACTAAATATTACAGTAATCTTATAGGAATACTATAGTATTTGGACATACTATAGGTACTATAGGACTACTATAGAAAAACTATAGCGGTTACAGGATATTATAGTTATTAGTAGTACTTCTACAGTATGTCCCAATTATTTGTATAATAATTATTCCTATAAGATTACTATAATATTTTGTCCCAAATACTATAAGATTCCTATACTACTTTTTCGTAAGGGGATTGCTCATGTGGTTAGAAAAATGGGCAACACCAGTACCCCTGTTGTCTGTATGACCCTGTACCCAGGATTAGAACCAGTCTGCCTTAGCATAATATACTCCCTTCAAAATGCACTAAACATTCGACTATGACGACTATGGCCCTCTAGTAGGGGGGCCTATGTGTCTAATTTGGGGGCCTGTGGGATTCACATGTTAATTTTTGGAGAGTGTTATATCTTTGTTGTAGGGGTTCTTAAGAGTAAAAAAAAAAACATGTCTCCATTTTTTTTGATGGTTTTGAAGGACCCAAATCAAAGGTCAAATTCAGAAAACATCAAATTTGGTGTTTTGTCCATAAACCTCACATTGCTGGTATTATAGCATAGGGTTTGGTGCCAAAAAGCAAAGATATTCTACAAGGTAGTGTGCAAAAGTGGGCCACATAAACAATACAACATTATAAAACATTTTTAGGCTGATGATTGATCTATTTAACAAGAAATTGTGCCTAAAATTCTAGAAATTGTCTACTTAAAAAAAAAAATACTTCAATATCAATACTATCAATTCATGCCTATTAGTGTGCTTGAGTGTAGGCCTAGCCTGCTCTGTCAGTTCTTGTCTACACCCATTCAGAGCACAAAGTGCAGAGATCTCTGTTAAATCAAGTTTAATAGACTTTTACATAGTACCAGCTGAAGTCTGTAAGGCCTTCCGTAGCCTATGTAAGTGTGAAGAAAAAAAAGGGTAAAGGATCAGATAGACAGACAGGTGTGTGTGTGTGTGTGTGTGTGTAAGAGAGAGAAAGAGAAAGAGAGACACTACCAGCATGGACGGATTATGAACTTTCAGGCCCCTGGGCCCAGATGTATTAAGGGCCCCCTACTAATTGTTGCGGGGGACATTTTTTTACATTTATTTGATGTGATTTCCTGTATTCTGGTGCATTTTGGGGATGGCCAATACTTTTATTCAATCAGATTCATAGCCTATGTGTTGAAATGATGTGTTGATATTGAGGCAATGATTCCATGCAATGGCTTGGGCCCCTGGGCTTGGGCCCGGTAGGCCCGTGCAGTAATCCATCCCTGACTACCAGTGACAGTTGGCTGATGATAGCTGGCAGTGATAGAATTTAGAATATCGAATAACCTGAAGCACATAGTGCTCTGTTCTTCATGGTTGGTGATATTAGTGACCTTCTAGCCTTCTACATTTGAGCAAGCACATTTTCATAGTTCATGGTGGCACAGTCTAGTTAGGTTATATTCTGAGGTGTGTCTTTCTGTTAGTCAGGTGATGGCACACATATTCTAAAAGAAACAGATTTTGGGCTATGTATCCAGTGGCAGATATGTGTGGACTGGTGAATGACCCATCACTAGAGACATATGCCAAATTTCTTGTTTTTGTCCATGAGAGAGTATGGAGATGGGGATCACAGATCAGCCAACGATTACATTGTTACAGTGCAGTTATTTTACAACAGAACTAAGCAGTTTGGCACAGGAACTGCTACAAATCCACCTGTAACAGTGAGCATCTGCAGCATGCTAAGATTCGCTACTAGAAATCATGTGAAGCAGGCAGGACTCAGTGTCTTCAGAAAAGACGTGGTAGACCATCTTCTGAACCTGCAGCAACACCTGCAACTGCATCAAGTCCATCTAGGGACTTTGTACACTTGTTCAGCAGCAGCTGCTGCCAGCATAGATAAGTGCTTCTTCTGTCAGAAGCAGACAAAAGAGTGTCTTCATGAGGTGTCCTCTTTCAATGCAGGCAACCAACCAAGAACTATAAGTAATATTTTGAAGTCAGTGACTTTTAACAGGTAGCCAGTGTAAAGATGCTAGGATGGGGGAAATATGTTCATATTTTTTTTGTGTGTGAGCAGCTGCCTTTTAAATAAGCTGTAAGCTCTTTAGACAGGTATTATTACAGCCAGCATAATAGCATTGCAATAACATTGCAATAGTCTATCCTTGAGATGACAAAACATTAATTTCTCGGCATCTGGTAAGGATAAGGACTTCCTTATCTTTGAAATGTTCCTTAAATGGTAAAATTAAGTTTTGGTGATCTGTTTTATGTGATACATGCCCTGATAGAATTATTTATAATCTAGAGCAAAACATTATCCAGGAAGGGGAGACCAGTCTTAAGAAGGTGAGTACAAATAGGGTTTAGTAGACTAGTTGTAGATTTTGATGAGGAAATTGTGGAGTGGAAGTGAGATCTAATATGTTGTGTATATGTAAATGAATAAAATGTTGTTTGAGGTCTCATCTGTGATCTGATATGAAAGGTAAGATAAACCTTTAGCTTAAAAGGGACAAAAACTGATGAAACTCCTAAAACAAATATACAAAACAGGTCAATTTTTAATAAATAACTTTATTATATTTACATACAGCAGTGGTACTCAAAGTGTGGTCCGCAAGCTATCTCCAGTGTTCCACAAGTAGATGTGGTAAAATATAATAGATGAGTTGTTTGCAATATTGAACCAACTTGTATGTAAATCCAAACAGTTCAGCAACACTGATGTAACCTATGCCAGTTTAAATCATATGAATCCTCTGACACCATAAGCAAGGTGCAAAGACAATAAGCAAGGTGGTTCAGTGAGAAGGCCTATTGTGTAATATACTGTTGAAGTAGGTCTACTGTTTTTTTCTTTTTGCTAGGTGGTCTGTGAAACACTGACAAATAGTAATATTGCAGTCTATTAAAATAATGCAAACACAAAACAAGAACATCCAAACTATGCACAGAATTAACAATGTCCTCTTTTTGCCAGACAATGCAGACATCTGGCCTACAGATCCTTTGTAAGATGGTGCTGGGATTATTTAGGGGAAAAGGTCTGAGTTGTTGTTTCGGCTTGTATTGTCCTGGGGATCCGAAGGGACAACACACAAAACACATTCATTGGCTGTGATGATTCTATTACATTGCTCTTTGATTGCGCTGGGCCATAGGTGGAGCCATCAGGTGTTATTGTGGAGATGTCGCTTTCATCCTCCTCCTCATCTTGATCAACCCGAGGTCTTCTAGCTGGCCTTGGATGAACAGGCTTGATGGCAGTAGAGGTAGCAGGCCCCCATGCCCATGGTGTATCCGAAGTGCTTGTATCAATACTCATACTTTTCATGAAGAATTCTGTTTGGGTACCTAAAGTAAATAAATGTGTATTACTGTCAAGTTACAAGATACTAATAGTACACAGGACATTCACTCTCTCACACAAAACTGTACTGGCACAATGGAAACAAAAATATTTTAGTGACTGCGGTAAGGTGTATGATGTACTAAGTAGCACACCCACAAGAAGACATTCGGTAATATCAATTCTATCTGTTATGCAATTCATGGGTTTCATCAGGTCCATTTACACAGGTGTATTAATCAAGCACCATGCAGTCTGCATTCATAATCGAGGTGCTTGATTTTATACACCTGTGGAAAGTGACCTGAAGAAACCCATGAATTGACTTTCCCAAACATTGATGAGCACATAAGAACCTGTATTAGCCTACTAGAAAAAGACTTCTAGAAACTAACTAGCACAACAAAAAAAGTTAGATCACAAACCTTTGCTTCTAACGTGATGACCTAATGTAGGCTAGAAAGCTGCGTAGCCTGACATGAGGATGTGCTCTGGAAGACATACGAAACACTAAGTAAACAGCAAGTAATCAAACAAAACATCATTGTAGGCCTACAAAGGTCAATGTAATAATGGCAAGAAGACATAAATTAGACTGAAGTGTAAATATGTGAGCTCTAGTGATAGCAACTTAGCCTAATAGTGCACGGGTATTGTGTTTTTGATTTTCCCTGTTTAGACTAGAACAATATCTGTACTTAGTTGAGCATAAGATATTGTTGCTAATATTATTATTTGTGGTTTAACACTTAGGTTAGAAGATTATAGGTTCAACAAGCTAAATCTCTGGGTAGTGTGGTCAGTTTCTTATGAGTGTAACGTTAGCTACACCAGGTAACTGAAGCATTCCGTTCGCGTTATGTAGGCTACAGGCAACAATAGCTTCCAATAGGCCTAATCAATGGAAGTAGCTACACCTGGCGTGTTAGTGGCCTGTAGGCTACGTTCGGGAAAATAGACCATTCCTCTAATGGATTTTACCAGAGCCCTTCCTATTAGACATTCTCTGATTTTACACGTCGCGAACAGAACACTTCAGTTACGTGCCTGGTGTAGCTTCCTGTAATATAGGCTAGCCTAAGCCTAGCTTGTACCAGAGAATGTAGAC
This sequence comes from Alosa pseudoharengus, assembly GCF_046254945.1. Classification (NCBI taxonomy): domain Eukaryota; kingdom Metazoa; phylum Chordata; class Actinopteri; order Clupeiformes; family Clupeidae; genus Alosa; species Alosa pseudoharengus. The sequence goes on from NW_027468587.1 coordinate 26,241,102, forward strand.
GGGCTCTGCTTGTACCCTTTTCATGCATGCTAACGTGAAGAATATGAACATGCTATTTTGTAACAGACGTTAGGTGGAAAAGTTTGTTTGTACTTACAGCCTTTGAGCTGGTGGTCGATCGTCATGACAGTACAGAACCAGGTTTTCAGAACATCGATGCAAAACCACTTTCTAACTGTAGGCAGTGAGTGTGGTCGAAATGATTGGAACACAGAACTAATGTTGCACTACTTCGGTGGTGGTGTTCCAACGATAAATCCGAACCATTTCTTCCTCAACTCTTGTTTCTAAGGCAAGACATGCAACATTGATGTGTTATTGCCACAAATAACACAGGCACGATTTTTTTCCGCCATGTTAGCAACTTGCTGTTAGCTCCTACTAGCTGCAGAGAGACAATCCCCTAGCCGCAAAATCTTCCAGTCTTCCTGTAGGCGGTCACAAGCCAAGGTGGGCGAGGCCATGAATAATCAGTTTCCCTTCGGCGTCATTGGGAAGGGCTCTTTCTGATTCGCTTGTTTTTCCGTGTATTTTCTTTCATTGGCTAATGCGGGCAATGGGGGTAGAAGATAATTTTCACGTGCAGCATGCATATGCAACTTGGAGTGAGCTATAGTATTTCGAAAGTAACAAGTATTAAACGGTTCCTCAGTGAATGAGACCTTTAAAAGAACAACAGGCCTCCTGGTTCAACAAGCGACACAACACAAAGACAAGACAAGAGCTCAGACCAGGACAAAAGGTCTGGGTGAAGAACAAAAAAGAAGCAGGGACTGTCAGTGGTCCAGCTCAGACACCCAGGTCTTACAACATAGACCTGCCCTCAGGAACTCTCAGGAGGAACCGATCTCACATCAGGGTAATTCCAGAGACTACCAGACTAGAGTGGGCCGGACCATAAGACCACCAAACAGACTGAATTTGTAGACTAGATAGAAAGCTGTGGTTTGGTTCACAGGGCAGAATAAACCCTGCACAGCTTGGGGACCCGGGTAGTCTACCCCGACCCCTAGAGAAGAAAGAGTTAAGGTTTGAAAAAAGAAAAAGAATGTCTTAATGGAAAAAAATGTTTATGTGTTGTTCTACAAGATGTTAACTAGGGTATACTGTATGTTTACAGGAGATGTTATGCACTACTGAAAAAAAAACAGTGAGGAAAGGAAAAGTAATGCTGGGGACTCAAATATTTAATGCTCAGGTTAAATATGTTTACTGTTCAAGTTTATCTACAAATACAGTAAAAACCAAAGAAGTTCTTTTTGAGAGTCTGACAAGTAACTAAAGGGGGGAGATGTAGCGAGAGCAGATGTGTACTTGTTGAATAGGGAACATAAGGTGACGGACAGAAAGGAAGTAAGGAGGCTGGTGAATGAACAGTTAATAAAGTGAACTGCAGACTGATAGATGTGTCCCGTCTAGGGATGGGCATAATTAATCGACGATCGATAGTTGATCATTAAGAATTTTGTCGATCACGTTAATTTGTTGTCGATTAAACTAATGCAGGTTGCGTTATATAGTGCGTCTTGAAGCAATTAAATGAATCACTGTGTGGCAGCAATTAAACATTATACCACCTGGGGATAATTTTTGACGCTATAGGCTACTCGGTTACCTACGAGTTTCCATTTTGATTTATGAAGAGTTGACGGTGAAGTGTGGCGTGGGACCATTATCGTTTAAAAAACGATAACGTTAGTTCACTGCAAACACTGCGATGTAATAATTGCCTACCAGTAGGGCTATCAGTGCACAATAGAAGACAATGTTTCGATTTGACTCAATGAAATAAGAGCTATTAATATTTTATATTGTTGGTTGGTTTAATACCTTGTTGTCAATGAAAAGTTGTTGTCCTACACCATGGGTCTCCAACACGTCGCTCTCAAACTCAGACGCTTGCCGTCCCCTTCTGAGCTTGCAGGCTGAAGCAGTAGTCCTAGGGCCCTATCATGACATTCTAAAGTGCATCGTCACTCGTCAAAAGTCTATTCAAATTTAGTAGGATGTCCAGTTCACATTGGGAGGGGTTTCGTTCTCAAAAGTGGAGCGCATGGCGTAACAAGGTGTTCCTAGGCCTTTTAATCAGTCATATGGGTGTGTTTGGGGCGTAACATCATTTTAAACCAATGAGAATGACATCTGTCATTCCCTTTAACGGCGCAACGCGCGATATGTCAAATAAATGCATCGGTATTTTGGCATTCAACGGCGCATTTGAAGGAGGCTGCTTGCAAGACCGTATGGAATAGTCATTCTTAAACCATGCTTTACTAAAATCTAGCATAGCCTTCACGCATTTGCACTCGTCTATTATTTGAACTCATTGGCAAAGTGAAACTAACTTCACCAAGGAGTCAGTCAACGACAAGACAGTTATATGCAGTTACTTTCACTATTGACTGACAATGGGTTACCATCGAAAACATAGGCTGGAAAAAACAACACTTACCCTAATGTTGCTCAAATGACTGAATAAAACAACATTTATCCTGCAGAGGAGTTGCTTATATCTCGTGACAGTGCGTCTTCAGCTGTGCTCCATACGTGTCTCTCGCCTCTCCCCTAATCACTTTTAACCGTCATTACCAATTTGCAAATGATGGTGAATAACTACTCATCATGAGATGTACAGTATTTCGTAATATCTTTATTCTAATTATGTTTCCCATTGTAATCGTGCAATTTGTAATGCTTTGCATGGACGTGCGCTGGTGTGCGTTCATGAATGATAGAAGGATGGTGCGTGCACCTGCCAATATGACTGTTGACATGCGCTCTTAAAATAGCATATGAACAACTCGCCATTGACTTCTGACCAGGTTTAGGTGGTGTATGATAGCGATTTTTAGACAATGCGCCAGGGCCCTCCCTAGGTTGTTAATTGCCACACCCCTGGGCGCAATGCTTAAATTATAAAACGTGCAAAATACCGAATTCAACTTTCCGCGGGTGAATAACGAGTATTGCGCCATGCGCTGGTGGCCCAAAATACAGCCCTTAGGCTACTACATTTAAACACAAGTGTTGCCGCGACTGGAGGCATTCCAGCCTACGAATTTAATAAAGTAAATCATGCAATTCAAACTCAATTTAGGCTACTTGGCTACGCAATAAGGTTTCCATTACAGCACAGCGCAAGTTTTGATTGAATGAAAGCGGCTGCCTTGTCTGGCAATAAACAGTGGGTGAAAATCTCGACTCTTTCAACTACATGAAATGTAATAGTGAGCCATCAAATACCTCCCAGATTTCAGTGCTCATCAGTCCCAAAATTGAGCAATATAATCAAACTGTCCAAAAGTAAATTAAATCCCAAACCAAACGGAAAATCTTCTGCTTTTGATAGCGGTATGCGCTCCAAACGAAACGCATGTCTCAAAATAAAACGCACGTAGAACTAAAGGCCTGCTCAATATAGCCTAAGTTGCGCAGCCTAAGTAAATAAAAAACCCTGGTCATAATTTGAGGATTTACGGCAGTTTTTTTTTTATGAGGCTTTGTTAAATAGCCTAATTAATTGTTATAGGCTAATCTCTCACCCTCTTTCTCGACTCCGTGCCTTGGATAGTTTTGAGTTACATTTTGACAAAACCTGTCAGATCTAAGCATTATTATGTTTTTGGTTAAGTTATTGTTTAACATGATTCTTTTTAATAATTTATTATTTTGGAACAAACGAGGGTCTCTGTTTAAAACGCCGGCTCGCATTCCGCTGCTTTAGAGCAGCGCAGCGCTTAATATCTTCAAGTTTAGCCTAACCGAACGTCCAATTTAACTGCCACAAGTTATTCTTCTTGTGATAAAGATCTCATCGAGGAAAAACACGCTGTATTTTTGTATTTTCATTGCATTTTTTTATTTATAAAAAGTTAAATAAATAATACATTTTAATATAGGCCTAGAAATATTAATGATTAATCGATAGTCGCTTGCTAATTCTCCCGACGATCGACTAAGAAAATTTAATCGAATACCCATCCCTAGTCCCGTCTGGAACTATTTACATAGTACATGAACAGTACATGTTACAACATACATCCACAGATACAATGGCACTTTCAGAGGAGCTGTTTTTGGACCTCTCTCTCTCTCTGTGTGTGTGTGTGTGAGAGAGAGAGAAAATTAACCAGACCCTCCCCTGGTGTGCCAGAAAGAGCGGAGGCTTGGGGAAGCTGAATGGGGGCAGCGCAGCAGGTGGGTGCCACCAGGCTCGGGTCATCCCCAAGGGGGAGGATTTGGCCTTTGATCACCACCTTACACAACACCAGAGGAAGGTCCAGGGCACATACACACACACACACACAAACACATACATTCACGTACACACACACACACACACACACACACACACACAAAAACATACATACACATGCACACACACATACACCCTAACAGAGAGGGACACACACACAAACCCTGTTGCACTTTGATGTGTGGTAAGAGGTAAAGGGAAAAGAGTGTGGACTTTGGATTTGATCTTATATTAAAAGTGCCGTTGGCCGAGTCATGCGTTAGGGACACGACTGGCAAGCTAATGAAAGTGCACTGCAATGAGACAAGACGACATCCTCTCTCTCTCTCACAATCTCACTCTTTCTCTCCATCTGTCTCATATCAGGCACTCTCACTTTCTCTCTCTGTATCTCTTTATCTGTGTCTAACCATCTCTCTATCTCACGGCATCTATTACTCTCTTACTCTTTCTCTACACCTGTCTCACTCTATCAATATTTCTCTTTCTTCCATAGTACCACTTCTTCTTCTCCCTCTCTCTCTCTCACACACTGTTGCCTTTGATCTAATTCAACATGAGTGTTGTTCTTAAACTGACTGTGGGACCTAATACACTTGTCAGAAATCAAAGTCCTATGGCTGACTCTTTTGGTGAAGGAGAGGAGGAGAAATTGGACTTTATTCTGAAGGCCAGTGACACGGGATGCAGAGATCAGTGGATTGGGCCTTTTTTTTATGAAGGCCAGTGAAATGAGAGGCTGATACTGAAATGCTGAATTTCTACTTTGATGTTTGGAATTGCAGAAGTTCAGAGGGATGGGATCAAACTGTGATCAGAGTGAAAGATTAGGTTAGGTCACAAACAACAGTGCTCACAAGCTGCATAATAAATGTGTTCGACCCAAACACACACACACACACACACTAGTCCAATTACTAACAACAAACTGACAAAGACAGTCCATAAAACGTTGTAAATAAACAAACATGTTTAAACAAATGCATATCAATCTACAGCTAAGGTGACAGAAAAACAAGGACCCCCCTACAGCTCTTATAGTTGGCTGGAGATCATGATGTCTCTCAACAGGGTTGTTGGTCTGTTTAACAAATTCTGTTTTCCCTGAAAAACTAAATCTGTCATTCTGTTCACCTGCTCATGGCCTTCATTTGCAATTCCAAAAAATCTAAATCATAATCAAGGGTGTGTTCATTCCACAAGCACAAGCATAAATATATATATATATATATATATAGAAAAATAAAATATATACTTTTCTTCTGCTGGCAGTGCTGTTGCCCTAAACGTCACTGCTAACTCATTTCCCTGAGAGTACCTGCCAAAGCTGCCGTTTGGGTTGGGTGGAACCACGGCACTCGGAGAGGACAGGGGAAGAGAGGGAGAAATTAATTATGCACAGACAATTAAAATGGATCTCCCTGGGAATTTTTCTGTTCATTTTGATATTCTGTTCTGGCATCAAATTGTTTCTGTCACTAACATATTGATTTAATTGTCTTATGTCTCTGTGTTAATTAACAAGGCATAGCAAACATGCCTGGTAACCTTACTGGCAGAGGTAGCCACCTCTGAGAAAGATAGAAGGTGTGTGTGTGTGTGTGTGTGAGTGAGTGTGAGAGAGAGAGAGAGAGACTCAGAGACTCATACACAGTGAAATCCCAGGAGCACCACATCTTCCAGAATCATCAACTGCTGCCAACACTTTGATACAATGATTGTTTCTGACATGTTTCATATTCTTTAAATTCTGTTTACATGCATATTTCCAATAGGGCACACAGGGGAGGCCAGGTCAGGCTCTTGGGTCAGGATTCCCTTTCAATTGAAATGACCAAATTGCCCATAACTAGTTGAATGAAATAATTTCCTTTACCATCAGGAAGACAACAAACTCTGGATGCTGTAAGGGGGGTGCATGAAGCACATTGCAATGGTGTATAAAGCATTCAGCAGGCCTGACCTGGTAGGTGAACTGCTTTACATGAGCAGTCTCTCTCTTTTTCTCTCTCTCTCTCCCTCCTCACTTTTATCTATTCTCGCCAAAATCCCCTTTTTGTCCATCCCTCACCATTGCTTTTTTCTCTTTGACCCTTCTTTGCCTCCTCCTCTTCCATCTCCTCCTCTTCCTTCTCCACTCACCTGCTCCTCCCTCTCTCTCTCTCCATCATTCCTCTCCTCCACTGGCGTGCCACTGGGACTGAACCAGATGGCGTGGACGGCCGCTCAGCACTTTCCAGTGTCTGAAATTAATTGGAGTCTATTTCCACCCGGCCACTGGTCCTCATGCCACCACTGGCATATGCCACCCTGTCACAGGGTGCATGATCGGAAAACTAATGGGCCTGTCACAGGAGAGAGGGGATTCTGGTGTTTTTAAGTGATAAGATAAACTACTCTTAGCCTCTGGAGAATAAGGCCCATGTGTGCATATGTTTCAGGATTTATGTCTGTGTAGCAGGAGCGAGGAGTTACTCCGCTACTATAGTGTGTGTGTGTGTATATTATAATGTTCAGTCTACATCTGTTTGTCTCTCTCTCTCTCCTTGTACAGGAAGTTTGGTTGGAATTTCAGACCCCCTGACTAAGAATGTATCAGTGTGCAGTTACTGTAGCCTATGCTTAAGTGTGTGTGTGTGTGTGTGAGTGAGAGAGAGAGAGGCAGAGAATAATGGTTATTGCTATTATGTATACAGATCAGCCATAACAATATGATCACTGATAGATGAAGTGAATAACACTGATTATTTTGTTATTATGGCACTTGTCAGTGGATGAGATATTAAGTGAACATTTTGTCATCAAAGTTGATGTGTTACAAGTAGGAAAAATAGGCAAGCATAAAGGATTTGAGCGGATCTGGCAAGGGTAAAGTTGTGATGGCTAGATGACTGGGTCAGATCATCTCTCCTACTCTCCTAATCTCTCCTAAAATTGTTGAGAGAATTGCTTTAAAACTTAAACTGTTTACCATGTTGTTAGTCGCTTTGGTTAAAAATGCGTCAGCCAAATGTAATGTACTGTAATGTAATGTAATGTAATCTCTAAAACTGCAGCTCTTGTGGGGTGTTCCCAGTCTGCATTGATCAGTACCAGGCTTGGAATTTCACCATTTTAGGGGCAATTTGGTGGGGGGCACAAAGGCCACATGTCAGGGCACTAAGGCCAAAGTTAACTATACAGTAGTAGGCTATAAAAATTATCAAAGTTGTATTTAGCCTATTCACAGCAGTAGACCTGCATCACTGTATGAAACTTACAAAAACATGAAACATGAACTGTACATAGAACATAGAACTGTAAATCATCTGATCATGTAATATTTACAGATATCTAGGCTATATTTAACATTTATTTTATATTTGGCCTTTTATGAAATCATGTATTGAACAATTTAAGCACAGCTCAGCTTTAAGAAACTCAAATATCCTAGATGCATGCTTAGCATTTTGTGATCATTAAGGCTACTTTCACAAACTCTTAGTCAGCTGTATATCCTCTGATTTTAATATTTACCGATATCTAGGCGATATGTGACATTTATTTTGTATTTGGCCTGTTATGAAATAATTAGAAAAATGTAAACACGTTGTGAAACTTAAAGCCCAAATTTGGAGACATGCATGTCGAAATTTGTACACACCTGCTGTAAACACCCTACTTCACGAAGGGTTCGTGAAGTATTCCACCGAGATGAATGGGTAGGGAGATAGGCGCAGAACCTAGAATTTATGATTTAATGTAATCATATTATTTAATTGTCTCGCGAACTGTTCACTACAGCAATTAGCGGTTAACATCGTTTAAAAGCTGAGAAAAAGCTCTTTCATGTGATGCAATACTTGTGATGTCAGTGTGATGAGTAGGCTACTTTGCGAGTAGTTCAACTGAGAAGAATGGGTGAATTTGGACGCACTTTCTTTCTTGCCGTGTGCTGTCACTTTCTACACTGCGTAAAAGACTAAATTAATTTGCGCTGTGAATGCTAAGATTATTTTGACAGGGCATTGGCTAATAAAATACGCTATTAGTCGGACGCAAACCAGAATATTGAAAAGAAGGGGGCAGCCAGGCCACAGTGGCCTGTAAACCTCTGATTTTCAAAGGGGCATCACCATGGCCGTCGTGAAATTCCTACCCTGATCAGTAGTATCAAAAGTGGTTCAAAGAAGGAAAAGTGGTGAATCAGTGACAGGGTCATGGGTGGCCAAGGCTCACTGATGCACATGAAAATTGAAGGCTTGCCCGTGTGGTCTGATCCAACAGATGAGCTACTGTAGCTCAAATTCCTGAAAAAGTTAAAGCTGGTTCGGATAGAAAGGGATCAGAACATACAGTGCATTGTTTGTTGCATATGGGGCAGACCAGTCAGGGTGCCCATGCTGGCCCCTGTCCACTGCCGAACGTGCAAACATTGGGCACATGAGCATCAGAACTGGACCAGGGAGAAATGCAAGAAGGTGGCCTGGTCTGATGAATCACGGTACGTGTGCATGACTTACCTGGGAAAAACATGGCACTATGGTAAGAAGGCAAACCGGCGAATGCAGTGTGATGCTTTGGGCAATGGTCTGGTGGGAAACCTTGGGTCTTGCCATTCATGCGGGCACATAACATCACCTACGCATTGTTGCAGACCTTGGGCACAACGCTATTTCCTGATGGCAATGGCCTCTTTCAGCAGAATAATGTGCCCTGCCATAAAGCAAAAATGTTTCAGGAATGGTTTGAGGAACACTTCAAGGTGATGACTTGGCCTCCAAATTCCCCAGATCTCAATCCAATTGAGCATCTGTGGGATGTGCTGGACAAACAAGTCTGATCCATGGAGGCCCCACCTCACAACTTATAAGGATCTGTTGTTAACGTCTTGATGCCAGATACCGCAGCACACCTTCAAAGGTCTAGTGGAGTCTATACCATGATGGGTAAGGGAAACACAATATTAGGCAGGTGGTCATAATGTTATGACTGATGGGTGTATATGTGTATGTTTTGTGCAGCTATATGGCTGTTTATGTACAGGTACAGTACATGTATGTGAACAGTCTTTGATGATGATGTGCGCCTTACGCAAGAATTGCTTGCCCTGGATGGCCCCTATGGAGGGGAGTGAGGAATCGGTGATGCATTGGGCAGTTTTCACCACCCTCTGCTGTGCTTTTTGGTCGTGGGCAGAGCAGTTGCCATACCAAACTGTGGCACAGTTGGTGTGGATGCTCTCGATGGTGCAGTGGTAGAAATTCATCAGGATCTGGGGAGACAGGTAGACCTTCTTTAGTCTCATCAGAAAGAAGTATTGAAGGAAGCATATTGTGTAAAAGTAGAGATGAAATACTGTTTTGATGAAATTCTGAAACTGTTCCTTTTTTTTTCATCGAGTTTGTTTTTACCATTTTTGATGTACTTCCTGGTACCTAATTATGAAGACTCACAGAAATTAATAATAAAAAAATTATAATAGTCTCATCAGAAAGAAAAGACGCTGGTGATCCTTCTTGATCAGGGTAGGGGTGTTGACGGTCCAAGAGAGGTCCTCAGAGATGTGGACACCCAGGAACTTGAAGCTGGTGACACACTCGACCTCAGTCCCGTTGATGAGAATGGGTGTGTGTGTGACAGCTTTAGACTTCCTGAAGTCCACAATGAGCTCTTTGGTCTTTTTGGTGTTGAGAGCCAGGTTGTTGTCAGTGCACCACGATGTAAGATGCTGGACCTTCTCCCTGTAGGCCGTTTCATCGATCCTGATGAGCTGCTGATGAGACCAATCACCGTAGTGTCGTCTGCAAACTTGACAATGGTGCTAGAGCCATGTACCTGTTGGTTAGGAAGTCCAGCAGGGACGTGCACAGGAATTTTGAGGGGCAGTTGCTCTGACCTGAAAAAAGCCCCCCCCCCCCCCCCGCAAAAAAAGAGAAACTCACGGGCTATATGAAGGACTGAGAATGACATGGTCTTTATTAAAATATATACTGTATATAGCCTACACAAAGAAGTAAAACACTACCACATATAACATAGAAAAAACATGAAAATCACATGAAAATCTCTACATCAATATCCCTGGTCCACATTTTCCTCACATAGTCTGGAGGCTTGTGACTGCTCCTCATCTTAAATGTAATGTAATTATGAAACATTGCCATTAGTAGGCTAAAATATGAGTTTGATTAATTAATCAATTCGCCTACACAGTGTCAGGTCATCTTTTTCACAGTGCAAAGTCTCTGTCTCACCTGCTGGTTGGCTTTTTCGCAGCCAACCCTGCAGTGATGTGCTGCCCTTTGCTGCCTCCCTGAATTGTCTCTCCCTCTCCTGAATCCGCCTCTTTTCAGTGGGCATCTTGGTTCAAACAATACCCAAAATAGTGATAGAATTTAGGCATTTTGAATAAAATAATTAATGTGATGCATTACTTCCATCATTCATTCTTCTTGGTAAAACAAAATGTGAGAAACTAACTATCAGCAGACATAGCTTAGTTTGCCTAATGCCTACCAAAAAATAGTAGGCTATGTGATAACGGGTTGCTTGTCTGCAAACTATCTGTCTGATTATTTAGGCTAAACGTGGCACACTCAGCCTGGATTTATGATTATTTTAATTCATTTAATAAAACTTGATGATGATGATGATCGTTCGTTTGTTATACATCACAAACTCACCTTTTCCAACAACGTTGAGTTGTCTCACCCGACAACTGCAACAATCTCCCTCTAGGGCCGCTCATGCATGCTCAGCTCAGGCATAGATTTAGGTGCCGGTCGCGTGCAGGCTGCAGCCACGAGTTTGCCCTTCCCCTACTGACTTTCACTTTCGGTGCCCGAATAGAGGTGAATGAGGCTTTGCGATTTTTTTTTTTTATCTAGGCCTACGTAAAATTCTGCATCCATTGTAGCCTACGATTAATTTATTTTCCCCCTCAGAAGGGCAACGTGACTCGAGAAGGGCATATGGGTATGGAGTGAGGATTGTCTCAAAATGATTTAAATATATATAAAAGGATATATATACATATACATACATTTATAAATATCCAAATACAAAATACAAATATAAAAATGTGACATACAAATAAATAAACAAATTTATATAAATAAACGTGTCTTTGTAAATATATTTTCGAGATTTGAAAATAAATATGCTTGACTTTATATGTGGAATCTGCATTCGTGAATCTCCTTTTTGCTTTTATGTCGATGATGTAATTTTGAGACATTCCTACTGTACACCAAGATCCACAACTAAATACCACTAGATTTTAATGCGAAGACACCCTCCACTGAACAACCAGCAGATGGCAGTGTTGTACAACATGTCTGTTATCAACCGATAGTAACTGAATCTTTCTGACGCTGTTTTCCCTAGTTCAGTTCAGTCAAGTGGTCTATGACTAGCAGGATTAACGACATGGAAGACACTGGATTAAATGGATAGGTAAGTAATAACTAGCCAGAACGATTTATTATCGGTTTCGATGTGTAGTGCCGTTTTTAATTTCTTGCTTCGACCTGAAAACACAGTAAACAGTATTTTGCTACCGTTTTGTGTCTTCCGCTGACAAAATAAATAGTTCGCCACACAGATAGAACTTGACAGTTTCAGGTGTTGCGTGGCAACGTCTTACTAGCTTACTTTCCCTTTCAATGAAATTCCATTGCAATAAGCTAACGGAATTCTTGCAGAGGGATATTAAAGACGTTAATCAACCCGTTGCCATTGACAGCGGTGATTATATACTTTGCCGGTGATTTATATAGATTTAACATAGGCCCGAACGTTGGGAAGGCCCATTCATGTGAATGGAACTTTCTGCAGCACTCTGAAGAGCCGTGTAATAAATATATTGAAATCATTTTGAGACAATCCTCACTCCATATATGGGCAGTTGCCCGGGCAACCTGAGCAACCCCCAATGCATGTCTCTGAAGTCCAGAATCCAGTTACAGAGGGATGTATTGATGCCCACTGCCCAGTTCACTGAGTTTGGTGATCAGTTCTGAGGGGATGATGGTGTTAAATGCTGAACTAAAGTCAATGAACAGCATTCTCACATAGCTGTTGCTATTGTCAAGGTGGGACAGGGCAGAGTGAAGTGCTGTAGAGATGGCATCCTCTGTGCTCCTGTTCTGATGGTGAATTGAAAGGGGTCCAGTGAGGGTGGTAAGCAGGTACAGTATGTGTGTTTGTCCACAGGTATGTGTGTTTGTGCAGGTACAGTATGTGTGCTTGTGTGCACACTGCAAAGGTGCCCCGGTCTGAGTGCCTCAACATATTTTCGTCATGACAACCTTGTCTGCAGTCCCAGCTGCCGTCTGTAGCCAACGCACACATCTGGTTAATTACCCTCCCACTTAATCAAGCACATGGAGGAATTCAATTAGCCCCATCCATGGCCTGAGTGGTGCCACACAAAAACCTGTGAAGGGGGCTGAGAGCTCAGGCAGCCAGTGCCAGGCAGATGGGCCTCATTCAGAGCATCACACTCTCTGTTCAAGGTGATGTGCTGACATACTGTATCACAGAGAGCTGCGTCCACACACACACACAGACACGAACACACACACACACAAAAGACCAATGTGTGACACATCATTCACATGCTAATCAGGCTGGCATCCACAGAGTCCTCTGTTTTATTCTATATTCTTTTTTCAGATTTTTATCCATCCTTGGTTTCTCTAATAGGCTCGCTCTATGGGTCTGTTTGCCTGTGCACCAGAAATGGTATGTTATTGTATTCACTAATATAACCAGATGTCATGTCCTGTTGTTGTCAGTGTGGACAGGAGGACAATGAGGTGCTGCGTCTGCTGACGGGGTTTCACCAGAGCTGAAAGCCGAATCCCAAGGATGCACACTTTTTATTTACATTTATTAATTTAGCAGATTCATTTATCCAAAGCTATTACAAAATGAGGAATAGCATTCAAGCTACAATCCAAGTGACAATAATTACTACAACTATAAATACAGTACTACTACCAGAGTATGAGAGTGCACAACACAACTTTTTGGGACTTGGTCTGACGCACCCATCGCTAGCCTAGCTTAGCACAAGTGCCTCGAAATGGCTGGTTCTAATAGCCTACACCTCCCAATAGTGACAAAGGAACTCCAACATTTTCCTATTTACATGCTGTGATTTGTATAGTTACAACGTGTACAAATAACAATGTCAAATGAGACACAGCATACTTGGAATGATGTTTTCATTTAGGCAAAGCACTGCTACTTGGGCGGAGTGATTTGCTGGCAGCACCTGAAAAGCTCCGGTGTTACTTACCCCAAGGAGCAGTGTTTTGCCTATGTATCGACTTATCTAACTCTGGGGAAAACGGTGAATAAGCTAAGGTCCCAAAAAATATGTGTGTTCCCTTAATTACTAGTCAAGTGTATGGAAGGATATTGTGGTAGAAGGATAAGGAGATGGTGGTAGAAGGATAAGGAGGTGGAGGTAGAAGGAAGTGGAGGTAGAAGGAGGTGGAGGTATATAACAATATAGCCTTGTTTCAGCCCAATGCAGATTTCAGTTATGTGGTGCCCTCACTAAGTGAAGCAGGTCAGATATGAAAAAATAAACTAAAGGAAGAGGGCCAGCGAGAGAGGTGGACAGTGCATGAGCCGTCACAAACTTCTTCTGTCAATGCGTCTTGTTAGTGGCGGAGGTGCTTGAACGACGGAATTATTCCTCCTCTTGTCACAGAGCATTTTTTTTTTAAAACAAAATATGGCGAGACTTTAGTTTTAGTCAAAAATCGAATAAATGGGCATCTGATTTCAAATTAAAAAAAAAAAAAAAAAATCATTCAAATGCCTCTCCAAAGATAAATCTTATTCATCCTCTTGTCATGGAGCTTTTGAAAAATGCCGTGGTCCCGTGGCTTTTTGGTTTTGCTCAAAAATAATGTTAGCACATCTCCAGGTTGCTTGTGGGCTTCCGTAGCTGCAGCTGGTGTCCAGATCACAAGCATAAACAGACATTCTGTCTTCATTTTTAAATCGTGAATATACTGGCATTAACATTGTTGTCAGAGAAGCCAGTATTTCATGTTGTAATCTCTGATGACATATGATGTTAACTTGATGAATTACAATACATTTGTTACAAACAGCTCCTATAAAATTTTATCCAAATAGCATTGGTGATAACATATGGACATTATTACAATGTCATAATAATGTCCTTTGAATTAAGAATTTAAAAGGACACTTGTACAGTCTGGTAAGCAAACATGAATGTGGTCTGTAACAACAGAATCAGTTCCACTCTTGCTTAGGAGTCTGTATGCTGACTGGCCATTGGCAAATGAGAGTCCATACTGTAGATCATGGGAATAGTGTAGCAATCAGTGTCATGGTTAGTAATGTCATGTTCCATCAACCTTTTGGAGAAAAGGTCAAGTCAGGGGCTGTTGGGTGCTAAACGCAGACAACTTCCTGTCAGCCGAACATCAGTGAAATATCGATGTTAGCTGTTACGATGTGCTGCCTGTGATTTGCATTCAGTTAGACAGCACACTTTCACAAACACATCTCATCCACAAGGGGGCACCAGCTTGCTTCTTTGGCTTGGTAGCTGTGAGTTAGCTATAAAAGCCATGAAGTGGCTTTAATGGAGAGAACTCAGTTTGGCATGAGGACACATAGATATTAGAAAGCTAGATACCGCATTGTGCTCCCGAACGTACATAAATAGGGTTACATGCTGCTATTCCGACATGCCGCTACTTAGACATTGGCGTCTAATTGTCGAAGTGGCGGCATTAAAGCAACACCAAAGAACTTTTCATCTGTCGCACGTACTATTTGTTTATCCAGCACCGGCTTTGCAAATAACAATGTCCACAGACAAGGTAGAATAAGTTGCATGATTTTATGAAAGTACGATGTATTGCGACATCAGATGCAAGTCAAATTTGTAGTTTCTTATGTCTCATTCCATCGAACTACAGATCCGCTACCCGATGCAGCAAACTTACATAGTGCGGTTATAGCCGATAGAGGGCCGCGAAGCGAATGCAGAAAGTGCCGTTCACCCTGTTACGAGTTGATGAACCACTGAAACGATTTTGGAAACATTATTTTAAGGTACAAAAAACTCTTTGGTGTTGCTTTAACATTAATTTTCAGGTGTCCCACTACTGCAACATTTTTTTTTTCATTGTCGGAGTAGCGGCACTTGACCTTTTTTCAAACGTCCTGCCATTCCGACACGAGGTCATTAACAGTGCCAGGATTTTTCAACGGAGTGGACTTTTGCGAAGTAGGCCTAGGGTGGGCCTTTATTTTTTTTATTCCAATATGGGCAGTATAGCCTAGGCCTACAGTAATCGTCCCAACTTTAAACAACACACGATTTCATCACAGCTCAGACGATTCATGGCAAAAAACAATAAAAGGCTACATTGATAAATAGCAGGGGCATCGACAGGATTGGATTCTATAATAGCTTTAAATAACTTTAACCGAATGAAACCGAAAGGTTAGTCGCGTCTTCAAGAGTGCGCCTCACACACACCAGCTCCGTTGAACATTGTATTTTTCGTGTTTAAGAGCTAAAACAAGTTGATTAGAGAGTCACATTTGAAATGTCAGGTAGTCTAAATTATAGCCTATAGCGCGTGCATCTCAGAGGAAGAGATTTTGGAGAGAGAGAGAAGATTTAACCTAGGTGATGATTATTTGTGTCTGGTGGTAATTAGACTTGAGTATAGATACCTACGAATTGTTTTGAAATAAAAAAAGATAAGACAACAAATGAAATGTGACCCTGCAAGGCGAAACCAGTCGTTTTGGTAAAATTTACAAAATTAAGTTATTGTACTCACACGAACGGCCATAAACTAAACTTTCCAATAATATTCATATCGAGGGTATTGCAAATAGTATTGGGTATTGGATAGTCGCCGACCCTCATTAGATGTGGATATTTGGAGGTTAGGATAGCCTTCAAGAAACAAGGTTATCGCAGTTGCTGTGAGACATACGGCCCTTCTCCAGTCTCCAGTGTTGGGACTGATAGACACTGAACTCTGGGGGTTATTTGAACGTTCGTTGTGAAGTGGTTTACTGTAAAAGGAGCGTCGGATATCCCGCCTGTCTTTGCACAATTATAGGGCCATGATAATGCATGCGCTAGCCTAGAGTCGAGAGAAAGAAGACTAAATAAATATGCAGACATGTTATGTGCAATTCAACAACTGCACGCATGACATATAAAAGATATAGGCCTAGCCTACATTATTGTGTAGTAAATTGAGTTTATCCAACCTGCTGGCAAGCCAAAATGCGTTCCACATGGCTTTATCATTGTCCTCTAAAATGCAATATAAGCAACTTGAATATATCGCACACCCAGTTTGAACACCCTGATGGACACTGATGGGGTTATTTGAACGTTCACTGAAGTGGTTTAGGCTACTTGAGCAAAAATTCCGCCCGTCTTTGCGCAATTGGCCATTGACGGCCATTAATGAATTAATATAGGTGGCCTGCACGCACAGTTTGTTTGATACATGGAGTTTCCGACCGTTTTCCCCTGAGAGCTTAGAGAATAAAATGAGGAGAGCTACCTGTGTTTTACATATAATGTGTAACATTTATTCACATGGCCAGTTCAAAATCACCTAAGGTTTTGACTGAAATGTGTGCCGATATCAATTATTGGGAAAATAGATTGGATGGCGGGTGGATTGTTGATGTAGCTGCAGGTGCAGATGACATGACTACAGCTCATCCATGCATCTAGGATTTTGGAATTTGATAGGATACAGGAACTGAGATAAATTGAAAATGAGGATTGGTAATGTCGGAATAGCGGTACTAAAAAAAGTCGGAGTAGGGGCATGTCTAAATATAGGGATGTCATAATAACGGTATGTCGTAATAGAGGGTTGTCGTAATAACGGGATGTCGTAATAAAGAGTGAACCCCCATAAATAGCACCCCCATCTTGGCGGGGGCAATCAATAACTGGAGGCCAATGGAGAAGCATGTGACTCTTACTGGAAATCAAACAGGTATCTCTGATTGCCAGCAAGTGTTGCCCATAGACAGTAAACGTGTTGCCCCCAGCAATATGGCGGCCGCGTTTACGTATGCCAACTAATAGAACTCAAGCCCAATTCGGTATCTAGCTTTCTAATATCTATGTGAGGACAGGCGTGCTTGGGGCCCACCACCACCTCATGGTTTTCCGCCCTGGAACCTTTGATGGATTTCCCCTTTGTCTTGTTGGATCTATTTTGTGTTCGGGCCCATTTTTTTTTGTTTTGTCTTTGGGGTTTCCTTCCATGAGCATTGTGGTAAGCAGGAGTTACACGTGGGCTGGTCACCTAGAGAAGGCAATGCGCGGGCTGGTCCAGGACTTGGAGGTAAGCTGGTGTCCTCTTGCATTTCATCCACTATTAGTTCGTACACACTGACTAGTCTGCCACATTATTGCACACACTTAGGTTAGGGACTCTGTTCTGGGCAGCACAGCTAATTTCCCTAGACTTAGTTTGAGCTTGTTGCTAGGCCACCTCTTCCTAACATAAGCATTGCACAATGTGCAATTCAAAGAAAACAAACAACTGACCCGGCACCATGAATCGCAGACCAACCATTTGTGCATGCACTGCACCAGACAAGAAATAACAGGAGACAATTTTGTATCTTGCTGCATGAAACACTGTTCTGAAAAGATCCATGGTCCTTGGTCCATGGTTCTGTTATGCCCCCATCAAGACTCTCGCCTTTTCCCCAATAGAGTAATTCTTTTCAAAGCTTCCTCTTTCATGCACACATTCAAGCTCAAATATACATAACAAACATCTCTCTCAGGGACAGATGTACGTACACTTGCGAACGTAGCGTTATCAGCGTCATAGACAAACCGCAGATTGCGAACGCTGTGAGACCCAAGTTTCCGTCGTATTTATCAATCGTTCAATCCTTAGTGTAAACTGCGCCTTTCTCTGTCCATAAACACAATTTACGAACGTCCACAACTGAATGGCAGCGCCTACATACAAGCGCAGTAGAATGAAGTTAACTGATGACAACATTAAAAAGAATCAAACGTTTAGCGATCATGAAATAATACCATACATGATAAGATGTCAACAAGCAGGGAGATAATGAAGATCAGTAGTTCTACTCAAACTACTTGTGCACGTGGGCTATGGAAGATTGGTCAAATCTAGCAAGTAGGAAAGTTTAAGTGAATGACGTGAAAGTAAAAGTAAGACATTCAAGGCCAACAAAAGTTAAAGCTGCAGTAGGCAAGATTTTTTTCACTGAAACCAACACTATGCTCCGACAGAACAACATAAATCAGCCGGTTTTAGAAAAAACCCCGCACTTCTACCTCCACCTAGAGCAGGGGTGTCAAACTCATATTAGGTAGTGGGCCGGATTTGTTGGAATGAGACCTCGTGGAGGGCCGTCATTGGCATGGTCATTATCAGTTTTCTGCATGCGTATATCAGAGTGTTATTTGAGGTTATCACTTATAAGGAAACAAGTACAAATAATGCACTGCTGTCATATTCTGTTCTTTCTATCTTGAAATACCCTACTTCCATGTTAGTTTTTCTGCTTCTTCCTTCCTGAGGATGGTTTGTAGTGCTAGGTTTAATAAATGTATCAATTATCATAGAGATATTGCTTATTACACATTGTTGAATGAAGACAACTGGATGTGAATATCTTTTTTTCTAATTTTCCCTTCCTACCCAAAACATCTGGGGGGCCGTATGAAACCTGCTGGCGGGCCTGATCTGGCCCCCGGGCCTTATGTTTGACACCCCTGACCTAGAGCCTGTTATTTGTTTTACAAAAATACACAGCTCCCGGTTCTTCTGGTCCAATCAGAGCAGAGCTGTGTGAGATCTGTCTGTCAATCACAGTCTGGTGCGCACTGACAAGCACAAACTCGATGAGAGGGTGCTCGGTGGTAGGGGGGGGGGGCATGAGAGTTGTAAACATTCAAAATTTTGGCTAAGTCCCCTCCTTCTGTCAGACTTCCCAACTGCAGCTTTAATGTTGCTTTTGATAGTACAAAGACTTACAAAACTGGTCCTCTAAATAGCGACTCTGTTGTCTTTGAAAGGTTCTCTTATTGACGCATTGACACCTGCTTTTACAAGGCGGAAGTATTTAGGCGCAGAATAGACGTGCGTTTTCAGGAGCAGTCTTTGTACATACCGCGGAATACATAATTAGGCGCTCTTTACTCTTCCCCTCCCTTTCTTTTTACGCTAAGCTCCCACTTTCCCCTGGATCCTCCCATGAATGCATATGCATGACATGAAAAATGCAATCTGCCACTTTCAGCTCCCGCGACAGGCAGTTTGCGCTTTTACATCATTGTGGCCTGTTTGTACATACCCCGCTATGATTTTACATGCAACTTCATGCACCATTTGCTTCAGATATATAAGTGTACACACGTACACGCACAGGCACACACACTCACATACACACACACACAGACAGGGAGAGAGTGAGAGAAAGAGAGAGAAATACACCGGCTACACAAACAAACATACACACACTCATAATATTGTCTGGACCAGGGCTCTTCCTTTCCTTCACCCCCCTAAGAATACACACTCATACTTAAGCAATAAGCCCCAAGAGGCCATTCTATATCGTGAATATAGCACAGCTGAGGGGTGTTGTTAGGCACGAAGTGAAGGAAGCGAAGCTGAGTATAAAGAAAATACAGGAAGTAGCCAGTTACGAGGGGCAGATGTGCGGTCTCCCCTTCAGAGGATGGATTTGCAGCTTGCAAACTTTGAGTGTGTTTTAGAGGTGACAAGTAGAGTAGATCCATTCAGTTCCCAAGAGGTAAAAGGGCCAATCCATTCTCACTGCCATCCTAGACATAAGACAACACAGATTGAATTCAAGGCCTATTCAAAGTCTTAGTCAGAGGCATTCTGGGTAAGAACAGATTGACCCCCTTTTATAATCTTTGAACTGGATATTTTACCTGCTTTCTTTAAGCTACAATTGGCACTTGCACTTGATAGATAGACTCAAGTTGAAACACCCTCTGTCCAACCCAACTATACACTCCTCACACACACATTTTTCTTGGCAGAGAGCTATTACTGATTTGTCAGTAACATTTTGGCCCACAGAGATTGTCCCTGATCTGCGAATAGAGATTGAGGTGATGGCAGAAGATTATTTGTTTATCTTGATTAAGAGTTGTTAGGACAAGTGTTTGGCTGCATCCTAGTTTTCACAAAATAGGAGCCCCAGAGTGTCTTGAAATCACAATCGCACGCACGCGCGCACACACACACACACACACACAGACACACAGACAGACAGACAGAACAAATTTGCATGGTAATCAACACTGTTATATCTCCTGCTACACAAACACAGGTCTGCATTCTGACTTAGGAAGGGAATACAAGGACATTTAGAGCGTAAAACAACCTGAACATTATAAGGCATAATCCTGTTGCTGAGTATTTGTCATTCTCCACATTAAATGGATATACAAATGGTATAAAATCTCTGTCATATTTGACAGATATTGATAGACTGATGTACCCGGTAAGTGGCTGAGGGGGTTTGGAAGGTAACCAAGGGGTCAGAGAATGAAGATGTGAAATGCATGTTAGAAAAGACAAGCCTCAATGGCTTTTTCAGACAGATGGCAGAATCATGTAGTGTGTGCATAGAAGCAGAAGGCGTGTGTGTGTGAGTGTGTGTGTCTGTGTGTGTGTCTGTGTGTTTGAACAGTGTGTATGTGTGAACAGTGTGTATGTGAGTATGTGCGGGTGTGTCTGGGTTAGGTCAAACGTGTGAGAATGACAAAGAGAAAAAATGGAAGGGACCAGAAAGGTTGAATAAAATGAATGAATGAAATGGCAAACGACAAAAACAAACTTGATATAGAAAAAAAACAAGTGAGGTAGACTGTGAGTAAAAGAGACTGACAGAGGGAGAGAAGTGGAAGAGTGGAAGAAAGAGTGAGAGAAAGAGAGCAAAGGAGGAAGAGCTGTGAAGAAAGACAAGTGTAGACAAGTGACTGACAGAGCTGCCCCTAATTAAGGTTAAAAGTGAGAGAGAGAGAGAGAGAGAGAGTGTGTGTGTGTGTGTGAGTGTATGACAGAAGAAGAGCCGTGAAGAGAGACAAGTGAATGATGACTGACAGAGCTGACCCTAATGAAGGTTAATTGCGTCTGATTTGTCTGAACATGTCTCCTGATCGCCACATCAGTGATGGTCAGGGATGGATGACCTCACTAATCCCATAATCCTCCACTGCCCATGATACCACGGATGTGCTCTCTTGAAAGGCTCATTATCATGACGGCATCTGGGGAAATTCTTGCATATATCAATATATCAAGCATCATGCACCATCATTGTTTAAATACTAGGTGTACTTACTAAATCCATTTTGCACCTATTGGCATAGAAATGGAACCATATCTTTATGTGTTCCCTTAATTACTAGTCAATTGTATGGAAGGATATTGTGGTAGAAGGATAAGGAGGTGGAGGTAGAAGGAAGTGGAGGTAGAAGGAGGTTTGAATGATATTGTAACAAACTGCAAGGTTGTCTCAGATTGTTTTTTATTGGTTTCACACCTAAACACACGCACACATAATTCCGGGCCAGACCTGGCCCTTATGCTCCAGCACTAAACATCTATTTGAGGCTGTATCTAAAACACACACTAGTTAGACCCGATTATGAACACTGTAATCAACTATAAACATAAACACGACAGGCAGGACATACAACATTGTTAACCAGCATGGTTTAGAACATGAACATTACACACATGCACACACTGCACAGCATCATGGGAGCACAGTCATAAACAGCTAGGCTCAATTCATTACACAGCCCCCCAGAGACTTAGTCCATGTCCCCTTGACTCAAGTCTTACCCTACGTCAGTCCATGAGCCTGGCTGCGTTGTGGGCGCCCCGCTGTCACGGCGGTGACTTCCGGTGAAAGCTGCACGGTGACCGGTGTTAGAGCCACAGCTCCATTGTTACCAAGTTCCACAGAGTCTGTGTCCAAGTCTCCACAGCTCAGGCCAGGGGTCGATACGGGGCCAGGCTTCACTCATAGCCTGCCGGGCCAACTCGTGTACTCCTTTCAGTCTCTCGCATAGCTGCTTGTAGTATTCCAGCCAGTATTTCCCCGCTCTGTGACTGGCAGTGGGCCCATGACATCGACGGCTACCCGCTCCATGGGAGCCCCGACTGCGTATCGCTGCAGCGGAGCGTGCGAGTGTCGCGTGGGGCCCTTCTTCACTGTGCAGGCGTCACAGCAGTGAACATGCAGTTCAACGTCCAGCCTGCATCCAGGCCAATAGAAGTGGCTTCTCAGCCGACGAAGAGTCTTTGCAATGCCGAAATGAGCCGCCCCCACTGCCCCATGTACATGTTCCAGTACACAGGCTCGTAATCCAGCAGGAACCAGCAACTGGAAAATGTCAGATTGTCTATCGGGAGCTCGCCAGTGTCTATACAACAGTCCTTGACGTGCTACTATTCCCGGCCACTGTGAATAAATCGTTTTGGTCTCTGGATCGAGTGCTGATACATCAGTCCATGGCGGTCGCTGACCGGATTCAATCCATGACCACACTCGGCCGAGTGTGGCGCCCTCCGATTGCGCCTTCCGCAACTCCTCCCTTGACATCACGTCCACCGGCGACTGCTGTCCGTGGCCCCGGCTGCCGCTCTGCAGTGCTGCGTTGTGGCGTGCTGGCTTGTGGCGTTGGGCTGCGGTGCGTTGTCTCCGGTCTCTCGATCACTGTAGCTGGCAGTGGAAGGCGACGAGACGACCTCGGGGTGCTGCTGGCAAGCGTTGATTCTCTCGCTAGCGTAAAGCTGGTGAGCGGCAGCTCTCTTGTTGGCGCGTCGCTGCCGAACGTTGAGTCTCTCGCTGGCGTGCTGCTGGCGAGTGTTGGCTCCCTCGCTGGCGTGCTGTTGGCGAGCGTTGACCCTCTCGATGGTGCGATGCTGGCGAGCGGTGAGCCTCTCGCTGGTCTCTCTCTCTCTGCCAGCGGTGATGCAGCCTGTAGCCGACGAGCGGGCTCCGGTTGAGCCGCGGCCAGGCTCCTCTCCTCCCTCCGGTGGCAGTGCTGGCACTGGTCTGCTGCACACGACTGGACAATCTCCATGTCGTAGTCCTGGAGCGCCTCCAGCCAGCGAGCCAGCTGGCCCTCTGGTTCTTTGAAGTTCAGCAGCCAGGTGAGCGTTGCGTGGTCCGTTCTCAGCAGGAACCGTTTGCCGTAGAGGTAGGTTCGGAAATGGCGCACTGCCACCACCACAGCCAACAGTTCTCTGCGGGTCACGCAGTAATTCTTCTCTGCTCGGTCCAGTGAGCAGCTGAAGTATGCGACCGCCTGCTCACCCTGCTCGCCTGCTTGTGAGAGGACGGCGCCGACGCCCACGTCGCTGGCGTTGGTGTCCAGGATGAACGGCAGTTAAGGGGCAGGGAAAGCGAGCACTGGGGCCTCACATAGTGCCCTCTGCAGCCACCGGAATGCCGCGTCGCACTCTCGTGTCCACTCGAAGAGCTGGCCTTTGTGCGTCATAGATGCAGCGGGCTGGCGACTGAAGCAAAGTCTCAAATGAAGCGCCGGTAATATGACGCCAGGCCCAGAAAGCTCCGCAGCTCAGCACCGTCGCGTGGAACATGCCAACGTCTCACCGTCTCCATCTTAGCTGGGTCGGTGGCTCCGGCAGCCCCCACGACATGGCCCAGGAACCCGGTTTGCCTCCGGAACAGATGGCACTTTTTCGGGTGCAGTTTGAGCCCAGCACCCCGTATGGCGTCGAACACCTTCTCCAGATTTCCTATGGCACCGCTGAAGTCTGTTACATGACACAGGAAGTCGTCCATGTAAACAACGCAGCATGTTCGTGGAATGCCCGCCAGGACACGCTCAATCAGCCGCTCGAGGTTCGCTGGCCCGTTGCATAGGCCGAACGGAAGTACCCGGAACTGCCACAGCCCTTGCCCGATGGTGAACGCTGTCTTTGGCCAAGCTTCCGGGGCTAGCTCAATCTGCCAGTAGCCACTGCGCAAGTCCAGCGAGCTAAACCAGCAGGAGCCGGCAATGCTGTCCAGCGCATCGTCAATGCGGGGGAGCGGGTAGGAGTCTTTACGGGTTACCTGGTTGAGGCACCTGTAGTCAACACAGAACCGCCACGAGTCGTCCTTCTTCCGGATGAGTACAGCCGGCGCAGCCCAGGGACTACTGCTTGGCTCTATCACTCCTGCCACGGCCATTTCCTTGATCTTTTCTTCAGCTGCTTGTCGTTTGTTGTTTGCTTGTCGTGCAGTCCTCATCTCTTGCGGCGAAGATGTCGGTGTACGCTGCTAGTAGCCTCCGCACCTGGCTACCCTGTGCTTCACTCAGCCCCTCATAGCTACGAGTGCAGAGTTCATTTACGGCTTGCCTTGTCTCTACAGAGGGCCGCGCTCTCTGAGCGGAGAGTGGTGTTTGCTCAACCCGCTCTCTTGGCTCCTCCCTGGTGGGCGCGAGCTGAGCAGTGGCGGACTCAGCAAGCGGACTTGGATGAGACCTGTGGTTTTCGCGGGCTTGAGTTTCGCGGGCTTGTGTGGGGAGGGGCGGAGTCTTGGATGACGAGTACTCTTTGCTAGTTCACTTCCTGCTGGCTTGTGTGGAGCGAGTTGAAGAGTTCTTCGTCGCGCCAGCTCTCCGCACTTCATGCTCTGTTTTCCCCGCCGTGTGCAACACTACGCTGCTCGTCCCCAAGTGTAGTGTGAATTTCTCTAGCATGTCCAGGCCGAGAATGCAATCATCCTGAATGCTAGCCAACCAAAGCCGGTGGCTTGCCGTCTCACCGTTGATGCACACGCACACCACTTTTTGTCCATACAGTTCCGCTTGCTCTCCGGTAACTGTTGTGATGCGCGTTTTTGTCTTTTCCCAGCCTCTGGGTCTGGCTACCAGCGTGCTGGGTAAGAGACCAGGGCGCACAAGCGAGATGGTGGAGCCAGTATCGATCAAGGCGCGACACCGAGTCCCGTCTAGCGTACAGTCCACATAGAGTCCTCTTGTTTGGCCGAGCCGGCCCAGCAGTATGCAGTCCATAGCCAGGGAAGTATTAAAACTTGAAGGTGGCATCCCTCCCGCCGTGCCACCTCCCTCTAGTTTGACTGGGGCGCTCGCGTGAGGGGTGCTGGGGCGGGGTAGTACCTCGCAATGCCTTTTTTGAAATCAAAGCTCCGTAAGGTGCACATTTAAATAAAAATAAAATAAAAATAGCCTATAAAATAAAATAGCCCAATCTTTTTCTGAAATAAATATATTTATATGAGAAAAGTAGCGTGCAGTTTCACAGCAGTGCAGAGAGGGGAGCAGTGCAGAGAGCTCGGGTCTGCGGCTTGCGTGGAGCAAGGATCACGGCGCAAATTTGAACTATATCGATATATGCTATATGGTCTAATTCCATATCACATTTTAAAATATATCGATATATCTTTTATATCGATATATCGCCCAGTCCTATCTGCCGGTGGCAGGTCTTCTAATACTTGTAGTGCTTCCCCCTTTCAGAGCCAACGCCACCTGTACGTCCGTTCTCTCCGCCGACCAGCCATTCAGCTCGGCTGCCAGCCAGACCTGCAACAGGTATGTCGCCAGCGGCCTCTCACCATTGTAGCAGGGCAACTTTGGTGTTGGAGTCTCCTCCTGTGGCCGAGGGCGGGCTTCTTCGTCACAGTCACGCTGGAGGCTGGCTCCGTCTGCTGGGCCCAGCAGGTGGCCATGGGCGAGCGCGCTGTCGAAGAGCCGCCTTGGCAGGAAACTCATCATCGCCGGGGTATCGGATGCAGCTTTCTCCTCCCGTCCAGTAGGGGTCGGCATCCCACTTCTGACACCATTGTAACAAACTGCAAGGTTGTCTCAGATTGTTTTTTATTGGTTTCACACCAAAACACACGAACATATAATTCTGGGCCAGACCTGGCCCTTATGCTCCAGCACTTATCATCTATTTGAGGCTGTATCTAAAACACACACTAGTTAGACCCGGTTATGAACACTGTCAAAACACGACAGACAGGACATACAACATTGTCAACCCGCATGGTTTAGAACATGAACATTACACACATACACACACTGCACAGCATCATGGGAGTACAGTCATAAACAGCTAGGCTTAGTTCATTACAATATGTACGAATTAGAGCTGAGAGTTGAATGAATTACAACTGAAAGAAAAAACTCATTACAGCAGGGATTACTTAATTAAAGTCCTTGCCTACACTTTTTAAACATGCTAATGAATAATCTAGATTGTTAGTTTGATTGATCTGGAGCAAAACTTCTCTACAATAGCAGGACGTTCCATAGACAGAATTAGCACCAATAGTTCTAGAGGTCCAGTTCTAGAGGTTCAGTTGCAGGGCGCAAGCTGAAGCTCCATATTAAACAGGCCTGTTTCGGGTGAGTGAAATTGTTCGTCTTCTCCTTGGTGGCCTGTGACCTTGCATCTGTCTCCTTTCATTAGATTCAGTGTGCGTGTGCGTGTGTGTGTGTGTCTGCGTGTGGGTGTGTCTGTGTGTGTGCCTGCATGTGTTTCTATGCACACACTTCTGTAAGACTGCTGACTTGACTCAGACCCCCCACATCCCTGAAACTTCTTCATGTAAACACTGAAATATTTAGGGTGGAAAATAAACATGGGCTGGGCCAGGGCTTTCATTATTGCGAGGCTCATCTGACGGGCGGATTCATTTGGAGATGCAGCGTGAGAGCGGGAGAGCCAAGGCCCCCACTGAGAGATGTCATTTTATTAAAGTGAGGCCACAGCACACAGCTCCCTGCTTGAAACCCCAAGGCAGGGTAAACACTATTAAAAATATCCTCAAATATATCTGAGATAATGAAATAAGTTGCATTTCAGCAGATGTGTGTGTGCTGATGCTTTTGTGTGCATCCCTGTAGGTGTGTTAGTCTATGGTAGTGACTCATTGTCAAATGAGAAAATAAACATTTTGCCATAGGAAGTTTGAAAAGCACTGGTCTATGGGAAAGTGTCATTCATATTTATACTTGCATGCAGATGTGTACAGTTCATTAGTGTAGGAGTTCTATTTACTGTATTTGGCACACAGCTGACACTGATACAAGTTAGCTAGCTTGTTAACTGATGTATTTCTGATGTGTAACTGGCCATGGTGTATATTTGGTAAAGCCATGCTGTAAAAGTCGTTGCTGTGTTTTTATGTATATTTCAGTTCAAGTCAAGTTTATTTATAGCGCATTTCATACACATGTGTTTTACATAAACAAAACCAAACAATAATAACAAATAAAAGCATAGGAGGGCAATATATAGAGAATAAAGAATAGTTCAAATGGTAAAGATCATAATAAAAAGCAAACTGACCCCTGAGGTTTCTGACCCCAAGCACAATATCTTGGATGGCTGATGAGAATGGCAGGTATGTTTATCAGTTATCAGTATGTTTATCAGTACTTATTAACTTAAAGGCACCCTTAAGAGTTTTTGTACCTGAACATGACGTTTCCAAAATCATTTTGATTTGCGAACGTCACTTCTACCATTTTCTGAGAGGCCCTCCATAAGCGATTACCGACCTAGCAACTTTCTGTGTTCGGCAGGGGTGTAGTGGGCGTTGGACGCGGGGGAACGCCGTCCCCCCACTTCTTGGAGCATTGTTTTGAGCATTTTAATAAGCATTTATTAATATAACAAGTGTTGTTACCAGTGGTAACAACGCATCACGCAAACTTCTCCAATTAGGCCTCTTTGTCCTAAAATTCGTTACAAGAATGACCGTCATGCTGTAGCACTCCACCATGCGTAAAGACATTAAAAACTACACCGCTTGTTGTTCCGCGTTACCCGAAAGTAGCTAGAAAACCATAGATTATGCAACTGCCTGTATCCGAATCTAGCAAGCATCTTCATGGCCCTTCGTTTGTGTTTTGCAGAAAGCAGGTAGGCCTACTAGGCTAATCCAGTGGTCAAAATGACACGATAAGCATGTGTGAGTAATAGAGAGATTTTTATCGAGGGAGCTCCAATATAAGTGATAAGGCTATTTAACCATAAGTAATGACCCAACGGTGAACCTGAACAACTTTAGGAAAAACTTACGATTGGTGCAGCTACTTCCAAGCAAACACTTTTCAAATGACTGGCACTTGTCTGCCCAGTGTTCTTTCTGTTATTTTTGTTTTGTTTTATTAACTGTGCACCTCTGCATTTTAATCATTCGCAATGACATTCATATGACGCCCTCTCAAACTGAGCTACAGTGCCCACACAGTGTGTTAAATGCGTGTGAATCCTGCTTGTGCTATTGTTTTTGCCATGGTTTACGTGTGGTAATGAATGAAGCCATACCGCGGCATGTTATGTGTCAAGGAGATTAGACTACGCTAGATTACATAGGCTACTCTACATTATGGTTTGTTTATTGTATGATACAACAAAATGAAAAGCTACAGACCATATTCATATACTTTGGTGGAAAAGTGTAGTTTGGGTGAAGACATTAGGCTACATTTTGAAGCTAATCCATGTCATTTAATTGTTTTGTTTTTTAAATTTGGTTTCATGTTTATGAAAGCTGGTAACAATTTGGCCTTGGCCTTACGCACCGATGTATGTGGAGGTGCGAGTGTGACAGTTTTTGCAATGACGTCATTAAAATAGCGTCCCCCCACTTTCAAAATCCCCACTACACCACTGGTTTTCGGTAAGGAACGCACTATTGCTCACTAATGATTAGCGTATTACACTGTAGCTAATAGTAGGTAACAAAGGTTGGCAAATGACACATTACTGAACTTTATTCAGATTTTATATAAGCTACATCTGTCATCTGTTTTAATGTTGTTTACATCACATTCACTGGTAAAAATGAATCTTGCAAGGGTTGTACGGCATAGACATCCACATTCATTGAAATGTCCGTATGAACCGTTAAAGTCCATAAAGAAACTGGATGAATGTCCACTGCAGCTGTTCTGTTGGGGTTGTCCTTACAGTGTAAAGAATTATAGAATAGATTGAGTAATCTCAATGGGTAAGTATTTGGATTATTTGACATTTATTACACGGCTCTTCACAAGGCAAGTAGAATGCTCCATTGACTTGAATGGCATTTCCCAAAGTTCTAGCAGTCATTATTTCCGAGGAAAGGACCTCTGAAAAAAATAATGGCAATGGAGTTTGTGCTTCTAATTTAGGTATTTCATATCACTACGGAAGGGTTGGAACTTCAAAAGTGAAAGCAGACAGTTGATTCAAGTTCAGCGTGTGTTGTTGCGAACTATTTGTTTCTCAGCAAAAGCCACGATGAAACGGTAACAAATAGGCCATAGCCTAGGCTATGTAGGCTAAAGAGTAATATAGTGGGGAGTTTATTGTGTCGTTTTGGCAAGTAGCCGTGTAATAAGCGGGATAATGTATAGAACGCCGGTCATTATCGGAAAATAGGTCCCTTCAGGGCGGAAAAAGATTCGCCCTGTCGGGACCTATTTCCCGATAATGACAGGCATTCTATACATTATCCCTTACATAATAGCACACTTACACACAATAACCACGATGATGTGCTTTCACTGCTTGGTTTCTCTCTATTTCTCTAACCCCCATAATATGCACATGTCTACACACACACACATGCAAACACACCACTAAGAGAGTGTGTAGCTTTCTCAGGAGGTACATGCAGTGGAGTTGTAAGTGCAGTAAGTGGTTGGTGTTAAAGTAGAGCAGCCACATTATGGGGGACGGGAGTTGGATCTGAATCAAAACAGACAGAGGCTTAACTAGGGGCAGACAGATTGTGGCTATAGGGTGAAGCAAAACCACATTATAACTTTTTAGACTACTCAGATCCAAACGTTCTGTCGTGTTCATATTTGTGCTAACTTATACAGCACCACCACTGAAAACCTGACATGACTCTTACATACTTATAGAGCTACAGTTTGGAAGGAGCAGTCCTGATTCAGTAGTGTAGAACACCCACTATCCCTCATATATCTCACTTTCTCCCACCCCCCCCCCCCCTCTCTCTCTCACACACACACACACCTACATGCACACATATACACACACACACACACCTACATGCACACATATATACACACACACATTACATTGTCTCTCTCACACACACATATTCCCCCTTTCTTTCACAAATTGACTCTGTGTCTCATAGACACACACACACACACACACACACTCGCTCACAAATTAATTCTCTGTCACACTCACGAACGCACGCATGCGCACGCTCGCACACACACACAGGGGCTATTAGCATCACCCGGAGCCTAATTTGGGTCACTCTCATCTAGGCTTCAGATTTGCTGAATGCTTCTGTCTCTCACCTCCTCTGATGAGACGGCTCTCTGCATCTCCCTCTCCTGCCGTCTCCTCCTCCAGATGAAAGAAAAGATGTCAGATGAGATTCTCTGCCATGGGGCATTTGAACAGGGATGGCACACCGGGGTCAGACAGGGAACATGAAATCTGATATCATAGGTCAGGTGGAGACAGATTTAGCTGTCCCATGCAAACAAAAAAGAGATGAATGCCATCAATGGAATGCATAATAATAACACAAAGATATACAGGAGTATTGGGGGCATGTATACAAGTCTGGAATGCATAATAATAACAAAAAGATATACAGGAGTATTGGGGGCGTATATACAAGTCTATGGGTCATTACTGTGACAAACATTGATAAGTGTGAGAGAGTTGCCAGTCATTCTGTCTGTCCTTGGTCTCTATGACAGAATGAACCATGATAATGCTACAAATATCGTACATTGTAACTAGCTACATTAAATCAGCTAACATCAATGTTTATGTTGCCTTGGCGGCTACGCTTGGTGAGCTGATGTTAACAACTGGATGCTTTCGGATCAGATGTTGAATCATCATTGACGTGCTGTTGTGGTACACCAGTTCTGCTTTGAAGTGGACACATGGCATCTTGTCTTCTTTTCTACATTTGAAATGATCCCAAAACTTTGGACATTCTCTGCCTTTTATGGATGGTTTCTTGGCTCTCTGTCATCGCGCCAACTTAATTCTAAATGTGGTGTGCACGTCAGTAATAACAGTCCATGTGAAACAATGATCTCTAAACTAAGCAGGCCACATAAAGCGAGTGATAGGAATTAAACGAAACCTCGAGGCAGATAATATGCCTTGATCATTTTTGTAATAAAATTATTCGAGTTAATTATTCGAGTTTCAGCCCTACTACATTCCATCCAGTAGTTTGCCAGAACTGTGCCACCCTTAATGGCTATGTATAAGTGTAATTAGAGTGTGTACATACAATGGATGGAATAGGGTAGTGCAATTTTTTGTAGGGAGGGGCTGTTGAGGGACAGCCTTGATTGTCTGCCTCCTTGTTATCCCTGTTTACATATACAGTAATTATTTGCTGCTGCTATCAATTGAGCATTGTATAGTTTACATTTATTGAATAATTTAAAATGATACTTTCAATTCTAGCAGAGCCTCTTATTTCACAATTTTTGTATTTGTACTTAAATGGAGATTATGTGCTCTCTGGCCACGTCTGACCACTAGTGAGTCAGGGAGCTAGTGAGTGAGTAGGCCTACATTTATCCACTTTCAGTGCTCCACGGCACTTAACTCAAAAGATACGCATATTTAAAGGTGTACTTAGCGACCGTACAGGAAATCGCATTTGTTTATGTTTATATTTAAATTTGCTAGCAGACATTTATTTTTTTCCCTAGAGAACCTCCAGACAGGGTTTCATTTTTGTTTTTCCCCCACTCTGTTCATCTCCCGTTTTTGGAGCCTGAGCTGTCTACAGAGACCGGGTTTTCACGGAGTGGGCAGCTAGCAGGTCATGAGGAGATGATTGGTGAATGTGACACAAAATGTTATGGGGTTGAAATTGTGGGCTTATTATGTCTGTAGATGAAGATGAAATTATGGGCTTGAAACTGTACCTTCAAGTGTACTGATTTTGTATTACTGGGTATGCCCAACCGATTGGAGGGCTTCTTGGGCCAAATTTGCCAGGGCCGATTTTCTTTGTTCCAGTCCAGCCCTGCTCCCAGCTAAAGTGCGAGAGAAGGGCAACTGTGGTTAAGACACAAAACATGAGGACAGGGACAAAAGCTGAAAATGGAGGCTAATTTCCACCGCTTCGGATTGTGAATTACGGGCGTCCAGGGGAGTATAATTGGATGCTCTTTATGCACTAACGCGAAGCTATTTTCCCCTCGGAAGCCAGGCATGGCATTAGACTTTTATTATTTGCCATTTTCATTTCCCAGGGATGTTTTTTTTTTTGTCTTACAATTATTCTCATTTGTCCATGGCTTAATTGCTTATTTTGAAGTAGAGATGTTGGAATTGATGTTATCTCTCTTTTTTTTTGTCATGAGATGTCTTTTTGAAGCAGTAAATTGGAGAACTCAGAGTTCTTGGCATTAGGTGTTATCACTGAAAAATGATACAATCGTTACATAAACCAACTCCTAGCCAGATCTCACATTGTCTCCCTAATCCAGCCAGAGCAGCACTTGTATGGTTTGTACCCCTCATCTGGTTCACTGGGTTACTCATGTATGCCAGTCCTGCCACCACACCACGCTCAAGACCAAAGGGCAAAAAGGATCAATCAGCCGCTGAATTTTCAGCTACTGACGTGCCGACCCAACACATAAATTAAAGAGACAAAAAAATAGTGAGTGTTTATAGGCCGCTCATGTCTGGGGAAAAGTCATCATTTTTATTGACTCCCCACAGTGGCGCTAACGCCATCAGCAGACAGCACAGGCGTTTCTTTATTGGTTTCAATTTATCTGCTAAAACAGTGGGGCAGTGCCGGCTGTGGATCTCTTAAATAAATCACACACATACACACATGCGCTAGACAGTCAATGCCTGGAGACATGCGGAAATGAAATGCAGTGCCAAGGGCAGATGTGTCTAGTCGAGCAGGAGAAGTAGAAGATGGAGACGGGGGTGGTGGTGGTGGGGGGGGGGGGGGTTCAGGGACAGATGTTTCAGATTGTTAACGGGAGTCTACCAAACATGTTGCCCAGGAGAGGAAATATGCAGTTATGTTCTGCTGCGTGATTCACGAAAGAGGATCTGTTTAGAATGACCTCTCCTCTCATACACAGGCACAGACTGCTTTTTTTGGAAGAATGGGCCCCTTCTTCAATTCAGCGGCGGTGTGTGCTCCCACTCAGTGATTCGGAGGATGCAGATATAATCCTCCCATCCCCTTGGGAGCATTCACATGCAAGCATGTTTCAGCAGTTATGCATGATTGAGAAGTGTACATGTGAACACAATCTGCACACATGGATGCACACACTAGCACACTTGCACATACTGTAAGCATTTAAGCACCTATACAGACTGCTTGCCTACAGAAGGAGGTCATAAAAGTTCAGCGGCCCTGCTGATACACATCTTCCAGGGCTGTTTATATTGTCTTGCTGATGCACGGAGACAATGACTAAGAGTGCAATAATCACTGCGACTGAGAGTGCAATAATCCACACATGCATACAATGAAATGCACCCATACAAATGTTATTAGACACACATACATATACATACACATGCATGAAGATGTAAACATACACACACATACACAGAGAGAGAGAGAGAGAGAGAGACTAAAGCAGGAAGAAAGGGAGTGGTGGAGCATAAATGAAGACACACACATTAATCTAGATCTGCTTTTACTACTCATCTATTTTGCCCCCAATTTTCACTCGCTCTGTTCACTACTCCTACCATCATTCCTTGCGACACATCAATCATGCAGACATGACGGGCATTGACAGGCAGCCATGATGTCTCAGGCTCCTGAAGTATCTCATGTTAATCCTCCATGAGGAGCACTAGCCTCTTAATCAGCCCCGGGAGCAGTGGAGGTCAGGGGAGGGGTGGCGTGACGATTAGCAGAGGCTGTACGCAGAGCTGGGGGGAGTTAAAGAAACAAATTACCGCCCCCTTGAGACAAGCAGCAGATCAATAGTGGCATCAGGATTCAGGAGACACAGAAAACACCTCCCTCGGCCTGTCATTGCTGCGAGTAATAGGAGAAAAAAGAGCTCTGAGCACTTCATCAAACGGCCATCTATCCAGGAGGAGGTACAGAGAGCAAGAGAGAGAGAGAGAGAAAGAGAGCAAGTGTGTGTGAGTGTGTATCTACCTCTCTTAGATACACACACTTTTTTTATTATGGTTAAAAATCAGTCACATACTCAAACGCACATACATCAACCATTCCTCCCATCGTGATACCACAGCACAGGACTGCCCTGATTTCCACAAAAACTCTCTCTCTCACACACGCATGTAATCACAAACACTAAAGAGCCACATTCCACATTCACACACTCCGTATGCTCCTTCTTCCCTTTGCTTTGTCAATTTAGACGTGCAAGTCCCTTCTTCCCTCACATACTTACAATAACAAAGCAAATATGTTCACACAGTTTTACATGTTAGCACACACACACACACACACTCATAGACACATACAAGGTGCAAAGAGACACACCTACATGGGCACATACTGTATGTGTAGGCTACTGCCATCAGAGAGAGAGAGGGAGAGATAGAGAAACAAATCTAAAGGACATTATTTATACATGCAACAACAATCCCAGTTGAAGCACTCCTATAAAGAGATTTGAAGTTTGGCAGGGCTGCCCAGCACTTCGCCAGCAATGACCTGACCGAAGGTAATGCCCAAGAGTGAAGTGTAGCCCTGGGGGACCCTGATACACACCCTGACTGAGCGTTAGCAACAAGAACAACACAGGTTTACTCCAGCAAATACTCTACGTAAACTCAGTCCTTATTTCAAGCAACACTGCAAAGTGCACCCTGGCATTTCTTGACATTCCATTAAACAGACCTGAGCTGTTTCTACAGGGCTATGTGCTCTGATTGTGCTGTGTGCTGTGTGTGTGTGTGTGTGTGACGGAAAGGTATCTGGGGTTGATGGAAATAACAAGGGAGGGCAATGCCAGAGTCACAGTGCCATCTAGTGGTAACGCAGCTAGCAGATGCTCTGAGTGTTTTTAGAATCGCTAAGGGGGCACACAATCACCACCTGTGAATGCAGAGACATGTCCTTATGAAAGACAATTTAATATGCAGGACACATGCATCATTCTGTACCCCCCGCATCACCGAACTAGAAGACTTCAGATTAGCATGTCCTTATGATTGACTAAAGACAAATTATGAGATTACACGTCATATACAGCTGCAGTTTTTATTGATCATGAAGCTTTTCTGTGCTGTTTAACTTGGGATGTATTCAAATTATGAATGTATATAATGAATATATGAATGAATGAATCCACTTGCATTACTTCCATTTTCTATGTAATACATCCCACTATTGCAATTGTGTAGCAGACATGTGGACCATGTGAAGGTAGCCATTCTGCACCAGTGCGCTTACCACACACAGGCAAAGAGACAGGGCATTAGTCGCCTGGTTACTCTGCAGACAGGCCTGTGGTCCTGCAGACAGGCTAATAATCAGTCTGTTTAGCTGAGTTTACTCGTTGCCTTGGTGTGACTTCACCTGGCTGTGAGACAACAGGACGTGACAGGGGGGCCCTGGGAGTGCCGACTGCTGTGCAGCTGGGTTCGCTCATCCTCCACAGCGTTGGCTCCTGAGTGAGGGGAACAGGAGACCTGCCAGAGTGGGCAAATCTAGGCCTGGCTCTGGCTAATAGAGGGGTCCGATTCTGTGCCCAGTGTGACAGTAAAGTAAAGGATACTTTGAGAGATAGCAGCTCTGTTACAGTGGCATCCTCTGTGAGTGAAGGCGAGTGGAAAAGTGGGTGTCCGATACACATCTCTCTATCTCTCTCCCTCTCTCTCTCTCTCTCTCTCTCCCGCTCTCCTCTCCTTTCGTTACCCGCTTGCTTCTGATTGGCTGTTGATTAATTTGGAGAGATAAGACTGCCAACACCTCCTGTGTGTTTTTTAGAGAGGCCAGGCTTTTTTGGAGGTCAAAAAAGATCAATGACGCCTCCTTAGTGTAATCATCAGAGGAATACGATTAGCATATCTTAGTGTTGATTGAGCTGTCTACTAAAGAGAGTGTATGAGAGTGCATGTGTGTGTGTGTGTGTGTGTGTGTGTGTGTGTGTGTGTGTGTGTGTGTGTGTGTGTGTGTGTGTGTGTGAGTGTGTCCGAGAAGGAGATTCAGAGAAAGTGAGAGATACAGAGAGAGGGAATAGGAGGGGTGATTAGCGATTGATTGTCCTGGCTGGCTGTTTTTTAGAGGGGTGGAAAGAGGTAGTCAAGAGAATGCTAATGAAGGTGCAGCATGTGTCCACGCACCCCCAATACGCGCACACACACATACACACCGTCCCCATCGTCTGCAGCACCACTCTCAGCCTCCTTAATTACCTGGGCCGATCTGTGGGTCTGAGGCACGGCAGCCTGGGTGAGGAAACAGCCCCGTAGCCTGTAAACAAGAGGGGCTGTGGGCTGTGCTCTCTGATAACACTGCTCCCTCACAAGCCCTACACTACACTTTCATCTTGCTCTGTCTCCCTATATAACATCCATACTCTCTCTCTGTCTCTCTTTCTCTGTGCCTCCTTCTTTTTATCCCTCTCTCTCTGCCTGAGTTGCTCTGTCTCTCTGTATAAGTCCCATACTCTCTCTGTCCCTCTCTCTCTCTCTGTATGTCTTGCTCTGTCTCTCTGTATAAATCCCATACTTCCTCTCTGTCTCTGTCCCTCTTTCCTCTATTCTCTTGTTCACTTTTCATTCCATTCCCGACTCTTGTCATCCATCTTTTTCTAAGCTCTCGCTCCCTTACATTCTCTCTACTCTTGTATTTCAGCCCCTTTATCTTCTCAGTAGTCTCTTTTGCTCACTCTTGCTCCACCAATTGTAGCTCCCTGCTACTGCTAGTGCTACTATTCCCCCAGTGTTCTCTCTCTCCTGTTTACTCTTTTGGTACTCCTGCACCACTCACTCACTACTCTCTCAAGGGGCTATCACATTGTACAAGGTATGCGCTGCGCTCGCCAGAGCTAGGTTGCTCTTGGTTCATATGGAGAGAAGGCAGAGGCCCCATCTACTCCCTGAGATAGATAGCAGCTCTGCTGATGTGAAATCCACATGTTGCGTGTCATTAGTTTTAATGTGTCCCATTAAGCATGGTGAGAAATGTGAAATTCATAAATATTAATGCGAATGCTCGTCTCCTGTGATGTTGGACTGTGACAGCAGCCAAGACAATGGCATCTGACACGGCCATGGCAGTGTTAGCAACAAAATAAGAGTCTCCTTGAGCGGCGCTTTGAGTGTCATTATGGGGGCTCGAGTCGCACTTGCGGAGGCATTATGTGCCACATCATGACATCCCCTGTGGCAAACTGGCATCTTTTAACAGCGCCATTACCTGCCTATTCATTCACATGCTCTGTGGGTGCAGTCTCATCCTGCTCAGATAATAGCAGTGTGACGGACAGATGTCAGACGAGATTAGATCCCACCATGCAGGAGTAGGATAAAGCTCTGCATTGGATAGATAAATAAATAAACAACTAAATAAATAATGGGATGCTCACCTCTTCACATTTCAAAACGGCAGGCGTGAAATGGAACAGACAACTCAAATGGGAGGAACAGCTCCTGCTAATATCCTCTTTAAAGAGCTGCTTCCTCCAGTAGCTCTAGATTTAGCTCTCACCGAAAGTGTCAGTCTACGAGAAAAAACATACATGCACACACTCTTTCAGTTTTACACACACACTCAAAACACACATATACCCTCTCTTTGTTTGTATACTCTCTCTCTCATACATTCACACACACACGCAGACTCACACACACACACACACACACACAAATAAACAGACAAACACACACACACACACACACACACTGCCAGTGCTGAAGGAGAGGCTGCCAGTGCAGTCTGTTGCTCCAGATCTTGGGCTCCTTGCCTAACATAGGGGGCAAACAGCAGCCCAGAACCTCTCCCAACGAAAGCCTGTGCAGTCTGCCTGTAATCCACTCTCTGAAAGGCTTAGAACCCCTGGCGCCTCCTGCAGTCAGACGATGGCATGGTGCCTCTATGACCCATCCTGGCTGTGGCACCAGAATTGGTGGTTATAGCATTCATTCCTGAGGCCT
Organism: Alosa pseudoharengus; assembly: GCF_046254945.1. Taxonomy (NCBI): domain Eukaryota; kingdom Metazoa; phylum Chordata; class Actinopteri; order Clupeiformes; family Clupeidae; genus Alosa; species Alosa pseudoharengus. Next base: position 26,279,562 of record NW_027468587.1, read on the forward strand.
TTGTCCTTGAGTTTTGGATACTCTCGCCCTGTGTTGACGAGAGCTTAGGGGACAGTTGCGCCCCTCTGCCCTGCCCACTGCCAACTGGCGCCCAGCAACAGTCATGACTGTCACACTCACAGCATGTGCACACACACACACACACACACACACACAAACCAATATACATTCACGTGTAATCCATGCAAACATAGATACATATGGACAGTGGACACACATGATACAAACACCAACACATTCACAGACACTCTTGATTCACACAAGCATACACACAGAAAGATACTTCAACATAAACACACATACTTTTCATGCAAGACACACACACACACACACACATACAGGCACAGAAAAAAAAAACATACTGACACCCACACACATGCACAATTATTCAACTCTACATATACTAATCATGAATATGCACAGTTTAGACACAGAAAACCCACTCAAGCATACCTACAGAGCACAGGCACACAACCCAAGATAGATGACACATGGACAGAAATTCACGTATGCCCACAGGCTTTGTCATCCATCATGTCCCATTCTCTCCCTGTATACAACAGTTCTCCAGCAGTTTTTCAGTAGCTATTAGTATCACAGCTTCTACATCATGCTAGCATGGATAAACAATGCCTGGTCAATTTTAGAGGAATATTCATGAGGGCATTAGTTGTTTGTTATTTGTCTGTGAGTTAAATGGAGACAGAGAGAGGGTGAGAGAGCGAGAAACAGACAGAGTTGATGGGAAAAGAGACAAAGAAAGAGACATAGAGACAGTGACAAAGAGGCAGAGAGATGGACATAAACAGAGAGAAAGAGAGCAGTGGGCTGTAGGTGAGTGTGTAGGATGCTCTGTTCAGGAGTCTGAGCTGCCTTAGAGGTTGGTGATGAGCCCCCTCTGCTGCATTACTCACCTAGACACAGCTGTGTGTGTATGTGTGAGAGAGAGAGAGGGATAGAGAGAAGAGAGAGAGAGAAAGAGAGACAGACAGAGAGTGAGAGAGATAGTTTGTTGGTGTGTGTGTGTCTGTGTGGCAGTCGATACTCCCCCAAACTGAGGTGCAATGGGCCATGTCTGTGTGGTTTGTTTTGTTCTCTGCCTCCTCTCCCTCACTGAGTTTGGTCTGTGTGTAGTGGCTTTGATGGGGGCTCCCTGGTAACGGTGGTTTGTGAAGGGCCAGCTCCGGCATCTGTGGGAAGACAAATGGCCACCTCTTATCCCCCTGACCTTTCTGTTCACTGCTGCTTGACCAGCACTTTTACAACACACATTTTAAGAACACAACTCCTGTGTGTGTGTGTGTGTGTGAGAGTTCAGATATGTAACTCTGAAGATAAAATATATGCCCCTTATATATTCTTGGAAACTTTGTAGTTTGCTTAGTTTTCTTTCTGTGCATGTGTGTGTGTGTGTCTGTTAGCATGCATGCTCTAGTCTGTATATGAATGAAATTTCATTCTGCCTCTCCCTGCAACCATGCGAAATAAAGGAGGCGCACTGGAATCGTTCTCCACGGCCACTCAGGATCAAAGGCATTTGGGATATTGGTTCTTCCTTAATCTAGATACTTAAGACACCATCAAAGCGGGGTGTCTATTGATCTTGTCGTCTTATTGATTGTGTCATTTGCCTATGACAGCCATGTACATCTGAGGCCCCTGTTCTTGTAATGCTGTTTTTGTCTCTCACCCCACTTCCCTGAGCTCCAGTGCCATCGCTAAAGTCTAGTTGGTTCTCTGTGAATGATTAATAGGTGATGTAATTTCACCTCAAGTCAGAAGCTCATAATACCTAACCTTATATTGTAACTTGCAAGAACAGAATGTACAAAAGATTATTTTGTCAATGGATGATGGAATATATCACTGCTGCAAATAGAAATGTTCTTTGTGGAATGTCTGTATTTCTGTGTGTCTCACAATTGGCTCACAAGATCTAATATTTCCATAGAAATAAGTTGGTGGACCATGCCGAAGTCTATCTCCTGTCCATGCACTTTTAATCACCTAATATGAAAAATCAATCAAATTGTATTACAATATCTGATGGATTTAACTGTTTTTTTAGTTCAACATCACTGTGTTTTTGATATTGATAACAAAATAAACAGGCTGTAGAAAGAAGATGTTATGAAGAGTAACCACGCACCCACACCACATCAAAAAACTTCAAGTCACATACGCACCACTGCATTCAGCAGCACTCCGGCAATGTTGAACCGGAGCTAGAGTGCCAGAAATCAACAGAGCACAATGTCTCCATTTGCAACAAGTAGCGATGGTGCAAGTATTCATTTTCATAAAATCCCTTCTTACTAACATAATCAAACCTAGTGAATGCCAAGGCAGTTTATGCTACTTCCTTTAGGAATAAGTTTTCTTGTTCCTTTATTTCAGAATACCACAGACATCTGAAAAAAAATATTGTGTTAGACTGACCAAAACCAAACTGTATGTAAACTGTAAGTTAAAGCCATGAAAAGCCCCAAAAAATATACTTAAAAAAAAAAAAAAAAGGGGGCCTTACAATAAAATAATCGGAGTGTCTATTCGTACCCCTGGTACGAATAGCCTTTGCCACACAACTGGGCTATTCACACCCTGTTACATAACAACAAAAACATGTTGCTCGCGTGCCCAAAAAACATGGCCGACATTCGTTTTTTCGTCAGCAGAAAGTAAAGAATTCTGAACGGTTTCAGCACTAATATCTGTTCAAATTAAAGTTGAGATGGAAAAGTTGTGTTTTATTTTCATAATCTTTGTTCAGTGAACACATACAAACGTCAGTTTGTTAGCTAACAGAAATTTCGTGAATATGACGTTCAGGCCTATAAAGTTTATCTGCAAATCTCAACTTCCATTGAAGTAGATAGTGTAGTGGTCACAGGCAAGGTCTTGCACGCGGGAGACCGGGGTTCGATTCCTGTGTGATACTTTTTGGCGGAGTGAGTGTGCATGTGTACCAACGTCTCTGGAGAGAAGGCGCGCAATTTGAATAAGAAATCGGTTCTCAAACGGAAGTTTTGATTGCAACAATTAAGTAGTTCATGCACCAGGGTGTAAATAGCATGCAGTACTATAAACACCTGGGTACGAATAGCATCCACTTCTAACTGTACATTGATGCAAACAGCATACCTTATACAGAGTGATTACACAGCTGAGCTATTCACACTCTGTTATGTAACATCAAAAAAAACATGTTGCTTGTTTTTAAAAAAAAATATTATTACATTGTGTGATCAATATGGTACTAGGTAGGTACTAATAGAACACATTGCTGTGTGCACCGGGGTACGAATAGCATACATTGATATTTGTACCAGACGAGGTACTAATAGAACACATTGCTGTATGCACCGGGGTACGAATAGCATACATTGATATTTGTACCAGACGGGGTACTAATAGGACACATTGCTGTGTGCACCTGGGTACGAATAGCATACATTGATATTTTTACTAGACGGGGTACTAATAGGACACATTGCTGTGTGCACCGGGGTACGAATAGAATTCACTTCTTATTGCACCACGGTACGAATAGCATACACTGCTAATTGTACCAGGGGTGCAAATAGCCTTACCCTAAAATAATTTATGTTTACATTTAGTGACGTGCACCAACAAGGATTTCTGGGACACTGAAAGACCGGGGTACACAAAACTTCATGGGCATGTAACCCCACATGGATAGCATGGAACCGTCGTTTTTTGTTTTGATCTGTAGCCCCCCCGCTGGACTGGACCCCCCGAAAGGAGGGTAGGGCAGACACAGTTCTCTGTGAATATCTTGAGAACTGTAGGGCCTAGGATGACCATTTTTTCTGCATGTTTGCCTCCAGGGGTCATGTTAACCCATTTCATGTGCACACATGTGCACAAACAGATACACACACACACACACATACATTCACAGTAATCATACGTATGACACATACTCACACAGTAGACATATGTACGCTTGCAGGCACATACGCAGGCACACACACAAGCACGCACACACACACACACACACACCCACACACATAACATAAACATGTACATGCACACAATTCAAGAATTTCTCAGAATTATGAACAGGCAAGATGGAGGTGGGGTTGTATAAAATGAATTTTACATGTGAAATCTATGAACTAATCATGTTTTGGTACTTGTTGTCTAGCAGATACCAGTGAGAATTGAGTGTGGATAATGCAATTTAGTGAGACAGTTAGAATCATATAGGCCTTTCAGCGTGATTTATTTTTGTGGAAAAAATGTGCTGGACTGGGCGGCGGTCACTAGTTTTAATTTGAGTAACCCCTGCATGTTTCTATTCCATATAAATTTTGTGTGAAATCTGGATTTCTTTCGTTTGGCAAAACTGACGTGTTGACTATGCTACAGCCAAGATAGCAAGTACACGTTGGCCCAACGGCATAGCAGCCATTGGCATGACGTTCTTTACTGACTTTGGGCCAACGTCATTTTGTCCGGTCGGGTAACGTTGATGTGACGTTGGTATTCGTCGTCGGGCAGAGTAGCCCATCACACCACATCCGATTTTTAAAGGTCCTCTGTGTAACGTTTTCAGTTGTTTGTTAACAAAATCAACATTTCCCATACATAAATGTGGCCCCATTCATGTTTAATTACCACCACCAACAACTCGAAGCATACCTATTGGCTTAGAAATCCTCATTTACATTTACATAGCGCCGTGTCGACTCGCCGTGTACGTGTGCCATGTTAAAATACCGGTGGCCAGCAAGGGACATAATATGCAAAATACAGCTCAGTCTTTGGCGTCTGCATGCATAGAAAAACATTAGCTTGTTTTAATCTGCCCTACATTCAGCAATGTAAGAAAGTTACCTTTCTTTTAGTGAACACTGTGTACACGAACAATGTTCTCAATGCTCGAGTTCATGTGTAGAGACACTGATGATACTTTGATCAAAGTTTCATGTTGTGTCGAGCCTTCTTAGTGTTTTAAATATAGCGATTTTGACACGATCAAAGTAGTTCCCATTCAAAACTCCATTTGACCCAAAAAACGACAACACGGACAAGCTTGAAAGTGGCTGCAAAGTTAAACTAAAGTTTGACTCGTGTACATTCACAAAAACACCCTAGGGTGCATTTTGGCGAGAGTTACGCTTTCAGAGAGAAGTTTATGCTTCGACGTAGGAGTCCAGAACTTCAGTGTCAGTTTTGATGTGAGACGGCTCCCGTAGTTCTAAACGAGGCAGCGCTTGAGGTTGGTTGCTATATAACTCCTAACCACTAGATGGAAGAATTTCTTACAGAGGGGGACTTTAAAGTGTAGCAACATTTTCTTTTTTTTGGACTTCAAAGAGACTTTGACTTTCATTTGGCAAATTAAACAAGCCTATGAGGAACATTTATAAACCCAGAAATCTTCTAAAAGTATAAGTAAGAATAAGTATATATACTCTTTTGATCCCGTGAGGGAAATTTGGTCTCTGCATTTATCCCAATCTGTGAATTAGTGAAACAGACACAGCACACAGTGTACACATAGTGAGGTGAAGCACACACTAATCCCGGCGCAGTGAGCTGCCTGCATCAACAGCGGTGCTCGGGGAGCAGTGAGGGGTTAGGTGCTTTGCTCAAGGGCACTTCAGCCGTGCCTACTGGTCGGGGCTCGAACCGGCAGCCCTCCGGTTACAGGTCCGAAGTGCTAACCAGGACACGATTACATGCTGCTATTCCGACATGCCGCTACTTAGACATTGGCGTCTAATTGTCAAAGTGGCGGCATTAACATTAATTTTCAGGCGTCCCATTACTGCAACATTTTTTTTTTCATTGTCGGAGTAGCGGCACTTTACCTTTTTTCAAACGTCCTGCCATTCCGACACGAGGTCATTAACAGTACCATAGCCAGGATTTTTCAACGGAGTGGACTTTTGCGAAGTAGGCCTAGGGTGGGCCTTTATTTTTTTTTTTCAATATGGGCAGTATAGCCTAGGCCTACAGTAATCGTCCCAACTTTAAACCACACACGATTTCATCACAGCTCAGACGATTCATTGCAAAAAAACAATAAAAGGCTACATTGATAAATAGCAGGGGCATCGACAGGATAGGATTCTATAATAGCCTACGCACAAGAACTTTAACCGAATGAAACCGAAAGGTTAGTCGCGTCTTTAAGAGTGCCCCTCACACACACCAGCTCCGTAGAACATTGTATTTTTCGTGTTTAAGAGCTAAAACAAGTTGATTAGAGAGTCACATTTGAAATGTCGGGTAGTCTAAATTATAGCCTATAGCGCGTGCATCTCAGAGGAAGAGATTTTGGAGAGAGAGAGAAGATTTAACCTAGGTGATGATTATTTGTGTCTGGTGGTAATTAGACTTGAGTATAGATACCTACAAATTGTTTTGAATAAAAAAAGATAAGACAACAAATGAAATGTGACCCTGCAAGGCGAAACCAGTCGTTTTGGTAAAATTTACAAAATTAAGTTATTGTACTCACACGAACGGCCATAAACTAAACTTTCCAATAATATGCATATCGAGGGTATTGCAAATAGTATTGGGTATTGGATAGTCGCCGACCCTCATTATATCCCGCCTGTCTTTGCACAATTATAGGGCCATGATAATGCATGCGCTAGCCTAGAGTCGAGAGAAAGAAGACTAAATAAATATGCAGACATGTTATGTGCAATTCAACAACTGCACGCATGACATATAAAAGATATAGCCTAGGCCTAGTCTACATTATTGTGTAGTAAATTGAGTTTATCCAACCTGCTGGCAAGCCAAAATGCGTTGCACATGGCTTTATCATTGTCCTCTAAAATGCAATATAAGCAACTTGAATATATCGCACACCCAGTTTGAACACCCTGATGAACACTGAACTCTGGGGGTTATTTGAACGTTCACTGAAGTGGTTTAGGGTACTGGAGCAAGAATTCCGCCCGTCTTTGCGCAATTGGCCATTGATTGACGGCCATTAATGAATTAATATAGGTGGCCTGCACGCAGACAGTTTGTTTGATGCATGGAGTTTCCGACCGTTTTCCCCTGAGAGCTTAGAGAATAAAATGAGGAGAGCTACCTGTGTTTTACATATAATGTGTAACATTTATTCACATGGCCAGTTCAAAATCACCTAAGGTCTTGACTGAAATGTGTGCCGATATCAATTATTGGGAAAAACATTGTTTGGAGTGGATGGCGGTTGGATTGTTGATGTAGCTGCAGGTGTAGATGACATGACTACAGCTCATCCATGCGTCTAGGATGTTGGAATTTGATAGGATACAGGAACTGAGATAAATTGAAAAGTCGGAGTAGGGGCATGTCTAAATAGAGGCATGTCATAATAACGGTATGTCGTAATAGAGGGTTGTCGTAATAACGGGATGTCAAAATAAAGAGTGAACCCCCCAGGCAACGGCTGCCCCCAAAAGTAGGCTATGCCTATGCCAGGAAGACAACATGCGGCCGCTTTGTTTCCAGTGGTGCGTTAACTGTGTTGTAACAGCATCCTCTGTTATATTCTGCTCCTAAATAAAATCTATAATTTTTAATAGCCAAAGTTTGTTTTGAGGTAATGCTATTTATTCATTTACTAGTTTTGTTCAAGAGTGAAGAAAATCACAAGATCAAACTTGCAATCGATTTAAAACCATGATCATTGTTGTAAATGTATGTTTTCATTATTCTCCAATTAGGCAACTATCTATTTTTTTTTTCTGTCAATGTTACATTTTATGACTTTCAATAAAAATCCTGTTGATGGTGCTTGTAAATCGAACAGAAGTCCTCTATCCTCCCCTTAATTTTACGACAAATATCCTCTTTTCGTCGATCTATTGTTTTGGTCTACTTTTTTACCTCATGCACGAGCAGACATGCAGCTGACTTAAGCCTCGCTTGAATAAACGAAGGCAAGATGCAGCTAACTTGAGTTGATAGCTTTAGCCCAAAGTGAAAGTCTACACTAGTTCAAACCAGGCTATTTCTGTTAAGCGCCCCCTTCATTAGCGACCCAGACAGCATTTACATCTGTGCCAGATCCGTTTTTGAATCGGCAGATTCGCGCAGCAGTCGCACTCACTATGCAGATCTGCACCAACTTTGCGCCAGACTTGTCTGTAGCTTCTGACTGTGACAGTCCATCCAGCGGGTGCGGCGCCTATCCGGGGCAGCTTCGCAGACCAGACGCGCCACAACTGAATTGAGTCCGCCCGGCGGGTGTGGGCCAGATCCTCAGGAGCTGCGCAGACCTGACGCGCCACAACTAACGGACCACTTTTCCCCCACATAAACCTGCAACTGCAACTACGTTATGTGATTATGCAGAGTGGAAGACAGGCTGCACCATCTTTGTGATTATTGGTAAGTACATTATACAAGTATCATTTTAAATGTAAACTGGTGTTGATGTCATTTTAGTCTGCTAAATATTTAGGCCTGTTCTGTATTAAACATGAAAGTTTACAAACTTAGTTTACTCTGAAATTCTGACAACCTGAAACGTGCCAGACAATAGAGGGTGACAATTTTTCGGGACTCCCGCGGGTCACGGTATTCCCGCGGGTTTCCCGCAGTACGGGAGTAAATTTCACTGTTGGTAACGTGATTGGGACGGGACAGGAAATAATAAACGGGAGCTGGCGGGAAGCCAGAGATTATTAACTTAAAAAATGACGCTGCAATGCAGTGAGTGCGCCCAAAGACGTGAGGCATTTCGTTTTAGAAAAGAGAACCAATTACAACCCACAATACGTTTGTTGTTGATTGGTAGCCTATCAGAGCAAGACAAGCAGCTGCCCTGTTCACAATCAATCAGCTTCAGCGATAGGCCCTAAGGCAAAATGGATGCAAAGAAACAGTTACAGGCGAAAGTATCAGCAAAGGACAACTCTATTCAATTGCACGAGCTGTCCGGGAAAGCGATTCTCGTTGAGTTTAATGTGTCATGCAATGTTGGGGCATGACACCTTGACGATCGCATTCCTCAATATATTTATCGCATAACCCTGGCGGAACACAAAAAATTGTTTTGTTTACTCATAGCAACGTTGCTATGCTTCGCTGGTTTAACGTGATGAGAACGGTGCAAATTTAACTGATGGGATGAGATCTAACTATGAAATGATTTAAGCATAGCCTACAGCAAAGTACTGTAAAATATGTAATTTTAATATAGCCCAAAATGATCGGCTATTAAAGAAAAGTTAGACAAGGCTTTCTGCCCTACCAAAATGTATGGTCACCGCACGCTACTGTAGCCTAACAGTCGGATAACTTTAGACATCAACATAGGGAGCGGGACGGGATTCGGGAGTCTTTCTCTCGGGATTTTGCGGGACAGAATTTTTTTGGGGGGGCTGTCACGTGATCGGGATATGACGGGAGTATTTGTGCGGGCTCGGGATGGGACGGGAGTGAAAATTGCTTCCCGTGTCACCCTCTACCAGACAAGCTGGGTATTAGCTACGGTTAGCTTGTAGTCTAGGTTCTTTTAAACATGCATCCACAACTATGTGAACATGAGCTTTAAGGCTAAATTGGTGAGCTTTGCTTATTATTCACCAAAATCGCTTAATATCGTGTCCTTGTGTGTTAGCTACAAATTCGTAGCCATTTGTCTGTAGCTAGCCTTGCTGCTAGTAGCACTGCAGGTAGCTTTAGACGGCCAGTGTTTTTTAAGCCTGTTTAAAATGGATTTAGAGTGGAAAAACTGGGCTGTAAAGCCTTTTATCGAAGGTCCACAAGAATTGTCGCTGTCCTCCAGTTTATCCGGTTTGGGATGCAATGCGTTGTTGGCATACTATAACGTTACTGTTATAAAATAAATAATATTTGGATGTTGAATCTAATATTTACTCTTTTTTTCTTTGCTTTGTGTGCTTTTTGTACGTCTCACAGGAGCAGTGAGGAAGAATCGCAGGTTGATGCCTAACTTTAACGTTAGTCCATTGGGCTAGTTTTTGCCCTGGTCCTCTGACATCCATCCGTGAACGGCGCTGCTATTCACCGTCTGCTCGAAAATATTTCTCAGGACAGCTAGCCTCTGCGAGAGATCTACCAAGGAACTGCTGCTGACCTGCGAGCTGCCATGATAGCAGCCTGCCCTGCAGTCTGGATTGAGTAGCCTAGCTAACGTCGAAGAACTCTCACGAAACAACAAACTGTCGCTGTCAAAGTCCACCGACCTGCTGATCTGCAGGATCGCCCAACTGTTCTGTGCTTTCAGTGCTCCCCAGACTGCCAGTAATCTTCCTCCGACACAGCTGAGCGCCGTCGTCATCATCATCGGGACATCAGCCGGTTAGATGCAACGGACTATGTTAACATGAAATTTTCTTTCAGTGCGTTTAGCGGAGTTTGTTTATCAACATAAGCCTTATATTTCACATATTGGTTTGTGTTATGTTGTAGGCCTAGGCCTAAACTTAGGCTAGCGGACACAGCGTTCTCTTTTGCCTTTTTAAAATAAAAAACTATTTTGAAAATTACAAATTGTGTGGGTCTTTGTCTGATAGCTTAAATATGAATCACAGACCAGGGCCAGATGAGCCCCAGATGTAGAATATGAGTCTGGGCCAGATCCGCACCAAATGCCATGGCAATATTAACTGTACTGGGCCAGTTCTGGCCCAGATCTGTCTCTGATCCGTAATTCCAACCTGTTCCGGTATTGGAAGAAATGACCCCGGGGCAGGTCCGTTTAGAGGATCTGCGCCAAATGCTAATGAAGATCTGGACCAAATCTGGCCCAAATATATTTTGCTGTCTGGGGAGGTTGATGGAATACCCCTATGGAATGTTTTGGTGTTTTTGTGTTTGTGGACAGGAATGGGGCATATTGTCATCTAGCGTAGCGGAGTAAGACATTCGTGCTTTGGTCAAAATAAGCGATTTCCTTCAGCCCATATAAACATGGATAATGACATTAGTCCAGTCAAATCCCCTAGCTATAACTGTAGCTTGACTTAACTGCATGTAAGCGTACTGACTGTATAAGTGTCTGTCTGGGTGTTTTTGCTCAGTCAACCTTAAGGCCTCCACGATCAACATAATGGTACAGGCAGCCAGTCCCTGGTCCAGAAAGCCCCAGTCATTCAGTCCGTCTGCAGTCTCCTAAATTCATGCCATATCTCCGAAAAACTTCAAAGAGAGAGAAAGGGAGTGGTGAGAGGATATGGATGGAGTGGTATGGGTTGGGTGGGGGGTGAAGGGGCTGTTGGGGGGATTTTTTAATTTCAGATAAGGCCCCCCAAGCTGGATAGGAACTGGAATTGTTTAAAAAAAAGTCTTAATCAACGTGACCGCCTGAATTGTAGAGTGAAGAAATCATCTGAAGACTTCTGCTGTCTTCCACCCTTTATATTGTTTTTCTCCCCATCTGGTAAGGGGAAGAGATGTGTGTAGTGGATGGTAGGATGGTTATAGAATCAGAATTAAAAGACTCTGCTGATGGAAGGAAAGGAACAAAGACAAAGAAAGCTTCCCTGCACAGACACTGTGGCCGGTAGAGACCTCAGACAAGCTCAGAGCGAGACCGTCTCAGTGGAGACTATCGATTTTACCTTCTTTGTTATGGCTCCATCATTATCAGGTACAGATAACATCTCCTCAAGCAGCCAACTGTTGTCCTGAAAAGCAATAAAGTGATGGGGACATAGCGAGAGATTATAGGATTTCAATTGGAGGCTGTGTGTGGAGGTGCGTTTGTACATACTCAAAATAAACCTGCAATGGTAAATGCAGTTCAGTAACATCACCAAGATTACACACAAAGCCATACAAATGAACTTGCCATGAAGGCAAATGGCCCTTATCAAGCCAGGCCTGGACCCATTACAGTAGGGGCTGTTTTTTTTTTACTATGGTATCGACTTATGGAGAATCAAACACTTAATTTCTGGTATTGTGACATCCCTGCCTTGGCCCACTGCCTACTCCTCTCACAGACTAAACAACATCCATGGTCTCCCTCGTGCCCTTCCTGCTGCGGATGAGAACACTCACCTTATGTCGGATTTGACACATATTCTACAGTAGGTAAATTTAAAAAAAGTTTGGTTTCATTTTTACCTTTCGCCCACACAATTTTTTGAAGCCCTAAAACTTTTTTTGACAACATAGCCCACACTCTAACCTACATGAAAAGGACATCACAAAGAGTCAGGGATGGATGTAGGCCTACAAAGAAAGCGCTAATACCGAGTTTTTCTATGCGCAGAAAGTGTACACTGTGCTTTGCCATAGTAGCTGCTTTCAGACACGTCCTCCACAGTATATGCAGAGCTTTGTCATACGAAGGTCCGACCCTTCAGGGTATTCAGATATGATGCTAACATGCTGACATTATGCGGTCATATGTGTGAACAACATCAACACACATTAACAGAATCTCTGTGTGGTTGAACAGGTTGAACGTGATTGAACACACACATGGACATAATCTCCACATATTCTTCGCTTCGTTCAGACACAAGCTCATTTACATAATGTCCGTCAAAATACTATGAGGGGAGTAGTGTAACAGCCAGCTAAATTCAGAATTCCAAATGGCCGGTTGTGTGTGTCACAGCTGATGTAACACATTCTGGGATATTCAATTTACCAAGTCACCTCCCGGTGCATACTCACTTTAAATGTGAACTAGAGGGTGACAATTTTTCGGGACTCCCGCGGGTCACGGTATTCCCGCGGGTTTCCCGCAGTACGGGAGTAAATTTCACTGTTGGTAACGTGATTGGGACGGGACAGGAAATAATAAACGGGAGCTGGCGGGAAGCCAGAGATTATTAACTTAAAAAATGACGCTGCAATGCAGTGAGTGCGCCCAAAGACGTGAGGCATTTCGTTTTAGAAAAGAGAACCAATTACAACCCACAATACGTTTGTTGTTGATTGGTAGCCTATCAGAGCAAGACAAGCAGCTGCCCTGTTCACAATCAATCAGCTTCAGCGATAGGCCCTAAGGCAAAATGGATGCAAAGAAACAGTTACAGGCGAAAGTATCAGCAAAGGACAACTCTATTCAATTGCACGAGCTGTCCGGGAAAGCGATTCTCGTTGAGTTTAATGTGTCATGCAATGTTGGGGCATGACACCTTGACGATCGCATTCCTCAATATATTTATCGCATAACCCTGGCGGAACACAAAAAATTGTTTTGTTTACTCATAGCAACGTTGCTATGCTTCGCTGGTTTAACGTGATGAGAACGGTGCAAATTTAACTGATGGGATGAGATCTAACTATGAAATGATTTAAGCATAGCCTACAGCAAAGTACTGTAAAATATGTAATTTTAATATAGCCCAAAATGATCGGCTATTAAAGAAAAGTTAGACAAGGCTTTCTGCCCTACCAAAATGTATGGTCACCGCACGCTACTGTAGCCTAACAGTCGGATAACTTTAGACATCAACATAGGGAGCGGGACGGGATTCGGGAGTCTTTCTCTCGGGATTTTGCGGGACAGAATTTTTTTGGGGGGGCTGTCACGTGATCGGGATATGACGGGAGTATTTGTGCGGGCTCGGGATGGGACGGGAGTGAAAATTGCTTCCCGTGTCACCCTCTAATGTGAACTTGTGAATTGGAACAGTACTTCGGCAGTGATTAATGACGTTTCATAACGGTTCTCAAGTTCATGAGAACACAAGAATAGAAAAGAACGCATATTGAGAAACGGCCATGGTCTCTGCAACAGGTTGCTTGGTAAAAAGTTGTAGTTTAATGAACTCCTTTTAGTACTCAGACTTGGTCCTCAGATATGTATTTTTTCCCCCTAGTTATTTTCTCCTTGTGCTTTGATAATGGGATTTAGTACCCAACATATTTTAAGCCATGTTCAGCATAGTTTGCCATCCTGTTGGATGAGCCTGGACACCTCATTTGAGCCTTGCCACATTTATTGCAATTTTCAGTAGCTGTTGTTGCAGTTACAGACGAAACATGTTTTTGTGCACTTTCACGATAGTTAAGTACCTTTCACGATAGTAGTGTACCTTTAACACTAAACGTTTTATTCCATTCACACTTTCAAGGTAAAATAGAAACACTCATATATATACCGGTATGTCAACACAACTAAGGGACCGTTCGGTATATGGGTATTTCCCAGAATTGGGGCCTATTTCTGTCCAGAGGGTGTAATTCTATTAAAAACACATTAAATCTAATAATGTTTAGCACCACTAATTAGTATAAAGAAAAACAAGCCTAGACTTTTTTAATGGTTGCTCCTACTAATGATTTAGACACATTTTATTGGTGTTTTATGGTACAATATCAGTGTTTTGGTGTTGTCCGCAACCAGAGTTTTCACATATTGTGCCATATCTCAAACATTATTTATCAAAAATTAATTTAAAAAATCATGCATATGAATTAAATGTTATCTGAACTAATGAACTGCATGCACACATTATGCATATATATGCATTTCCTGCTTTATTTTGCTTAATGTTTACCTGTCCCATGGTTTAGCCGTCATTACCAGCACACTCTACATAAAAGCACTTTGCTACTGTTTTTTCATCAAAAAAATATTTGGTAACCATGGTCACCTAATATCACAGTGGAATACATGGGTGTCAAGCAGAAAGATTGATGCCTTGATGTCCAGAAACATAAGAAAATCTACTCTTTATCCCTCGTTTTGGGCATGTACACTTATTATGTGTCATTACCATACGCATTGTATTTCTGTATTTTTGAATATTTCTGAAATTTTACAATTATTTTAATAGTTTAAATGATGTACATTACATGTAGAAAGCTAGCTACACTTGCATGGTGATCATTTTTGCTTCTCAGGGTAGTTTTTCTGTTTAAATGTCATCACCAACACAGTCATTACCAGCACATTATAGCTTGCAATGTAATGGTAATGACGACTGTGTTGGTGATGACATTTTTGCAGATACATTTAAAGTACTCTTTTTAAAAGAAATAAGTTTTTTTTTTCACAAAGTCAGTTCAACTTGGGTTTCTAAATTATAAACATTTAATTGCAATAGATTACGATCAGTGATTTGTCATCACCACAACAAATGTCATTACCAGAACTGCAATGTCATCACCATCACCATGCATATTTTTGCCAATAGATTATGTATAAATTACAATAAATTACATTAATTAGATATTTTTGACAATGTTGGACAGTCTAAATTGCCACTGGATGAAAACAGATATGATATATGGCATTTATTTCAAATAAATGAAATTCCAAGCCAGGGTCTAGTGAAAAAATCAAAAAATAAGATACTTAAACGACTATAATTCACAATTCTAATAAGTTCAAGATAAAATAGACTTCATGTGAAACCATAATTGATCATTGATTGATCATTGATTGACCATTTCATCTTTAAAATGTACATATTAGATGATGTGATGGTAATGACATTTACCTGAAAAAATCATAAATTCCCTTATATTGTGGTCTCAACCAAGTTCACAAGGTTACTCCTATCAAAATGACTGATAACTTGATGCATACCAATTAGTAAAATTTTGAATTTTATTTTTCAAAATTTCAGTAACCCAAATAGGCCCGAAACCTGAGAAATGCCCATTTATGGAATGGACCACCGGAATAGGGGAGGGTCATGTCTTTTTATTCTTTGTTGAGGGGAGGGTCACCCAACTTTTTTTAGTCTAGGAGGGAGGGTTACCCAACTTTTGTATTCATGAAAACAGCAACATTTGGGCCGTCGCCCAGGGCCTCTGATGGATCTTGCACCTGGCCAAAGATGACATTAAGCGTTTATTCTTCATTAACGCCTAGCCTAAGCAAAAAGTTTAACGTAGCTTACTGTCCTAAAACAACGATCAGTGATCACCAAATGTCTCTCATATTGCTCCTCATAGTCACTAAGAACCTTCAAAAAATTTAGCATTAAGTCATTCGGCCTATGAACTTTAGGCTACCTGACGTGACAGGATGTTTCTGCAATCTCCTTCGCTGAGGCTATAGAAAAGGCTTAACGTCCCAAAACAACGATCAATGATTAAATTCCTCCAAATGATCTAATTGCTCCTCTTAACCATCTATAAAAATCTAGCCCGAAGTTTTTTTTCTTTTTGAGCACGTCTGAATCCCAAGACATAGCCTAGGCTACGCACTGGACCAATAATTCCAAAGGGGATACTACACTTAAAACGTAAAAAGATTGAACGAACCTTCCCGAACTTTGAAATTGCGATCAGTAACTGGCATCAGGTGAACGAAGCTTTTCTAAGTCAAATAGGCTATTAAAAACTATTTGCGCACCTCCATGTCACAGGAATAGTGGGCTCACCCTTCTATGAAATGAAAAAGACGTAGGCTACCTGCAAGCTGGCCTATGATTTCATTGCTGAGTTTGAGGCAAAAAGCTAGAAGATGTTTTTTTTCTGAGTCAGGATATGGCGAGTCAATGTCATTTATTTGTGCAGTGGTAGCCTACAGACCAGTGTCCATAGTGCACAATGTATCAATAGTTTGAATGTCATGTGTGTTTAAACTCATTGACAAATAGCGTTCAGCATGATTCATGCCCAATTAATTCCCCCTGTTAAAGTGTTCGCCTTTGTAGTTTGGTTTAGTGATAGCCTATGATAAATGGCTTATGGCCAAATATGTGACTCAGCTAATGTTATAGGCTATAAAATTTCCCCTCTTAAAGACAAGCTGGTGTAGCCTTTAGCCTACTATTAAAATGCACCGTCAATAGGCTATCGCATGATTGCCTCGCACCTGTCAAGTTCGCACAGGGCCTCGCACCCCCTTGCGGCGGCCCTGCAGCTCTTCCTAAAACGGGGAATAAAGTAAAAATACAGTACGTGATAAACCCGGAAAAAGTTGACAGGTAGGCTATGTTTCGGTCCCGGTGATTATTTATGAAATTGTGCAAACGACAGCCTTTTCAAGGCATTTTAAGGAAGGAGTGGTAGCATGCAAGCTCCCAAATTGACCCAGTAGACTACAGAAGGCATCAATAAATTGAAGGGGAGGGTCATGCGTTTTTTCATAATCACTTTGGAGGGTCATAGAAAAATTTCTTGCTGGCGAGGGAGGGTCACGTCTTTTTTGACTAATGCTCCCAAAACTCCTCCAGTAGCCCCTTAAATAAATAATGAACAGTCCCTAACCAGTCACCCTGTATAACCTCATTAACTTAAAACCATGAAAGGGGAACATTCCTAAACAAAAAGAGAAAAAAAACATAAGTACCCCTGCTGATCATCTAGAGAGAATAATTGCATTACCTTTAACGATTAGGTGCCAGTGAGTCTTTAGTTCCTCTCGATGGGCAGCCTGCACCCGTGCCTAGCACTAATCGTGTGGGCACTCATCCACGAAACAGGAGAGAATTAACCCTAATGCTGTTTACACTGAGCTACAGCTCTGTGAGCTCCACAGTATGCAAGGAGAGAGAGAGAGTTGCCTGGATTTTCTCCGACATTGTTGGTATTTAAGCCAAGGAGCCTGTCAGTGAATTAAATTCAGCTCCTGCCTAAAACCTGAAGCATGTAAGATAACGGCTGACACCACTAACAGGCACGGCACCAAGTTAAGCGTGTTGGTTAACAAATACACATCCACATATTGCACTGCATGAGCTCACCGCTGTTACTTTAGAAACTTTATATGAGTTTGAACTCTCCTCATATACATCTTTTCATTTTACCTTCATAGACTTACACTTTCCTGTTTAGATGTAGATTTGAATACAACTCTGCAAAATTGTCATATGTCACACAGTAGAGATAGAAATCAAGAATGAATATCTTAAAATCTCTGAACTGGTATCTGAGTCACGGTTACTCACTGACAATGTTTTCTACCACTTTGAGGTACATTTTGAGGCAAACAGATAAGATCTGTTTGAATTTGAAGGTTAGAAAAAAAATGTCAAGCCACAGGAGGCTGACGTCTTTTGAGGGTGAAAACCAGAACTCAGCAGGTCTTTAACCAGTCGAGACAGTCTACCTGTCATTGCAGTGCATATTCACTTTCAAAGATGCCCAGGAGGGAACCAGGATATCTCAGAAGTCCTTGGCCATTTCTTGTCTGAAAAAAGAAAGTGCCGTGGGGGGGGGGGGGGGGGGGGGCATATTGATCCTCATCTCAGAGAATGACAAGTTCATTTTAAAACTATGCACATTGACTTATGCCACAAATGGGGAAAGGATTGTCAAAAAGATTTCATTGATGTCTCACCAGGTGCTCCCAACAAGGAGTTCACTCATCCTCTTTGCCTCCACCATCTCAGGCAACAAGTTCCTGGGGCTCATTGTGGGTTTCAAAGTTCTCTTATCGCCGTGGCTGCATTTCTTTGTTTGGCATGCTGGGCTTTTGTGAAGAATTTGTCACAGAATCAGTTTCTTTCAAAGATTCTGTGAAAGAACTCTAGCAGTGTCGGCCCAAGCCCTGTTGGGGTCCTAAGCAGAAGGTCCTTGAGTGCAAAACACAATGAGAATCACCTTCAGAAACCTAATGAACATCAGCTGGTATCACCAAAGTCCTTTTAGGCAAGACCCTTCACTGGGCTGTAATATTGCAACGCACTTTGGGCACTTATTGGGCATCTATTTTGGGCAGAGCTGTGCGCGCAGGCAAGGTTTCACGACACTCGCTCATGTGGCGAGATCTCAACACATGATTGGTACGATGTATTCACAACACACCACATGATTGCCACGATGTATTCATCCACGGAAGGGGCAGGATATGTGTAGACAACTGCTATATTGGCATTATGAACTAAACCCCATGCATTTCTATGGAGGATTTTGTATGCTGTGTCTCCTGATTAGGAAGACTCTGGTATCATTGACTGTTAATCTCTCTTTTCTTAGTCCCTTCTCTTTTTCACTCTATGTTTATGTATTTATCTCTCTTCCTCCCTCTTTCCATCTGTCTCACACGTACTGGCAGGTTGGAATTCCACTCCAGAAGTTGAGAGCAATCAAACAGCTGCTAAAGCTGCACAGTGTGCTAGCTCACACACACAACAACACATCTGCGTTCCTCCATCTCAGCCAGTTGGGTTTTCAAAGATACCCACCAAAACATACAGATAATATTGAGGTGCAAAAGTGAACCAAGCTACTTTGTGAGGAGATAACATAAATATTCTAATAATATGATATTCTAATAATATGAGAGGACATAAATATTATAAGATCATTATGTTTGACTTTATTCCATTTTCATTTGTATTTTTAAAATCTAGATGTACAGCTTAGTGGTTTTTTTTTTCAAAGACAGATAGTGATGGAGAGAAAAGCAAACTGTGCAAAACAACAGAATGTGAACCCCCAACAGTTTGTATGTAAGGTGTAAACTGAACCTGTCTCACATGCTGACAGCTTTGATGTGTGAAGAATGTGCTCCAGTACAGCTTCTTCTCTTTATGGCAACTCATGTTTACGCCACCAAAGTGCTCCTGACATGCGTGCTCTCCCCAGAAAGAATGATCCATTCTGAGAAAAGGAAGTGCGAATGAAAGCAGACTGTACGGAAGTCCACACACAAACATACAAATGCAGTCAGATGTTTTTGAACACACACACACACACACACACACACACACACATTTATATAAAGCGACAGTCCCATGGGGAAAATGTAAGACAGTCCCACACAGTTGTACATAAGCTCTTGTAAGATGATAAAAAATTGAAGCGCACGCTTGAGTGGCCCGGCACAAATAGATGACCCAGTTTTTGGTGAGGCACTGGGGCAGAGCATTAGGGCACTGCCCTCTAAGTGCCAGTCCTCTGCTATGACACAGAGGCATCACAGCACTCTGCTGCGAAAAAGGCACAGAGACACGGGCAAATAATGAGTCCTCATCATCTGGAAACTGCTCAATCAAAAAAAAAAAACACAAACACACACACATAGTATAGCAAATGAAGTACTCAAGTACTCAGCTGCCTGTTCATATTTACCTGAAATGGAAGTGTATTGAACGAAGGGGAGTTGAGGGCACAATGTGTAGGCCTATTTTTAAGCCTGTGAAAAGGCTTGCTCCAGCCTATAGTAAAAAATCACCTGATCTTCTATTTAAAATCTAAATCTGGGTAAAAGAGTACCTGAGCTTTTACTGTTGTTTGTCAGAAATTATGGACTAATCTACCGTCAAGTGTCTAATATGCTGCTCCTTGCATGGACACTTTGAAAATTAGACCAAAATGTGTTTTTGCACATTTGCATGACATACATTTCATTTGGTGCTTTGCCCGTTTGCCTTTTAGTTGCTTACACACTAAATCTTTGCTTGTCACACAATTTTCTTAACAGGTCTTCCAAAAACCATAGCCCCACACCAAATCTGCAAAACCATACACTAATTCTCAGTGTTTGACTCAGTTTTCAATTTCCTAAAACACATTTTGCAAAACACCACACACAATTTTCTACCTAACACACAAAAATCTAACAGGAAGTAACTTGATTTCGGTTCACACTTATTCACATTTAGTCCTCAATGTACTCATTACTTTACTGAACACCATCCGATCATTGCCTTAGTATACAGTATACTGTAGGCCTATGAATAGATATACTAGGATAGACCCTTTCAATCTGTTCCTAGAGGATTTACGGTTAAAATGTACCATACTATATACTGTGTATATTACACAGTATATAGTATGGTACCTTTTGACTTTACGCTAAAGTATCTGCATTGTTATGAACATTTCAACCGTAACAGAATATATATATATTCTGTTTTTGGCAAAATCAGCTTTTTCAAAACTCCATGTACATCTGGTGGTCATGCTTCTTTGCTTCTTTTTTTCTTGACTATAAAATACTGTATTCACAACAGCAAATTATTTGGGAGGGTTAGGGGGGAGATGCGTTTATGGCATTTTGAATGTTGTGGGTCATTTTGCTGGAGATTTGAGGCATTTTGTGTGAGCAATTGTGGGTTTTGTGTGTGGAGTTTTGAAAAATAGACACATGTTAAAATGAAAATGTGTGTAAACAGTTGTAAAAGATGGTTTGACTCTAATATAATTCTAACCTGCTTCCTTTTATTTCCTTTAATTCCTGTCTAACTTTATTATGACCGCCGCGCTAGCGAAGCTAGCGAAGCTAGCGAAGCGGTCATATAATGATTGTCAAAGTTTTTTTGTTTTTTGTTTTTTTTTCCTGTCATCTACTTCCTGAATTTTTGGTCAACGATACCCGGGACACCGAAACACCGTAACTACCTGAACCGTGGCACTGAGGATGAAGAATCTTTTATGGTATGTTGGTCTCAAGGGCCCACATCAACCTGGCCCATAATCACTCATTTGTGATTTGCAGCCCCCCGGTAAAAAATGAAAATGCAATATTATTCTGCTTTAATCGCCCCTATCTTCAGTTAAGATGTTCAGAACTGCACCAAATTTTATGTGTATGATTGACCTGGCATTCTCTGGGGGTATGCCAAGTTTCATAGAATTTCATCCATGGGGGGGTCTAAAAAAAATTAGGTTATGTGTACATTTAGTGACTGTACACTCATTGGCCTGTAGATGGCGGTGCACACATATACACATGCACACACACACAGGCACCCACATACTATCGGTATTAGAACGGCTGATACATAATTACAAATTCAGTAGGATTAAAAGAAAGCCAAAATAAATATTCATCATCATCATCATGGCTGCATTTCCAGTATTGGCGATAAGTAGTCGTTTGTCCACTAGATGGCGCACCGTTGCAGTGAGACGTAATTTTGTTGGAAGTTAAAAGTGGGTTGGAAAAACAATGAACGCTTCCTACAAGGACTGTAGTTTACCGCAGAGAACGTCTAATAAGGATAGGACGATGTTCACATGAAATGTAATTCCCATTTCTTCTAGAAGCCGAAATAAATCTGAGGCTGTTTATCGGACATGCTTGGTTTTTACTGCAGGTAGGCTACGTTAATCTTATAATATCAATAAGGACCTAGGTAATGTTACCGTTAGCGTTGGTTGTGTAATGGAGGCCAATTTGATTGATTGCATTTGTAGAAAACTATAAATGCGGTTATACCAAGCAAATTGATAGCAGCACTGTAATTGTATCTTTCGACTGTCATTTGTTGCATGTGCTACAAAAATCATTCTGTGCAATGGAAGATTTACCAACGTTACACCGGTCTGATACAGTTTTGCCTATACATGCGTGAGACTGAGACACCTGTTTATTTGTTTTAAGTGCGTGCAGGGTGTGAGAGATGGGAATCGATGTGCTTTGATTCCAGCTTGGTAGTTGTAGTCTGTGAAATTAAAAAGCACGTGTGTGTGAAGTATCCACACAATGACACCTTCATTTCATTATGGCTGCTTTAGCAACACACCTTAAGCTACTGTGTAGTGGGTCCCATTTAGAAGTAGCTACTTCATTTGCGCTTTCCTTGACTCATGGAGCTGCGTGAATTTTATTACAACTTTTCGCCACGATATGGCAGTTTAAGTCCGCTTGATACTGTAAGGCGTAAGCCATTGGTTTCCAAAGGAGATTTTATTTGTGTCGCCAGCATAGCCTATTGACAATTTATGTTGTAAATAGGCCTACCTTTAGCTTAGGGAAGCTAACAGCTTTTTATTAGGATCTAGTTTGTTAGTTACAGTTTTGTCATAACTCCCTGATGCATTTTTGCATTTAGAATAGCCAGAGCGTGGATATCTCAATCGGAAAATTAAACAATATCGGGTGCCTATGGACTAGGCTGGGTGAACCCAGCCTGATCTGCCCGCTATTTATTTTTTGATTTCTTAAAAGATTGAGCTTGGTCTGGTGAAAGCCAGACTAGCCATGGACCTCAGTTACACAATGCAAGGGAACATGAATCAGCCTATATTTGCACGAACAATAACGGAGAACAGCTCTTCAACTTTGGCCCGTTAAAATGTGTATGAACAGTCTAGCGATGCATCAAGGCCCATTTGGACATGTCAGTTATTTGCACCACTGGTTAGATGTAAAACAGCATTTCGTTTCAGACTACTGTTACTTAATTTGTGCATTAACAATAACGTTTCAGACTACTGTTACTTAATTTGTGCATTGACAATGAAGTATCACATGAACTAAAGATGACTTAAATCTTATGTAGAAGAAGAAACATTCACAAAAAATCCATCCATCCAAAACTGACCTTTGTTTTTGATAGCTGTTGAAAACGGCATGGAACTGACAGAGATGTTTTTGTTTATAAATAAATAAATAAATAAATAAATAACATTATGCTGATACCTTTTGCTTTTCCCAAATACAATGTAGCCTACAGGTGTAAGTGACCTTTCATCAATCCAGTTGCAATGGATGAACTGTGATGAACTGCCCTACTTGTGATTGTTTAGAGATTTTAAAGGTTTTATAACAATGCTACATCTTCTTTGGCTATTCTACAATCTATTCACCTTTTCAGCACCAGTATAGGCTACTTTCTGTGCAGCCACACACACACACTCAGGCATGCCAAACAAGCATACACAAAAGTTTTAAGAGTGGGTGATGGAGTAAAAGATGGAGACAAATTGAAGTGTGATTTATTTTCGCGGAACGGATTTACAGGACTGAGCGGCGGTCATATTTTAGTTGTTAATCTATTTACCTATAGCTCTTTCATACAACTCCTGTTGTTATGATATGTACATAGAGATGTAAAGTTGACTTGACTTGACCTGCTGGCTGCACAAAGCTCTAATAAGCCCACTGTTATCCCACAGAGAACTACTAACAAGCAAGACATGCTCACAAACAGACATGGGCGGATTATGAACTTTCGGGCCTCTGGGCCTAGATGTATTAATGGCCCCCCACTTATTGTCGTATATGTGGGAGGGGGGGGGGGGGTTTGGGGGTCCTCCCCCAGACATTTTTTTATTTGTTTGATTTCCTGTATTCTGGTGCATTTTGGAGATGGCCAATACTAAATTCAATCAGATTCATAGCCTACATCCTGATTTGTTGATATTGAGGCAATGATTCCATGCAAAGGCTTGAGCTTCAGGGCCCCCTGACCCCTTGGGCCCCTGGGCCTGGGCCCAGTAGGCCCGTTCAGTAATCCATCCCTGCAAACAGAAATAAATGCACACAATCATGAGAGCGAAATGTAGATAGATAGAGACAGACAGAGAGAGAAAGAAAGTGAGAGTGGGTGTGAGACAGTCAGAAGAAGGCAATCAAGTAGCTTCTATCTCCCTCTTTCCCTCCCATCCAGATGGAACGTTTCTAGATGAGAACAAAGAAAAAGAAATTGACAAACCAGGACACAATTGGGTTTTGCTTTTCGCCTTTCTTTGATTTTTAACCATGACAGAAAACCTATTTCCAAAATGTTGACACACACACGTGCATACACACACGAGAGGTGTTCTATTGTTAAAATAAATATTCTTGCTTGGCTCAATACATCCCGGGGCAGATGGCTGTTAATTCCAGAAATGAAATGAGATCATCCTGCACAGTCTTTCTGAAATAAAACCAGCAAGCTCTCGGAAAGCCTGAAGGCAAATACTAAACAGACAAGATAATTTACAACTTTATCTAAATCACTATGATTCTGTGAAATGGAGGGACTCCAAAACATAGATAAATAGGCTGATTAAACCTCAGATAAAAATAGTTTCAACCCCAAGCTTGCGACATGAAATGTAATTTGAACTTTAAACTCCTTTGTGTGTATTTGGCAGTACATATTGTATCCATTGCAGTGATAATCCTGAAATTGTGAATATCTATAAGGGTCTATGTATAGACGAAAGATACAGTAGGGAGTGCTAACTAGCTAATAGCCAAGTCATACAGCATAGCTGGCACTGAAAAAGCTGACTACTCACTTGCTATATATACTTCTGGTTATATTTAGTGATTTTACACAACATAAGCTATTCTTACATCTTTGTAGGGCTTTGTGCCTGAACCATATCATGAGTAGCATGGGTAGTTAGTGTGTTCGACAGGTTCAAACACTGCCCTTCAGATAACTGCTTACCATAACATGAGGATGTTATAAAAAATATCTTCATTCCGGGGCACTGTGACACAACAGGCTACAACGGTGCCCATACCATGTGGGTCCAAGTGCCCACAGGGACACAGGTTTGAATCCAACCTGCAGTCATTTCCTGTTCCCACTCCATCTTTCTCTCTCCTGACTCTTCACTGTCCTAACCAAGTAAAGGAAAAAACGAACATACGTTCAAAAACATCAGTAAAAATGTACTTAGCTTGTTAGACTTTTAATTCCTTTGGAATTAAAATAGCCCCACAATTTTAACATTCCCTTCATCATTCCTAGAGATTGGCATGGTTTTATTATGACCGCCGTCATAATAAAACCATGCCAATCTCTAAGAATGATGAAGGGTATGTGATGATGTGGGGCTAGCAATCACAAAGAATGATTTTTGTAGCACATGCTTTATCAGGATGCATTGTATCCTGGATCCATGAAATAACTGGCCTTTAAAAATAAAAATATGCCTGCCTCTATTGGAATTTAACATAGGGGTGCCAATACTTATGACCCCTGTATTTTAAGGAAGAACATTATTCATTCACAAAGAAAATTGGTGTCCTTAAAGGTTGGATATTTCCTCATTTTTGTACTTAAGGCATTAAGATCTAGCCTAGAAATCTAGACGCACCCTAGCGGCGGCAAATTAATTTGCTCAGCTTGTACGTCTAGTATCGAACCATAGGAATTTCTATTGGCTTAACACCGTGGATGGCGGCCAATCACAGCGCTCTATTTCGTTAGAGAGTCTTAAGGCGGGCTTAACAGGATAACGACATCCTGCGACGGTGAACAACAAGGAAGGTGGCTATGGCAAACGAAGAGCGGTTGTTTGAATCGGCGTTGGCGTCAACTTTGGAGGAGTTGGACTTGTGCTTTTCTTTGAAAGTAGATCAACACAATGCACTTAAGTCATTCCTTTCGAAGAAGGATGTATTTGCCGTTTTGCCGACCGGATACGGATATGGTCGTAGCGCTGGCCTATTGCATGCCTAGGCAGTTTGAAAGACAATTCTCTGCCCGCCCCTTGGATTAAGCGAGGTGAATGATTCGAGGTGGATGGCCCGCCAGGCTAATTAAGATCAATTTCCAAAAGATGATTTTATATTTCTCTTTAGTCAACTTTAGCAGAGGTGCCAATAATTCTGGAGGGTACTGTATACCATGCACTTGTGAACATTTTAGAACACTGTCCAATTTACCAAAGTATAAACCAAAAGAATCCAACTGACAAGAAATATAGTCGCAGTGAATGAAAATGGTCCTTAATTAAACACTATTCCAATAGTCATCATAAAAGCTATGTGTGTTTTAAATGTTTCAGCTGAGGGAAATCTTCATGGTTAATTACTCTTGGCAGAATGAAAGGCACAACCCTACAGTATAACAACAATTGAAAGCTTTTACATGGACTCTTAAAATAGACACAGCACATGATTCATTAAAGTGCTATAGCTTTATAATTCAACCATGTGGCCATTATGGCCCTGGCGTCGTCAGGTTTTCCACGGGGGGCTAGGGGGTATGGTGCTGTGGGTAAATGACTCTCTCCACCGGGTGACCTTCATATTCCTGTGTCTCTTTGTTGCTGAGAGACAGCTCTTTTCCGGCCTCCATATTATTCAGAGGGGAGAGAAAAAGAGGGTGACAAGCCAGGCCTGTGACCTTTAGGGGGGAGGAGAGGTGGCATCCTGCACAGGGCTGGCTGTCAGCTGCCAGCATTGTCACCCTGCTGCACAACTTCATCAGGTGATGACCCCAAAAATGTGGAGTAAACAGCAATTCATTTGAAGGAATATACACACACACACTCATACAGGATACAAGGATACAAGGAAGTTTATTGTCACATGCATATTGTTGCTGGATGTAAGAAATGCAGTGAAATCATGTCTGGTGTCACCCTATTTGCGCATTTATGGGGGGGGGGGGGGGTAAAAAGTGCAGTTATGGCAAATACAGTAAACATAAACTCAGACACAGATAACCATCATCATACATACACCATTAAGTACCCAATACTATATACACACTTGAGTTTTACATTGCCTTAATTGCAGAAATCCCTAACTCCCTGAGAAGGCGGTCTCAGCATCTATTAAGGTAGGAGAGTCCCTGCTGAGTTTTTCCAATCTCTTTTGCGAGAGTGATAATAAAGTAGGTGTGCATATTTTAGACCATTTACCCCCTCTAAACCCTCTCTTCTTCGCCACAATGCAAAGAAAATTGGCCGTTCACTGGAAACGAATTCAGGAGGTGATTGCTGGAGAAGTCTTGGTTTATGCAGCCATTAACTGGAGGTCGTTGTGTGTGCCAGCACACAAAGCCAGTGCAGAGGCGCTCCTCTCCTAGAAGGACCTTCAACGCAGGCAGAAAATCTAATCATGGTCCGCCCACACCGCTTCCTGATCTAATATACCTTTCCCACCCCTCCCCTCTCTCAGCCGGGAGGAAGTGTCCCCTAACCTGCTTACACGAGGCGGCCACTGCTCCCCTGCAGTGGTGTCAACCCCCCCAACACAACCACCACCTTCAAAACACACGGCTGATCTGTCAACAAGCAGACCCTGGAGAGGACGAGAAGAGAGGAAGGAGAGCTGGAGAAGAAGGAGAGCAAGGAGGGAAAAGGGAGAACAGGGGGATAGAGAAGAAGAGGAGAGGCAGAGATAGGAGAGAACAGAAGAGAAGAGGAATCGGTCTTCTGGTGGTCAAAGGCTGAAATCTGACAGAAATTTGGTTAATGAATTGTAAAGCTCATTGATTGTTTTTCACCTCACCATATGAGTGTTTTGAAGTATCTTTGGGTGAAAGGCACTTTTCCAGTGTAATGATGGGCGGTGGTAGTGTAGTGGTTAAGGAGCTGGGCTAGTATTCTGAAAGTTGTGAGTTAAATTCCTGGCTTCCACTGTTGTGCCCTTGTTGAGCAACGCGCTTAACCCCAAATTGCTCCAGGGACAATGATCAGTTATCATGATTGACATTAGCACATATCTGCAAAAACTTCACATTGCAAATCTTACCGTTAATTTGAGATTCACATCACATTGCAAATCTTACCATACATTTGAGATCAGTACAGCCCACACTATACAAACACTTAACACCTACACTATATGGTTATGGTTATGGTTATGGAATTTGATATGTGATCCTGGTCTTTTGTCACACAGACAGTCAGCGGGGCTGCCACTTCCCCTGAGAGGAGAGAAGTGAAGGGAGAAGGACTTACTCGACGGGGAGCTGTCTTCTTCTGACAAACTCAGTGCGCCACACACAAAGAGTCCGCGCCGTTCCGCATCTGTCTCCCAGACGTTCCTCTTGTGCCTTTTCCCGTCAGAGCGCACCTTGCTTTTTTCCGGAAGACACCGTTTGTTTCCACATAGGCAGGATCTTCTGTCATGACCATCAGTTTTGACAGCGTTCCTAATCCCCTGAAATGTTCCTGAGTTGTCCTTTTAAATCTCGGCTGTGACACATGACGTAGTAAAGCTCCTGAAAAGGAAATGTTTTCATCTCTCCTGTGAAATCGCCTGTCGCACCAGGCAACGCAAGTGACTATTTAGAGTCCTGTTGCACTAAAAAAAATGTTTACGTGTAGTAAACTGATGTGGAGTGAACAGGAGGAAGGTGACATTTTTTATGTCTCTTAAGAAAAAAACCCTCCAGTGATATGTGCCTGACGTGTACAACACTGTAGTTTTATTAAAACTCTACTGAATGTGGAGAAAGCAAACTCCAGAACAACCGTGATGTGGCATTACTTTTTTATATTTTGATTTTATTTATTTAAAGGACATTTACGGCAATTTTGTTCATACTGTATAGCCCTCTGCTTCTCAAGGTCACTGAGTAGCCTACTGTCGGTACAAAAGAAACGATCCTAGCTTGAGGTGCTGCAGCCAACAGCAAAAGCAGGCAGCTACAGTATAGTGCTACACTCTGGGGGCTGCAGCAACTTGAGCTAGGTAGAACCGATTGGTTTAGTTTTTTTTCGTACCGACAGTAGGCCTCCTCGGTGACATCGAGAAACAGATCTATGTTAAAATGCCGTAATTCTCCTGTAACCTCGAGGAATCCTATCACTATCACATTCTATTACATTATTTTTGCCACCTTATGTGTTCTATGTTACAATACACACACACACATTGGTACATAGTGCTTTCTTTGTGGCCACTAGACTCAGCATGTTCTCACATGTTCACATCCTCAAGTTCAGTCAAACTACTAAAGATGCCCATGTGCAGTGCATGAATAAATGATGACAGCTTATTGTGCTTTCCCCCATCTATCTGACCTCTGAAGACATCAGAAGAAAGACAGGAAATTAGTCCACTGGAAGACCTCTGCTTAACGATGTTTCTCCTCCGCTCTCCTTGTGAGCTCACATCTCTCTCTCATCGGCGCAGCCACACCCCCTGGTGTCCCAGTGACAGCAGAGGGCTCACTAAGAGCGAGTTGAGTGAGTGTTTCTGGGAGAAGCCGTGTGAGGTCTCCCTTAAATGTCTTCACTCAGGCTCCTAACAGGCCATTACTGGCACCGGACGAATCCAGGGGCCCAGGCCATCTGTCTGACCTCGCCAGCTACGGCAGAGTCAGGGGAGACGTACAATGGAATCAATCTGCCTTTGAGTTTGTAAAAATCCTCCCTCTTTCACACACACACACACACACACACAACCACACACATCATTTCTGTATCCCCTGCCTGTAAAGAGATTCTCCTCACCATGCAAAGCATATTGAAAACGCTAGGTGACCTTACATGTAAACACACTGAAATGACACTGAAATTACTAAAATGAGTAACTCAAACAACAGTCAAATGCCCTTAGATGGTGAAGCAGAATCATTTGTGTATCTCTTGTGAGGTGTTGTGAGGAGAATGCTCTCAGATGACTTTTGATGACCACACATATAATACAGTACATTAGATAGATAGACTCGGATGGTTGTATTTGATACTTCAGAATGTTTCTAGGAGTATAGATGGCTTATTTTCACAAGATTAATTCACAGAGGAGCACTCGCCTACGACACGTCATGAAAGACTTTATGAGAAGTCATTTAAATTGACTCATTAAGAGGAAGAAGCAAAGGACCTTTGAATGACGTGTGGACCTTTAGTCCTTGGCATTGTGTACAAATGCCTCTCCTTTCGGCACTGTGGAAGGGCTTTTCAGCCAGATTCTGCACACTGCGAGGGGTTGATAGTGTCTCCAAAGCACTCTTAATGAGAGTCACCAAGGATTTAGAAAGGTCACTGAAACAGCCGTCTCTTTTCCTGAGAAATAACTGGTTATTAGTCAACTGTGTGTGTGTGTGTGTGTGTGTGTGTGTGTGTGTGTGTGTGTGTGTGTGTGTGTGTTATTAATCAATAGCTGTTTGACGTAAGAGTTCATATCTATCTCAGTAGTTCTCCAATGGTCAGTGAGATCACCTGATCACTAGTTGCATCATCAGCTGTGCAGCTCCTCAGTGACCACACATAGATTCTCTCCTGTGCCTAGAGCCTAACCAGCTGCCTTTAAGTCTGATGCAGGTCCCCCACGTGCAAGGACCTTTATTACCATTGCCTGTTACCGTATAATGTGCAACCGAAGGTCTTGTAAAAATGGGCAATCAAAAGGTCAGCCCTGGATTGCAAGACACAAAAACCTGTTAATTGCCTCTCATTCAGCCAACCGATTTGATAAAATGATACACTACAGGAGCTCTGTGGAGCTGTTTGCATTGTGAGCTGGTGCTTTGCTCACCGAGACAATTTAAGGCAGCTTTGCATGCATCAATGAGGAGCATTCTCTTTTTGTGCTGATTTAATCATGTGTTGTAGGCTAATCAATACATGCTTAAACAGTAGATGGTGGGGCCAGAGGGTATAAGGTGTGAAAGGCATAGCTGCTCTCCTGAGAAACTGCCCGTTGCTGCTCTCCTGAGAAACTGCCTGTATCCTGCCATTCCAAGTATGCTAGCCCTGATGGATGTGCTGACAGATGGTATGGGAGAACCTAAAGGTGTCTCTCCATCTCTCTTCTCTCATGTTTATCTCAGAAACAGGTGCGCTTGCCAATCACACAGAAATGCAGATCCACAGAAGGGTTTTTGAGGAGGGTCTTCCCATGTGGTAAAGTTAAAGACACCCAATCCCTTTTGGCTATCTACTCTGTGCAGGGTATATACAAGGCACATTTAATAATTGAATTGGTGTCATGTAATTAATGGAATCAGAATATGCAAAGGAATGTCAAATTACATTACATTACATTTATTTAGCTGACGCTTTTATCCAAAGTAACTTAAAAAAAAGGGAAACAATCAATGTACAGTGACAAGAACATGTTAGTGCAGCAATAATTACTACTCACACGCAGTCAAGTGTCAGTTCTAGAAGGGGGATAGTCAAGTGATACAGTAAGTGCTAGATTTAGCATGTCTACAGTAGTTGTTGGTGGTGCTAGGAGAGGAGATACTCTCTGCTCATTTCATCCCATATACACATTTCTAATACACGTTTCAACTATGTGTTGGCTATGACCCCAGTTTGACTATGTCCGAGGCATCACTCATTTAAAAGTGTGTTGCAACTTCAATCAGCATGACAATTTCACGGCTTCGTTCTTGGCACATTGTATAATACTGTGAACAAACTAAACAAGAAAAAAGAAATACAGGGTTGAAAACACATGGTGAGACATACAGGACCTTTGTGCATGGACCTGTCATACCAGTGGGGTGACTGGCAGAGTGACAGATCTCTTCCTTCACTGTAGTCCTCTCTTGAGTCATCCATATGTGTGATGCAATTTAGTGAAGAGGGCATACTTACGAAAGATTGCACTCAGACACAGATGCAATTCTGTACCAAATTGTCTGGCAACTTTTCAGGTATGAACCTGCTCCTTGAAAGGCACTTTCCATCTCAGGTAAAATTGTTTGCAGTAAAAGTCATGGACAGTCCATTTTGTCCACACAAACGGCAATATGATGGTGGTGTCTCCTTGACTACTAAGAGCAGTACTGATTGAATGGAGTGTGCGATAGAAATTGAGTGTGTGTGTGTGAGTGTATCTGTGTGTGTGTATTCCTCTGAAAGGAAGACTCTGCAGACTTTAAATCCTTGAATGAAATGATAGAGTCCAATATTAGAGGTATAAACACACCATTGTGTTACCCCCACATTAGATAGACAGCAATGTAGCTTGGAGTGGCTTTTAATCAAACGAAAAAGCACTGCTGAATTGGAAAAAAAAAACATTATCAGACCACTGCAAAGGGGAAGGGGAATTTAGGTTACATTAGGTTGGCTCTGGAAAGTATCCCAATCTGAGAATTGGCCTGTTGTACTCGATCATCACTCACTGCCTAAAGTACTCCTCAGTCTCAGGATTTCAAACAAACTCTGGAACAATGCCCAAATAGATTTTTGGACTAGCAAATTATAAAATACTAACACAGGTTACCACTGAAATAGCCCTCTCTCCCCGCTTCCTACACCCCACAACATACACATGTCTGCATCCCCAAAAACAAAAATCTATTTTTGTATCATTTCTACTTTTCATTATGGGTTCATTATAAACCCATATAGAGGGTTTATAGAGTAAAGTATATCATTATAGAGTAAAGCACTATCAGGGTGTTGCATGACCGCGAGACAGGAAACACCATTCAGAATATAAAGATACAAGTCCCTTTTGTCTGTTACTTTCAACCTGCCCGCTATAAAGCCTGGTGTACACTGTGTAACTGACATAGTGTAGTGAACTGAGCCTAGCTGGTTCATGACTGAACTCCCATAATGCTGTGCAGTGTATGTGTGTGTGTGTAATGTTGATGTTGGTTTTAGTATGAGTAATTGCGTTTACCTTGTCATGTATGTGTTAGCTGGTATAGTCTTTCTTTATGTTGTACCTCATGTGTTTACCCCGTGTATTGTATGTGACTACCCTGTTTGTGTATCGTGCTTGTTTAATTGACCTCCTTTGTTTTGCCTGTGTAATGACGTTTGTGTGTTTTGGTGCGTTGATGAGTTTCCTGCCAAGGCGGCTCTTCGACAGCGCGCTCGGCCATGGCCACCTGCTGGGCCCAGCAGACGGAGCCAGCCTGCAGCGTGACCGTGACGAAGAGACCCGCCCCCGGCAACAGGAGGAAACGAACCGGGCTGATGGCAGCATCCCGCCACTTGAACCCGCTCCACACGGGAGCGATGGAAACCGGCCGGTCCCCGGTGCGACGGCGGCGGTAGAAGGGCGCCCCAGCGTAAAGTTGCCCCACTACAATGGCGAAAGGCCGCTGGCGACATACCTGGTACAGGTCCGGCTGGCAGCCGAGCTGAATGGCTGGTCG
This sequence comes from Alosa pseudoharengus, assembly GCF_046254945.1. Lineage (NCBI taxonomy): Eukaryota > Metazoa > Chordata > Actinopteri > Clupeiformes > Clupeidae > Alosa > Alosa pseudoharengus. The sequence continues at coordinate 26,312,921 of NW_027468587.1, forward strand.
GCGGAGAGAACGGGCGTACAGGTGGCGTTGGCTCTGGAGGGGGAAGCGCTACAAGTATTAGAAGACCTGCCACCGGCTGTGCAAGTAAGCTGGACCGCAATCGAAGCAGCTCTGCAACGACGATTCGGCCAGAGAATCTTCATCAGCGATGCCAGAGAACAACTCGCTTCCAGACGGCGACACAAGGACGAAGGACTGGGCAAGTTCGCGGCTGACCTGCAGCTGTATGCCCGGCGGGGCTACCCAACGTACAGCCAGGGTCTACATGAAGAGATGGCACTGGAAGCGTTCGTGCGAGGCATCCACCCAGAGCGGCTAAAAGAACACCTTTGCCTGAGCGCCCCCAGCTCGCTGTCCGCGGCCCTCGCGGAAGCCGAACGGGTGGAAAACATCTTCCGCACAACAGAGTCGAGGCATTGCGTACGCCAGACATCGATGGAGGAAGACGAGGAGGAACTGGAGGTGATGCGGCAGACCACGACACAACGCCGCCCACGCGAGTGGAAGAGGCCGGCCAGCAGAGACGGATGCCACCGGTGTGGCGAGCCGGGACACATCGCGTGGTACTGCCCAGCCCCAGCACCCCTCACGCTCGCGCCCCAGTTACAAGAAGAAGGTGGCACGGCGGGAGGGGCTATGGATTGCATACGGCTGGGCCGGCTCGGCCAAACCAGAGGACTGTATGTGGACTGCACCCTAGACGGGACTCGGTGTCGCGCCTTGATCGATACTGGCTCCACCATCTCGCTTGTGCGCCCCGGTCTCTTACCCGGCACACTGGTAGCCAGACCCAGAGGCTGGGAAAAGACAAAAACGCGCATCACAACAGTTACCGGAGAGCGAGCGGAACTGTATGGACAAAAAGTGGTGTGCGTGTGCATCAACGGTGAGACGACGAGCCGCCGGCTTTGGTTGGCTAGCATTCAGGATGATTGCATTCTCGGCCTGGACATGCTAGAGAAATGGGGGGCTGTGGTGGACATTTCCCGGTTCACACTACACTTGGGGACGAGCAGCGTAGTGTTGCACACGGCGGGGAAAACAGAGCATGAAGTGCGGAGAGCTGGCGCGACAAAGAACTCTCCAACTCGCTCCACACAAGTCCGCAGGAAGCAAACTCGCAAAGAGTACTCGTCATCCCAGACTCCGCCCCCCGGTTCACACAAGCCTGCGAAACTCAAGCCCGCAAAAACAACAGGTCTCATCCAGGTCCGCTTGCTGAGTCTCCGCCCCTCCCCACACAAGCCTGCGAAACTCAAGCCCGCGAAAACAACAGGTCTCATCCAGGTCCGCTCGCTGAGGCGGCCACTGCTCAGCTCACGCCCACCAGGGAGGAGCCAAGAGAGCGGGTTGAGCAAACACCACTCTCCGCTCAGAGAGCGCGGCCCTCTGTAGAGACAAGGCAAGCCGTAAATGAACTCTGCACTCGTAGCTGTGAGGGGCTAAGTGAAGCACAGGGTAGCCAGGTGCGGAGACTACTAGCAGCGTACACCGACATCTTCGCCGCAAGAGATGAGGACTGCACCTGAACGAGCCTGGTCCAACACAATATCGACACCGGAAATGCCCGGCCCATTCGACTTCAGCCTCATCGCTTACCGTTCGCCAAACAACAAGCAGCTGAAGAAAAGGAAAAAGGAAATGGCCGCGGCAGGAGTGATAGAGCCAAGCAGTAGTCCCTGGACTGCGCCGGCTGTACTCGTCCGGAAGAAGGACGGCTCGTGGCGGTTCTGTGTTGACTACAGGCGCCTCAACCAGGTAACCCGGAAAGACTCCTACCCGCTCCCCCGCATTGACGATGCGCTGGACAGCATTGCCGGCTCCTGCTGGTTTAGCTCGCTGGACTTACGCAGTGGCTACTGGCAGATTGAGCTAGCCCCGGAAGCTCGGCCGAAGACAGCGTTTACCATCGGGCAAGGGCTGTGGCAGTTCCGGGTACTTCCATTCGGCCTATGCAACGGGCCAGCGAACTTTGAGCGGCTGATTGAGCGTGTCCTGGCCGGCATTCCACGAACATGCTGCATGGTTTACCTGGACGACATCCTGTGTCATGCAACAGACTTCACCGGTGCCATAGGACATCTGGAAAAGGTGTTCGACGCCATACGGGCTCAAACTGCACCCGAAAAAGTGCCATCTGTTCCGGAGGCAAACCGGGTTCTTGGGCCATGTCGTGGGGGCCGCCGGAGTGGCCACCGACCCAGCTAAGGTGGAGACGGTAAGACGTTGGCCTATTCCGCACGATGGTGCTGAGCTGCGGAGCTTCCTGGGCCTGGCGTCAAGTTACCGGCGTTTCATCCGGGACTTTGCTACAGTCGCCAGCCCGCTGCATCGTTTGACGCACAAAGGCCAGCTCTTCGAGTGGACGCGAGAGTGCGACGCGGCATTCCGGCGGCTGCGGAGGGCGCTATGTGAGGCCCCAGTGCTCGCTTTCCCACAAGCACTGCCGTTCATCCTGGACACCGACGCCAGCGACGTGGGCGTCGGCGCCGTCCTCTCTCAAGCAGGCGAGCAGGGCAAGCAGGTGGTCGCATACTTCAGCCGCTCACTGGAAGAATTACTGCGTGACCCACAGAGAACTGTGGGCTGTGGTGGTGGCAGTGCACCATTTCCGAACCTACCTCTACGGCAAACGGTTCCTGCTGAGAACGGACCATTCATCGCTCACCTGGCTGCTGAACTTTAAAGAACCAGAGGGCCAGCTGGCTCGCTGGCTGGAGGTGCTCCAGGACTACGACATGGAGATCCGACACCGGGCGGGTCGCCTTCTGGGCAACGCGGACGCCCTGTCCAGGCGTCCGTGTGCAGCAGACCAGTGCCAGCACTGCCACCGGAGGGAGGAGAGGAGCCTGGCCCCGGCCCAACCGGAGCCCGCTCGTCGGCTACAGGCTGCATCACCGATGGCAGAGAGAGAGTCGCAGTTTTCAACGCTCGCCAGCGTCGCGCCAATGAGAGGGTCAACGCTCGCCAACAGCACGCCAGCGAGGGGGCTAACGCTCGCCAGCAGCATGCCAGCGAGAGACTCAACGATCGCCAGCGCCGCGCCATCAAGAGAGCCACCGCCCGCCAGCTTCATGCCAGCGAGAGAGTCAACGCTTGCCAGCAGCACCCCGAGGTCGTCTTGCCGCCTTCCGCTACCAGCTACAGTGATCGAGAGACCGGAGACAGCGCACCGCAGCCCAACGCCACAACACAGCACTGCAGAGCGGCAGCTGGGGCCATGGACGCGCAGTCGCCAGTGGATGTGATGTCAAGGGAGGAGATCCGGAAGGCGCAATCGGAGGACGCCACACTCGGCCGAGTGTGGTCATGGATCGAAGCCGGTCAGCGACCGCCATGGACTGACGTATCAGCACTCGATCCAGAGACCAAAGCGATTTATTCGCAATGGCCGGGAATAGTATCACGTCAAGGACTGTTGTATAGACACTGGCGAGCTCCCAATAGACAATCTGACATTTTCCAGTTGCTGGTTCCTGCTGGATTACGAGCCCGTGTACTGGAACAGGTACATGGGGCAGTGGGGGCGGCTCTTTTCGGGATTGCAAAAACTCTTCGTCGGCTGAGAAGCCACTTCTATTGGCCGGGATGCAGGCTGGACGTTGAACTGCATGTTCACTGCTGTGACGCCTGCACAGCGAAGAAGGGCCCCACGTGACGCTCGCACGCTCCGCTGTAGCAATACGCAGTCGGGGCTCCCATGGAGCGGGTAGCAATCGATATCATGGGCCCACTGCCAGTCACAGAGCGGGGAAATCGCTACGTGCTCGTAGCTATGGACTATTTCACTAAGTGGCCGGAGGCGTATGCAGTGCCAGATCAGAGCGCCCAGATGACAGCGGACAGACTGGTCACTGAGATGTTCTGCCGGTTCGGGGCACCGGAAGAGCTCCACAGCGACCAACGGCGGAATTTCGAGGCAGAGGTGTTTGCTGAGGTTTGCCAGCGCATGGGCATCCGGAAAACGAGAACGACACCTCTGCATCCACAAAGCGACGGGCTAGTGGAACGGTTTAATCGGACGCTAGCAGTGCAGCACGGCAGGTGAAAACATCGTTTTTTCATGCACTGGTCAATTTCGAGATTTTGGGCTAATTTGCTACCTTAGCATGTATTCTTTCACACTACTACAACAACAAAGCCCGATTTACACATTTAGGTGTTTATTTCATTACATTTTGTCTACTCGCGCCTGTATATTTCTCCTAAATTCACCAAAAGTTAGTCTTCTAACGTTTCATGCTCTACCGCGACCGTGATACAAAACATAACATGTGTAGTACCGTTGGAAAGCTCTGTTTTTCCTGCATGACGTTGTGCTATCCAAATATGGACACTTCCTTTGTAACCGCAACCAATCGCGAAAGTTCAAAGGTGAGTCTAGGCTGAGAACGGAATCTCTTGGCTGTGTTCCAAGGCTGTTTTCTCAAATTGAGTTTTTATCATTTTCCAGTAGAAACATCTCAGCCTATGTAGCACCTATGTACACCAAACTTTCCAGATATACACTTAGCAGTATTCTGAAGATATTTACAGAGGGATTTGTTAATAAATCATTCCTGGCCTGATTTATGTGACATTTTAATCAAAAAAATCGATTTTTTAAGGCTATGGACAGTATATTCTGATTTCCTAGGTAATGAAAGCAGATATCCTGAAATCCCTCTGTAATTTTATTTTTATCTTGTATGCAAACAAAATGAAAGAATAATTTTGTACCAGGCTTTATCATATGTTCAGATCTATCTACCGAAAATATATGCAAATTTGCGCATATTTAATGAAATTCGAATTTCAAAAACTTGTAATACATTTTTTGTTCATACTTGTGTAAGTAATCAACTGAGGAAGTTTCATGGTGATGTCTATTATTTAAAAATGTTACCCTATTCACCTGTAGTGTCTCGCCTTAACTAGTAAGGCCCAAATTCTCTCTAGTTAACTAGTTCATATGTTTCATATCTGACTAGTTAACTAGTAATGCTCAGCATGTTTACTAGTTAACTAGTGAACATTGAAATGTGCACTAGTTAAGTAGTTTAAAGACTTCTATATTTTACTAGTCAACTAGTAAAGTACAAAATTGTTTACTAGCTGACAACTGAATGTCAAATGCCCACTTGTTAACTTATATGTAATTTGGCCAGCCGCTTGAGCATTTATTCATTTATACTTCACTAGTAAACATGTGCACATTTTTGGCTGCCACTAGTTAACTAGTGACACCCAAAAGCCTTCAACTAGCTGACTGGTATGCATTTTGGCCTTTACTAGTTAACTAGTGGACATTTCTGGCTCTCACTAGTTAACTAAGCTAAAATATGTTCACTAGTTAACTAGTGAGCCTTTTGGCTCCCATTAGTTAACTAGTGTGCATATTTTGGCCCTCACTAGTTAACTAGTTCACAGAAACATGGCTCACTAGTTAACTAGTTGACAAAAAATGGCTTACATATACATGACAATTATGCCTGATATCAAGATATCAGAATAAATGCTCAATCGGCTTGCCACAGCTAGTAGGGTTTACTCCCTTCTGTTATGTGACCAATGAGGTATGTGCATGTAATGTCATTTATGTTTCTATATTGTATGTGTCTTTGAAGAGTGTACATTAATTTTGTATGTCTTCTTTAGTTTAGTTTATCTGACAGGATGACCATCTCGTTTGTAGCTGCTGTGACAACCTACTGTATGTCTACTAACTAGAAAGAAATAGGAGGAATTGTATTGATGATGTTTCTTCTATATTGACTAGCCCGTGATTTAATGTTTTTCATTATGTTTTTCTCAAGAGAATTTACTTCACTGACAGCTTTGTATAGGAAATTTACTAGTGACTAGCAGTGAAGATAAGATGTGGTGAGATCTTCCTATTTTACAACCAGAGGAGGTAAATATTATGCTATGTATCTCAGAAATGTTCGACTAATGGCAGCCTTACACCATAACATTTTCGAGCGATTTTTACAGTTGAAGACTAAATTTCGGAAAGTCAGAATTAAATCATGCTCCCGTCAACTAGATCGTTTAGTGTAAGGTGCCAATCTTAGCGGGTTTAAGTCAGTCAGAGTCAGTCTTTTTCTAGTCTTGGCATTATATCAATATCAATCAAAAAATGTTTGCTATTATTGCAATAGTGCAAATAGTAAGCTCCCTCCAGCACGAAACAGGAAGGGGCAAAGTAGGCTACAGCTGTAGCCTATATGATTAATTGTTATTTAGTTTCTTATAAATTAATAGTAGGCTCTGGGTGTGGTGTGAAGCATGTCCCCGCCACTCGGGTTGATGCTGCAGGAGGCACAGGCTTTCCGGAGGCAGGTGGCATGTCAGCAGGTGCCATCATCAAGAAGATATGTGGGCCCACCCGGAGAACAACTTGGTGCAGATTGGACCAAAATGATGCCATTTTATTCTCCCTGTGTGGTCGGCCAGCTCTCACCCAGTCTGCACAGCGATGTCTGGCACCCTGACCCTCTTTTTCTTGTCAAACCACTGCTTCATCCGCTTGTGTTGACAGGTCACTAAAGGTGTGAATATGTATGGTGTTCTGGATTGCAGTGGGGCGGAACCTGTCGAGTGGCAGCTTAATCTCCCTACCTAGCGTGGGTGAGTTGAATGCTGGGTAGCCCAGTAGTGCAGCTGGTTCATAGCTGAGCAGTATCAATGTTGTGTATGTCGTGCAAGTGAGAGAGCTAGCAGCCTGGGCTTTTAGCTCAATTGCTAGCACGATCGACTTACGATCCTTTCTTCACTCTTTTCACAATGGGGTCTCCCACAGACCATTACCACAGACAGTGGTCCACAGCTCGTGTCTGCGGAATTCACGTCTTACTTGGAGAGCAGAGGAATCCGAAATATCTGCACAGCTCTATATCACCACCAGGTAAACAGCGGCGTGAAACGTTTCCATCAATTCCTAAAACATGAGACATGAGAGCGCATCAGGCTCAAGGGTGTTCCTTTAAACAAGCTATACGCCTGACCCTGCTGTGTAACCTCTGTTCAGATGAACGCGTGGCTCAGCCCTGCACTTGACCGGACTCAAACCCACATACACGCAGCACCTCAGATGAGTGTCAAGGGGAGTCAAGCATGCTAGTAATCGAGCCAAAAGCTCAGGCTGCTAGTTCTCTCACTAGCATGACAACAAATGTTACTATAATAAATAGGTACCTTCTATAGAAATGGTTTATTTTGTAATGTTATTCCCCATATGTTACTCTGATTCCGTATGTGTCCTCACTTTGGGACCTTTGTCCTAACTTTTGGGCACAAGTGTCCTCATTTTTAGTGTCATGGCGATGGTCACCTTACATTAGAACATAAACATCCTTGTCTATCTTACTTACATTGAGTTGACTGTGTGGCTTAAAGGGATGGAGTAATTTCACCCTAGGGTCCTTTGCACCGTGACCTCGAGCCAAACACCCCCCCTGAAGCTTTTTTCCCCTTGGTCGAACATTGGTCGAGTTAGCGCTATCAGCCGAATGGCTTAATGCAGGCACTAATGGAACCAATGGTGTATCTCATAAACTACCCCACTAATAATGCCCGTAATCGTACCAAACTTCTACAGTAGTAGAAATGAACTTACATTCATGACAAAACGATGCATTTTTTACTTATTAGCTGTTAAGAAACCGTTTGAATTCAAAGTTTGTACTGTCACATACCTTTTTCCATCAGTCGCTTCCAGGAAAGCCCAAGAAAGTCTATTGTTGAGCTCATGCCGCTTTGCAACGAAAACTTGAAGTTTATTTTCCCTCAAAATAGGTAATTGAGCACTGTAATGCTTATGCAACTACATGGAAACGGTCCAAATGATGCCTAAGCTTGCATGTTCCTGAAAGCTAGCTCGCGCTAAAGTATAGTGGGGATTCAGTTGTTGCAGAAAAGGCAAACAGAGTAGTGTGCAAATGTGATAGTACAGTACAGTAGTAGTACAGTAGAAAATGCATCGTTTTGTCACGTAAGGACTGTTCATATTGTATAAACCAGTGTTTCTCAAAGTGTGGTCCGGGGACCAATGGTGGTCCGCAAGCTATCCCAAGTGGTCCGCGAGCAGACGTGGTAAAATATAATATAGATGAGTTGTTTGCAATATTGAACCAACTTGTATCTAAATCCAAACAGTTCTGCAACACTGTCTATGTAAGATATGCCAGTTTAAATCATATGAGTCCTCTGACACAATAACCAAAGTGCAAAGACAATTAAGCAAGGTGGTTTAGTGAGTAGGCCTATTGTGTAGGCTAATAGTAGGTCTAATCTTTTTTTTTTTAGCTAGGTGGTCCGTGCATTTCTTTTTTAAGTGGTCCTTTGTTCTTTTTGGTTAAGTGGTCCTTCGTTTCAGAATATTGTTGATATTAATGCTGCAGCTACTCCAGTTTGGTAGCACCGACTTTGGTCGTTATTATTCCTATCGACAGTACTCGGCAATGTGTAGCGATCAATATCCATTGACGGATTTCTGATTGCTTCTGGAGGAAATGAAATCCTTTATTGACCAAAACGTCTTCAAAACCTGCTTTGATATACAGTCAGCTGCCATTTTCCATATGTATTTCTAATCAAGTTTGGTTTGTTTGTACAAGTTTCTCAAGGTAACAATGGGGGCAGGGCAGTTGGCCATAGTAACTTGTTCAGTGCTTATGTGTTTTCTCAATGTTCATATGTCTTCAGCGTCATAATTTTAGAGTTCAGTATTCTAGTATGAATATTAATAATAATAGGCAACCAGCGGGCACCGTGATGTCAATTTGATGTCAAGAATTAGTCAAAGTTTTGACCACCATGTCGAGCATCTATAATTTCATACTATTCAACGTTGATTTTATATAAAAAAAAAGGCGTCAAAATGATATGGAATTGACGTCATTGAATTGAGACCATATGAGAACCAATAATGTTAATAATCATAATAGTAGTAATAATAGCCCACTAGGCTAATGTTACTATTGTTTTGACCCTTCCACCAATCAGTTTGGTAGCCATTTCAATATAACAGACTAAAATGCCAACAGTAATAATTTTCACGATTGTTTTTAACGGATGCTTATCGCCATTTGATATGCGCATGCGCACACACAGCAATTCACAATTCAACCGTCACTTTTCTGTCATGCCTCTGACCAGGCGCGCCTGCAGGTGTACGTCCGTACGCACTGTGCGTACCATCAAGCTCTACAACGAGAGAAAATTTCCCTGTGTGTGTGTGTGTATTCACACCACATTGGCCCACCATACCTTCCCAACTATGCACAGTATCCCATTAGCTGCCATCAGGCTATTTACAATTTTCTATTACGTAACTTAGTGAACACTTTACTTCACTTTCAAAATTAACGCGCACACATTTTGTTTGAGCAGGAGACACAATACGCATGCAGGCACGTAGGCTACTTGTTTTCTTTTACTCGGCTATCTATCTATATGTGGTTATCAGCACACAATGTTGAGCTAATTCACTAATTCAATACTCATGATGGATCACAAGTTTAAACAACAGAAATTATGGAGGCAGCAAAGCTAGAGGAGTTATTCCAGATGGGCAAGAACAAGGTAGGCAATTGGTGTGCTTGTCAGAACGTTAGACTGCATTACAGCCAGACGTCAAGAACAAAACAAGGTTGTATTAAGTTGTCCAAATGAATAGGTCATAGTAGACGTTGTTGTTGTATTATTGCATTTGGATGTTATGCTATGTAGGCTATTTTTTTGCTGACCAATGCACGGTTAAACCGGGAAACGGACAAATATTGTCCACGCGTATTTTTTTTATTTTTTTTACGGGGGGGCGATGGGTCGGGTGTGCGTACCATAGCATTAATTCCTGCAGGCACCCCTCCCTCTGACTGAATGTGTAAGCTGTACAAACTCTGCTGTTGTAAAGGAGTCAACACTATGGGGAGACACGGACGCAGCGAATAGGTTTTAAAGCCCAAACACGGGAAAACTTTAATCACCGTAAACTTAGCTCGCATGTCAGTTTAAAGATACACACAAGTCGCGCCACTGAACGTCATCAGAACACGACACCGTAAACAGTACACAACAAATCAACAGATAAAAGCGCAGGCTGTGACTGCAACAATACCATACAAGTGAACAACACGTAATGGCTGGCTGTGAATTATGTACAGTGTGGTGCCCCTACACATGCCCCCCCAGAATTCACAAAGACAGACAAGTTCATCCGGTGAGGTGGGCGCAGTGCTCGGCCAAACTTGCTCTGGCCATCAGGCACTGGGGCCGCAGGAACCGGAAGTTAAGGGTTCATTGACTGTGGAAGCGTGGTAGATGGGGGACGGCCCCGCCTTGGGGGCTGGGCAACCACCACCGGAGAGTCCAAGTCCAAGTGAGCGGGTTTAAGGCGATCCACTGACACCCGGTCTCGCTTGCCCCCGATGTCGAGGACAAAACATTTGTCCCCCGTTTCCAGCACCCGGGCCATCATAGGGTGGACGCAAGGGGCTGCGGTGAGCATCATGACGAATAAACACATATGCTGCGTCCACTAGGTCCACATGCACGTGGTCGAAACGTTTCTCAGGGACGTGAAAAGTTTCCAGAGGGGCTATGGAGTGACGGTGCACCTTGGCCCGCTGACATTCAAGGCAGGCGGCAGCCCAGTCAAAGATATCCTTTTTGAGGCCATGCCAAACAAATTTTGCTGCCACCAGCTTCTGTGAAACTCTCCTGCCGGGGTGAGAAAGGCCATGAACAGCATCAAAGACCTGCTTGCGCCAACTGCTAGGGACAATGGGCCGGGCCTGATCTGTGGAAACATCACACAGCAGAGAGACACCCGCGCTGCTAAAAGAAACGTCCGGCAAACGCAGTCCACTGATGGCAGTCCTGTACGCCCAGCGTCATGGACCTGGTCCGCCGCCAAGTTTTCCCGTGTTTGGGCTTTAACCCTCTAAGCGTGCATAATCCACTCCAAGATGCACTGCTCCCGCAAAATGACGAGAAAGACAGGTCTGCCACATGATTGTCCTTTCCTGCCTCATGACGAATATCCGTTGTGAACTCTGAAATAAAAGAAAGCTGACGCTGCTGTCGGGCAGACCATGGCTCCAAAACCTTGGCCATGGCAAAGGTTAAAGGCTTGTGGTCCACAAAGGCAGTGAATGATCGGCCTTCCAGCAGGAAACGGAAGTGTCGTATGGCCAGGAAAAGGCCTAGCAGCTCCCGGTCAAACATGCTGTACTACCTCTCCGTTGGACGCAACTGCTGGCTGAAAAAGGCCAGCGGCTGCCAAGCACCATCAACCGGCTGCGCGTGGACGGCACCTACCGCATAGTCAGAGGCGTCAGTTGTGATGGCGATAGGTGCATCTGAGGATGGGTGGGCAAGCATGGTGGCATTGGCCGCTTTGGTGTCCATGAACGCCTTTCCCCTGTCCAGTCGATGGTGTGTTTAGCAGCCTTACCCTTAAGCGCCTCGTAGAGGGGACGCATGAGGTGAGCTGCACGTGGAACTGGCCCTGACCGTGGCTGGTTGCGGGAACTGGCCAATGGCCTCCACCTTAGCTGCTAGCGGAGCCGCCCCTTCGGTCGTGACTTGGTGGCCAAGGAAGTCAATGGCAGACAAACCGAAATGGCACTTCGCTGTGTTGATGATCAGTCCGTGATTGTCCAGACACTAAAACAGAACCCTGAGGTGTGCCAGGTGTTCAACTTACTACTTACAAGTACTAGCTACAAGGATGTCGTCCAAGTACCAGCCAAGCGAGCAGAAAAGTCCTGAATATGGGGAACAGGGTAGCGGTCAGGTGTAGTGGCCTCATTCAAGCGACGGTAGTCACCGCATGGACGCCAGCAACTGCCAGGCTTCTGAACCATATGTAGTGGTGAAGTCCAAGGGCTGTTAGAAGGGCAATTGTAATATATGCTTTCTTTCTCTTTTACAGACAGTTGATTTTTATTGCTGAAGGTACCATCAGAGCACCTCTCCCTACCCTGCAGGACATCTATACCAGAAGAGTACGGACGATGGCCCAAAATATTTTAAAGGACATTTCTCACCCTGACCATGGACTGTTTAAACCACTGAGGTCAAGCAGAAATCTCTGTTCCCACATGGCTAAAACAAACTGAGGAGGAGTTTCTTTCCTCAAGCCATCCACATCCTGAACACATAAACTGCATTACATGGACTTGCCATACTGCACTTACACAGACTGGATTTTTTACCCCCTGGGTCATTCTGTGTCAAATCAGATAAGGTTGTTGCTGCACTGTCACAGGTTTTGTTCAAACCAGGTCTATATCAAGAATTGATCCCAAAACCAAGACCTGTAAAATATTTCTGTTCAAAAATGTCTTCATATGATTAAGTTTGTATGGCATATTCTACCAGGCCCTAGATTTGGGGAAAAGTGCAAAAAACAGTGTCATTAAGGGTATCAACTTGTTTTTGCACATATTTACGTACTATGTGTTATTAATGTTGTGCCAATATTTGAGCTCTCCACATATAATGGGCTTGAAGAACAAAGGAAGGTTGTGTTTTTCGGTCATTTTCATTGGATTAAAATGCTATGTGGGATAGCTAGCAGGCACATGAACATCTATATGAACGTAGCTCAGAGTATGGGCATTTAGTGTACAAGGTGCCAATGCTGTACCATAGATAAGTAAATAGAGTCAAAATCACCACAGGGACAAGAATGAAAACACATAGGTATATAGTGGAATCAAGTAAGTGTATTTATAAATGAAACATGGTACATCATTGGTGCTTTATACATGAAATTATTACAAATGGAACTATTCCCATATTCATTGTCATGTTCCTATTAGCTACTCCAAATACCATTTTAGTCCTATGAAAATGAAATGAAAAAATGCAATCATACCTTGTTTTATCCTTATTTTATCTTGAAATGCATTTGTTGCAGAGACCTTTAAATATCACATCAACATTAATTAAGTATTGTATTTGCAGACAAAATAATGATTGAGGCCATGTGGATACAAAAAAATGAGTTTACAAGACCCATAGTTTCACCAGTTTTTCACTTTGTTCCATATCTAGGCCCTTAGAAAATGAATGGACATGACCACCCTTCTCTCTATTTGTTAAATTATTTCTAAATTCTTTCTTTATCCTTTACACCTCTGCACAGAAAAGTTGAGCAGCTAAATGGCAGTTCTCTATGTATTTTACAACAATATGTCTGTATGTGACAAATCCTTGAATCATTGACAGAAGACTCAATTTTGTATTGTGACATTTGTGATGTTTATAAAGAAATAAAAATAATTGTGACTGATTTGTTGTCACTAAAGTTTTTGATATAATTTTGGCATCATTTTGACATCAATGTTTGATGTCATATTGATGCCAAAAATTTGACATCAATATGACTTTCATTCTAGACATGTTTTATGAACGAATTTTGACATCAATGATTGATATTGATATCAATACATTGAAATCAATATGAATTTCATTCTAGACCTGTTTTTTGACGTAATTTTGACGTCAATGTTTGATGTCATATTGATGTTGAATTAACATCAAAATGTAGTGTCTATGACCTTCTTTGTTTCACCTAATCAGCTTCTTGTTATTTACTGTATATTTAGATTTTTTATTTTATTTCAGTGACGGATGGCTTCAGGTCCTCTCCACTGCATGATATGTGAGGTCATCCTAGCCTGAAGGCAGTACACTGTGAGAAGAAAGTGGAGTGAGAGGTGAATTTGCACCATGTTAAGTTTGTTTCCACAATACAGATGGACTGCTCTCGCTCCCAGTGTTCATGAGGGCCCATCCTTCCCCTTATCTTCATTTAACCTTGAGTGTGCAGACGGCGTCTCTTACCCCTGCACTCCACGCACCACGCTCTGATAAACCAGATTTAACATCCAATGTCGGCGCACTCGCATTCTTTCATATTTCTCTCTCTCCCTCCCTCTTTGCAGTCTCCTGTTTCAATAAAGTCGGTTGGCCGACAATAGCGGAGGACCTAATAGATCCGATTCCTTGGTTTAGATGTTACAATGTTAACATCAGATTCAGTTGGGAAAGCAATCACTTAATCATAGATTAAAATAGTGGAAAATTAAATATGCTGGTGTGAGAGGAGGCAGGGCTTTGATGGGCAGGGAATGAGTGTTGGATGGTCGCAGAAAGGCATTAAGTCCTGATGGAATTCCTAGATCATTAAGCCTGCTCCAGTTTGATTGAAGGGGTTTTGAGAGCTTGCCTTTTCCACTGTGATCAGATTCTCATTTCATACATCCTGCAATTTTAAAACTGAGCCATATACATAAATCAGTTCTACCCCCCATCAGTAGCCTGAATGGCATATTCCACTTATTTGGAAGGAACATATAATGGACCAGACTATAGAGTATGTAAAATAAAAGAGATTCTTCAGGTCATCAGTACGATATAAAGTATCAGTATGATCAGTATGTATAAAAGTCCTCAGAAAAATTACCAGAGATTAATATTTTCTGTGTATACTATATATCTTATCCTCATGAATCATGCGATCTTTGATGTTGCACAGCTTGTTAAGAATCCATCAGTGTAGATTGCAATTAAACTAGATGTACCGCAGAGCGGTACAAAATATGACCGCCGCCCAGTCCAGCACATTTTTGGCATGCATAAGGTAATGGTAAGGTAAAAGCAACGACCGAAATGCAGTGTTGAAACACGTGTATGAAACGTATTAAATATGCAAACACAGATCCGGTAGCCTATAAACACCGCCGCCTAGTCCAGCACATTTTTTCCACAAAAATAAATCACGCTGAAAGGCCTATATGATTCTAACTGTCTCACTAAATTGCATTATCCACACTCAATTCTCACTGATATCTGCTAGACAACAAGTACCAAAACATGATTAGTTCATAGATTTCACATGTAAAATTCATTTTATACAACCCCACCTCTATCTTGCCTGTTCATAATTCTGAGAAATTCTTGAATTGTGTGCATGTGTGCATGTACATGTTTATGTTGCGTGTGTGTGTGTGTGTGTGTGCGTGCTTGTGTGTGTGCCTGCGTATGTGCCTGTGCATGCAAGCGTACATATGTCTACTGTGTGAGTATGTGTCATACGTATGATTACTGTGAATGTATGTGTGTGTGTATATCTGTTTGTGCACATGTGTGCACATGAAATGGGTTAACATGACCCCTGGAGGCAAACATATGGAAAAAAATGGTCATCCTGCTTATTAACACTTACAAGCTGCATGTTAACAGTTAGTTAATGTTATTAAAGGATAACAACAGTTAACTAACTGTTAGTAATGAATTGTTAACTGCTTATTATGCACTGTTAATACCTAATAAGCACATGTTATTCTAAAGCGTTACCAAAAAAAAAAAAAAACAATTCTGACTAAACCTATATGACCGCCGCTTCGCTGCGCGGCGGTCATAAATAACAGAAAAGAGCAGAAGGAAAAAGATACAATTAAGATAGATAGACGAGATTGCACCACTCCAAACACAGGGCTGCTGTCTGTTCTTCTGTGTCCAGTGCATCGTTAAGCTCAGCGTTCCGAGTGCCTGCAGATGAGACTAAAGTGGAGGAGACGGCAGTGGGAGCGGTGCTCTGGCGTCTCAGCTCTGTGGTGAGAGACGGGCGGAAACGGCATAGCACAGCCTGCCTGCTGCGTTTCTGTCTCTGTCACATTAGTGCATCTCTGCTGCATCACCATCTCCAAACGTGAGCTGGCGCCGAACACAGTTTTATGGAAACTGACCCAATTGCAGAGGCGCGGGCCTCTAGAGCAAAGTGGAGGCACTTGGGTTTCATGGCCTTTTTATTTATGTTGCACGGCCTCCTCATGTGATGCAATTACTACGCCCTAAGTCCTCGTTACACATCTGTCTGTATAACCATTCAGTTATTATTACCGCCGCGCAGCGAAGCGGCGGTCATATAGGTTTAGTCAGAATTTTTTTTTCTTTTTTTTTCTTCTTCTTTTTCGCATGCCCAAATTTCCATCAATGATTCCCGGGACACTGAAACTTGGTGGGCATGTAACCCCACATGGATAGCATGGAACCATCGTTTTTCGTTTTGATCTGTAGCCCCCCCGCTGGACTGGACCCCCCGAAAGGAGGATAGGGCAGACACAGTTGTCTGTGTCTGCCCTATCCTCTCTCACACACACACACACACACCCACACACATAACATAAACATACTGTAACACAAACAATCAAGAATTTCTCAGAATTATGAACAGGCAAGATGGAGGTGGGGTTGTATAAAATGAATTTTACATGTGAAATCTATGAACTAATCATGTTTTGGTACTTGTTGTCTAGCAGATATCAGTGAGAATTGAGTGTGGATAATGCAATGTAGTGAGACAGTTAGAATCATATAGGCCTTTCAGCGTGATTTATTTTTGTGGAAAAAATGTGCTGGACTGGGCGGCGGTCATATTTTGTACCGCTCTGCGGTACATCTAGTTTCCTTAATCTTTGTTCAGTGAACGCATAAAACAGTTTGTCAGTTTGTCAGAAGTCTAAAGATATGCCAGCTTTGTATATAGTTTGGTTACCTAGCAACCGAGGCTTAAAGACGATAAGTGGGTGCATTCAAAGCTCTGGTTCAAAGTTGCAAACATAGGCGAACGTTCGTGATCGATTTGAAACATGTTTCAGTTTGCCTTGAACAGAGGCGAACATTCGTGGTCTGTTTCTGCATTAATTAAACACCACTTTTCCATCAGAAACATATTTGTAAAAAGCATAGCTAGTGTGATATAGCACTTCGGAATATAGAATCAACATAAACAATTTCATCAGCTGTATAAGAAAAGTAGTGTAGCTCAAGAAGTAGCGATGCACTCTCTGATGCAGGAGACCGGGGTTTGATTCCTGCTCACAGCAACAATTTTGAAGGTGCAATTTTCACAGCTAAACCAAGCTAGATGGAGAGATACAGTATATAGAGAGATAGAAGGTTGGGCTTGTGGAACTATAGGCTACATGGTCCTCGCTTTAGATTGGGGGGCTGCAAAATTTACTACAAATAGGTAAGAAAGGTCTTATAAGCGTATTAGTTATCCACCTCTTTGTCTTATACACCATTAACAAGCATTAACAAGCTGCTTGTTAACACTTACAACTGTTAACAAATATGCTTGTAAGTAACTTAAAAGGCTGCCTATTAACACTTACAAGCTGCATGTTAACAGTTAGTTAATGTTATTAAAGGATAACAACAGTTAACTAACTGTTAGTAATGAATTGTTAACTGCTTATTATGCACTGCTAATACCTAATAAGCACATGTTATTCTAAAGCGTTACCTTTTTTTATTTATTTATTTATTTCCAAATTTCCGTCAATGATTCCCGGGACACTGAAAGACCGGGGTACACGAAACTTGGTGGGCATGTAACCCCACATAGATAGCATGGAACCATCGTTTTTCGTTTTGATCTGTAGCCCCCCCGCTAGACTGGACCCCCGAAAGGAGGGTAGGGCAGACACAGTTTTCTGTGAATATCTCGAAAAACCGTAGGGTTTAGGAGGACCTTTTTTTTTTTGTATGTTGATCGCAAGGGGCCATGTCAACCCATTACATAATCACTCATTTCATGTATAGCGCCACCTAGTTAAACACAAAAAAGTAAAAATGAGGTGTTGTAATCGCAGGTATCTGTGACCTAACATAGTCAAAACTGCACGAAATTGGAAATGTAGGATCATTATGACACCCTCTGTATGCACGCCAAGTTTTGTGGAATTCCGTTCATGGGGGGCCACACAATAAATTCATTTATGTTACTATACACCAACTGGCCTGTAGGTGGCCGGAGACAGTTTTCTGTGAATATCTCGAGAACCGTAGGGCCTAGGAGGTCCACCTTTTTTATGTATGTTGGTCTTAAGGGGGCATGTCAACCCATCTATTACCACTTATTTCATGTATAGCGCCACCTAGTTAAAAATTAAAAAGCAAAAAATCAGGTGTTTTCATCACAATATCTCTGGCTGACAAGGTCAAAACTGCACGAAAATAAAAGTGTAGGATCATTATGACACCCTCCGAATGCATGCCAAGTTTTGTGTACTTTCGTTCATGGGGGGCCTTACAATAAAATTATTTATCTGTACATTTAGTGACGTACACCAACAGGGATTCCCGGGACACTGAAAGACCGGGGTACACAAAACGTGGTTGGCATGTAACCCCACATGGATAGCATGGAACCGTCGTTTTTCGTTTTGATCTGTAGCCCCCCCGCTGGACTGGACCCCCCGAAAGGAGGGTAGGGCAGACACAGTTCTCTGTGAATATCTTGAGAACTGTAGGGCCTAGGATGACCATTTTTTTCCGTATGTTTGCCTCCAGGGGTCATGTTAACCCATTTCATGTGCACACATGTGCACAAACAGATACACACACACACACATACATTCACAGTAATACGTATGACACATACTCACAAAGTAGACATATGTACGCTTGCATGCACAGGCACATACGCAGGCACACACACAAGCACGCACACACACACACACACACATACACACACACCCACACACATAACATAAACATGTACATGCACACATGCACACAATTTAAGAATTTCTCAGAATTATGAACAGGCAAGATGGGGGTGGGGTTGTATAAAATGAATTTTACATGTGAAATCTATGAACTAATCATGTTTTGGAACTTGTTGTCTAGCAGATTCCAGTGAGAATTGAGTGTGGATAATGCAATTTAGTGAGACAGTTAGAATCATATAGGCCTTTCAGCGTGATTTATTTTTGTGGAAAAAATGTGCTGGACTGGGCGGCGGTCATATTTTGTACCGCTCTGCGGTACATCTAGTTTAAATCAATGATAATGACATCTGTCATTTCCTTTAACAGCAAGCAGCGCAACTTCAAACAGCACTTCGGTATTTTGATAGTCAGCGGCACATTTTTGTAGGAATCTGACCGTATGGAACAGTTATTCCACTAAACCATGCTTTACTAAAACATAGCAGAGTATAGTGACTGACAATGGGTTATCATCGAAAACCTGGAAAACCTGGAAAAAGCAACACTTAACGAGTTCTCGCAAGAGCACAATTTGAATTGTCTCTGCGAGACATTCTGGCAATGAGTAATGATGCACGTTACTTTTGCCACTTGTATCACGGGGAGCCAATCACATCGGTGTATCTGATATAGGCGGGCCAGAAGCGAGCTAAACAGATGACAGTCGTAGTGTTATCCAATTGCGTCGAAGTCCGGAATCAGTCAGTAAACATTTGTCGTATTGTGTTATCCAGTTGCGTGCAGTGAGATTTTCAAATGCACACTTGGTGCTGCCCCAAGTTTATTTGTGACCAGACCCTTAATCTTTCTAGATTACCAGCAGGGGCGGAGCCAGACATTTGAAACATTGGGGGCTTAGCCCAGTGTCACACTGGCTAAGGAGGCTATAGTGTCCGGGGGCATGCCCCCCCGGCAGAAAATTTTGAAAAATAACCCCTTAGATAATGACTTCTAGTTAATTCTGTGTAAACTAATGGACACATTGAGACTTTAAAAATGTGAGACTCAAGGTATATCTGACTGGCACTTTGGGTCTTTCAGGAGGGGTCTATAGGCATACATAGTTTTGTATGAGTTATGGTTTGTATATTATAGGCTAGTAGGCCTATACTATGCTGAGATAACCCTGATGGGATGCTACCTTGTCTCAATACATTTTTACTTTGAACTCTGCCCAAAGTAGCCTTATGGTCAGGTTTAGCACAGCCCCACACATTGTGAACCCACTTATTATAATGTTCAGTGGAACACATGAAGCTAAGTTTAATCCAGGGCTTAAAATTCATTTTTCAAAATGGTGGGGAATTCCCCCCTTCAGTGCTTTACATAGGGGGACTAATTCAGTTGGGGGGAGTTGGGGGGGGGGGTACATTTTACAAACTGAAATCACATTTTCCTTATAGGCCTAGGCGTCAATGAGAGAACACTTACACTTAGGCCTAGCCTACATGATTTTGGTTTCGATTTTCTAATTGGAGTAAGTCATTGTGACAACACGTCATGATACATTTGATAATGTTTGATCATTGTTTTGGTATGACGCATCTTTTACGTAATGAATGTGCACTCTAGAAAGTGAAAGTAGCCTATCCTAGGCCTACTGCACTCTGTGTCTGAGCTGTCTGTGCACGTCCGCAATTGATTACGTCCCTCAAATGGAGAACACAATCCAATGGTATTTTTTGCCCTAAAATACATGAAACATGCAAGTTCAAAATCTCGCCGGTAGCCACGTCACATCTCCATTTCATATTTGCCTAAATACTGTAACGTCGGCGCATAAAGACTGTGTTAGCGTTCTCCAGCGAAAGGCATGCTGGGACACGAGGGTGAACATTTGGGGGGTTTATGTCGTTATTCTCCTAAGTTATAAGTGTAATGTTAGCGTCTTTATTGTGACATGTTTCCCTTTTAGTTCTCCCTCGTGTGTGATCCTTTTTGTGTGGGAGGCTGCGTCCTCCCCTGTATGTGTAGTGTGTGTGCGTGCTTGACCTGCCCTGTTTGCATTGTGTTCTGTGTCTTGGTCTATCTGTGTCCCGGCTCTCGTTCCCAGTGAATAAACCTTTTGATTGGACAACTGTGTGGTTCGGTATCAAATCGTTACATTGGTGTCAGAAGCGACTTTCGCACATGGCCTCCGCTCAGCGAGAGAAGCTGGGAGCGGGAGACCTCACCGCTGGGTGGAGGCCCACGCAAGAGGATCCAGAGAGAGCCCTTGTAAGGGCTACTGAAGAGCTTGAGGCCTTCTATCGTTACCGCCGCCGGAGGAGAAGAGCTATCGCCGAGACCTGCCTGCTGCCATGGGAGGAGAAGTGGTCGCGGAGAAGATGACGCTAGCCTGGGCGCTGACTCCACGGCGAGCCGCGACGCGTGAGCAGAGCCGAGGGAGTGCGGCGAGGAAGAGGTTCCTAGACGATGGACGGTTGGCGGAGCCGCTGAGGGCAGCGAACTCACGACGGTGGGGCAGGTTTGACGGAAATGCCCTCTGAACTTTAAAAAAAAAACTTTTGGGTGCGTGTGAGAGGCACCGTGCTGTGTGGGCGCCCGTTCTAGTTGGCCTGTTGGCCGGCGCCTTTTGAAAAAGTTTGTGTGTGGAGTTCGATAACACGACCATCTCGGGGGTCGTGCCTTCGCCGAGGCCGCGAAGGAGTGGAACGAGCCGGGAACAGAGCAGTACGGCTCTGCGAGATGGCAACACGAGGAGGGACGCCGAAGACGGTAGCTGCAGCGGGAGAGCTCAGCGCGGTCCGGTTGCTGTGGAGTCGGTGCCTGTCTGTCCTGGTCGGCGACTCGACGGAGCGGAGTGGCGTTGGCGCAGCTTCATCTGGCCCCCCTCGAACCCCGGTGCTTGGTACAGTGTCGACGGTTGTAAGGCCACCTAGGGCCCCGTCTGGAGATGAGGAGTGCCGTGGTGACACGCCGCGGAAAGTGCAGCCTGAGGGCGGCTGCTGAGAGGGAGCTGGTGACGAGCGGGTCGGCCACGTGGCTGCTAGCACGCCCGAACTGGATTGCTAGCAGCGTGGCGCCCCGTTGAGTGAGCTCCTGCGGCGCGTGCACCCCACGTGAGTTGGCGGAACTGTCGCACTGAACTGAGTGGCGGGCGACGCGCGCCGACGTTAGCATGTGGCTACCTAACCTCGTGGGCATTGCCGAGGACGGCAATGGCTTGTTGGGGGAGCTGTGTAACGTCGGCGCATAAAGACTGTGTTAGCGTTCTCCAGCGAAAGGCATGCTGGGACACGAGGGTGAACATTTGGGGGGTTTATGTCGTTATTCTCCTAAGTTATAAGTGTAATGTTAGCGTCTTTATTGTGACATGTTTCCCTTTTAGTTCTCCCTCGTGTGTGATCCTTTTTGTGTGGGAGGCTGCGTCCTCCCCTGTATGTGTAGTGTGTGTGCGTGCTTGACCTGCCCTGTTTGCATTGTGTTCTGTGTCTTGGTCTATCTGTGTCCCGGCTCTCGTTCCCAGTGAATAAACCTTTTGATTGGACAACTGTGTGGTTCGGTATCAAATCGTTACAATACATTGAACGAACTCAACTGACAACAGGTAAATCTACTGATTCGGTCATTGAGACTCTATGAATACAGTAGCCTACAACAAACTTTCTGTCTTTCTGAAGTTTATTTTTGTATTCCGGGGTACAGTAGCATAATTGCCTAATGTCTTGACAATAGTTTTTCTTACCGGCTTGCTGTTTAAACTGACTGCGCCGCTCTGAACTTTCCTGACGTAAACCATTAGCCTACATCTCGGCTCTGGTATTGCCTAAACTCATCGTGTGGGAAATCAGATTATCTGTCAATATTGGGCTTTGAAAATAAGGGATATTTGCTAAGTAATAGTAGCCTAAATTTTGTAACATTTATAGAGAAACCGACGGGAAGTTAAATTAGAAATTAGAATCGTTGGAAATTGAAAACACTACAAAAAAAAGATTCGGGGCTTGAGCCCCGGAAGCCACCCCCTCGCTCAGCCAATGATTACCAGGGTCTGGATCTCCAGGCTAACACTTACCCCAATAATGTTTGAATGACTGAATAAAAAAAACATTTATCCTGCAGAGTTGTTTGTCCACCTCAACTGCAGACTGCCAGAGTGATACTGAGACTGACAGGCAGGCCCATGACTCTAGCCACATGCTTTTCTGTCGGTGAGAATAACATACTGTATATATGCTTTTAATAAACAGATTTCATTTTGGAAAGCCTTCTTCACCAACATTAGAGACCTTTAGATAAATGTTTTATGATGAAGATTCTTGTTTTCATGATGGTAATGGAAGATTATGGAAACTAGTTGGTGGAATTGTTGTGACCTAGAAAATCCACAACTAAGAGCTCTTGTCTCATCAAGACTCTTGATATGTGACATGTCAACCTATCGACATGTCATTCACAAGGTTCCCACTCTAAGTCAGATGTAAAATTCCATGACTTTTCCCTGACTTTCCCTGACAAAAATCCTGAATTTCCATGACCTACTTAGAATGAATCGTAGGCCTACAATATACCGACTAAAGATTTAAGAGTAGCCGCATAGCATTCAAGAATCTTAGACTGTTTTTTGGAGCTGAATAAATGGGCATTGAATAAGCAAAGTTATAAGGACATACATTTGCATTAATGTATTTTGGCAAGTAAATTTTAACCCGTTGCTACAAAATTCCCTGATATTCCATGACCTTGCCCCACAAATTATAAAATTACTTTCCATGTCTGGAATAGACTCTATCAAATTTCCATGATATTCCAGAACTTCCATGACCCGTGGGAACCCTGCATTCAGCAGACGATAGGAGCTGGTACTGCTTTTTCCATGTCACATATTGCAGTGATTTTATCTGGCAGACAAAATGTACTTGGGAAGCAGCTAAGTCAAAGTGTTTTAATGGATTCTGGGTTGGTCTACAACTTCAGCAATTTAGGAGAAATATCAGATTTTGTGATCGGTATTACTAATGAAAAAAAGACATGAATGTAGACAAGAGCCACTTCAACTTAATAGAGCTGAAATCAATCTCTGAAATATTTTTTTTCTAATATAGTACCGCCAATTGCCAACATAAAACAATCACATTACCACTGAAAATCAGCACTAGTTATCAGAACAAGTTATGAAAAGCACTGCAGGCTATTCTATGTCACCCTCAAGACTCCAGTAAAGGAACACGCCAACATTTTGAGAAATTAGCTTGTTTACCATCTCCTCCACAGTTAGCTAAGATTATACATACCCTTCTATACATTCCAGTCTCAGTGTGTGCAATACCTCAGTCTGACACACCCACCGTTACCCTAGCTTAGATCAGATCATTGAGGTGGGCAGCCTAAAACTAGTCTAAAAGTCTAAAACTAGACTAACTAGTCTAAAAGCCTAAAAACTCTCCCAAAAGTGACAAAAGATAAAACATTGTCCTATTACAAGTTGGGCCTAGTATAATTACAATATGTACACATTTCAATGTAAACTGAGAGGCATGGATTTTTTCAGCTATACATGCTTGGAGCTACAGTACGCTGTCAGGCAAAGCACTGCTACTTGGGATTTGCAGAAGTAACACCGGAGCTTTTCCGGTGCTGCGTGCCAATCACTACACCCAAGTAGCAGTGCTTTGCCTGAATGAGAACATAGTTACAAAATATGCTAAGAAAATAGCTTTGTCTCATTTTACATTATTATTTGTAGCTTATATGTTGTAACTATCAAAGTCACAACATGTAAATGTTGGAGTTCTTTTGTCACTTTTGGGAGCTATAGGCTAATTGGTTCTGCCCACCTCAATGAATTATGCTAGGCTATACTAAACATCAGACTGAGTTACTCAAGTTTCAACTTTTACTTTATGATGCCAGTTGGTGTCTGCCATGTCCTTTTCCATGGTATTAGCTGGAATCTGTCTTACCCAAGGTCCGAAGACATGCATGGGGAGGTCAGGAAGCAAACCGCCTGACTTACTTGCCTGCTGGGTAGATAGTTGGACTCTAATCACCAAAACATTGTGTGTGTGTGGGTGTGTGTTAACTTGTGTGCTCCATCACTTCTACCTCCCCCTCACACATACACCAACCACTCTCAAAGCATCCTCTGCATATTTAACACCCCCCCCCCCCCCGTTCCCCCAGTCACCCCCACCACTCTTGCGTGTGTATTTGTGTGTGTGTGTGTCTGACCTCTCATTTGTGCACTGTCTCCCAAGCCAATCATAACGCCATTAGTCGTCATTGCTTTCTTTATGGCTATGTGGGTCCGGGACCGGAGGAGCTTGCCACTCATTGCCTTTATCTACAGGATCGACATGCCTGGCAGGCCTCCAGCACAGCACAGCCTATCAATTAATGATCCAGTGTCCCTAAGCTATCTCACTCTGTCTCTCTCTAAGCATCTCTTGCTGTCTCTCTCACACACACACACACACATACACACACTAGGCATCTATCTAAGCATCTCACTCTCCCTATCTCTCTCTCACATACACACACTCTCTCTCTCTCTCATACACACACACTCTCTCTCTCACACACACAAAAACTACAAACCATAAACACAAGACACAGACCAAGACATACAGAGATACACACATACACAGAAAGAAAAAGGCATGTTTGCTTATGAGAACCCTAAACACATACACAAAATGTGTATTACTCCAGGCAAAGATACTGGTAATTTGAATGCACATTATATAAACACAACACACACACACACACACACACACATTAAACCTTTTATGTAATGAGTTGGAGCCCTAATAGTAGTGTAGAGGCTGATTCAACATTATTTTCAATGAACCTTCAATTGTAAGAACATAATTAGAAAAAAAGATTAACTCAAGAAAAAGGCTGTAGACATTTGCAATACCAATTATGCCAATAAATCTTAAAACATAGTATGTCATCGTATATGTCCAATTTACAGATTATCATGGAAGAAACTGAACTACTTCTGCCCCTGTTTGTGTACAAACTGAACAACCAATGAGTAGAGGTTTGGTCTGACTGTGGTGGTACAGTGGTAGTGTCCCCGCCAAAGAAATAATACCATAAACATCATTTCAGATAGATAGATCATCCACTTTCCAAACCAAGATCTCCACTCTATACACTCCTCTCTCCCTGTGTTTTTTTTTCATATGATGATAACATAAAGGCTTGATTGATTGACTGGTTGATAGATTGGGGCACCAACTCCGAAGAGGGTACTCCTATGGCCAGCAGCGGTCCTGACACGCATACTCATTTCTGTCTCAGAATGTCACACACTTCTCACACAAACGGCAAAAAACAGCAACAGAAGGTAAATTGGCTCTTAAATTGTGATTGTATTTTTCATTAAGCTCATATTTATACGTCCCAGACAGGCGAGAGGTTACAAGTGCAAATGACACTTATTGCTTGTGTGGGAGCTGTGTTGCTTTCACTTTTTCTCTCTCAAAGTACCTCATTACAGCGATGCTTGTTTTCCAAGTTGCAATTACAGCATTCAGATGGGTTTTATGTGTTTTGTTACTCTACATGTATCACATTTGCATTCTGAAGAGTTTTAAGCATCTCAGAATAAATAGGAAGTGGCATGGCAATCTGCTGCAGGAGAGTTTGGGTCATCGAGAAGCAGCCCTCATACCAAAATGACCTGCTAGATGTGAAGCAGATCACTTAGCCAGATGAACTTTTACTGTGCCGATGAACAAATGCTACCAAGTATCATGAAATTGGTTCAGCCTCGATAATATGGGAGATTGATGAAGGTCTCACAGCAATATCACTCACACTATCTGGATAAGGTCATTGTGAAAAACAAAATATGCTTGTTCTCTCTTTCTCTCTCTCTCTCTTTTTTCTCTCTTGGCACAGACACACACAGTAGCAGACAAGTGCAGTCTCTTTCAATAAAAAAAAACAAGTACAGGTAAACTCAAGCATACATTAAATATCTCACTAAATCCATTGTGAAAAACAAAATATGCTTGCTCTCTCTCTCTCTCTCTCTCTTTCTCTGTCTTGGCACAGACACACACAGTAGCAGACAAGTGCAGTCTCTTTCAATAAAAAACAAGTACAGGTAAACCCAAGCATACACATTAAATATCTCACTAAATCACTTGGTATGTGCCCTTTCTCTCAGTGTCTCCCTTTCATACATACACACACAAACACACACAATCTCTATAATATCTCACACCAAAATACATTAATGTCCCTGCAAAACAACAGAAAAGCAGACAATGCACCACTTTAGAGAAGCACAGCGGCCGGTGATGGGATACACGCCGGCCGTTCATTATTGAATGTGGCGTCCATGGCGGCCTTAATGTGTGGCCATTTCATTGGGAGAAAACAGTGTGTAAATCGAGCATGAGGGGCAATTTAAAAAGTGCCTCCCTGAACGGGCTGACATTGCAGTAAGGGGATGAAGTATGGAGCGCAGCTCACAGCCTCTGGCAGCACCTCAATGGAAGTGTCAAACACGCTTATGGGTAAGGTTTTACTGCCACTCAGTCACTGCTGGCTCCACACAGCCTGGCTAGGGGATTGTGTGTGTGTGTGTGTGTGTGTGTGTTGTGTTTTTGCCGCCATGCAGGTGTATGTCTGTGTGCCTGTGTACACGTGTGTCGGTGAGTGGGTGGGTGTATTTGCCTCCATGTGTGTATTCCTGTCTGTACATGTGTATACGTCTCTCACTCTCTCTGTTAACACAAGGACAGGTTTACGTAAAACATGTCCCTCAGGTTGTGACATTTTAAGACATCTCTCTCACACACACACACACACACACACAATTAACACAAATGAATGCACTTAAATGCATATACAGTATACAGTAGGCTACCCTCCAGAATTATTGGCACCTCTGCTAAAGTTGACTAAAACCGGTATAAAAATAATCTGTTGGTGATTTATTGTAATCTCACAATGAAAAAAATAGGAAAAATCCAACCTTGAAGGAAAGCAAGCACCCCTGCTTGTAATACCTTCTTAAGCCTCATTTTGCCAATAAAACACCTTGTAATATTCTCCTGTGACACCCCATAAAGTTGGAGAATACAAAGCAAGGGATTTAAGACTGTTCGTCTTCACAAAATCTTCCTAGATCGTCCAGATTCCTAGGTCCACACTTGTGCATTCTCCTCTTTGACTCACCCCACTGTTTTTCTATGGAGTTTAGATCAGGGGACTGATATGGAAATGTCCGAAGCTTGTTTTTGTGTTCAGCAAACCATATTTTTTTGGATCTGGACGTTTGTTTTGGTTCATTGACCTGATGAATGATCCAATCATTACTAACTTTTAGTGTCTTGGCAGAGATTGACAGATTTCTTTTGTAAATGTTCAGGTTTGTCTTGGTGTTCATGATACCATGCACCTTAATTAGGTTCCCAAGGCCTTTGGGAATAAAAACAGCCCCACAATAGCACAGCCCCTCCACCATAATTCTCATTAGGCATCGGGTTCTTTTCAGTATAGTAATTCTTCTGTGTAATCCCAAACACACCTAATGTGTTTCTAGCCAAAGAGCACAATTTTCATTTCATCTGACAATAGACCACACTTCCAGACAAAGTTACTGTACCATTCAGTAACTCCATGCCATTTACATAGGTAATTAAATGACTGGACAGGCTTTTACCTGGCATGCCTTCTAAATAATCTATTAGCAGTGAGGTCAGTTTTGAAGATTTTTTGGGGGACTTGGTGGGGAAGATGATACCTTTGTCTGTAACTATCCAACAGTGGTTCCTATGGAATTTTTGCCATCTTACCATCTTCCATACTGTACGTGGGGGTAAGATAACCATGGGTCTTTGTCCAAGCATGTTTGTCACATTTCCAGATGTTTAGAACCTTTTAATCATTGTTTTAACTGAAAATATAGGCATTTTCAACAAAGTACCTAGTTTTCATAGACATTCTCTGATTTACGAATGTCAGCACACTTTCTTGTTATTTAAATTTAGTGTATTCTCTTGTCTTTCCGATGTTGAAGAGAATTTAGCCTTTGTGTGACTTTATTAGCATACCATAGTGAAAAAGAAAGTCATGAACTACTTCTGAAAGTTCACAGACACTCTGATTAACTTAAATAAATTGAAATTAGATAGGAAAATGCTTCTGTTTATGAGATTTTCCTTTTTCCTTTAATCTCCAACAGATTATTTTTTAGACTGTTTTTTAGTCAACTTCAGCAGAGGTGCCAATAATTCTGGAGGGTACTGTATGTTCCTACACTAATGCACATACACCATACAGTATATTCTATATACAGTATGTATGCATATTAATGAAAATAATTTACAATCCAGCTCTCTAACCAGTTGGCCATATAACAACACCATGCAACCTCCATATTTGAATGCCATATGACATCATAAACATATAAACACCATCTCCTCAGACATTTCCTCAAGCGCTGGGATAATAGAATTCCAGAAACTCCACTGAAGTGGAAGGTCTCATACTTGAAATTGAGTTTCCTATTACTACTAAGTATAAGTAAGTATACAGTATAGTCTTTTGATCCCGTGAGGGTAATTTGGTCTCTGCATTTATCCCAATCCGTGAATTACTGAAACACACACAGCACACAGTGTACACACAGTGAGGTGAAGCACACACTAATCCCGGCGCAGTGAGCTGCCTGCATCAACAGCTGCGCTTGGGGAGGAGTGAGGGGTTAGGTGCCTTGCTCAAGGGCACTTCAGCCGTGCCTACTGGTCGGGGTTCGAACCGGCAACCCTCCGGTTACAGGTCCGAAGTGATAACCAGTAGGCCATGGCTGCCCCAATTAAATACTATTCTTATTATTACTGCCCAGATCAAATGTTTGTTCGCCGCTTCTACATAGAAACTCTTACCCTCCCTACGCTAAACTTTACCAAGCGCTATCGCCTAAACCGTATTAACCATAATCCTGTATCCCTGCATCTGTACACAGAGCCTATCCACTTGGATGCCAACTTACCTGCCACCACCTTCATCCTACACAGGCTTTTACTCCTGACCAGCACCACCAGCTCTCCCGCCACTGCTTTCTGGACCATCCCGTGGCCACACCACCGCCACCAGCAGCTCAACCCTGGGTAACTCCACAATTGTTTTGCCTTTCTTAACGGGAAATGTGAGCTGGCTCAGCGAGCCATCACCACTCAGTCGCCCACTGTCAGCGACCGCATCCTGGATGTATCCATCTGTGCCTAGCGCTACTATTGTTGGGGTAGACCCCTGAACAGAATCCTCTTCTGTCCTTGGGGTCTTTTTCTTGGACTGCTGCCCACAGTTAGCCAGTGGCATATCCAGCTGGCTCTAGTAGCCTTAAAGCTAGCTGCAACCACTAGCCACCTCACACCAGCCTGCTGTCAGAGGCTTTACAACCTGGACTCCCCCACCACTCCATCTCATTCTACAGCACTGCTACTGCGAGGGAGACCCCTGGACATTGAGCTGCTGTCCAGGTGCAGTTAGACCACGTTGCCTGGGAATGCTGCCTCCAGCTAGCTGCTACCCATTCAGTAAGCTGCTAGCTACTGAACGACAGCTTTGGCTACTTGACAGTAGCTGACCCTGCTGATCTCTCAGTCTCTGGGCCCTATCATGACAGTCTAAAGCGCATTGTCACTCATCAAAAGCTTATTCAAATTTAGTGTCCAGTCCACATTGGAAGGGTTTTTGTTATCAAACGTTGAGCGCATAGCACAACAAGGTGTTCCTAGATTTCTTAATCAGTCATGGGTGTGTTTGGGGCCTTAACATCATTTAAACCAATGAGAATGACTGAAAATAATTCAGTGGAAATGCATGGATTCCAGTCGCTGCTACTGGAAGCAACCGGAATCCATGCATTTTCACAGAATTATTTTTGGAATCTGATCCCTTATCATACCTGTTGCTCGACTTATCGTACTCGTTGCTCGACTTATCGTGACTAAATTCAAGATGGCGGCGAACGGTAAACTTCATGAAGGTACTGTCTGTATAAATCGTCTTGTAAATAAACTACCAGTGCTTTTTCAAAGTTCTCAATGTCTCGTTTTAAATGTCAAGGCCCTCGGAAGTCTACCAATAAAGTATGGAGCTACTTTGAGCCTCGTAAATGGTGTAAAACAGTGATTTATTTGCATGGCTAGGCCGATGCCCGAGGCACCCCCATCGAAAAACTGTTGGTATCGGCTAACTAGCACCAGATTTCTAAGTGCAGGGGACAAGCCGAGATGAGCTATGAGACATACGTTCACACTCGGTATCATGTTTCAACACACTTTAGGTCAATATCACACCGGAATTCTCCTTTAAGGTATGAAAAAGATAAGGCCATTCAACACGGTCGAATGCCTTCTCAGCATCTAGAGAGACAACTAGACTGTCTGTTGATTGCTGATGGAATATTTGTATTGTGTACAATAATCTGCACATACTGTTGCAAGAGTTATTGCCTTTTATAACACCAGTTTGTTCGTTATTAATAATTTCAGGAAGTAAGCCCACTAGCCGTGTCGCCAGTAATTTTGAGAGAATTAAAAATTTAATAACCAAATTAAGCACAACATTTTTTATCACAAACATATTATGTTTGTGATTTTTTCTCCTACATGCTTACTGACACTTGTGTTCACAGCCCACACCCCTCATACTGCTCATGTCCAAATGGGACAAAAACAGGCAGAGGACCATCAGTACTGTCCACCAGCAATATATTTAATGCAGCGATGGGATATATATTATATCATATATTTATTTCATAAAACCAAAAAAATAATTGTGTGATATTTCAAAATTCTATTAAAGTATGTTTTAGAATGTATTCTTGTACAAAAGGAAAAGATGGAGAAAGATGAATACCCTTATGCTCCACACACACACACACACACACCAAAACACATTATTTTTTTATGCAGTACCCTTTTCCTGTCTTGCAATCCATTTCCATAAACCCTTTTGTTAAATAGGAAATAAAATGACAATTTGTAGTCGTGCTGATGATGTCATTTATCATCAGTGTATTCAGAGAGCGCAACTGGCCGTGAAAAAGCAAAGCGTTTGATTCCTCTGCTGTCACATTACAGGTTGTGGGGTAATGAACATCCATAATGTTGCTTTCTTCCTTTTTCGCTGGTTGGGCTGGGCTGAGGCTGTTGCCTCTGAGAGGCCCACAGAAACATGCATAGGAACAGTACGAGGCACAGAAAGCAATAGATCCAGTTATCCTAAAGCATGTTTTAGCAAACAGTGGGCTAAATGGAGATTTTTATGATATACATGTTGTACAGCAAGTAGTAATAACAACGCATCAGGTCTCAGGAAAATCTCTGTCAAGTTTATGGAATTACAGTGTTGGATAAAAAAAGGGTCAGGAAAATATGTTTCACTTAAAACTGCATCAGGCAAAACGGCCTCAGATGAAAAGCTGTCAGGGTAGAGTCAGGTATTAGACATCAGATGGAAAGGCGTCAGGTCTCAGAAAAACCTGTCAGAAAAAGCGGCGTCATACAAAACAATCTCAAACGAAACAACCTCAGACGAAAAACTGAGAAAAGGTTTGGTGTTATGTTAGCTAGCTAGAATTTAGTATACTGTATAGGCTACTTTAGCTAGTTTATCTGGATAGCCACTGCCAACCGGGGTATAGAAGCTTCCAGCTAGTTACCATACATTTTCAATTATTAATACCATAACCATATCAGAAAGACTTTGTTGTTGTGTAAACAGCACATAAACTGTTTATATTCCCTAACTACATAGTAAGTGAATATCATTTTGTGTTATGTTTGCTATAATCCCTAGTTTGGAAGGAACAGCTCTGCATTAAAAAAGTTACTTCATCTTATTCAGCTAACTACCTGCTCTGCTCTAGGCTATCTGACAGCTTTTCATCTGAGGCCGTTTCGCTTTGACAAAGGTTTTCTTGAGATCTGAATGCCTTTCCATCTGATGTCTGATACCTGACTCTGACTGCTTTTCATCTGAGGCCGTTTTGCCTGATGCAGTTTTATCTGACACAGATTTTCCTTTTGACCCTTTTTGGTTACACTTTACTTGTCAGTATATCAACATAAAAGTAACATGACACTGTCATGAATGTGTCATAAACAAGTCATAAACGTTTATGACATAATGCTTCTGTTATTAAGTGAAATTCATTTTTTGTCATAACAAGTTAGGATTAGGGTTAGAGCTAGGGTTAGGATTAGGGTTACAGGTTAGGATTAGGGTTCATGTGTCATGACAGTGTCATATGTTCATGACAGTGTCATGTCACTCTTATGTCGATACTGTCGATAAGTGTTACCCCCTTTTTGGTAACACTTTACTTGACAGGTGAGTTCATAACACGTCATGTCTCATGAAACAGTCATGAATGCTTTATGTGTAGTTTATGACAGCTGCTATGAATGTGTTATGAACTCACCCGTCAAGAAAAGTGTTACCCCCTTACCTGACGTGTAATTCCATAAACATGACAGAGGTTTTCCCGAGACCTGATGCCTTTTCATCTGATATCTGACACCTGACTCTGACATTTGAGGATGTCCTCATATGTACACCGTAACTCAGATTGACAATTAGTAGTAACACCTCATTTGAGTCAAAGGGAGGAGCTAACTGCAATTAGTGCAGAATTCTTAAGAGGACAGGAAGTTCCACCAGGGGCGATTCTAGACCTAGAGCTTTGCTGGGGCACAGGCCCCCAACTCAATATATATAAAAAAAACATTTAAATGTGCACGCAATATGAATTAATGGATTTACGTCTAGCCCCCATCATGTCCTCATCCATTTCTTGCCTGTCTCTCTCCTCCTTCTCCTGCCTGGTACTGGACTGCCCAGCCTGTGCTCTTTCTCCCCTCTCTTCTCCTCCTCCTCCTCCTTCTTCTCCTCCTCCTTCTCCTCCTCCAGCATTTTCTCCCTCAATTGTTGTAGCAGCCACTATCCAGCAACATCCAAACACATAGGCATAAGTAGGCCTACTGTATACTCACTGCATGAATTTATTAGGCTTTTATACACAAGAGAAGCTTATTTTTAGTCAAAATTGAGATATACTTCCCTCCCAGGCAAGGGTCCTGTAGTCATCCTGGCAATACTGCAGTTCGTTGTAGCTTAAATAGCCTACTAAAGCCTTCATACTGACTTTTGGTGATAATTTGCAAATGTAGCCTAATAATCTACACAGAATCAGAGTCTGATTCTGTGTAGGCCTACTCTGATTCTGTGTAGATTATTATAGGCTACATTTACAAATGCAGCAAACTTATTTAAGTTTACCATTAAACCATTGATCAAATCACAGCACTGGCTATTACAAGCATAAATGTTACCTTTAATATGGGCAATTATCATACCTCCCTCGTCCTCCTCATCTCTCCTCACTGTTCCTTTCCCTCTGTTCAGGAAGAATTGTCTGATATCCATCTCTGAATAGTTTATCAGAAGGCTATGTTTAGTTTTACAGTAGGACAGCTTCACAAACACTCAAGACATAGGCCTACACCACAAGTGATGAACGTGAAATGCTTTGAATAGCCTACTACAAAACACTGCATTTATATGAGACAACTGCGTATAGAACCAGAGCTAATGGTAAATTAAGTAGGAGGTTTTAAGGGAGGAAAAGAGAAAAAAGTGTGTTACCTGATTCCACTGTCAATGTTCAGTATTTGGCCTATAATTAAACCTATAATATTTGGCATTTTTGAATCCATGAAAATGAATCAAAATCTATAATTTCCTATGAACAACAGACACCAGTAACACATGGAATTGCTAAAAATTTTGAAGGATCGAAAATAATCAAATCATTGGCTTAACCCATTTACTCCTAAAATGCCTGCTAAAAACGCCTATAGAATCCTATGGCATTCTAGACTATTTCCTGAGGGTTTTCTGAAAACATACAAAAAATTGTCAACGTCTACCAAAATTTAATATCTAAGCCTCTGTAGCACCTAGAAACATGAAATAAAAATCATGCTGCGCTACGCAGCATCCAGCGGGAGGGTCAATGTTGCGCTACGCAGTATCCAGCGGGAGGGTCAATGTTGCGTCATGCAGCATCCAGCGCGAATGGGTTGTATTGAATCGTGATGAAACTTGTGATTTACACCCCTATATGGCATCCTTACAATTAGGGAAGGTTTTGGGGAAGTATTTCTCATGCAAGCACTGTGCAACCATGCTGAGTAATGCAATGAAATCATTGTAATAGTTTGCAATTTTGCATTAGTAAAGCAGTCCACCGATGTGCATGTTTTCACTTACTGCTTTAGTTTCAATTGTGCAACAACAAGACCATAACAATGATAATGGTTTTATATATCCATAAAGATACATTTCTGGAACTATCTTAGACTGTTTTTTTATGAGGGGGGTTGGTTGGTCATGTTTCTCTCTTTTTTCACCTCACATGTGTTTGCATCACTGCCAAGGAACTGGGACAGTGTATTTTCATATAAAGAACATTTTTGTGTGAATAGGGTGAGCCCTGGATGGCAGAGGTGGTGGCAAAATGTAATTATATGATATTTCCTGCGGGGGCGTGGGCTTCGATAATCTCACTCCTTTTTGACCATACCTCTGTTTGC
Source organism: Alosa pseudoharengus (assembly GCF_046254945.1). NCBI lineage: Eukaryota > Metazoa > Chordata > Actinopteri > Clupeiformes > Clupeidae > Alosa > Alosa pseudoharengus. The sequence continues at coordinate 26,348,049 of NW_027468587.1, forward strand.
ATCCCTGTCATATAAAATCATATTGAAGGATATACTGTGTGTTTGTTTGTGTGTGTATGTCTGTGTGTCTGTGTGTGTGTGTGAGAGAGAGAGAGAGAGAGAGAGAGAGAGAGAGAGAGAGAGAGAGAGAGAGTGTGTGTGTGTGTGTGTGTGTGTGTTGTGGGGCAGAGAGTGAGAGAAGAGAGGAGAGAGAGAAAGAGAGGAAATGAGAGTGAAAGTGAGGCCCTCACAGACACATTAATAGCATACTGCTGTGTGCTCTCATTTCCATACGTCACTGTGGCTTAGTCCGCTGCAAGCCGCTTAGGTCTATAAGCCACGAGGAAACATAGATATGAAAGCAGGCAAGCGGGATAAATGGCGTTCTAGTACATATTGCATGTATGTTGAAATATATCCAGGTTATTGGTATTCTGTTATGGTGTGCAATATTGATACTCTTAGACATATCACTTCATCAGGGGTTCCTGAAGTATTTTGGCAGATAGAGTTTGTGAAAAAGGAGACCTCCTTATGTCTTCTGTATGTATGTGTCTTTGTATACAAGGGAAGATTTTATCAGTGTAGGGATATTGTACAGACCATTAGTCACCCCTCTAAATTGGTTTAGCCCATGTTCTTGAGTCTGGAGAGTCTAGAAGAGAAGTCTTGGAGTATTTTGATGCGGCAGCTTGCTGTGAGGCTCCAAGCTGAGTATTGAGCATTTTTTATTATTGAATAACCTGTTGGTTGTTTTTTGTTTCGTTTTATCTAAAGCATACCTGTCAACATTTAGCGTTCCAAAAACGGGAGATTTTTTTTCGGGGGGGGGGGGGCAGTGTTTATACCGGCTCTGTGTTTGCATATTTAATACGTTTCATACACGTGTTTTAACACTGCATTTCGGTCGTTGCTTTTACCTTACCATTACCTTACGCATGCCAGTTATGTATCTACCAGCTGCCTGCCTGCAGCCTACTTCCAAAACTCCAAAGCTGCTTGCTGTTAGATTTGGTTCCGAGGGCACAAGTTCAGTGTATCAACAACACTCAATAACAGTTTATGTGATGTGTTAATCAATTAAATTCCCAACAATTTCACAACAGCTATTCTGGAGTAGGCCATTCAACTAGCCCGCTTGCTTACAACGAGACTCAGCCTGCGCAGTCGGCACCTGATTCCTTATTTGGGTTTTGGGTTGCCAGTTTTTAGCCTATGACAAAACGGTTGAAATTGAAACTAAGTGATCGTGTATGTGTAGGGTGTATTTCATACACAATCTTGCAACCTGAATGGATCAATGATTTTAAAATGAAGTTTGATGGCCATGCAAATTACGGGAGTTTTCTGGGAGAAATAACAAAACGGGAGGGTGCTGGGAGATGACCATGAAATACGGGAGAAACCCGGGTAAAACGTTGACAGGTATGGTCTAAAGTGTTTTTGTTTTCTGTTTGTTGGCTCACTACATTTTCACTGTAAATAAATATGCACTCTCTACCAAAATCCATGTTTGCTTGCTGTGTCTTTCACCCCATTATCACTTCACCTCAGCGAGTCCTAGCTGCTCATGGGTATGGACCGCAAGGGCCTTTTTTCAGAGTTACAGTCCAGGAATGTAAAGAGGTGTATTGTATTACCGGTATATTGAGGTATATTTGAAAGCTTTCAACAGTCTCTACTCTCCTTTCAAGCTATGGTTGTTCTGAGGGGGAAAAAGGGCCAAGAGAAAAAATGTAATGATACAAACAAACTAACAAAACAATAATATCAGAGATTTAGAATTCACAAGATGGTAAGGAGATAGATACAACAACACATGCAATACAATTAATGCAGTGAAAATAGGAAGACCCTGTAAATAGCAGCAGTAGAATGTAAAAAAATTTGAAGAAATAGGCTGCAAGATAAAAGTGAGCGAAAGCTCTCATATGTGTTCAGTTCTTTTTAAAAGATGTTTACAGAATTTGCCTGTTTGATGTACAGGGGCAGGGTGTTCTATAGCTTCGGTGCATAATGGATAAAAGCAGCTTATCCGCTTTGCTTGTGGACCACTTTGGGCACAATTAAAAGATTAGCATTGGAATACACTATGCTATGCAATGCAATATGCTCTTATGTTCGCCATAACTAACCCCCCTTCCATGAGGTAGAATATATGGGTAAGGCTATTTGCACCCCTGGTACAATTAGCAGTGTATGCTATTCGTACCCTGGTGCAATAAGAAGTGAATTCTATTCGTACCCCGGTGCACACAGCAATGTGTCCTATTAGTACCCCGTCTGGTACAAATATCAATGTATGCTATTCGTACCCAGGTGCACACAGCAATGTATTCTATTAGTACCCAGTCTGGTACAAATATCAGTGTATGCTATTTGCACCCCTGTGCATTTATTCTGGCATATTGATCACACAATGTAATAATATATATTTTTTTAAAAAGCAACATGTTTTTTGTTGTTGTTACGTAACAGGGTGTGAATAGCTCAGCTGTGTAATAGACACTCTGAATAAGGTATGCTGTTTGCATCAATGTACAGTTAGAAGTGGATGCTATTCGTACCCTGGTGTTTATAGTACTGCATGCTATTTACACCCTGGTGCATGAACTAGCTAATTGTTGCAATCAAAACTTCCGTTTGAGAACCGATTTCTTGTTCAAATTGCGCGCCTTCTCTCCAGAGACGTTGGTACACATGCACACTCACTCTGCCAAAACACATCACACAAGAATTGAACCCCGGTCTCGCGCATACCAGCTGTTGTCCATGACCACTGTACTATCTGCTTCCACAAGGAAACAGTGTTTGCAAGTAAACTTATAGTTTATAGGCCTGAACGTCATATTCACGAAATTTCTGTTAACTAACGAACTGACGGTTGTATGTGTTCACTGAACCAAGATTATGAAAATAAAACACAACTTTTCAATGTAAAACTTAATCTGAACAGATATAGTGCCGAAACCTTTCAGAATTCTTCACTTTCTGCTGACGAAAAACGAATGTCCGCCATGTTTTTTGTGCACGTGAGCAACGTCTTTTTGTTGTTATGTCACAGGGTATGAATAGCTCAGCTGTGTGGCCACGGCTATTCGTACCAGGGGTGTAAATAGACACTCCGAGAATATATACACAAAGCAAATGTTCAACCGCTGCCAGCTGTGTGTACTTTCTGTGGTCCTATTCCAATGAATAGAAAACAGAAGTGAGACTCTCACCTGGCAACTTGAGGTTTCCCTCAAGGTCACGCCCACTGTGATACTGGCCGTGATACTGGCGTAGGCAAGGCTGGAGGGGTGCACCGTGAGTGGGCTTTCACTATGCAATCCTGCTGCCTGGTGCTAGCTGTTCAAAGCAGTCAAATCAAAGGCACAAGAGCAGGGTGCACACAGCTTGTTGCTTTGGTGATTACCTATCTGTGTAAGCAGAGTGTACTGAAGGATAGGAGGATGGGAGGGGGTGGAGTGGTATATGCAGCCAGACGAAACCTAATTTGGTGTTAAATCTTTGCAAATTAAATGCTAATGCCTTTCTCTCCCCCTTCCACCTCCGTGCAAGAGCCTCGTTTGTTTGCACCACTGGGATCATTTAAAAGTATAATCTATTTATAACATAGTAGAGAGGCTTTGATATGACATTGGGATTTGGGAGTGAGCTAACAGTAAGAAGTGCAAGCATACAGTTCAGTATTCTTGTTTAGGGGGAAAAGCAAAAAAGCTCTCTCTCTCACGCACACACACACACACTCACTTATGTGTCTCTCCAGATGTGGACTTTCCCTCACATGTCTATATGAAAGTAACTGAACACAAAGGAACCATTAATATTTTATTCATGGCATGAAAGTATAAGACCTGGACTAAAAGATCTCACATGTATGGGGTGTTATTGTACATTCTTCAACTAAGCACATACATAGCTTCCTCCTGATACCCTGCCATCTGAGCCTTGCTGTACTCCCCCAGGGCAGTGCAGTATTACCAACATGTTTCAAAATATTATATAACATAAATCAAGTCCTCTGGTGTTCATATCTCTTCAAGCTGAACAAAAATGCAAATTCGGGCTCTTCCTCAGCTCTGCACCTGCCCCTCTCATTGCATGCTTCTTCCTACTCCCCCATGACACATTTAAGAGGACATAATATTCTGGCGCATCTTCATCATCTTGATTAGCATTTTCTTTGCTGAAATAGACTGTGTTGACAAACCAAGAGGTTTCAGGGGGGGTTATTTGTCAGTTAGAGATTGCAGGGTGTCACCCATGACAGCAACCAGTTACATGAGGATGCAGAGAAGTCCAACTTTGCATCCTGTGAGACAGTGGAGAAAAGTGAAGTGGAACAGGAGGTGGCTCTATAAAAGTAAACCAGAGCCAAGATTTACATATCAGTTCAGAGAGTCAGTAAGAAAAGACTGAGAAAGACCTCCACTGAAAGAGAGAGGTAAGAGAGACAGAATTTGGTCGACTTTTGTATAATTGTTCCCTGTATACACTGTAAATACATTATTCACTTACACAGTTTTTACAGACGGAATGAAAAGTAATGCTTTAGACATGTGCTAACACAAGTGTTTGTTTAGTTGAGGTTCATTTTGGTACATAACTGTATAGCCAATGGAATCTAAGCCATTGCATGTAAATGGCATGACATGTAAAATCAAATATGCCTTCAAACAAATGATCTCTGTCCCTCAGAAATATCATAAATCACAAATAGTCATAATTCAAGCAGTGTATTGTTCATGCCTCCAGGTTGTCCTGACACCACAAAATGAGACGATGCCGTGTTTTAACTAACCCTATGTATAATTCCTCTACTCCTGAAAAAGGATGGCAGTGAATCAGCTGGTTCTCCTTGTCGGCGTACTGCTGTCACTCACTGGAGCAGCCTCCTCACTGAGGACCCTGAACACAGTAAAGGAGCTGAACGACACAGGCTTTGGCCGTCCACCACCCAGGCATGGCTACGTACTCCTGCTCTGGTACGTGCAAAATTGTGTCGACAACAACATGGTGTCCCTCTGCAACCCCAAGGGTGGGGAATATGGCTTCCACTACTTCCGCAACAAAGGCAAGGGTGGTCCTCTGCTTCCCAAACTGGACAAGCACGACGAATACGCCTACTACAGCCTGGGAAACCTCAACTCCCACCACTACAAGCATGCCCAGGACCTGCCATATGAGGTCAGGAGATACTACGATAAACATGACCCGCGCAGCAACATGGACAGACTGCTGGTGAAGTATTTCTACAATAAGAATCTTATCGAGGAGATCTACGTCTCGGCTCACTACGAGAGCTCGCAGACCTACCTGATCGGACCGTCTCTCGTTTCAGATCTCAGAAACAAGAGGGCTTTGCATCAACCTCCATCTAAACTGTGGCACTTCACAATTGTGCAATCCAACAACAATCGCTATGATGAAACTATGTGATAGATGTCATTCAAACATTAGATACCATGTTCGTCATAATATTGTTCATAACAATGTCACATATTCGTATAACAATCGCACAACAGTGAGGGACTGTTTGTCTGAAGTCACATGCAAGCTGTTTATCATATCTTTAAAGCCTAATCAAACTTAAAATCAAATCAAAGCCTAATCAAACTGTCTTTGAAATTGATGAAATGCTTTGCTTTTACAAACTTGCATTGATTTTGTGAGATCCTGGTTGGGAACTGTGCAACATATACTCAATTGTTAACTGTCATGCTCATGTCAAATGCTACACTGATATATGATAGCTAAACTGAGCCATGACTTTCCATTTCGCTTCTGACTACATCGAACAAAATGTATAGCCTCTCGCTTAGGAGTCAAAAGCATCAGGCAGAGCTCTGTAGGAACAGCCTTTAATTGACAGGTTGACTTGATGACTGAGCTACTTGTTTATTCATTGTGAGAGTGCTGTTGCTGGAGGTTTGCCTGGAAAGGGCGATGCAATTCTCTTGTTCTTTTATCCCATAGCCCTGTCATGACTAAGTGATTGGTGGTGCTGGTGGTACTGACTGAGGGAGGTGATGGGATGCATTAAAAATGAGTGTACAGCCGGTGGATTACTTCCTACTTCAACTTATGCATGACGTGATGAAGATGAACACCGGGAAATTGCAGTTAGTAAATCTGTGTATTGTGTGTGTTTTTTCCTACCAACTGTTCACTGTCTTTCCACACATAGTCTACGTTGTATGTTTTATGTTGAAGGTGGTCTCACCACATCCATAAATGTGCTACAGTTGCAGGTGCACCATAACGTCTAAACCAGCAGTATGACAATGTTAAAGGAACCGTATGTAAGAAATGTATTTCAATTAATCATAAAATGGCCCTGAAATGTCACTAGACATTAAGAAATCATGTTCATTTCAAATACTTATATCACTGACAACAGTAGTCCGGCCATGATATTGTCATTTAAAAAGTGAAGTTGCAGCCCTCAACTGATGTTGATGTTGTGTTTTGTCATGTCATGTTGTGTTTTGACCTGATGCGCCACCCTCCACCTATATACTAATCACGAAGACAGTAGAGTTTCGGCATCCGGGTTGGCAACCTCGAGTCAGGGGGGAGGGAGAGGGGATACACCGCTCTACAGTAATTTGAAAGTGATTGCAGTACCAGTTTTGGCCACAATCTTACATATGGTTCCTTTAAAGAAGCCCTGGTTGTTCTCTTTCTCAAAACAACAAGTGTGAGCAGTGTAGTGATCTCTTGAGTCAAGCATGTGTCTTTGGCTTCTCTTGCATTTATTGAGACACTAGCACATCACTAATGCAAGATAGCCGACTGAAATGGTCTTTAATACACTGGCACAAAATAACATGCAAGGGTAACACACAGGCAGGTTTCATGTGTCCTGGTGTTCCAGGAATTGTCGACCAAAGTTATAAAATAAAACTTTGACCAAACCTATATGACTGCGCTGCGCTAGCGCAATCATGATTAAAGGTTGTATCAGCGATGGCGGGGTAACGTCACTTCTGTTGATGTTCAAACCTAAACCTATATGGCGCTAGCGCAATCATGATTAAACAATTCACACTCAGATTATGGCCAACATGATGTCATGCATACATCACAAAACTCACACAGACTCTTGTGTGTGTATGTGTGTATGCACTCTCACACAGACTTACCACTCTTTGCACACCACATCATAGTAAATAAAAGTCACTTTGGATAATCAGATGCTTTTTTAATCTTTACTTGACCAGTAAGAGAAGAGACAGGATATGCAAGACAGAAAGACAATGTTCTTTAATGTATAATTACCAATAACACAATTGTTGATTTATGTTTAGATGTTTGATCACATACATCGATATTTAGTATTTAGACTTTCATTTTCAATCTGATAGACCATTTATTCAGATAAAAACGTGAAATGTGAATACACTCATCAAAGACATAGATAGGTGTTTGATGCAAAACAGTTAAAATGATCTGTAGATCACCATTACAAAATGATTGCAAAAGCAGTTGAGGCTAAAAACATTTTAGTTTGGTAAAACCATGAGGGTCTGACTAGGTCTGACAGTAGTCACAGTAACATGAGCAATTTGATGTCAGCTTATTACTTTCCCTACAAGCTGCAATGATATTATGTTTTGGTGACAGTGGGATGATATAAGAATATGTCTTTAGGATCTCCAACCTGAAGCTCGACCTAAGATTCTTCCCATAGGCTGTTGTAGATTTTATCTATAAAACACTAGCTGGCTGGTTTTCCTGTGATTGTTTACTTTCAATTCCTTTTGCCTGTGTTTACACCGAGCTATTTGAACTTTTGCGCACTGTTCATCTTTGACTCTTTCACTTCATCTGATGCACAAATGCCTCACATTCTCAATGAAAGAAAATCGCTGAGTGTGAAGTACTTCATTGCAAATCAGTTTGGATGCCGTTGACCTTCGAGGTTTTTGAAATGCAATTTGAATACTAAGTGATACCATTTCTTCCCTCTCATACTCTCAATATCCAAGTGTAAGAACCATGATAACTGGAGGCTTTTTTACGAGGTGGAGTAGCTGGTCCCACGCCCAACCCCCACCTTTAGGGAGGTGTTTTGGAGTTGGCTTGTTAGTCCTCTTCCCTCTCCTATATTGTCTTGCAGGTCATGGATGACAGCCTCATACCATGAGGCCAGACAGGCTTTGGGTCGTGTACACGCTGTCTCAGCGTGACATGCCCAACCATCTCCTGCTGCTGTGCATTGGAAGCTGCACTAGGCAAGTTAACGCTACCAGCAGTGCGAGACAGAAAAAAAGGAACCATGATAAAGTGTAGCAGAACCATGATAAAGTTGGCAGACTGACTGCAAGGGCCAACATTAAACCAAATGTGTCTGCTCTCTGTTCATGCTAGTAAATATGCGGCCAAATTTGATTTCAGTTTGGAGTTATTAACAGATGAGGACAAATGATTATATAATTGGAAGTCAGATACTGATATTAATTTGGCGTGCGCATATTTAGTTTGAGACAGCAAAGTTTATAGATTATTATTACATTATTGACATGCAAGTTATTTTGGTAAAAGTTCGCAAACATTATTTTGTTTATGTCTACATATGTATACTGATGAGGATCAGCCAAAAGCATTTGCTCTTTTTACCAATGCATTTACCATATTTGTTTTGCAAACTTTATTTAAATAATATGTTTATGTTTTTTTGTTTTTCCCTCATAGACCACTGTCTATGTATCCAATATAATCTATGTACATGTGGGCCATATTATTATCCTACATAGAAGTTCAATCCCAAATGCTGCAAACATCCCAAGGCATTCACACTGAAATAAATGAGGCTGTCTCTTGTTATGCCCTCTACATAAATGATTAATGAAGTCATATCTCCTTCAGGCATGTAATGATAGTAGATTAGATCCAACTTTATTGTAATTAGACAAGTAAACATAGTTGTAATTTGTAGTTGGACAAAGAAATGCAATATGAGACAGTATTCTTAGTCGTATGATAACCATAGCAACATAAGTATCACCATAGATGACAACATATAGTAAAGTATGGTGTGTGTGCATATGTGTTTCCATTTTCTCTCTCTATGTGTGAATACACTCATGCCCCCCTCCCACACACACACACTCACACATGCAGACACACCCATTAAGCACCATCAGCAGAATCGGTGTATCGTTCAAATAATTTGTCTCCCGTAAATGGTAATGAAATGAAAGCAAATTAAAAGAGTGGCCACTGGAGCCCAGGTCTGATGGTTCACTCTGTGACTGACCATGCTTAACGGGGGACAGTTTTTGTTCCTATTTTGTCATTTCTTTTTTTTTCCTCAAACTGAAGCAATGGGGGAGCGAGCCTTTGACAGAATTGTAAAGCAGCAGAACGAGCAGATGTCTCAGGATGATTAATGTGACTCTCCTCCCCGCCCCTGAACAGTGTGTGTGTGTGTGTGTGTGTGTGTGTGTGTGTGTGTGTGTGTGTGTGTGTGTGCAAACCTCTCCTCTTTGCTTTAGCGCAACACCAACAGCATTGCCTATCTCACCCCCCCCTCCTCCTCCACCTCCTCATTCTCCTTCAGCTTGCACTGAGTCTGTACATCTTCTGCAAATCCTCCAATTCATTTCACTCGTTGTCTTCTTATCACTCCTTTTTTCCTCTGTCTACGGCACCCTCTCTCCCTCGCCCTTTCTATCAACAACCTTTTATGTAGTAGTGCTCTCCCACACACTTCTTTCCACTTTTCTCCTTTTCTCTCCATCTCTCTTTGTCCCTTGCTCTCTATCTCACATGCATCTACCATCTCCTTCCTCACTCCTTCAGCATCAGTCTCCATCATTCATTTTTCGTGTCTAAGTCGCTCCCACATTTAGCGGATGCCTTTTGACTGCATAGTAGCTCTAATGTTGTCAGGCCAACTCCACCTTACAAATGCTCACAGAACAGCCACATGAGGCGGACCAGTCGTGGCTGACAACTTGATGGAGGAAAAGTGAGCGAGGTTGATGACTTTTAATGCCATCTCTGGAGGAATAAATAGGGCAAAGGCTATGAAGAGGTCCCCTGCTCACCGAGCTCACACTACTGCCGGAAGGGAATTGGACTTTGATGCAGGGTATTGAGTGGTGTTTTGGAGATGTAATGGCCATGGGGGAAAAGCGTAGTGGGAGTTATTACAAGTGTTGACCAGCAGGAAGAGGTGGTGGAGATTGAGGTTGAAGGTGTTGTAACTGACCAAGCAGGCAGGCTTGCATTGTTAACTGATGATGAAAAAAGCTGGACGTACCTGGTGTCCACATGAACTACTCCAGTATATGTGGAGAACAGCATCAACATAGTCAAAATATGTGTACTGTTGATATATATATTTACATGTATGTTTAAATATAAAAGGTATGTAATCAACATCATTGCTTGGCATACATTTAACAAAAAATCTTCCATAACTGGTGGCACTGGTTACTGCTGTTCTGGTGTACATCCACTCTGGGGAGCTCTGGGCTGAGGGGTATGTTAGGGTGGGAGGTATGGGAAATGACAGAGAGAAATGTGCCACTGTTCAAGCAGAGTCATAATGCTTCCCTGTGTATGTGTGTGTGTGTGTGTGTGTGTCTGTATACAATATGTGTTTCTCTGTGTGTGTGTGTGTGTGGTGTATACAATATATGTTTCTCTTTCTATGAGTGTGTGAGTGCACGTGTGTGTGTGTGTGTATGTGTGTGTGCACCCATGCATGTGGCAAGATTCTCTCTCTACTCTGTCTTTTCTCTGTTTGTGTGCCTATGTGTGTATGTTTTAAAGGCTCACATTCTTGCACTCAGGCGAGTCAACCCTGGCTGTAGAGGCTTAGGCGAGGTGGGGTCCGCCTGGGAGGTTTGACTGCTCAGAGGATTAACGGCCAGCGTGCAGAGATACAGCAGCAGGAGATGATGAGCAGCACTGAAGTGGAGCTGCCTGTCCTCCATAGAATGGCAGCTGTGAACGGCTCAAGGTTAACATGGTTTTATTCTGACCCCTACTGTCCACTGAGGGGACTGCATCTTGTTCAGTATGCGTGGCAGAGGAGAGATGTCTACTGGAGTCAACAACAGAGTGACACTATCAGCTGTTTTATACTAGGGGTGAGGAAGTATTAGGTGTGTTAGGGTTATCACAAAAAATGGCAAAATATGGTTACATTACTTCAGCTTTTGTACAGTGTGACATTGTGAAAAATAAACAATATCAACATGGGAACAAATTTAGGTAGATAATAAAAAACGAGAGCAAAGGCCCTTTGAGGGCGCTCTCTCTCCCTCTCTCTCTGTCTCTGCCAGCCCCCCCCCCCCCCATTACCACCCTCCTTGCCCCCCACTTCTCTCTTCCTGTCTGAAACAGACATAGTGGGACATGTTCACATAAGAAACAGTCATCCCAGCTCTCTAGGAGGTCTTTAGTGCCCTCTTTTGATGGCAGCGTGTAATTCCTGAGACTACCCATCATCCTCTGGGGAGAAGCCCATTAAATTCTAAGGGTTGCAAGGTAATGAACGCAAGCCTATGGTAAAGGGCTCTTATTAAATATTTACAACATGCTTAATATTTTATTGGGCAATTTTGTATTTAAATTGGATTTAATATTTTATATAAATACAGCAGTAAGCAGGGAATACCATTCTCAGGCACCAGTGCCGACAGCAACTGTATGTCAACAGGCGTAAACAAAGACACAGACATCATGCATGCATGTACAGACAGACAGACAGACAGACAGACAGACAGACACACACACACACACACACACACACACACACTTTACCATGTACACTAATCCACAGGAGTTAGGGTTAGGGTTATATGTACAGCTTCTCTACACACACACACACACACACACACACACCACACACACACACACACACACACACACACACACACACACACACACACACACACGTGTCCTACAGTCTCTACATCCCAACACGTCCTAGACTTGCACGCTTCCATTTTCTGAAAGTGTAATACAAGTGGCAAGGGCTCCCTGTAGGCAATGGTGCATAAGGAATGTGCAGTGATACTAACAAAGGTTTTAGTCAAAACATGTGTGAAAACCCAGCAGCAGGTGACTATTACCGCGTCATGACTATAAAGCTCATCAGGGAGAGAGATGAGGAGGCCAGGTTGAAGTCAGCTGTGAAGATATCTTCCAAGAGAGAGGAAGTCTGCAGGGGGGAGGGAGAGAGGGATTGGGGGAGGTAGGGGAAGGAAGTAGCTATATTATTGGAGAAAGACAGTGGCTAGCCATCACTGTGATACTATTTCAGACAAAATGAATGGTAAAGAAAGCACATTTATTTTTAGTGCAATATGTATAGCTGAGCGTTTTTAATTATGTGTGTGTGTGTGTGTGTGTGTGTGTGTGTGTGTGTGTGCGTGCGTGCGTGTGTGCGTGTGTGTGTGCGGTCTCTCTCTCTCTCTCTCTCTCTCTGTATGTGGGAGAGAGAAAGAGAGAGAGATAGATGGTCCAGTTTTCACTCATCACCACTTTGAGTGCTTTCTTAATGTGACAACATCCAAAGGGTGGGATATCACGGTCTCTGAGGTGAGAGATCAATAGACAGAGAGAGAGTGGGATGGAGGGAGGTGTGGAGAGGGAGAGAGAGACATGTGAGTATAAGAGAGAGAGAAGGGGGGAGAAAGAAAGAAATAACAGGAAGAGAGGTGAAGGGAAAATGAGAGGAGAGAGGGAAGAGAAAAAAAGAGATAAGAGACAGAGAGATCTGATCAGTAGCAGCTGGCAGCAGGGGATGAAGGGAGGCAGCCAGAGCAGCACTCCCCCTGCCAGGCTGCCGTGAATAGGCCAGACGACTCACTCACCACCTGCTGAGGTCAGGAGTGGACACACTGATGGGCAGAGAGAAGTAGGCCTGTCATACACGCTGTTCCATAATAAATCAAGTTTTTAACACAAACTCAATTTCCACCCGAATTTCTCTTCTCTCTCTCTCTCTCTTTCTCTCCTCCATTCCCCTCAAATCTTTAGCATTTTGGGTCAAAGACAACAGTCAGGCCAAGCAGTCAATTGGAGACAATGAAGTGTCAGATGTTTAACCGTCGAAATGTCTTATTTCTAGTGTCACCTGTGCTGCCATTTTAACTTTTTCAAACAGAGAGGATTATTTTGGAGCGGTAGTCATGATCAGTCCTGTAGTCATGGTGACGAGATTAATACAATGTCTTCACAAGGAGAATTTCAAAGATCAGACTGTTTACAATTCATTAGTTAAATATCGTCACTGGGTGTGCAGTGATGTCACTAAATTCACTTCACAAATGGTTCATAATCCTTCCTGAAAAGCTCAGTAAAATTACACCATTGGATAATTGGCTACTCAAATTTCCTCAAAAAATGTTCCTGTGGAAAAGAGGGTGGCCTCTCACTTAGCTTTATTCAGTTCTCATTCACTTCCAGTGTTGCCGTAATGCAGATAGGTCAGAGGTTGTGTTATGACTATTCCATGGCTTTGTGTAGCAACGAGAGAGCGATGGCACACAGGGGGAAGTGCAGCATGCCTCGGCAGGATAATTACCAATCTGGAGTGGCATGGTAATCTCTGAAACTGCAACGCTCGGTGAAAAGTAATGTATTCAAACGCGGCCCGTGTAATTCCAGAAGTTCAAAACAGGATGTGCAATGTCAAAGCGGTCTGTGGAAAACACTATTTCAAAAGCACCAACTGAAGGTCAACCCAATTATCTATGATGGAAGCAAGGTCCCCAGCCCAACGCATACATTTGCTTTCAATCTGCAACACACATGGGTGCACACATACACACAAACACGCACATCCACACACACACAAACACGCACATGCACACACATGCATGCATGTGAATGAAGTGGAGGTGTGTATTTGGGGCTGCGGTGGGTGAATGATCTGTCCGGTCATCACCCATCAGCCCAAAGTCGCTGAGACAAGAGAGTACACTGGCTTCATTACAAAGGGGCGATGTGTGTGTACAGTGTGCACAGAGAAGCTAATATGTGTGTGTGTGTGTGTGTGTGTGTGTGTGTGCATGTGCTTGAATATGTGTCCACACATGTGTATGTTTGTGTGAGTGTGTGTGTGTAATGTGTGTGTGTGTGTGTGTGTGTGTGTGTGTGTGTGTGTGTGTGTGTGTGTGTGTGTATGTGTGTGTGTGTGGACACCAGTTAGGGACACTCGTATTCCAATGGTGACCTATAGAGGAGGGGGGGGGGGTGATGTGGAGTATAATCTAGCCAGCATCCCCATCCCAATCACTCATGCTGTTATCTCATCCCAGCAGTTGTTGTGTGGTGCGATGCCACGGTAGTGGCCATCATTAGAAAGCATTAGACTTTCATTTGGAGCAAATCGGAAGACAGATGAATGTGGTCCTCTCCACGCACTTTTATGAAACGCTTCGCTTCTGGTAATTGAGGCGTTTGACACCCTTTCACCCTTCCGTCTCTCTGTTCCTTAATTCAACATCCATCAGGGGGACTAATGCTAGAGAAATTGCATGCCATCAGAACAGGGAGCAGAATATTGGGGCAAAGACAAGTCAGGGTGGGGGGAACAGGAAGGGTAAGTGGTGGGTTGTATGAATATTTGACTGCTTTGGGGGGGTCATCGGGAGGGGTTGAGTGATTGCAGATTTATTACATTTTTAGAATGTGAAACCCCCGAGGGGGTTCGCACATACAGTGTGCTCACAGTAATAGCAGATTGTACAATGTGCACTGTGCACTGTGCACTGAAGGAAACGTCTTCTGGAGTGGATGGAGATTTGGATGCCTCGTCACCTGCAGCAAAGACCGAGCCAAAAACACATACACTCACACATCAAGGTGCAGCCTTTGTGGGCATTCATCAGCCCCAGGTGATGGCCCCAATTGATGTAATCCCACTGGGCACATTGATGAGTTTGATTTGATTTGAAATGTGATAATTATGCTTATGTGCAGAGCAGGCATTGACTGCGGAAACCATTTACTCTCATTTTCTGTCTAGAAGTACCAATAACTCTCTTCTCTCTGCTGAAAGTGTCCGACTGTATGTGTTGTGTGGGTATTATAAGTAGGGTCATGGAATAGTACAAAGACGTGGAAAAAAAAACTATAAGCACGTAAACACCCATATTCCACAGGATTCCATTGTAATTTGTTCTGGCTGGGTGGGGGAGAGGGAAAGGTGAGGAGAGATGAGTAACGAGTGTTTGCTAACCTCTGTGAGAACAGAGAAAGGACACCAGGTATTACATTCGCACTGATCTCCTCTGTGTGGGGGCCAGGGACTCCGCTACCAGAGGAAAGCCGGGCTGTGGAGATGCTGTGTGGAGCAACACTGCCCCCTATGGGAATGTTTATGTATTGTCAGGGGCTTCTGTCCATATTTAACAAAAAAAGGCATGGTTCGAATTACGGGGGTATTGGGGGGAGAGACTTGGACCCTCCCCCCCAAAAGGGATGAAAATAATAGTTTGGGGGGTACTGAAAAAATCTAATAAAATGTAATGTTATCCAATATTGCATGTAATTAAATGCAGTATTACCATCACATACCAACAATTCAGGATAATCTAATGAAATTTTCAAACCGATTTTCAAACCTTCACCCCCATTGGGCTGTACCATTTCTCTGGTACGTTCAGACTGTATTGTTTGCTATGATATAATACTGACGAATTAAAACAAATGCACAGTGTAGGCTGCAAAAGCCTGATACGAATGGGTTAACAAGCGGTGGCCAACTGGCCATACATTTGTCTAATATTTCACTGCCTTTGTAACATAGTGATAGCCAACCTTAGAAAAACATTGAGTAGCAAGATCGCTATGGTCTAACCGTAGGTCTCCCTTCCACTCAGCGGCCACGACCATCGCTGCTGCTTAGCTTAAAAATCAGGCCTACAATCACACACCATAGGGTTAGTTCCATAGATATACTGACATGGGGAGAGGTTTAATGAGGCTATTTATCATTTTGTGCAATGTCATTCTTAATGTCTTAACAAGAGGGAATTTGCACTAATATTCAGGGAATTTTGCATGTAGATTAGTGGTTCTCAACCTTTTTTACGCAAATGCCCATACATCCTATGAAATGCTATGTGAACATATAATAATCAATTGGACGTGAAATGTCTTTCCTCGTTGCCATTATTAGAGATCAGCCTTTCTTAAAAGCATATTGCTGCACAAACGACTTCTGGCTGCAGTGTAGCTACAGCACAATAAGTAGATGCAAAATATTGGGAACTGAAATATTCACAAGAATCCATAGAAATTGAATCTTCATGTTGTATTACAATATTAGTTGTACAGATGTATAGTCTATCTTATACACATAAATGCAAAAATAGAGACTTTTTTGTAATTATTCCATATGTTGTATAGTCAGTCTATATCAGAACACCTGACATACAATCTAAATAGTCCACAAGAAACCTCAAAGTGTTACCTTTCATTTGAGACCAGGATTATGCTTCTACACAAAGGGGTTCATGTGCAGTAAGCATTTGATTGTCAGTAAGCATTTTGGATAACAAAAAGACCTATTAGGGAGTATCCATAGGCATTTTACAAAACGCATGGGCATACCTTGGAAAATAATAGTCTAAAGCACTCATATTTTCATTCTATATTGATCTACTTGTGCACACAGCTTCACAAGACCTGGTGCTAGGGCTCAGTTGTGTTTCTAAGGGATATCAAGTGACCTAGAGGGCTGAAATGTGGTCAGTTCAGTGATGCTTGAAATCCGGCAGAAAGAAAAAACTATATTCTAGCCTTTGTAACTCTTTGTCAGTACATCAGACAGTTATTTTGACTGTTTCCTACGAAAACTACAGGTTCTCAGCTTTCTATAGAGGTCCAGCATTTGATGGTTGACCCCAAAAGAGGTGGGAACAATGCCCTTGTAAATAGGCACAGTGCAATTTCAGGCAAAATTTGAAATTTTTACTGAGATCAATGTGGCTAGGCTACATGATATGAAATGCCTAGGCTAAACAACGTGAAGATATTTGTTTTCCAACCGTGAACAAGTCATTTTTTTATTTGCTTGATGTTTTGCAGGCTTAAGAAAAACTAATCAAATGAACCAAAGGCTGGCCTTGTATTAGACTATAGGTGAACTTGGCTATTAAACGGGAGACTTTCTGTGGCCCATCTGTAAACAATTATGGGTCTTAAATTTAAGTTGTATGTTTGCCATTTCCGTATTGCTCTGTATGCATTTCCATGTTTGCAATGCACTGCTATACCAAAACATATTTGACTGTGGCGCACAATTTTACGCACGGTGCGTACCTTGAAACAGTGTTTACCCAATTTCATCCCTTCCCATAACGTGTAAGGTAAATTGTGCTTACAAGCAAGCAAACTTGTCTGGCTGGCCGACAAGTTTCTTTTAACTTGTCGGCCAGCCAGCCAGCCACGGTCATATGGCCTATATTTCGAAGGAAAATTGACTGTGAACCACAAGTGTGAAATCATGTGTGTAAGCCTATATAAAATGGAGAGTGACGTCACCAGTCGAAATAGGGGTACCCCCCGAAGCTCACGGTATAATTCGAACACTGAAAAAAGGTGCAGTACATCCTATCACCTGTCTTTAAACATTTGTTTTCCAAAACTGCTTCATGCACATTGTGTTTATTTGTATCATGTCATGTCATGCACATTTATTTGTACTTTCTGTTTTTAACACTTTCAATTTGCTTCAGTTTGTTTTAGATATTTGAGTAGTTTTTATAGTTTTATTGATGGCTTTTGGTTCTTTCTTGCCTCCCAGTCTAGTCAAATTGTAGTTTTGTGACAAAACAAGACCCCACAGAAAGAAAAACGTTTTATTGTAAAATATTGCAAATACATTGCCACAGCATAGTTACAGTGAGTCAGTTAAATTAGATTAGATTAGATATACTCAAGTATACTTTATTGTCTGTTCCAAAAGGTTACAGATTATTTTCTTTGACAAGGCTCACATTAAAAAAAAAACATTCACACAGACATAGAAAACAGGGGCAGGGGGGTTTTGTAGGGAACCTTGAGTGTTCATTTGGTGTTATTCAGAATGGCTATTGCAGAGGGGATGAAGGATTTCTTGTAAATGTTCTACCTACTATCTATCTATCTATCTATCTATCGACTGTGAGGCAGGAGGTATTAAGCACTCTCTTGCTGAGCATGTATGAAAGAATATGGGGCCGGTTCCCCAAAACGTTCTTATCGCTAAGTAGTTCTTAACCTATTCCTTAACCTCTCTCTTAACGTTATGGCATGATTCCCGACACGTTCGTACGCTAAGTATATCTTCTGTAAGTCACACTTTCGTAAGGTTGGTCTGGACCATTCGTAGCTCTCTCTTAGCGTTGTTTGAGCTCTCAAGGCGCTAGTCGCCGCCACTGTGCAGCAGTCTTTAATCAGCGCAGCGCAGTACAAGTCAAACTATGGTACAGTATGTTGATGATGTTGTGGCTCAACGATGATTTTATGTTATGGACATTTTAAGACTAATAATAAAATATGTTCGCAATGGATGCAGGCCTATTTATGAAGTTTACTTTATTTGGTATCAGAACTAATATGGTGGTAAGCCTAGGCTATTTCGTAATGTCATTAAAGCGTTCAAATTGGCAATCACTTTTGATAATTAAAAGCTGGCAAAGAATTTGCCTCTAAATGGCTAAGATCTATAAATGGGTAAGCATGGTGGTGTCCAGTAAGCGACCAACTAGGCCTATGGCAGCGATCCAACGTGTCCTTGTATTGAATCAAAAACGGCGCCGGCCGCGGAGCCGTGTAGTCCATGTCGCTCCATAGCTTTTTTGTTGCTGTTGCACAAGTTATTCCGAAAGCTGGAAAACAGTGTCACCTTGTGCAAGCTCACCTCGTCCAGCACAATTTCAAGTTCCTCTGACGAGAAGCTTGGTAGCCTACCCTTTTTTTACGTTGCTTCCCCACCATACTGTAGGCTATCTAACTCTCTCTGTTCATTGTAGATAGGTTGCTTTTTATTGAAAACATTAACCAATGGCAATCAATACCGCATTAAACAGAAGTAACTGCAGCTGCTTGCCAATCAATTCTAATTGTAAGGTACCTTACCATTAATATAAAAGTGTATCACATAATTTTTAGAAGTCGTTAAACCCATCAAGAAGCGGCACAAGTGGCACAACGGGATAAGGAGGGTGGATGATTAGCGAGGGATACCCGGTTAGTCTACCCGTCACAACATATCGTGTGAACATATTAGGCTGCCAATTTGATAATTTAGTTAATAGTTTATATTTTACTGATAACTTAAACTATGTTCAAATAAATGTTACTGGAATAATTTGAGGAATGTTTTATTTGCATAGAACGTGTTGTCTTTCTTAACGCCGTCATGCACCTTCGCGTGAAGTAGAAAATCGATTCCTGAGCAATCGATGCCAACTAATTCAGCACCTTCACTTGGGACAGCGCCTTTGTAACGTCGAACGTAAGAGGCAGCGTGTTAAGAAGCTTCCTAAGGGACACTTCGGGGAACACACTTAGGAACATAAACAACTTTGGAAAGATATATCTTTTGAGTCTTCTTAGCGCGCTAAGAGTGAGCGTTATCGGGGAACCGGCCCCTGGTCGTTATCTGTCGATATCTGCTGTTATGTAGAGGCCACACTTTGTTTATTACACATCATTGGCACCACTGAGGCATGACCAGCTGAAGAGGACTCAGTGTGTCTCCCTGTGATGCCACTGACGTCTCTGAGGGTGTCTCTTTTACCCCACACAGAGCAAACAGCAATCTTCAGGGGACACACAACAACACACACATACACACACACAAACATCCACCTCATATCAACTTTTGAACACCCTTGAGATCACACACACCCTTGAGGTCTCACAGAGATCAAGGAAAACGTGGACTGTGATTGTGGTGATTGCAGATCATTCACTACAATAAGCACATCATATACCTTATTATTACACTGTTTTGCATGCAGTTTCTCTTGGTGTGAAAATCTAAAGGCTGTTTCAGTGAAAGACTCTGTTGAGTATAACACAGGACATATTTCAGATGTTAATGGTTGTGAAATTAGACACACTGCTTCAGGACTGTCCCATGATTCTTTTCACCAAGCTTTATTTCTGCATCTTGATCGCTTTAGCACCACCAGGTCAAAGTTGGGTCTAAGTTGAACTTAACTTTTGACCCGTATTCCCGATTTTCGAAAATTAGTTACTGTTTGAATCCTTCAATGAAACAGAGTTTAAAGCACCCCATCATGTATAACATTTTTCGCCGTGTTGAATTTATTCAGGAAGAAAAAACACATGCAAAAAATCAGACCAAGCTTCCCAAAAGTTATAAGATGGATTTGTTATTTTTAAAGTATTTTACTTTCCTAGCCAATCAAAATGGACAAACTAGAGATGAGTTCTCTGCACGCTTTCATGCATCAAAACTAAAATTGGTACATGGACTCCGGACCCTATTCTGTTATTTGACCTGCACTGCAATCAGCATAATTAGCAATAGTAACTGTTGATATTTTAGGATAGAAAACTTGCTGTGTCTGGTAGTGCTGTTGGAGGTCCCAAGACCAAGATATGCCAACTTGTGACATCAGCCTAATTTATATGGCCACCATATTGGATTTTATCCAAATGTTTTAAAATACTTCACAGGACACAATTGCCTACCTACTATCTCCGCTCATTTTTTATCTCATTGAGATACTAGTCTCGCCTCTTTCAATGCACTAGTGTTTCCAACAACCCCCAAAAAGGGTGGACCAAACAGCAATGAAAGGGGTGACATTGGTTTTGAAATCAAAAGTGGCAGTGGTCAACCATAGCAGAAACACCTGCAAACATTTTAAAAAAATGCAATTGGAAGAATGTGTAATTCATACAGCAAAGGTAAATGCATTGCTTCCTGACTTCCAATTCGATGTATTACCAGTTTGCAAAGGCTATGAACCTCTGATCAATGTGATTGGTCAGGCTGGACCAATGACTTCAAAATTAACGCAAAGTAGACGCCCATTACAATGCTGGGATTTGTAAACATTCCCTAATGGAGAGTGCCCAGACTCTCTTCACAATGATCACCAACATTTGCAATTGATTTTCAGAAGCTTCATCAAGCCATTTACATGGCACTTTGCATATTTGAAAGTGTTTGCCTATAATAGCCAATGGAAGTCTGCCAAACAGGAAGTGACCTTATTTATATCTCAGCCTTTACATCTCCTTACATTTCAGGCTTTATATCTCAGAAACTTGCTGTGAATGTTTATAGCCACAGGTCTGATGTAACAACATTGAACTGCCATGCCAACTCGAGCCTGTTGATCTGCTTGTCACCCTCATTGCTGCTTGCAGCTACATTTGTGGGTGTATTTGTTTTTGTTTGTTCAAAATAAGGCTGTTATGCTTTGGCATTATGCAGGTTATTTCAATGACTAAGAAGCCTCAGTTAAATAGCATGATTCATTGGCAAGCAAATGCTCTGAGCGGTAAACTATATTTTGTTACAGTCCATGCCCATTCCTCTCCAAAGGATGTGAAATTTAAATCTGCCTGTGATGGAAAACCCATAGAAAACACATTCTCCTTGATAAAAAGATGCACAATGGCTGAACCTGTATTGTGAAGCCAAATACAGCAGGAACAAAGAACAATTTGTGTCCCATGTACCAACATATCTTTATGCTCTAGCCTACAGTACATATCACACATAGTTCATACAGCTATGAGCTCCGGAGACCATCTGTACAAGACTTCTTCTATCCCAGAGGGACTGAGCAGTGATGTCAACTGTGTGAATTCTTCAAGACAACACAATGAAGTATTGTGACAAACCTCGTCGGTGGCATAAAGAGACTATTAAAACTACAAACGGATGACAATAGACTCTTCAGTAAGGACCCTGGACACACTCAACCTTTTCATGAAGCAATGTAGTGCTCCACTGATGGCTGAAAACAGTCATTGTGCAGTGCCTTACCTTGCAATGTACAAAACACATGCTTGTTACACAAATTAATCAGAAATACCTCTCTAAAGTGCTGATTAGATACAGTCTAATTGTAGCAGCCTTTAGACACTAGCTTATCTAAATACAGACCAATCTCTACACTTCTTCAAATCTAAGACTAAGATCTTAATCTTAGTCTTTTACCAAGTCTAAGCAAGAAAAGGCCAAACAAATCAAATTAGTATTTCAGCATGGCAGTCTATTGAGTTTGCCATTCTGACTACCGTTCCGGTGGTGAGCAATGCAGACGCAGGAGAACTTCGAAAGGTTCACACCGGCGTGGTGGCAAAGGCCTAGTCACGCAGAAGCATAAAACAGCCTTAAGTTAACCACTAAAATTATATAACCTACTAAAATAAAGGGAGATATCTTCAATTCACAATATTGTATATAATATGACTGTTTTTTTTACACAAATTTGATTTAAATTGACTTATCTAGTATCTAATTGGTTTATCAGTATTACAAAACATATAATTTGAGCTGTCAACGGTGTTTACAAAGGTTGTGTGAACTATTTGGATGAAACTACAAACCATTCTGTTTATATTGGCCATAGCCCACTGATGTCAGGGAAAATTCCACTTCAAGCATGTGGTGCAAGCTTTCCAGCTGTAGGGGGCAACAAAGACAAAACAGCGTCTATTTGTGCAAGCAGTTTTCTTAGCACCAGAGAAACACTATGCAAGCCATACAATATTAATACATTGCTATGAATTAATACATTTTGCTATAAAAGTAAGGATCTTGGTATTTCAAGTAATAACATTTGTATGCTGGTTGACATGAAACATTGATGTGGACTACACTAATTCAACTGCAACAATGTTATTTTAATAGAAAATGGAAGTTTCAGTGCAAGTTCTACCAGGAGATTTTAATGCTACGTCACTCATTCATTACACCTAAGTCCTGACCAATCACCAGTCTATAATATCTTGCCTAACATGCCTGCTCTGCTGCCTGTGTGGTCATTTGATGCTCCTCTTTCATCCCCTCCACCACCATTTTGATCATTGTATATCTGCCCAGGGGGTAGACTCTGCCCCTGCCAGCTAATATGATGCAGGATCTGTGGGGTCTAGATGCTCCAAGACCTGGACCGATGTCGGAGCTTACGCCTTTCAAGACTTTCAATTCTTTTAGTACTTTGTTAAATTATTTGTGAATTAAATCTTTGAATCTCATTCTTTCACTAAGTCTTTTCTGGGAGAGCAATGGATTTCTCTACATGATGACCTGATGAGAGTGGAGTGTAGAATGTCAAAATCACCGTTGAGACAGAGAGAGAGAGAGAGAGAGAGAGAGAACAAGGGGAAATGAGAGAGAGAGACAGAGAGAAAGAACAAGGGGAAGAGAGAGAGTGAGTCAGGATCTATGCTGTCTATCAGAATCCTCTGAAGATGTAAAGGTGATAGGCAACAATAGACACTAAACATACTGACACGAAACATCTTATGATACTTTATTTCTTTACTTTACTACTACAGTATACAAAGGTTGGATTAGCATTTGCATTCCTGACCAGGCTATTGTGACCAAGACAAAGGTTCTGTGGATGGAACATCTGTTTTACCCTTTTCAAATAATATTAAAAAAAATATCCCTTTAAACCCAGTTTAAATATACAAAGAATTAAGGCTCTGTGCAAGAACCTTTCAGTTTCTAAGCCTTGTAAAGGCCTTTGGTATTTTTTGAGGAACTATACATTTTATGTGAAGAATTACTTAAAAGTGGTCAAGCATTCTTTCTGTGCTTCAACAGAAAAAAACGAGAGCCCTGTTGTCTTTTCCTAAATGCTGACTAAAGGCTGAAGTAACTCTCTGTGGATACCGGTAGACAGGGAAACATCCTTCATCGGAGGTGCGGTCCATAATCAGAACTATGCATCTGACCGGTGGTTTGCTCTCTCCTTTGATCTCTTGATGGCACGTTCGACCTCTAACATCACCGGAAGTGGCCCTTCAAATTTGTTGGTCTCGATGGATCGGAGTTTCTCCTGGTAGTCCTTTGGCAAACCATTTTGCTCTGCACCCATGACAATCACCTACAAGGACAGAGGGAAAAAACATATAAACATATATTGACACCACTACAGTTTAAAAGTATTTTTTTCTGTAGGAGTTGGCACATAATTGTGCTTCTCAAGTTCAACAAAAATCGCCTATGGGCACGTATTTGGGACATTTATTTAGCGCAGGGGAGAGCCGGGACGATTGAAACACGGGACGAATGAAACAATCCAGTTTTCTCCGAGTGTAATGATGATAGACCGACGTCCTTCGGTCAAAACATAGAGCATGTTAACCTCCTTCTATCAGCCAAATATCTTCCTGCTATGTCATTTTATCACGGAGTTACTGGCGATAAACGAGTTTTGATGCACAAAAGTAAACTTCATTAGCGGTTACATTTTTTCGATTATCAATGAGTGTTTTTCATTTAAATGTTTGACTTAATGCTTATTCAGTAGACCATTTAGTGTTCTCCACAATCCCAGAATTTCATATCACATGCTTGTTTACATGGAAAGCAAAACAAGCTATAGTGACATATGTCTGTGTCGGGACGATTGAAACATGTGTTTCAATCGTCCCGACCAGGCTGTAACTCCATGTATTTTAATTAAATGCACAAATATCTGTGTTTAAACAATCCTTTATGGAGGTGAGATATGGAAAAACAGTTTTAGGAAGATGAAAATACATTTGGGCCCACCAGGCAGGGGGTCCAGTTTTCTCATGTTATCCTATGGAGACTGACGGTCAGCGTTAAGCGTACTTATTTGGATGTGCAGTGGCCTAACTCACGTAAAAACCTAAACGTAAAAACCTAGTGAAACGACATTTTCAACAATATAAACATGATATAATGGGAAAGCTTACCGTTCTAGCTATAAACATGGCAGAATCATCCACAGGACATGATATTTCAAAAACCGCTTCATACACACATGATGGCAATGAGTTGTTAACAGACATGCACAAAGACGTATAGCCCTGCAACAATCTGTCTAAAATAAAACCTTTTGGGAGTACCATTCATGATATGTAGTAAAATGTCAAAGTTGTTGGACGTTTATATGGCTTAAACTGTATGTTTCATTCGTCCCCTTATGTTGTATCAACTGTCCCGACCAGGAGGGACGAATGAAACATTACGCACGTCCCACTTTTCTGTAATAATTCCTGAACGGTTTTGTTCAAAGCTGAAAATGCATCTGTATTTGACAGAGGACAGATGTAGTAGCCTGGCGGGCCATCCTATAGTCTGGAATCGATCCATTCACCTCGCTTAATCCAAGGGGCGGGCAGAGAATTGTCTTTCAAACTGTCTAGGCATGCAATAGGCCAGCGCTACGACCATATCCGTATCCGGTCGGCAAAACGGCAAATACATCCTTCTTCGAAAGGAATGACTTAAGTGCATTGTGTTGCTCAACTTTTAAAGAAAAGCACAAGTCCAACTCCTCCAAAGTTGACGCCAACGCCGATTCAAACAACCGATCTTCGTTCGCCATAGCCACCTTCCTTGTTGTTCACCGTCGCAGGACTGTCGTTATCCTGTTAAGCCCGCCTTAAGACTCTCTAACAAAATAGAGCGCTGTGATTGGATAACATCCACGGTGTTAGCCAATAGAAATCCCTATGGTTTGCTACTAGACGTACAGGCTGAGCAAATTAATTTGCCGCCGCTAGGGTGCGTCTAGATTTCTAGGCTACAGATCTAGGGTACTAGTGACTAAATATTAGCTTTCAGTGTGGTACGATCGCTTTGTAAATTACGTTTAATAAAAAAATGTTTCAACTGTCCCGGCTCTCCCCTACTGTATGTGTAAAAACATAGTGATCATCACTTTGATTTGCCTCTGCCTTCACATACAGTTTGAGACATGACCACTTAA
Organism: Alosa pseudoharengus; assembly: GCF_046254945.1. Lineage (NCBI taxonomy): Eukaryota > Metazoa > Chordata > Actinopteri > Clupeiformes > Clupeidae > Alosa > Alosa pseudoharengus. The sequence goes on from NW_027468587.1 coordinate 26,373,959, forward strand.
TGTGACACACAGACAAACATGCTACATGGAAACAAAGCAGAGAGTGACGACCACATGCCCATGAATATGCATTTCACTCAGGCACATACTGCACATACACAGACCACTAGCACACAAGAGAGAGAACAATATGTCACCGTCCACCATATGAGTCTCGCATGCACACGATAGAGCACAAAGCTGGCCACACAAAGCCGGGCCTGTCACACTTTCTGCCATGATTATTTGGCACTTTTATAAACCAGTGACGAGGAAGGGGAAAAGAAATTTCCAGAAAGGTCATATTTTTGACCTTTTCCCGTTATTTAATTTGTCAATCTGAAAGATGGATTGGCATGCATTTACCAGTCGGGCCGGCAATTTAAACTGTCACCAACAAAGGCTTCTGACATGCTGCTTAAATCCAAATATGATAGCGAGATGCAAATTCCAGAGGCTTCAGCATGCTGTGGGTGTAATGTTTGGAGTGGGGCTTGGCTGAATGACCCCCCCACCCCCCCACTGCTAATGTCCCAGTTGCCATTTGTGCCCTATTGTCCATCTTTCACAATAGCGGAGAGGGAATAGGGGCAAACACCAGAAACAAAAAAAAAAAACAAATACAGAAACATTGTCCTATTCCAGCAGTGTTAATACGGGCCTAGTCTATTGACGTTCAGCTTAAAGAATTGACGTCACATTACTGAGAAAAGAGAATCGTGTTTTGCGTCTCAGAACTCTACCATCAATTATTTGCTTAGTTCTCCTAACAGATCACATATGACCACCCCATCGGTACTTGGCATGACATGGAGTTGAGAGATGACCATGGTGGCCGGAGAGAGGGAAGTGACAGTGAAATGGATGAATGGACAGCGAAGCGATTGCTACCTTCAGGTATTGAGGAGAGGGAGGAGCGTACACACAGCTGTTCATGATGTACGTTCGGCAGTTGAGCTCCTGACCACGGGTCGACACAGACACTTCCACTGGGCTGTAGGCTCCAAGTTTCACATTCTCCTGCCTGACCAGAGACCCAGAGATACATCATGGTTATGGTTATGGTTATGCTTTTGTCCAAAGCGACATACAAATACAAAACAATATAATAATTAAATTTAACAGGGAACAAATTAAGATGTTGGTCAGACTATAATAAAGAGAATAGCAGTAATGAACAACAATGTCAATTCAATCAATAGCCTAATGAAATAAACAATGGAAATGAGGGAAAATAGCAATAATAAACAATAATGTCCATTCAATCATATAACAACAATAACATGGTAAGACTACATTAAGGAGAATATCAATAATAAACAATGTCAAATGTATCAAAAGCCTAATGAAAATAAACATCAAAGCCCACCTTACATCACAAAGTCCCAATGGAAGCTCCAGAGAGTTAGCAATGCAACATAAATGTGTCATAAAACATGCAATTCATTAGGGTGCAACATGCCAATTACAAGTTCATTTGAGAAAATCTACATTTCCCGTTGAAAATAATTATAAGCTGCTAAGTGTTTGGGTGTGCATTTGTGAGCAGACTGAGAAATCCTACCTGTCTAAGGACTCAAGATCGGACATGTTCATCCTCCATACCACCCCCCACACCTCATCCCCCGGGCTGTGCTCTATCGTAGCCACACCCCCATGCCAGCGGTCACTGGCCAGACCCTTGTAGTTGCCGAAGACCAATTTATAGTCCTGGAGGAAGAAGAAAAGATAATCATAATGTAAAAGACATCATCACTGCACTTGCATAGTCACTACCAGATCCCATAGGGAAAGGCAGACTTGGGGAAAATGTTGAGGGAGTTGGAGGAGAGGCTATTTTGTCTCAGAGGAAAATCCAAGCCATCTCTCAAGTGAAAAAATTATGCGCTGAGACACTTGGACCTCACCTTAAGTCTGGCAATGCAGTGGACTGTGGCAGAGGGGTTCTTAAGTTGTAGCCTCTCCTTAAGCAAGTTGCTCCCGTAAGCAAAGTACAGGAAGGTATGGTTATCCATCTCACCGGAGGCCTCTAGAGGGAGGAGGAGAAGGACAAGGAAGAGAAGGATAGAGAGGGACAGGGTGAAAGGGTAACAGAGGTGGAGGAGGAAGATGAGGGGGTGGAGAAGGAATCCAAGGAAAAGGAGAGGGAGAAGGAGGAGGAGGAGGGAGAGAGAGAGGCGTCAACAGCCACACAATCAGCAGGGCTTGTGGGTACCGCACACCCGGCAGGTGAGGACATGGAGCACCAATAGCGAGACAAAGACGAAACATTGTTCGTTCCCTTGCTTTTATACCACCGAGGCCCTAGTGCACCATTCTCATGCTAATCCACCATGCCTGACCCCCGGCTGCACATTGTGCTGGGCAGCCAACAGTGGCTTTGTCGCACTATGACTGACCACACAAGGGCTGAATGAGGCAGGCGACTGGTACTCGTTCAGTTTGCGCCTCTTGTGGAGACCGGTGGGATATTACAGGCTCCTTGTGCATAACAGTGCTGGGTTGTCATTTCTTGTCGTCTGTGTCTGAGACTATGCCTGTGGCTATTTCTGTCTCTCTCTCTCTGTGGAATGCACAAATAGTCTGGCTATCCAAACACACCCTTTCAAATGTCAAATATAGTCAGACCAAGACAAATATAGATCAGTGCTGTCAGTTTATTCACATGACTGCGCAAACTACAACAGATCATAAGGTAACTTCACTTGAGGTTGTTGTGCAGAGGTACCACACTTGCTGCTATGTTGACTCATATTACAGTGTCAATTTCTAAATGTAGAGATTTTATCTAGGCTAAATTCACATGTATTGAGTCACACACTGACCTCTATTCGTGTTGCATCTTATTATGATGTAGATACATAGTGTTTCTGTGAGTAAGTCTGGACAAATTCTGTTTCTTCTCCTTACCCCGTCATATGTTTTTAGGTCAGACGTTTAAGTGCAGCCACTGAAATGGAATGCATAAAAAAAGCACTGTCCATGGCCCCACGCACACCATCCCATTGGACACAAAAGTCCGAAAATAAACAAGCCGATGACATAAGAATAATAGCCTGCATTCCTGCCTCCATATGAAAACAATTAAGCACAGTCATAACAGCGTTTCATAATATTTTCATTATTAGAATGAATAAGTGTAGCCTTGCATAGATTTGCATGTTGAGAGGTGGTCTATTAACTAAGATGTCATATATTTTATTTAGAATATTAAAACCCCATGACTCTAGCCTACGTGTCCTATCCTATTTTTTACAGTCTATGGTCCTATCACGATTACTAAGAAAAATCGTTTGTTTTTCCTCATTTAGAGAGGCTACTGTTTGCTCTCTACTTATGAAGGTTAAACTTTTGAAAAATAGTTTTTTTGGCAAAACATATAGGCCTAATTCAACAATGATTTCATTAACGATTAACGTTTAGATACAGATACAGTCGGGTGAAATTAGTTTGTGTAGGCTAAACAGTCGTGGTGAATTCTGAAAAAGAACACTCCGGTTAACTTGTGCTTAAAGGTATGGAGGTAGGCCTACAGTAACGCCAATTTAGTCTGTTGTTCACAAACTGCTTTGCTTTGATGATATGCGAACTGTAGCCTAGCCTAATGTAGGTTAATAATACTACTAGACAGACCGTGTCATGCTACACTATGACATTCACTGTAAACTGTATTATTGAATTATAATGTGTTATCCCAGTTAATTTTGAAGACACTTCACAGATGCTTACACCGCGATAACATGAGCGACAGCCAACGCTATTGTTCACCTGCCTGTGTTACCGAGTTATGTAACGAAAGCATCATAAATGGAATAGCTCTCCCACCAAATGAGAGACCGCGCCCCCCGACCACTACAACCACGCGTGTGTTTAACACAGAGCATCTCAATGATGAAGGAAGTGAAGGAACCAATAGCTTCGTAGCTAGAACGCATGTGCTCCAGCCAAGAGAGTGGAAAAAACCCAAAAAGATTTAGCGGTCTGTTATTAGACAGAATAAACTGGGAAATCAATCTCAGAGAAGACCTTGTAGGACACCATATCAGTTGTTCCTTCCATTAACTTTGTAATCTGATAGGAAAAAGAGCTTTCGTTTGTTCATTAGTTTTACTGACGATTTGCCAGTTACTCACAATTCAGTGTTTTATTCGTAGCCTATTCAAGAATCGGATGCTGTGCTAGAGTTTGCAGGACTATTCAAATATTGGAATCCACGGCATACTTTATGCTTTGAGGTAAGCAGATTTCAAATTAAGTTGTCTTGAATAGGTAGGTGTTTTGTATTGTGAAGTGAAATTGAGCCACCATTTTTTGGAAACCATTTGGGTGGTCCTGAATTCAATTTAGTTGTTTGAAAACTGTACTTTGGTAATCTGGTAAACGCATCGGAGTAATTTCAATAAGATGAGGGCGCCAGCACTTGAGTAACCTACCCACTGTGGCGATGATTGACACTGGTAGCCTATTCGCGCATGCAGCATTACATGAAGTGGGCGTTCAATCAGAGGAAATGGTGCTTGCTGTAATGTAAAATAATGTAAAATGCAGCACCAGACTTAGAGAGAAAATGCCCCAGTTGACATCTCTAGGCAGCAAAGCGCTTACGCCTACAGACACAATAAGTGAATATAAATCATCCTGTGCGTTTAATGGTTGATGTTGCTAGACATGCACAAGTTTAAACGACTATAGATCCCCAAATAGTCTGATAAAGGGAGGAAGACGTTGATCCGCTGGTCATGTCCGCTATCGGTTTGCTAATATATGTGCACGGGTCATTGTCTCGTGACGGACACATTCTAAACAGTTAACTGTATTACGTGAAGTCTTGTCCAACACTCCTACGGTTTTGTATGCTGTAATGATGGGTTGATCCTTTGTCAGGCAGTAGATCTCAACTGAAGTTAAAAAGTTACAGACCTCTCACAATCTTAGCAACCTTGCTGTAATCACCAACTACTCGCCTGCTGCTGTAGATGTTACATATTTTTGCCCAATGATCATGTTTTGAAAGTGCATATCTGAAAAGACCCATTCAAACAGAAAACGAAAGTTATTTGTAGGCTACTTCCAGGTGTTTTTTTCGTTTCAGTTTAATTACAATGTTTCTGAAATCGGATAGACCTATGCACTCACATGAAACATGAACACACATACATGCACGCACAGATACAACTCTGAGTTATTTCTCACCATCATTTTTGGAGAAAATAGGCGCTTTGTGCCGCACACTCACCTAAAATGGGCACACACAGAAGTCCCACTGCCAGCATCATGGCTAAGCTGTTACAAGATTTACCGGCGAACATTGTTTTTGTCTCAGGAGCGCTCTTCACCTGAGTGTGGAGGAAGAAGTGGGCGAAAGGGAACCTATATGCCTCGGGAGGCGGACCCCGTTCATCCAGCTGGGCCTCGGCGGCCCATAGGGTAAAAAAATCCACCAATGGAAGTGTTTGGGTGGGCGGTATTCAGACAGTCACCAAGGAATATCCTACAAATGAATTTTTGCTTTTTAGCTTACATTTCTCCCAAAGGGCGAAGGAAAAGTCTGAGGAAACAGTAATATGCATGATGTTGTTGCCCACACCTATAGTAGCTTCTAGCTTGGGATTTTAATTCATTCTAATTCTTTTTTTAAACAATGAAAATTATGTTGATGTATATTACAAGTGTCAATTTTGTTTAGAATTAAGTTGCACTGAGTTTAAATTCCAAGATTAATCTTTGCAGTCTTATTACATACTGAGTAGGCCTACCTAGCTTTTAAGAATTAGGTTAGTAGTATTTTAGAATTGCAGTGCTGTTCTAATTACATAAGTTACATTAATTACAACAAAACGTTTGTTTTTGTTTGGTTTTAAGGGATCAGCAGTTTATTTACTTTACTAGTACAACTCATGGTGACTGCACTGCAGGTTGTCTGTTGCTCATGAACATGTGGGAGGGAAATAAGGGGAAATAATTGTCATTTTGCGCACTTATGACACATTACAGTTAGGCTAATCTCAAAGATGCTCAAAGATGCTCCAGGCACGGCGCCAGGATTCCAGTTTTGGATGGGCCAGACCAATTGTGGGTGGGCCTTAAAAAAAACTTTATCAAATCACTGTTTAACCTAATAAAAATGACTGACTAATATACTGTTATATTATTTGTGCTTACATAATAGAGATTTGAATAGCTTGATGCTCTTTAAATAGTTTGTTGCATTGTAAAAAGGACGGACGTACCTATCCTCGATCACTGTCCTTGGTTCTGACCAAATAAGAGCGCTTTGGAATCTCCATTACGCACCATACCTGCTGGCTGTGCTTTAGCGCATCTCTCGAATAGACCTAAGTCTATAGGCTGTAAAAGTGGGAATCTAATATTTCCCCCAAACATAGTTTAGTTCTGCTTGTATAACATGAAGTCGAATATTTCATTTGTTTTAGGTTTTCAACAATACAGATCAATCACACTGCCCGATAGTTTCAGTCAATATGCAGGGCAGTTGAAAACATTCAGGGCTTAGCCCATAGAGTCTAAACGGTTTTCATAATTCCAATTTTGCCTGACTTGCTGCTCACTTTTCATAAATGAATCCACTGACTCAAGCCTCATTTGCACCACATTTATTAAATATTATGGACAATAACATTTTGACAATTAGAGGATGTAATGACATTTAGCTATCTCGACATTTTCTGTTTGCTAGAAACGAACTATATAGCCACCTAGCAGAGTGGCTTTTAAATAGCAATATGCATTATATGGTTTGTTATGCTTAGCTTAGGGAGAAGGGAACATTGAAGACTGACTAATTCGAACTAGGCAAAGCAGGCCACCACTGTTTGGCCAGCTCGAGACTGTAGGCTAGAGGCTGATAACAAACCTGGGCCCACTTCCCCGATAACGACGGAGACACGCTCTTAAGAGGGTTTTCTACGATTCATCTTACGATCGTTCGTTTGTTTTTTCCGACTGTTTCCCGAACATGGCCCACTTCCCCGAAAGCATCTTAAGCCTAAGAGCGTCGTAAAGTCCCTCTTACGAACGTCTTAAGATTTGCCGACTGTTTCCCGAAACCATCGTAGCTTAAGAGCGTCGTGAAAACACTCGTAGATCTACGAGTGCTCCAGAGTACTCGTTACCGGCTAAGAGCGTCTTAACAGTACTTCTCACTGAGGTCACCAACAGGACATACAGAGGAATTACAACTTAGAATACATAATCCAATTTACGTTCCCATTCTTTATTGTGTTTACCTGTAATGAATCAGATTTTAGCGTGCAAAACAGCCTACATTTAATGGTCATAATAATGTGATGAAAAGCGGACAAAAATGCAATCAAGTTATGAAACGTGACGTTGTCAGAATAGTTTGGCATTATCTTTGCTAAGTGAATATTTTATTAGGCCTATGAGGTAAAAAGCAGAGAAAGCAACATGTGGTTTAGTCTGTAGCCTACTGCAAAATGTAAGCCTACACATTTCCTCTCTTTCTTACTTGACTTCTTTCTTATCTTCAAACGTGTTCTTAAGTGACACCGCGAAAAATGATTGCATGGTGCAACAATCTAATCTTAAAATAATTAAAAGTATTTATGTCTCTGTGTGGTAGGCTATATAACCTACTTGGGATGCTTACATGCAGATGTCAAAGTGTTTCTATTTTCGTATTGATGTGAATTAATGTGTAGATCCAAGTTTAAATGGTAGGCCTATAGCTGTGACGTGCAGTCACCTGACATCACCGTCAAATCAGAGGATATTTCAGAACTATTAACGTGGACAGCTCCCCTTAAGAGCATCTTAAGAGCAGTGCACGCGCGTTCACGCTACGAGGATGTTCGGGAAACAGTCAGAAAAACCAAACGAACGATCGTAAGATGAATCGTAGAAAACCCTCTTAAGAGCGTGTCTCCGTCGTTATCGGGGAAGTGGGCCCATGCTCGTAGCGTGAACGCGCGTGCACTTCTCTTAAGACGCTCTTAAGGGGAGCTGTCCACGTTAATAGTTCTGAAATATCCTCTAATTTGACGTGATTTGACGGTGATGTCAGGTGACTGCACGTCACAGCTATAGGCCTACCATTTAAACTTCGGATCTACATTAATTCACATCAATACGAAAATAGAAACACTTTGACATCTGCATGTAAGCATCCCAAGTAGGTTATATACCACACAGGGACATAAATAATTGTAATTATTTTAAGATTAGATTGTTGCACCATGCAATAATTTTCGTGGTGTCACTTAAGAACACGTTTGAAGATAAGAAAGAAGTCGAGTAAGAAAGAGAGGAAATGTGTACAGTAGGCTTAGATTTTGATGCAGTAGGCTATAGCCTACAGACTAAACCACATGTAGCTTTCTCTGCTTTTTACCTCATAGGCCTAATAAAATATTCACTTAGCAAAGATAATGTCAAACTATTCTGGCAACGTCTCGTTTCATAACTTGATTGCATTTTTGTCCGCTTTTCATCACATTATTATGACCATTAAATGTAGGCTATTTTGCACGCTAAAATCTGATTCACAGGTAAACACAATAAAGAATGTAAGTTGGATTATGTATTCTAAATTGTAATTCCTTTGTATGTCCTGTTGGTGACCTCAGTGAGAAGTACTGTTAAGACGCTCTTAACCGGTAACGAGTACTCTGGAGCACTCGTAGATCTACGAGTGTTTTCACGACGCTCTTAAGCTACGATGGTTTCGGGAAACAGTCGGCAAATCTTAAGACGTTCGTAAGAGGGACTTTACGACGCTCGTAGCTTAAGAGCATCGTGAAAACACTCGTAGATCTACGAGTGCTCCAGAGTACTCGTTACCGGCTAAGAGCGTCTTAACAGTACTTCTCACTGAGGTCACCAACAGGACATACAGAGGAATTACAACTTAGAATACATAATCCAACTTACGTTCCCATTCTTTATTGTGTTTACCTGTGATGAATCAGATTTTAGCGTGCAAAATAGCCTACATTTAATGGTCATAATAATGTGATGAAAAGCGGACAAAAATGCAATCAAGTTATGAAACGAGACGTTGCCAGAATAGTTTGACATTATCTTTGCTAAGTGAATATTTTATTAGGCCTATGAGGTAAAAAGCAGAGAAAGCAACATGTGGTTTAGTCTGTAGCCTACTGCATCAAAATCTAAGCCTACACATTTCCTCTCTTTCTTACTCGACTTCTTTCTTATCTTCAAACGTGTTCTTAAGTGATACCGCGAAAAATTATTGCATGGTGCAACAATCTAATCTTAAATTAATTACAATTATTTATGTCTCTGTGTGATACACAACCTAATTGGGATGCTTACATGCAGATGTCAAAGTGTTTCTATTGGTGTGAATTAATGTGTAGATCCGAAGTTTAAATGGTAGGCCTATAGCTGTGACGTGCAGTCACCTGACATCACCGTCAAATCAGAGGATATTTCAGAACTATTAACGTGGACAGCTCCCCTTAAGAGCATCTTAAGAGCAGTGCACGCGCGTTCACGCTACGAGCATGTTCGGGAAACAGTTGGAAAAACCAAACGAACGATCGTAAAGAGAAAACCCTCTTAAGAGCGTGTCTCCGTCGTTATCGGGGACTTCCCCGATAACGACGGAGACACGCTCTTAAGAGGGTTTTCTACGATTCATCTTACGATCGTTCGTTTGGTTTTTCCGACTGTTTCCCGAACATGCTCGTAGCGTGAACGCGCGTGCACTGCTCTTAAGGGGAGCTGTCCACGTGAATAGTTCTGAAATATCCTCTGATTTGACGGTGATGTCAGGTGACTGCACGTCACAGCTATAGGCCTACCATTTAAACTTCTGATCAACACATTAATTCACATCAATACGAAAATAGAAACACTTTGACATCTGCATGTAAGCATCCCAAGTAGGTTATATACCACACAGAGACATAAATAATTGCAATTATTTTAAAATTGTTGCACCATGCAATAATTTTTCGCGGTGCCACTTAAGAACACGTTTGAAGATAAGAAAGAATTCGAGTAAGAAAGAGAGGAAATGTGTAGGCTTAGATTTTGATGCAGTAGGCTACAGACTAAACCACATGTTGCTTTCTCTGCTTTTTACCTCATAGGCCTAATAAAATATTCACTTAGCAAAGATAATGTCAAACTATTCTGGCAACGTCTCGTTTCATAACTTGATTGCATTTTTGTCCGCTTTTCATCACATTATTATGACCATTAAATGTAGGCTAATTTGCACGCTAAAATCTGATTCATCACAGGTAAACACAATAAAGAATGGGAACGTAAATTGGATGATGTATTCTAAGTTGTAATTCCTCTGTATGTCCTGTTGGTGACCTCAGTGAGAAGTACTGTTAAGACGCTCTTAGCCGGTAACGAGTACTCTGGAGCACTCGTAGATCTACGAGTGTTTTCACGATGCTCTTAAGCTACGATGGTTTCGGGAAACAGTCGGCAAATCTTAAGACGTTCGTAAGAGGGACTTTACGACGCTCTTAGGCTTAAGATGCTTTCGGGGAAGTGGGCCCTGGTTCGAGCATAGTTGCTTCACAATGGAGCAATGTCAGACCGAACTTCCCGACCTCAAATATTGTGGGCGGGGCTAAGTTCTGCTGGCACCCAGGTTATTTGTCAAGACTTTTTCCAGGGTCACCAGCCATTAAAGTTCACAAATGTTTATACAGTAAGCTATCACTTATCCACTAGGTGGATTGAAAACAGGCACAATTTAGGTTTATGCGCAATGTTATAGTGCAACTGGAAAGTTTTCAGATCCTTTCAAGTTTTCCACATTTTGTTATGTTTCAGACTCGTCTTAAAATGGATTCAATTCATTTTTTTCTCATCAATCTACACACAATAGATTCAGCCAAACTGAGTAATGCTTTTCTTATCTTCTCAAAGGAACTCTGGATCTCATTCATAGTGACCATTGGGTCCTTGGTTACCTGTCTGACCGAGGCCCTTTGTCCCGAATTACTCAATTTGGCTGAGCAGCCAGATCCAGGAAGACTGTTGGCTGTTCCAAATTTTTTCATTTGAGAATGATGGAGTCTACCATCAATGTTGCATAAATCAATGTTGCATACACTTTCTTGTATTCTTCCCCAGATTTGTGTCTTCACACAACCCTGTCTAGCAGGTCTACAACAATTCTCTCAAGCCTTATATAAAGAGATGTGTGCCTCTTCTAATAATGTCCAATGAATTAATTTAGGCAAAGGTGGACTCCAAGTTGTAGAAGCATCTTAAGGACCATTGATAGAAATAGGATGCACCAGAGCTCAATTGCAAGTGTCATAACAAAGGGTCTGAATACTTATGTAAATGGAATATTTCAGTCTTTTATTTTTTATGAATTTACAAAACACGCCAAACACCTGCTTTTTGTAAAGTGTTGGAGTATTGAGTGATTGATGAGAAAAAAATGAATTGATTCCATTTTAAGATGAGTCTTAAACAAAATGTGGAAAACTTGAAAGGGTCTGAAAACTTTCCGGTTGCACTGTACATTGTAGTATGAGATACAAGATCAAATGTTTTGTTACATTCACAATAATACAGTTATAGACAACATTAACCATATTACATTGTATGGTGAATGAGCAATGTCATCATTACTATTATTTTAAGATTTTAATTGTGCAAATAGGACTTACTGATCAATTTGTATGAATTTGTATAAAAAAGGGACTGCTTTTTCCCATTGGTCACTATATGTGACCGAGTATAAAACCTAAAATTCTATTAACTTAACCTACATAAAAGCATAAAGTATGTAATGTTTGTGTGTTAGGAAGGTCTAAGGAGTAATATGTATGTACTCAAATTGTTAAAAGGTGTTTTGTTTTGTTTGTCTGTTTTTAAGGGATCAGCATGTTATTTTCTTTACCAGTACAACTTGAAGGGGGGAAATACTTGTCATTTTTGTACGCATATGCATTCAGTTAATCTTAAAGTTAGAGAAACCGACTTTTCAGGTTCTTTAAAAAGCAATGCTGCCTACATTGTTAGTTGTGTGAAGAGTATGCTGACTACAAAGCAACCAAAAGGCATAGAGAGGTTAACCCTCAAGGCTCGAAGCTATTTTCAGAAAAAAAATCCTACCTTTATTTTTGAGCTATAATCTTGGTGATATATGGTCCATTTATACATGATTTAGTTTGGTTTTTATTTATTTATTTAGGACAGTCTAGGCTACACCTGGCATTATATGATGTGATAGGCTAATATTTTCATATTTCTTATATCAGCCTTTATGTCAAGGAAAAACATTTTGTGAATGTATTTATGTTTTTTTGCATGTATGTCACCAAAGCATGTCACCCTGGTAATCTTAAGGATCATGATGGTGGGATACTTTAAGGCAGTGGTCCCCAAACTACGGCCCGCGGGCCGAATACGGCCCGCCAACTCATTTTGGGTGGACCCCCAAAACATGTCCGTGGTATATAGCATCTGGCCGCACGGGAGTACGACATCGTCAAACTAGGCTATAATCTCCGTATTTGTTAATAACTAACTAACTTCTATTCAAGTCATATTTCTGGGACTTTCTGTGATAATTATTTCTATTTTTTATTCACACGTTCAAATGTTCATACAGAGTTCAAAGTTCTCATCAGGTGAGTGAAAGTTAGAATGGTGGTCATTTCAGATGTGTTTGCCAGCACTTCATAAAACTGTCTAGTTTGATAACTTTAAATTATTTGTAGGATATTGCTTGTTCACAACTTGAGCTATGTATGCAAAGAAACAGAGTCTTTTTATTAGTATTATTTCATTTGAGCTACATTTTACACTGATATGGCATGGTGGCAACATAAACACAGCTAGCAATGGTATTAAATTGCAGTAGCCTACAGTATGATTAAATGTAATGGAATATTCAACTAAGGTAGACTGCTGTTGTTCACAGCACTAAGCTATTTATGGTTGATATACTCCGAGTCTCTGGCCCTCTCTTAGAGCCAGGCATAGTGAGCTGGCCCTCGGAAGAAAAAGTTTGGGGACCACTGCTCTAAGGCGTAGCAATTTGCAAAAAGGATATGCCAATACTCCTCTGCATTTGCCACCTGAAGGGACCTGTACTTAGGGGAAATGTCATGTAGCCCAAAACACAGTTGATCTGTGTGAATCATTGATATGGTATCAAATTCAAAATTAACGGCTAGCCTAATTTTACAGAGGAATACATTATATATTTGGATTCGGTAGGGTCTGCTGTTTATTTTGAAACAGAGCTGCATAGACAAAAACAATGACAACGATAATGTCAGTTGACCAACTGGAGTAGGCTAACACATAGATGCTTGCTATTCTTCCCTCCAAAACCAACAGACATATCAACATTCAAACATGAACGTTATCTTTCTGACAAATGCTGGACATTTGAGTGACCATTGTTATGACAGATAAATAAAAGCATAACAAATTAATTCAGGGCTCTAATACACATTCCTGATTAAGGATGATACTGAAAATTGCCTCACTTTATTACATCATGATAATGACATATTAGTCATGCGGAGTACATCAAAACATCAGCGAAAGGCATCTTGACCTAAAACCACAAAATAGAGATGAGCATATACTGTAAGGATGATACCATGATGAACCATTTATTTCCACGTGCAGGTAAAAAAAAAAAAAAACATAGTCCATTTCAGACTGATGTCATCTGCAACCAAGCAGGCAGGCAAGCAAATAAGGCAAAAGAGGCAATGAGCTTTATAAACAGATAAAATGTGCTTGTGTGAAATGTGTTTGCTGTCACCCTCTCTCCATTCCACCATACTGGTGCACAGGTAAATCATTCATTCACTTTACTACCTTAAACTACACCCATGTGACTTGTGTGATGACCATACACACCAAAAACAAACTACAAAACAAACAGTTCAGAGCTCATGGCATATAGCCACCGCAGGGGTGGGTAGTAACGTGCTACAAGTAACGCACATGAGTAAAAAAGTATTTTTTTTGTGGAACGACAACTTTCCATATTCCTTTTTCAAAACGGTGCGTTTCGTTACTAGTACAAGTTTATTATCGGAGGAGAAAGTATCTCGAGGGATAAAAGCGCACCTCTCCCTCGGTGTACAACGGCGTGGGAGAAAAGAAACAGGGCTTCAGATAGATAGTGTAAGGGACCGATCAGTGAAGGCATGAGGACACAAGGAGGTTTGGTTCAAAATGGAGGGTTTTTATTACCCAAAAAATGATCAAAAATTGATAAAGTCTACAAACTGACAATTAGGCCTATAAAAGAGGTCAGCCAAAAGTATAAAGACACTAAAGGCACAACTGACGTGACGCAATCTGAACAAAAAACTGACCTGACACAAAGAAACAAAAGGGAACATATATATCGGCTTGGCCAAACCAAATGACACAAAAAGGGGATAAACTAAATACATAGACTTAAATCATAACACAGAGCAAAGTAACTAAGGCCAAATTCCCCCCTCGGGCACATGGCAGACGTGGTACGGTCTAATACGTCGGCACCGAGACTTAGGTCCTCTCAGGCCTCAGCCACGCCTTTGCCCAACCAGAAAGGGAACGCCCCCAACGCTCAGCCCAGGTAACTCAAGACAAAAGAAACACATGATTAGTAACAAACAACTTATATAACCTTACAGTGTTAAAATGTGTGCACCCATATAAAACAACGTAAGGCTAAAGTACAAAAACGAATAAAATAAATAAATGAAACAAAATGTTGCGTGAGTTATTTGAATAGAATAGCACATGTGACTGCAAACAATACAATGTGCAGCAAATTCATGATGTACCAAAAGAAACTAATAATGTGCATTTGTAGACTGAGGGGTTGTGTTACCATGTGCGGCTGTGGCCATCACAGATAGATAGATACTTTATTGATCCCCAGGGGAAAATCAAGGTCTCAGTAGCATACAGACAACACACACACATTCACTAACAGCAGAAAAAGTAATTCAAAGTATATAATATAAAAACACAACTAAGCAATAAGGACAGTAGAAGATAAAGAATATACTAAATATGCTAAAATACAAATTATACTAAGTAACACTTAATCTAAATCAATTCTAAAAACGGTATCCACATAGTGGTGATTAATCAATCAAGAGGCGCTTGCAATGACTGAGGCAGGGACTGAGCCTGTGATTCTCTGTGCATAGTAAGGTAAGGTAAGGTGCTCTGTGTAAGTGAGTGTCATGGTGATAGTGCAATGGTGATAGTGGTCATGGTGATAGTGCAAATGAGTAAGTCCAACAGTGCAAGAATAAAATCTCTATATATATATATATATATATATATATATATATATATATATATATATAACTATTTTAAGAAAAGGTATAAGTGTCGCCACAGTTCGGCTGTGGCATGGAGGGAGGGGTTATGCATATGTGCTAATGTGCTAATATAGCACGCAAACAGTGAGGCAGAAAGACAGTGGTAAAAAGTGGCTAGTGGACAGACAGTATCCAAACATGGAGGGGGTGAAGAGGCAGACAGACTAGAAGTATATCTCTCCTCTTCCCTTAAGTGAAGCATTGAACAGTTCAATGGCCCTGGGGACAAATGACTTCCTCAGTCTGTCTGTTGTGCAAGGCAGTGAGCGAAGTCTCCAGCTGATCAGGCTCTTCTGCTTAACAATAGTGCTGTGGAGTGGGTGACACTCATTGTCCAAGATGTTGATCAGTTTGTTCAGGGTCCTTTTGTCAGATATTGAAGTGATGCACTCCAGTTCAGCTCCCACTACAGAGCCAGCTTTCCTTACCAGCCTGTCAATTCGCCCCGCATTCCTTCTTCTTTGTGCTTCCTCCCCAGCATACCACTGCATAGAAGAGGACGCTGGCAACAACAGACTGGTAGAACATCCTGAGGAGCTTGCTGCACACATTGAAGGACCACAGCCTCCTCAGGAAGTACAGCTTGCTCTTTCCTTTCTTGTAGAGTGCATCAGTGTTGGCTGACCAGTCCAGTTTATTGTCCAGGTGGAGACCCAGATACTTGTACTACAAGTTGTAGGTGCTTACCACCTCCACATTGACCCCATCAATGGGGACTGGTAGCAGAGTGGGCTTAGACCTGCAGAAATCCACCACCATCTCCTTGGTCTTTGAAGTGTTGAGTAGAAGATGATTGAGTTTGCACCATTGCACAAAGTCCTCCACCAGGCTCCTGTACTCCTCCTCCTGCCCGTTCCTGATACACCCCACAATTGCAGTATCGTCAGAAAACTTCTGCATGTGGCATGACTCGGTGTTGTAGCAGAAGTCAGATGTGTACAGGGTGAACCGGACTGGAGAGAGCACAGTTCCCTGTGGTGCTCCGGTGCTGCTGATCACAGTGTCAGAGAGACAGTTCTTCAGTCTGACAAACTGTGGTCGCTCGGTCAGGTAATCAGTAATCCAGGTTACCAGGTGAGCGTCCACACCCATCTGCAAGAGCTTGTCTCCCAGTCTGAGGGGTTGGATGGTGTTAAAAGCACTTGAGAAATCAAAGAACATGATTCTCACAGCACTTTTCCCCTTGTCTAGGTGAGAATGTGTCCTGTGTAGAAGATAAGTGATGGCATCGTCCACGCCCACTTTCTCCTGGTATGCAAACTGTAACAGGTCTAGTGCATGGCGTACCTGGGGTCTGAGCATACCTAAGACCAGTCGCTCCATTGTTTTCATCACATGTGATGTAAGAGCGACAGGTCTTACCGTAATTTTTTTTTAAAAAGCTAAAAACGTAATATTACGTTTTTGGCACTCAAGGCATGGGAAGGAAAAACGTAATATTACGTTTTTGACACTCAATGAGTTAAGCTCACTAGTGTGTGGCTTCTTAGGGACAGGGGTGAGACATGATGTCTTCCACAGTGTTGGAACTTGTCCAAGGCGTAGACTTAAATAAGAATGCATTGCTACGTTTCCCCGCGATGATAAAAGTAATGACTGGCCTACCGGTATGTAGAATCAATCAGATCACGTTGTAGCCTACTACACGGAAGTAGATGTTCTATATGTCTAACAGCTCAGTTAACGCAATGACGTCCTGCCAGCTGCTGCTTCTTCTGGTGAGACAGCGTAGCCTACGCAACGCAAAGCCTACAGAAACCCCCGCATAGCCATACAGTTTAAGTTCACCCACAGTTTATATAAATAAAAAAATTTGACAGTACAAATACTGCAGTTGCATACTGTGCATTCGTTTTGAACATTTGAACATTTGCAAAAACACCACCGTACCATAAAATCCAATATAAATGTAAAAAAGTGCACAATAACTAAATCCAACATACTTAAACACACACACACACACTCACATTAACCTTTTTTTAGTTCTCACAAAGTGAGAAAATAAAACACTGCCATCTTATGCAGAAAAGGGATGCATTGTTCAAACTATAAAGAGTGCAGGTTGTATAGCAATTTAAAAATCCAACATAAATACAAGTACACACACACACACACACACACACATAGGATTAACCTTTCAGGCCATCTTCATCAGTGGAGGTATCCTTAGGAAGAGCCTGAGGGCTGAGAAATTTAAGCAAAGCACCTTGAGGGAGAAAGAAAAGATATGTTAGCATTTCCATATTTTGATATTTAGAAGGGATGCAGCTGCTTTCACAACTACCAATGCTTACTGTAAAAACATCCCAAGCTAATGTTATACATTGACCTAGGCCTACTTGTAGCTTAACATAGCATTTAAGCATTCTGCTGTTTGAGAATTAGACAGACGCACCTGGTGCTTTAAAGACAGTAAACAGCTGGCATGCATGAATACTACTAGACATGAAAGTTCCAGTCTGCTTTGATGCACGGAATTTATCGTGTGGTTTTCCTAACCCCCATTTGTTAAATAGATTATCACGGTCGAATGGTTAGTATAGCAGAGAAGCTATGCCACTTTCATCAAAACCTATTACAAAGCTATAGCAATGTTATGTCATTAAATACGATAAACAGTGATTCTGGAACAGATCTGCGTCTGCCTTATCCCGTTAATAAACATATTACAGTATGTAACCATATACCGTCCGTTCGGGAAAAAAAAGTTCCGCTACATGTTCTAGTTTGTTACAAGCAGCATGGGCCGTCAGGCAGGTAGTTAACATAAACATTTTTGGCTAGCCTTCCTGCTGCGTCATCCATACACCATTTGTACAAGGCAAGTAGAGCTATTTTATCCAGTGTAATTTATCACTTACCACTATCTTGTTTTTTCTTGTCATCCTCTTCCTTTCTCTTCTGGCTTCTGGACGCATAACTCCGCTTCATTATGACTGCCGAGGTTTTATATTTTCGCGGCAGCAGCAGAGACCACAAACCTGGCTGGCTGGCTGCTGTCAGCGACTACTGAGAGGGGCCCCCTTGAGGGGGATCCCGGTATTGCCGGTAACAGTGTCGTTGCACTTTACTGCGTTGACTATCAAAGGGACACTCACAGTTTGTCGTTGCATTTTATTCTTAACCAGTCGTTGTCTTGGGGCCCCTGGCCAGCTCGGGGTCCCAAGCAATTGCTTGGTTTGCTTGCCTTCTAGCGACGGGCCTGATGACATGGAAACTTTCGCCTATATTAATATCTGGCCAGCAACGTTCAACAGTCATGTTGTACAAAGTAGTTCATGTATTAGTGAAAATATTATTGGCCAGTGGCCAATATTTATTGGCAGACATTTATAAACGCTTATGAAAGGATTACTCTAAATTTAAAATTCCAAGGAGTAACCTAAACTAGAAAATGTAATTCCGAGGAAATACCAGTGCATGAAAATGCAAAACAATATGATGTAAAATATACAGTGTTAAAACAAATAATGTAGAGATGGTTACAAAGGTTTTGCTTAGGAAACTGACATAGAAGTGAAGAAAAAGAAGTGAAAGAAAGTGGGGAAGAGAAAAGTGAGCTATCCAGTTCAATGGAGAGGGACACAGAGAAAAGGTTCCATTGAAGTTGCTGCAGTCAGTGAGAGAGCACAGGTACAGTTGATTGCATTCTAAGTCGTTAATAGCCCTTGGAATGTGCCTTATATCCTTGTAGAATGGAGAAACACAGAGAGAGTTGGCCTAGTTAAGCAGAAAGCAGTTGAAACAGGTGCAATCAGTTTACTTGGCTCTGTGAGGGGGCCTAGTTGAGCAGCTGGCAGTTGATACAGGTGCAAATCAGTTTGATTAGCCCATTGTGATGTCATAGTGCCTATGGGGGAAAATAGGCTTGATTTATGTTAATATGTCAAAAAGTATAAAGTTTACAAAAACGAAAAATACATTCCTCTAGTGTCCTTTTCAAGACCTACGTTACAAGTTTGAACTAAGTTTCTATCTAAACAGTTGAAGCTGAATTAGACGCAGGAATTTGGTGGGAAGCACAAGAAGAAGAAGACTTTGGATAACAGAACAGTGCATTTTCATGCACTGTAATAATAAAAAGAAGAAGAAGACTTTAGATACCAGATCATGCACTGTAATTATTTTTATTTATTAAATAAACTACTAAACTACTACTAAACTATTAAATTACTACATTACCTCAAATATGTTTTATCTTAGCAAATAAAAGTGGTCAGTTAATACTGCGTAGTGCCCATCGTTTTGTTTAGTGCTGGATTTGGCTCTGAATGCATGAAGATGTATTCTCTTCTCTAGCCAGTTGGTGTCAGTGTTGAGGTGTGTTTGTAGTTGCTGAATACTGGGGTCAAAGTGATGTGGTGTAATCTCCAAGTGCACCAATTGCGGTAATACAGTTTTCTGTGATAAATAAATTTAAATCCTACCCTTTAAAACATGAACATAGCATTATCATATTTTCCTCTGATGTACACTTGCATCAAGAATTGGAATTCTGCTTGTCCAATACATTTACTTTTACTGAGCCTATAAACACTCTCTCACAACCTCCTTCACAAGAGTCTATTCAAGAGTGCTCTTTCAGTGCTTGGGCTTCCTGTTCATTCACAAAAAAAACCTAACTACATCCATATCTCAACAGGCAGAGAAAGGTGCCGTCATGGTTGCTTTGGGCTACATCGGTCACAGGCTATTTTTCACTTGGGTAACACCGGGCGCAGGTCTCCGTTCCCACGCTGGTCAAGCCAAGATCCCAGACCCACCCCCTCTCATCCTCCTGACAGAAGAGCAGGATTTGCAGGTGGAGGGGATGCTGAAACAGGTGCACTTCTGCTGACAGTTTAAGGCTTAACCAGGGAAGCAGAAGCATTCATTCCAGCTGGCGTTCCCCTCCCCTCTGGTGGCATGAAAGTTGTGCATAAGTTAAGACAAAGGGGAAAAAAAGTATGCACTGGTGACTGAAATGAGATGTGCCCAGTGCTTTCTTAAGAGAAGTTGTCGTCTGGTCACGTCTGAACGCATTATGCACAAAACAGCTTTTAGGAGGCACAGTTGCATAACTGTTTTCAACCTTAGTTGAGTGTAACAATCGTTAATTGTGTGTTCTTGTGAGGGGCTATGGAAGGGCGCTGGGGGTCTCGCTCTGATGGCGTACGGTACAGGCATGGGGTCTCTGTTCTTCTCAGCAGCAGGATGTCAAAAGCTGTTAGTGTGGTTTACTGTAAGAGATTGAGAGTGGAACTGCACATACAGTCCCCACCGGTTCCTGCCAGCTTAGCCCTTAATCTGGGCCTCCTGGTTTGAGGTTGTTTTTCCAGAACTGACAAGGCTGACTGGTTCAAACTACTCTTGTCATTGTCTGCCTTTGGGATTGGCCATGATGGTGTGGGGTATCTAAAAGTAGAGCACACGATGTTGATCTCCTACAGGGGTGCTGCTAGAAGTGGGCCCTATGACAGAAAATAATTCTGAGCCCCCCAAAATGCTAGGGAGTCTGGGGGCAATTGATGAATTGAGACTTAAAATATATTACATTAATTGATTGTAGCATATTATAACACAGCCTGTAAAAACCTAACAGAATTTTAAGCAAGTCTATTGGGAGTTTGATCTCTTCACATCAACATCACAAACAACAACATCAATAGAGAAGCTTTTGAGCAACTAAAGCATAGGAGCTTTGAATAGTGTAAAGGTTACATCTGTTAAACTCACCATACGCCCAAAGCTGAAAACCATTGACAGGAGGGGACATGAAACTAGCTATCAGACCAGCAGTCATAGAACCACAGCTTTCCTATGTGTGTGTGTATGTGTGTGTGTGTGTGCGCGTGTGTGTGTGTTTGTTAAAGAGACTGTATATCTTGTCACTATTCCTTTCTAAGCTAACATCTAACCTAGTAAGTGGTTTTCAAGAATATTGTAAGTCTACTGTATGTAATCTGAATAATCACACTGTAAGTAATATAATGTATACACAGCCAAGGCTTTGAACCGTTTCATGGAACGAAAACCAGAAACTTTTGCCATTTTGCTAGGAACAAAAACAAAACCAGAAACTTTTTTATGTTCCGGAACAGAAACGATTTTTTAAAATAGTGGTAACCTGTTAAAGGAATTATCCGGAGTAAAATGCACTTTAGATCAATTTACGGATGATTGGGAGTACATACGTTGAGTTGACATCAAAATCATGTCATTCGGATGTGTTTTGAGAGAGTTCGATTTTACCGTTTTTAGTCAAAACTCATTAGCCTGGAAGTGACCCGGGCATGTCATTTCGCCGCTACAATACACGTGTTACTCCACACTCGGCAATCGACTCCTATGGACTTTCCCCTAAAGATGACAGCTGCAGCAGCAACATTTCCGGTAAGGTACTGGCTTGATGAAATTCATTCTGGACTCTATCTGACCACATAAAGACCTCGGGATACTTCGGTTTGGCTTTAGGGACCCTCTACTCACTACCACGTAAGTAAATGTTGTTTGGAACTGTAGAAGAGGTATAAAAATAGCGTTTTGTAGCGGCGAAATGACATGCCCGGGTCACTTCCAAGCTAACGAGTTTTGACTAAAAACGGTAAAATCTTTTTCTTCGAACTTTCTCAAAACACATCCGAATGACATGATTTTGATGTCAACTCAGCGTATGTACTCCCAATCAGCCGTAAATGGATCTAAAGTGCATTTTACTCCGGATAATTCCTTTAATACCGGTTCTTTTTTTGTTCCTGGGAAGGTTTGTGTCTTCAATGAAATGGTGAGGGTCACCTCCAGTCATTCAATGAATGCATGGAGAGTGCAGACAGAGATTGCCACTAGCAGGCAATCAAAATAAATAAAAGGTTTCACCTGTTTTCTCTTTTTACTAGGCTGTGACGAACATTGTTGGAAAAATTAGCAATTAGCAAATTGTAGCATTAACGTTAAGGCTATAGCTTTAATTTATTTGGAAAAAAATAATAGTCCTCATTTTGCCATTTAGACAATGCGAAGGCATCCAAGAATCCAATATTACAGTACCCACCAAAAATATACTGTATGACAGCATTTTTTGTTTGACCAGGGAATTATTCAGACTAAAGGCTGAAGGCTAAAGGTTTTAGTAAGGTGTGACCTTGGACAGTGTTCACTATTTTTTATATGCACAATTCAGTCATTCAATCAACCAAGTTATTCAGCAAATACGCTTTACAAATTAACTTTACATTTTGTCTTACATTCATTATGGCACCTGATCTGGAAATGAAAATATTTAGGAAAAATAAAATATATTCCAGACTTTTAAAGGGCCCTCTTCCCCCTTGGGATCCTAGTAATCAGTCCCACTTTCCCCCCAGTCTGACGCCCCTGATGTCCTGTCGAGTGGCTTCACGAAGAATTCCACATCTGTCTTGAGATGAGTGTAAACATGCCCCCAAGCCCTCCGCAAAATATGCGAGCAGTCAGATTCCACCGCTTGCTCCACCAGTATAACTTCCACCCTGGTGGTCACAACCACCACAGACGAGTGTGTAACGGCCTGCCTTGCACAATTATGAAACCCTACACTTCTTCCCCCCTCTTCCAGGACAAGCACAATTAGTGTATGCAGGGGATGTTGAGGCTTTGGGTGTCCGAGCAGTTGGATGCAAGCAAACGAACATGTTGTTCACTGACACAGCTGTGCTGCTCACTGTGAAGGCCTCCCACACACAATGTTTGTCACTATGATATCACGAACACACACACACACACATATACTTATTCCACCAATCCATGCCTGACGGATCGAGTTTTGTATTGATAATTTCAAAAAAGTTTATTTATTTGACCTAATGAAGCTGTACAGCTCATGTTATCCTATAGTATATATTTGATACATGTACAACAATCTGCCTATCAACATCCATTAAACTTTCTGTCTATCAACATCCATTACATTATCTACATTCAACTTCTAAATTATCTACTCTGTTTCAGGCTCTAAGCATACAAGGTCTTGTTCAACTGGTTTCCTCTGCCCACAACTGTTTCAAAATAAAAGTCCTTACTACAATAATTCACTATTAAATCATTTAACTATTTAAACTACTCAACCATTTAACTGTTCAGTCATTTCAACTGTCAGTTGTCATCAACTATGACTCCCGTCAACTGTTTCTCTGCCCACAACTGTTTCAAAATAAAAGTCCTCACTACAATAACTCACTATTAAATAATTTAACTAATTAAACTATCCAACTATTTAACTGTTTAGTCGTTTCAACTGTCAGTTCAAAGTCAAAGTCTGCTTTTTTGTCAATTTCTTCACATGCCAAGACATACAAAGAGATCGAAATTACGTTTCTCACTATCCCACGGTGGAGACAAGACATAATTTTACCAATTAAGTCCACAGACAAACATAACATTCAAGTAAACAATAAAACGTAAATAAGAAGGCACATACAATGAATAAATAAGAGCAGCAAAATTGGGTTGAAATTGTGCAATTGTCAATATAGTCAATTGTCAATATAGTAGTGCAAAGTCAGGCCAATAAATGGCTGAGGTAGTTCTGTTTGACCTAAGTAAGCAAGTGGCATAGTGGTGCAAGTTATGTAAGAGCAGCAGAAGTGTGTTGTGTTTTCAGGACAACAGGATAACAACAACAAGTTGCAAAGTGTGCAAGTGTACAAGTGGAGTAGTGCAAGGCAGCCATTGTGGGTCCAAAGTCCAGGATGTTATGTAGCTGAGGGTGGACGGGGGAGAGGGGGGAGAGAGTTCAGCATCCTAACAGCCTGGTGTATGAAGCTGTTGGTGAGTCTGGTGGTGCGGGAGCGCAGGCTTCTGTACCTCTTCCCAGAGGGCAGTGGATCAAACAAATTGTGAGCGGGGTGACTTGCATCACTCACAATTGTGGTCGCCTTGCGGGTGAGGTGGGTGGTGTAAATGTCTTTCAGGGAGGGGTGTGAAGCACCAATAATCCTTCCAGTTGTCATAACGTCGAAACTTCGTTCAAACTTTGTAACGTAGGTCTTGAAAAGGACACCTGAGCAATGTATTTTTCACTTTTGTAAACTTTATACTTTTTGAGATATTAACAAAAACAAGCCTATTTTCCCCACAGGGGCAGAGCCAGAGGGGTGGCTCCAGGTGGCACAGGCCATCCTTGAGATTCGATTGGCCACCCCAGTTGCCACCCCCAAATCCTAGTCTATGATTAACATGGTCTAAGGCGGGACCTTTCTTGATGCACTTGCAGCAGTTTGATGTGACAGACATCAGAAATGTAAAGCATCCCACATACTCGCCACTCCCGACCGGTAGCATGGTCCTGAATTGGCATTAGATAGATAGATAGATAGATAGATAGATAGATAGATACTTTATTGATCCTCAAAGGGAAATTCAAGGGTCTCAGTAGCATACAGACATAACACACAACATGCACTTACAGCAGAAATGGTAAACATAAGTATAAACATATAACTGAACTCCACTGTACAATAAAGACAGTAGAAGATAAGACAGATAAGAAAACTAACAAAACTAAATACTAAATACACTATATAAGTTAAATTAAGAAAGTCCAATGTGCTTGAGGGTGATCAAGCATAAGACGCTTGTAGTGACAGGGCCAGGACTGGTGAGGTGCTAAAGGGAGTGAGTGTCATGGTGAAGGTGCAAACAGTAGTCCAACCATAGTCCTTAGTTATGTGTGCCTGGCAAGGTGCTGAAGAGAGTGAGTGTCATGGTGAAGGTGCAAAAAGTAGTCCAACATTAGTCCAACAGTGCAAGAGTAAGGTCTAGAGACCAGCATAAATAATATAGACAAATAGGAGAGTAAAGTGTAATGTAGACAAGGTAAAATAAAAAAACTATTTCAGTGCAAGAACAGGTTGAGGTAATAGCCATTCATTCATTCAGTATTGTATCAGAAGCCTGACCGCAGCCATTGATCATGTGTGCTAATATAGCATGAAAAACAGTGTAGCAGTAAAACAGTAGTGAAAACATTAGGCTGTGTATAATAGTAAAACAGTAGTAAGCAGTAGTGGGCAGTCAGTACTCAAAAAACATGGACATGGAGAGGGTGGAGAGGCAGACAGACTAAGCAGAGAAGTCTATAGGCCCTTTCACACTGGCAAAATTGCCGCGATTTTATGTACCAGAATCGCGGAACGAGTGTCCCTTTCACATAGACCGAGGCGGAACGGCGGGACAAAGGGTCTCGGCAAATTTACTACCAAGCCCCCTAGACATTTTGCCGAGTTTTGTCGTTCCGCCACCAGTGTGAATGGGTCAAGGCGGAAAGGGGGAACGTGGGCGTGGGAAGGGGACGTGGGTGGGGGTGTCTAGTGACGCTACCTATGCAACCCACCACCGGGAGATTTAAAAACACACACAGCTGATCAGAACGAACAACAACAACAACAACAACAACAACAAGGAGAAAGAAAACTTGGCACACTGGGGAGACCAAGAAATCCGGACGCTCCTTGCCCTTAGGGGAGAAGATGAGGTGAGGCGCCACATGAACGGGACAGTAAAGGATGGTCCTATATTGGAAAGACTGGCCGGAAAACTCCGCGACCTCGGCTATGCACGGGACAAGATGCAGGTCACCAGCAAATTAAAAAGCCTGCGCAAAAAATTCAACAGCGTCAATGACCACAACGGCTGAAGTGGCAGGGGGAGACTGGATTGGCCATATTTCGACCTCTGTTGTGCGATTTGGGGGAGCAGCCACTCGGCCAACCCTGTCGCTCTTCAGAGCAGCATGGAGGCGACACCTGCATCCCCAGCATCCAGTGTCTGTTCTGGCGCCGACACCAGCACCAGCGATTCCAACACCGAAAGCCAACAATCAGCCACCGATAACCAACCAGGTAAATTCGTAGGCCTACTCATTTTCGCAATTGCAGGCCATAGCATTCCCCTGTGTGTTTCACCGATTTGTTTGCCTATGAAACAACCCGACTAAGTATGTTATATTATGTTATCTAGAACCTCCAGCAAAAAGGCGAAAAAAAGCCACCAAAACCCAGGTCGTGGTGAAGGAGATCCAAGACCTGATCTTGGCCTTGGATCAAAAAGACAAGAAGGAAGAGCGCATTCGTTCAGAAAACCAACGCGCGCATGAAGACCAGCTCCGGAGAGAGGCGCAGGAGGCAGAGAGAGTGGCACGGGAGGCCGACAGGCGGGAGAGGGCAGAGCAGATGGGGTTGTTGGCTAACATGTTTAAGGACATCCAAAGGGACATGCAGTCGCAGTCTTCCCTTATGCGGGACATGATTGCAAGAATACCAACTCCTGTACCAGAGCACAGCACCCCACGCCACTACCGTGCACCTGCTGTAGCGTCCTACCACTCTCCTCCGCCACCATTCCCCAGCTTCCACATGGACGAGTCACACAACGGGCCGTCTGCGTCTTATCAGCAGTTGGACTGATCATATTGTTGTTTTTAATTTTGCGATTTTTTTAAAACATTTTTTAGCACTGCATATTTTGCAGTTATAGGGCTCTATTTTTGGTATGGATGGTATTTTTTGTATGTTTGTAAATAGTTATAATACACTGTTGCACTGATGTTTCATTTTGCACTTGTAAATAGTTCATGTTTGTAAATAGTTATAATATGCCTACATTGCACTGTTGGATGTTTTATTTTGCACTTGTAAATAGTTCAAGCACATTTCTTTCTATTAAAACATTTATAGTTTAATCTTCCTGAGTACTTCACTCATTTACATTCGCCAGACTTCACAAATACAGCCTAAGTCCGCGGTTATTCAAATGTGGACGTCTAATCGGTGAAATCACACTTCTTATTGTAATGCTTAATGCATTGCACCGATTGCTTTGGTAACTGCACCTGTTTAGAATATTGTGGACTTTAATGCTAGGAATGCCTGCTGTATTGTTCGAGGACAGGCGATAATGCTCTTGAACAAGAGTAGGTATTGTAATGCTTAATGCATTATATACTGATTTATTTGGTAACTGCACCTGTTTAGAATATTGTGGACTTGAATGCTAGGAATGCCTGCTGTATTGTTCGAGGACAGGCGATAATGGAGGACAGATGCATGTTTTTATTATGGTAATTAGGGAGCATAATATGATGAGAAGGGCTTTTATTATGCTAAGTAGACAGCCAAGGTAAATAGCCTACAGCATAGTTCTGGAACAGGTGGATGAGAATGTTCGTAAATGATGGCATGTATAGGCTGTATGTGCTGACGTGTAAATAGCTACATTGCATAGGCCTATCAGCTAATATAGCCTAAAGACCTTCACTCAGAAATCATCACGTTGGCCTAGGTCTGTATCATCAATGTCTTTATTTACAATCACAATCACAGCAATATTTAATTCTAAAGCATCACACACAAATGCAAACATTTACAGAATTGACATAATTGCTTCCCGGATAGCCTGTGCCTGTGCACCTGGTGGAGCAACATTATGGTCTGGAGCAGGGCGGATGACTTGTTCAATGTTCCACTCCGGTAAAAAATGTTCTTTATTGAGCTCACAAATGTTGTGAAGAACACAACAAGCAAGAACAACGTCAGATACGGAAGCAGTGGCAACGTCGAGTCGCTTGGACAGGCACCTCCAACGACCTTTGAAGCGTCCAAAGGCATTTTCCACTACCATCCTCGCTGAACTCAAACGGTAGTTAAACTTCCGCTGCTGCTGATCGAGTGTGTGGTGGTTCGTGAAGCCTTTCATCAGCCACTTCCTGAGTGGATATGCAGGGTCTCCAATTATATGAACAGGGATCTCTACATCACCAACAGTTCGGGATGCCTGGGGGGGTGAACATAAACATAACTTAATGCAACCCCTGAAATCAATACCCTGCAGGGTGGCAAAATTGCATTCCCCCACATAACATTTCACTTCAGCACAACAATATAAATAGGCTTTATCAGGGCATGTTTTGAAATGCTCCCGACACATTTGGCTGTAGATGGCAAAAAGTACAAGCAGTAGCCTAAACATGACACTTACTTCACGTGAGAAGAGGTAGCCGTCTTGTTCAGCCTTTATGAAGATGGGCGAGTTGGCCAAAATTCGAGCATCGTGTGTGCGACCAGGCCAACCCACGTACAAGTCTGTAAAGCTAAAAAAACAATGAGGACCAACATGAGTATCATAATGTTTAGAAAACATAGCAAGGTAATAGCCCATGCAGACCTATAATGTTATCCTTACCAGCAGTTGTGGTCGACGACAGCTTGGAGAACAACGGAGTGCCAGCCCTTGCGGTTGTAGTAGGAGTTTGGGTCGTTCCGGGGGGCAATAATGGGAATATGTGTACCATCGATGGCACCTGCACACATCGGATAGCCCCGTTCAGCAAATCCATCGATTGTCTCCTGAAGACGTGCACCACTCGGCATGCTTACAAAGTGGCGAAGAGCCATCTTCAGGACGGCACTAACTTCCTGCACCACAATACATACAGTGCTGATACCGACGGCAAACATAGAGCTAACACATCTGTATTCGCATGTGCTAGCAAACCACCACAAAGCAATGGCTAGTCTGATCCGTGGTTCCAGTGGCTGTCGCCAGTTTGTTGCCTTGCGCCTTAGATGCGGTTCAACAAGTCCCACTACAAAGTCGAAGGTCTGCCGCGACATTCGGAATTCACGTTTCACATTCATCATCATCAAAATTGTTCAGGACATGTGACCAAAACACTGGCCCCTGTGGCCTGCCGAGGCTCCACATCTTTCTTTCACATCCCAAAGCATATTGACCAAGAAGAGCCAAACGTCTTCGTCTACGACGTTGAAGATCTTTGAGTCTTCGAACTTCGAACTGCTCCCTGCTTCTCTTCAATTTCTCATCCAAATTACTTTTTATTGTCCGAAGACGTTGCTCGCAAGATGAATCCGATTCTATCGAAGCATAGCACTGCACGATGATGCAAAGCAACTTCAATTGCATCTGCAAGGTACTAAAGATGTGGGCAGCAGCTAGCCAAAGTGTTGTCGGTTCTCCCGCCATGGTTCTGAAAATTACACACCTGCTGCATCTGAAGGGTGCATAAGGCCCACGCATATCAGTCTACACGCCCCCTATTGCATGTCACGTTTAAATTTGCTAGCTGGTCCCGCCCATAGGTCCTGCCTCCTGGCTCCCCAAATCACCGGGACTTGTGAACAGATCAGCAGGCCGGCAAATTTTCACCTCGTTTTCAGACACACGTTGCGGCAAAAAGACGTCTCCTCTTCCCGCAAATTTTGTGTAATCTCTGTGTGAAAGGGCCTTATATCTCCTCTTCCCTTTAGTGAGGCATTGAACAGTTCAATGGCCCTAGGAACAAAGGACTTCCTCAGCCTTACAGTTGTGCATGGCAGTGAGCGAAGTCTCCAGCTGATCAAGCTCTTTTGGTTTTTGATAGTGCTGTAGAGCGGATGACATTCATTGTCCAAGATGTTGATCAGTTTGTTTAGTATCCTTTTGTCAGATATTGAAGTGATGCACTCCAGTTCAGCTCCCACTACAGAGCCAGCCTTCCTTACCAGCCTGTCAAGTCGCCCAGCATCCTTCTTCTTTGTGCTTCCTCCCCAGCATACCACTGCATAGAAGAGGGCGCTGGCCACAACAGACTGATAGAACATCCTGAGGAGCTTGCTGCACACATTGAAGGACCGCAGCCTCCTCAGGAAGTACAGCCTGCTCTTTCCTTTCTTGTAGAGTGCATCAGTGTTGGCTGACCAGTCCAGTTTATTGTCCAGGTGGAGACCCAGATACTTGTAGGTGCTTACCACCTCCACATTGACCCCATCAATGGAGACTGGTAGCAGAGCGGGCTTAGACCTTCGGAAATCCACCACCATCTCCTTGGTCTTTGAAGTGTTTAGTTGAAGGTGATTGAGTTTGCACCACTGCACAAAGTCCTCCACCAGGCTCCTGTACTCCTCCTCCTGCCCGTTCCTGATACACCCCACAATTGCAGTATCGTCAGAAAACTTCTGCATGTGGCATGACTCGGTGTTGTAGCAGAAGTCAGATGTGTACAGGGTGAACCGGACTGGAGAGAGCACAGTTCCCTGTGGTGCTCCGGTGCTGCGGATCACAGTGTCAGAGAGGCAGTTCTTCAGTCTGACGAACTGTGGTCGCTCGGTCAGGTAATCTGTAATCCAGGTTACCAGGTAAGCGTCCACACCCATCTGCAAGAGCTTGTCTCCCAGTCTGAGGGGTTGGATGGTGTTAAAAGCACTTGAGAAATCAAAGAACATGATTCTCACAGCACTTTTCCCCTTGTCTAGGTGAGAATGTGTCCTGTGTAGAAGATAAGTGATGGCATCTTCCACGCCCACTTTCTCCTGGTATGCAAACTGTAAAGGGTCTAGTGCATGGCGTACCTGGGGTCTGAGCATACCTAAGACCAGCCGCTCCATTGTTTTCATCACATGTGATGTTAGACCGACAGGCCTGAAGTCATTAAGCTCGCTGGGGTGTGGTTTCTTGGGAACGGGGGTGAGACATGATGTCTTCCACAGTGTTGGAACTTGTCCGAGACGTAGACTCCAGTTGAAGATGTGCTTCAGTGGCTTCCCCAGTTCAGCAGCACTGGCCTTGAGCAGCCTTGGACACAGTCTGTCAGGCCCGGCTGCCTTACGAGGATGGAGTTTTATTAAAAGATAACTTACTTGGTCCGCTGAAATGATGGGGGGGATGAGGGGAGTGGAGGGTGAGGAGGAGGAGGGGTGCTTCTGTGAGGGTTGTCGTGTGGCTAGAGACTGATGGCCATTGGCTGAAGCCATTGTTGCCGCACTGCTCGTGGTCACCATGTGGGGGAGAGGTGCGATAGCCTGATCAGCAGTGATGATGGAGGGGGGGAAGGGAGGGGGCAGCATCTGAGGTCTGTGTGTCTGATGGCTGTTGACTGAGGTCGTTGTCACCTCTTTGTTCGTGGTAGCCATGTGGGGGAGGGGTGCAATATCCAGTGATGGTGGGGGTGAGTGTTGCACTGGTAATGAGGTGGGGTGGGGGCTGGGGGATGGGCAATCGAACCTGTAAAAGTGGTTCAGCTGGTTCGCCCTGTCCAGGTCTCCCTCCACAGAGCTGCTGCTCTTCTTAAGGCCAGTGATAGATTTCATACAATCCCACACCTCCTTCATGTTGTTATCTTGCAGCTTCTGTTCCATCTTCCTTCTGTAGTCCTCCTTAGCCTCTTTCAGCTTAATCTTGAGTTCCCCCTTTTGGCCTCAATGGCAGTAAAAACTACCTTCTGTGATGACCTGTCATCTCACGACTCGACTACTGCAACGCCCTCCTGACAGGTCTCCCAGCCTGCGCAGTGAAACCACTTCAGATGATCCAGAACGCGGCGGCGCGCCTGGTCTACAACCAACCCAAAAGGGCACATGTTACCCCGCTGCTCATCCAGCTACACTGGCTACCTATGGCGGCCCGCATCAAATTCAAGGCTCTAACGCTTGCCTACAAAGTAGTCTCCGGTTCTGCTCCAACCTACTTGAATGCCCTCATACAGACATACGCTACCTCCAGACCGCTGCGCTCCTCAGACGAACGTTGGTGGAACCAACTCGTTGGTGGAACACACTGCCAGTTCCTACAAGGGCAGGGACATCCCTCTCCATTTTCAAAAAACTCCTGAAGACCCAGCTCTTTAGAGATCATCTCCTCTCATAGCAACACTTACAACAAGTCTTGCTGATCCTAGCACCCACCAGCCGTCTTAAACTGACACGCAACTGTTAAAAACAGCACTCACTGATGCACTTATTCTTACTGTATGTTTTTTTTAATTGTCCTAAAATTGTTGAGAATTGCTCTAAAACTTAAACTGTTTATCATGTTGTTAGTCGCTTTGGCTAAAAATGCGTCAGCCAAATGAAATGTAATGTAATGTAATGTAATGATATTTCAGACTTCGGTTGCTGCTATTCACAACTACCATCATTACCATCTAGTTTCCAAGGTATATGATAGATAGATAGGCTACTTTATTCATCCCGAGGGAGATTTTAGCTAGCTGGCTGGTGCTGAGAGATGAGTTTGTGTAATTTCCTGTGGTGGAAAGAGATTTTTTTCAGGTCTTAGATATCCTTTGGTTGAAAATAAATATCTTTGTTACCTTTTGCTGGATTATTGGCATGTCCCTGGGTCCTAGGTCATCTTAATTCCTTCTCTCTGGTAGCTTCATTAACTTATCCAGCAAACTATTTAAAAATCACAAACTCTCGCTGGTAACATGGCCAGGTTAATTTCCCTCTCTTCTCAAACTGACTATTCAAACATGTTTATTTAAGATGTGGGCTAGGCTATATGAAATGCCTGAATGTGGTTGATGTCTGTGGAGGCACGCACGCTCCCTGATCTTGGCAAACACGCTTGCCTTTATTGGCCTACAGCTATCCTTGTGCTAACACGCAAAGATATTTACCTATTGCATCTGCCAATGCCTATTTATGTAATCACACACTTACAGCGGGGAAAATAAGTATTGAACACGTCAACATTTTTTTCAGTAAGTATACTTCCAGTGAGGCTATTTGCATGACATTAGTATTAACTTAGGTAATCCACACATATAAAAAAATCACACAAAAAAATATATTTGTATATCTTCATTTAATAGAATAGAATAGAATAGAATAGAATGAATATATTTTAATATCCCCATGATGGAATTTGTTTTAGCACAGCATAGCCCAGTGACAGACAACTTAGATAATTAACTTTAATATGTTTGTTTATTTGTATTTGCATTTTATTCAAATACAAATACATTTTATGTGAGAGTAAGGTATTTGTGTTTTTTTGTTTATGAGTATGGTGTTTGGTGCCTGGTTTCCCTAATGTATTTGTGCTAATTTCACATCTTGAACCTGTTTCTGTTTATATGGATGTTTTGCCTCATGCCACCCTTGAAATAATCAGGGTCTCACTAGTCCCACTCTAGTTAAAAATGTCTAGAATCACCACTGTTTCCCCATAGAGCATCACAGTCCCGCCCCTCCTCCGAGAGAGCTTAGTTTCCGGAAGTAAATTTCCCATTCATTTCTCCCATTGACGTTTTGGAAAAATCCGTATCTAAAGAGTTTTAGAGCATGTCTTAGGCTAATCAGCTACGGAGTAACTCATAAGCATACAACATATCATTTCGAGTGAAAAAACGAAGAGAAAGTCCAAAAAAAGTCAAAGGTACAAGACTGTGTACATATTTTCATTTCCGAGCGAAGGAACTACTCATCCCATAAACCACCGCGCCTCACTGAATAATATATAAGCAATGCACAAACCAGCGCGAAATCATTTCCAACCGGCGACAGCACGCGAACCCTTTCCTCCAAACAGTGATTTTTATATAGTGAATGTGCAGTTAATAGCAGTTATTTCAGGAGTAATCGTGCAAATAATAGTGTTTTGGTATTGAATGTTATATTTACCATCGTGTATTTTATATTGTGTGTGTGTGTGTGTGAAAGCGGTTAACGTTAACGTTAGCAACATTGTGCGGTGCTTTGTATCTGACTGCCATCCTGATGCATGGTCTGCTCTTGGACCACCATATTCAGTTTGCTGTGAGTTATTACACAAAATGTTCATTAAATGTACGAAGAAGTATTTCTAGGTTAATGATTGATGATATGACTCGTACAGTATGAAGGCTACAGTAGCCTAGCTAATGTTAACTAGCATTACCAACCTCCCTGCAAAACTCACCACACAACTTTGTAGGTCTTGTCCCTCATGCTGGCCCTTACAAAACCCACAAGCTAACCCACGGACACACCTCGCACAAAGGCCGTAGTCATGATGTCAACATTGGGGGGGGACCAAATCTTTGGTGTGGTCTGAGGTTCTAGGTCAGTCAATTAGGTTATTCCAAACTTTTGACGGACACAGATTCCCACCCCCCCACCGTGAGTTTTGTGAAAAGAGAAGGGTGGAGAAGAAGCAACTTCACTGGTCCACCGTGACTCTATATTACACAGAATGTGGTTCTTTGACGTATTACTTACACCTGAAGATTTTTTAAAACTCATAGGTTTGGATCCTAATAAGATTTTGTCTTTTAATTTAGATTTTATTATGTTGGCGGCTAATCACACAATTTTAACATAGTTTGAAAGGGACAGGATTCAGGAATAGGCTACTAAGACAGGCCCCTCTTCTGTCTGACTCATCCCTGTATGCATTATAGACTGGCTTCTGACAGAAATGACGTTTTGTGCCAACATGTAGAAACACTAGGCCTACTACAGCCTTTAATTGGTGAATGGAGGTGCAAATTCCTTTCTTTGGTTATTGTCCGCGATTCACATTAACTGTAGGCTATCACGTATTGTAAACGTCGCCACATTTGATCACGTTTTGCCTGCATGGATGCGCGATTGAGTGCGCATCTAAATAATAGGCAAGATGCAACAATCATTTCTAAGAGGCCTATACACGGTAATTTCTGGCATTACTACTAGCATATGAATGAATTATTTATGTTGAAAGACGTGAAAGAAATGACACAGGCTTGCACAAATTCATCATTTAAAATAAAACGTTTCACTTTCGCTATCATTGCGAGAATAGGCTACAATATGGAAAATGTTCCCTTTCAGTCTGATTGGCTCCAAACATGTATGGGATTTCTTTAGCCTGTGCTACACCTTTCCAGGAAGTTTTGTGAAAATTGTACCGGTAGCTTTTGCGATATTGTTGACAGCCCTACCTCACCGCAGTAGGGTGCGGTAAATGGAAGATTTTGATAGCGCACGCCACTAACGAAAAACGGAAAATCACCAGGACAAACCACTCAGGGTGTAGGCTACTCTGGAACCATAGGTCACTAATTTGTGCGTTGTTTACGTTTGATTACATTTCAGATATGTGTTGGTTTCCTGTAGGCCTAGTATAGCGCTTTATTCTTTCTTAATTTTTCTATGTCCGAATATTGGGGGGGGGACATTTTGGTCATATTTGAATATTGGGGGGGACACGTCCCCCTCAATGTCTATGGTGACTACGGCCCTGCCTCGCACACACCCCTTTGGACACTCTTGATTTCGTCCTTGAAACAGTGAAATATTTACGGGGGCATGGACGGTTTGCTAACCATTTTACTGCAGTGTGTAGCTGCTAGCCCAGGGGTGGGCAACTAATTTCCCCAAGGGGCCACATGACAAACTGGGACTGTTGAGGAGGGCCGGACCCAAAATACCGAACTCAAGTCTTAACTTAATTCTGTCCAATTCTATTTTGTTCTTGTATAACATTAAGTAAATCATATGATTTTGTTTACTACTGGTAAGAACAGATGAAAATGTGATGGAGACAAAGGAAAAACAGCAATAGGCTATTTAATCTATGTCCAGTATTTAATCCTCATTCTCGAAAAAATTTTTTTGACATTGACATTTTTTTTCAGTTTTCAAAGACTGATATAAAAAAGTACTACAATATCTACATAATTAGGCTAGGCCATGAAAATGTGAAGGAGTCAGTACATCATTAAATTAACTCTATGCAGAATTAGACTATGAAAATGTGGAGCAGACAATAGTAGGCTGTCATTAGTTAATCAACATGCACAAAGAAAACTATTTTAAAAATGTAGGCTATGTTTTTGCTTTAACTTTATGCACAAAACTGTGATTGGTCAACTCGCCCTGTGTGTTGAGCCGGCTGCTTCAAGCAACCTGTGGGTAGTAGCATCATACTAGTTCTCTAACATAAGCTTTGCAAATAAACTCAGACATATTTTGGTTACAATGACGGGGTTAGCCGAATGTAAACTATCTATCTGCCAGTAACGTTTTGAAATTAACACTTCGTATCGCCAACAAACAGCAGGAGTTCGTTCTGACAACCTTTGCGGTGGTGAGCGACGCAGACATAAGAGACACAAAACGTTGAAAGGTTTACGCCGACTTAAAGGCAACTGCATTGTGTCGACGCAGAAGCATAAATTCTATTCATCAGCACATCAGTGAGGGTGTTTACATCGTATGCATCCACGCACAAATGTATGGGCGTACAAATAGCAGTCGCTTTCAAAATAAAAGCAACGATATTGATTTGCGTGCATTATCTCTATGCTAGGCTCTTGACTATTGTTCTTTCACGGACATTACGCGGGCCGGTCAGGGAAAGCCCACGGGCCGTATGTTGCCCATGTATGTGCTAGCCGGTGTTAGCATCCAGCTTGCATGTGCTATCAGCTAGCTAGCTAGTTCAAAAGTTTAAGTACTTAATGAGGATATACAGGGCTTTTTATGCCTCGACTAAGTTGATGTTTCCTATAAACAACAATTCATGTTCATAGAAACAACAAGGTCACTAAAACATTATATTTCATACCTGTGTTGCAGCATGTAGGCTAATGCTAGCAGCATTATAATGACATTCTAATGTCTGAAAGGCTAATGATTAGCCTATCGGCTACCTGAAAAGTTAAGTGTTTAAACTAGCATTTACAGTGTTCTATTTGATGATGTATTGGCCCTGACTAAGTTCGTGTGATATATAAACCACAATCCTTGTTGATACAAGTACCAATGTTCGTTTAGAAAGTTTTTATAGTTTCACATTAAGATTTTCGCCATAGGCAGTAAAAGACTCCGCCATCTTTGTCAATAATTTTCGCTGATAAAGTTTCAAACTATGATCATAACGGCCTTTCCACCAATCACAGGCATTACTGTGGGATTGTTCAGGATTGTGGGTAATGAAGTACTTATCCAAGACATTGTGGTGATTTTATCTAGACATAATAATAATACTTGTGTGTGTGTGTGTGCTGGTTTATTGGAAACATTCCATTTACTATAAAGGTGTTGTTTGTGCAACTGTTATGCAACATTTACTGGAAGTCATGAGACTGAACTGTCAAAGGCTAAGAGTGAAAGTAAACAAGACAGGGCCTGGGAGAGAAAGGTACTTGCCAGAAGGGCATAAATAGAAGGGGCTAGCAGAAGAGGAGATGCAGGGACCTTCCAGAGAGGGGAAGTGAAACCAAAGTTGGGATGACACATAGAACCAAATCAAAACATACCCTGCCTGGCAACAGATTACACATAGAACTTGATCACATGTATATTGCCTAGCAACACACATTTTTTAATGTTTGTATGAGAAGGAGTTTCCACCAATATCTCAAGTCCCAAAACGTTCTGATTGGCTAGAAGGGGCCTGGTGACGTTCCTGATGATAGGAACGCCTCTCAGGCCCCTGAGAGCATAAAAGAGAGAGCTCAGGCACATTCAGATCAGATCTCATCGGGGTAGCAGCTGCAACTCATCACTCTATTGCCTGACGGTTCAGTCCTGACGCTGTTTGGATTGTATTCTCACTGCAATACGGTGAATAAAGGATCAACAGTCTTCAGCATTTCTCGTCTTGGTGTTCTCCTTCGGGTCTTTGACATCAGAGTGCTAGTTGGATTGGAGGTTTCGGGAAGTGGATAATTTCCACGACAGATCCATGATTAAAAGAGATTTATTGGCCTCAGCTGTGGCGCAACTGGCTGGGGCACCTGCACCGTACGCCGGCGACCCGGGTTCAATTCCCGCCCCGTGGTCCTTTCCGGATCCCATCCCTGCTCTCTATCCCATTCACTTCCTGTCACTCTCCACTGTCCTATAATTAAAGGCATAAAAAGCCTAAAAAATAAATAAATAAATAAAAAAAGAAATTTATTTCAAAACAAGGTTAGTGCCCCTTGAATTTTCACCCTGTATATGACCATATACAATCACTTAGTACAGCCGTAGCTGGTTTTGAGTCTACCATGTGCAGTTAAATTTTTATGGCTTATACCCGAATTGTCAATGGAGAAATTGCATTGAATTCTTACTTCCGGAAACTCCTGTGGGCGGGACTGTGATGCTCTATAGACTTTGCATTGTCACTATGACATCACAATGGGCTAATGAAATTGATTTGCACCTGTATCAACAGCCAGCTGCTCAACTAGGCCTCATCAAAGGCCTAGTTAAACTGTAACTGCTTTCTGCTCAACTAGGCCAACTCTCTCTGTCTCTCCATTCTACAAGGATATAAGGCACATTCCATCCAACTTTCTATCGATTCATCCTCTTCAAACCATTCACTCATCCACCCATTAAACTATCTATCAACATCCATTAAACAATCTGCCTATCAACATCCATTACACTATCTACATTCAACTTTTAAACTATCTACTCTGTCTCAGGCTTTAAGCATACAATCTGGTTCTCTTTAAGACTACAGATCCTGTTCAACTATTTCCTCTGCCCACAACTGTTTCAAAATAAATGTCCTTACTACAATAATTTACTATTAAATAATTTAACTATTTAAACTACTCAACCATTTAACTGTTCAGTCATTTCAACTGTCAGTTGTCATCAACTATGACTCCCGTTAACTGTTTCCTCTGCCCACAACTGTTTCCAAATAAAAGTTTCATTTGCATTGTTAATACTCTATATGTTTCGCATTTTCATGCACTGGTAATTTCCTCGGAATTACATTTTCTAGTTATTCTTCCCACAAAATGTCTGCGTCTAATTCAGCTTCAACCGTTCAACGTAGAAACTTCGTTCAAACTTTGTAACATACTGTAGGTCTTGAAAAGGACACTTGAGGAATGTATTTTTCTTTTTTGTTAACTTAATGCTTTTTTAGATATCAACATAAATCAAGCATATTTTTCCACATAGACTTTGCATTGGAACTATGGCATTACAATGGGCTAATCAAACTGATTTGCACCTGTATCAACTGTCAGCTGCTCAACTAGGCTCCCTCACTGAGCCAATTAAACTGATTGCACCTGTATCAACTGCTTTCTGCTCAACTAGGACAACTCTCTCTGTGTCTCTCCATTCTAAAAGGATATAAGGCACATTCCAAGGGCTATTAACGACTTAGAATGCAATCAACTGTACCTGTGCTCTCTCACTGACTGCAGCTACTTCAATGGAACCTTTTCTCTGTGTCTCTCTCCATTGAACTTGCTAGCTCACTTTTCACTTCCCCACTTTCTTTCACTTCTTTTTCTTCACTTCATCCATTAAACTATCAATTTCCATTAAACTATCTACCTATGCACATCTATTAATTCACTATTAAATAATTTAGCTATTTAAACTATACTCAACTATTGAACCGTTTCAGCCATTCCAACTGTCAGTTGTCATCAACTAAACTCCCGCCAACTGTTTTCTCTGCCTATAACTGTTTCAAAATAAAAGTCCTCACTACAATAATTCCCTATTAAATAATTTAACAATTTAAATTATCCAACTGTTTAACGGGTCAGCCATTCAAACTGTAAGTTGTCATCAATTATGACTCCCACCAACTGTAGTCCTCAATGCAGTAATTCCCTATTAACACTGTGAGTGTCAAAAATGCGTTTTCGCCAGACAACACTGGATGAGTCCACCTTTCTACTAAGACAAGATAACTCTGACCATGACAATCAGAGGAGACCAGAATCACCACACAATCAGGGGAGACCACATGCCAGGTCAAAAACATTAGAAAGAGTGACTGACCACCGTGCTGAGGAGGGGGTTCCATCTCCACCATGGGCCGGGCCGAGCGGAGTGGATGATAGGCCGAGTAGCGCTTGCAAGAGGACGATAGCGACACAGAAATGTGGTATTAATGTTGCTGAAATGTTGCAGAAATGTGCTCGACAGCAATAGAAATGTGGTATTAATGTTTTGTTGCCCCCCCCCCCCCCCCATGGTGGTTTTGTGAACAGAAAAAAATATATTTATCTTACACAAGTCCTTTGACCTAGGAATGTAAGTGGCAGAACAGTGACAGCCTCAAACAGCACATATTTCATAAAAGATGCTATATATTTCCAATTCTAGAAAAAAAACAGGGATTTTGATGAAAACTAGCCAATGTTTAGCTTGGGATTTCTCAGGAACAGAGGCATGTAGAAATAAACGGTTTCTTCCCACTGAGAGCTTAAAGTCTCACCTTTCAAACGAGCCATAGTAGCAAAAGTAAAACCAAAAGTAGTAAAAAAGTAATAAAAGTAATAAAAGACAAGGTAGAATAATTTTCAAGGCAGATTATGAATTTGTAACTAGTTAGCAGAAAGCATCTGAGAACAGTTTGGTCTTACGCCTAGGTTTAAAAATGACTACAGTGGGGGCCTTTTTAATGTCATCTGAAAGTTGGTTCCAGAGCAGAGCCGCATAGCAGCTAAAAGCTGCTTCACCATGTTTAGTTCTAACAGCAGGTTTTACTAAACAGATTTTTCACCTGGGACCTGAGAGGATGAGAAAGTGTGTACTGCATGTCTGATAGGTATTTAGGTCCTGCTCCATTTACTGATTTATAAATAAACAGTAGTGTTTTAAGGTCTGTGACTTACTGGAAGCCAGTGCAGGGACTTAAGAATTGGTCAGTTCTTTTTGTTTTTGTGAGAATCCTAGCTGCTGCATTTTATATCACCTGAAGCTGTTTGATAGCCTGTGAACAGTCCATTGCAGTAATCAACCCTACTAGAGATAAATGCATGAATGAGTTTTTGTAATGTTTTGACATCAGCCCTCTAAGTTTGGCAATATTTTTGAGGTAGTAAAAAGCTGATTTAGTTATCAGTTTCATGTGGCTGTTGAAATTTAGATCACTGTCAATTAATACACCAATATTGTTTAACAGTATCCTTTGCTTTCAACCATTTAGCTGTTGAAACAATCCCACTCTAGCTCTTTGTAGCGCCTCAATACGACTGGCATTCCCCATAAAGTTGGTGAACTTTCTAGCACCTCAATATGACTGGCATTCCCCTGTAGCAAGACTTGTTGGGACTTCACGGCCATGCTAAAGTCCTCATCAACATGTGTTGCTGTCTTGCAAGTAGAGCAAAGCAGGTGACTGCACATGTGTAGTCTGTAATTGTGTAGTATGGGGTAAGTAGTAGGCATAAGTGGCAAACATGCTTGCATTTATTGGCCTACAGCTATCCTTGTGCTAACACGCAAAGATATTTACCTATTGCATCTGCCAGTGCCTATGTAAAACACACTTACAGCGGGGAAAATAAGTATTGAACACGTCAACATTTTTTTCAGTAAGTATACTTCCAGTGAGGCTATTTGCATGACATTAGTATTAACTTAGGTAATCCACACATATAAAAAAATCCAAACATTAATGTCCATAAGTAGAGTTATGAGTAAAAAAGTGGAATGCCACAGGTAAAAAGTATTGAACACGCCTACTGAAATGTCTTAAATACTTTGTGGAAAAGCCATTATTTGTAATGAGAGCTTCAACGCATTTCCTGTATGACTAAACTAATCAGTTGCAGTATTCAGGTGTGGCCCATTCTTAGATAGATAGTCAGATAGTCTTTTAATATTGAAGATTTCAGGGGTCCCTCTTGTAAATCCTGATCTTTAGGTAAGGTCTCCACTTTGTACCGCTTGACAAGTTCAGTTGTGACTTTTTGAGTGCATCTCTGATACAGTGTTTAGGCTATGAGATGTAACAGGCAGGTCAGCATAGTTGATCTGTTGACTGTTTGCAAGTTATGGCATGTCTCGTAGGCAGAGAAAAATTGAAAAACTCAAACACTGTCTACTTAATCAACAGAGTCAGTGTACTTATGAAGGAATAGATTAGATAGCTATGGAAGGTTTGCAAAGTGATATCATGCTCCTTTTAAAGAGTATTTTTGGTACTTTCAAAATAGAAAAATACAGTTGATTTTGATACATGGTGTGGCTATGTATTTTATAGTTTATTTCGATACATTTTAAATTAGGGTATATCTGATATTTTATTTTAAAATACATTTTGATGTATTTTTGCCCATCCCTGCCAACAGCTAGAGCAGACAG
The DNA here is from genome assembly GCF_046254945.1 of Alosa pseudoharengus. Classification (NCBI taxonomy): domain Eukaryota; kingdom Metazoa; phylum Chordata; class Actinopteri; order Clupeiformes; family Clupeidae; genus Alosa; species Alosa pseudoharengus. The sequence continues at coordinate 26,416,095 of NW_027468587.1, forward strand.
TGCTACACTCTGTTGGCTGCAGTGCTAGGCTGGCCCTGATGCAGATTACTGTCAAGTAGTGAAGTGATATGCAGGTAGCCAATGTTTAAGTCAGGCGAGCCCTGCTTGCTCTGTTAAGGTATTTCTGTCCCTCCCAAACTGCATTAAAATGGTATGTTTAACAGCACCCCTGGACCCTCATAGGCCAATATGATCCTTAATATTAATCAAAATAGTAATAACAATAATATTAATAGAATATTAAAAATCAATAATAAAAAATAAACAAATAGACAAAAAAGCAGGTCAAATTATTTTAACAGCTACAACAATAGATGGCCATAGATAGTATAAGTTATTGTGGGGGAAAATGTCTTGGATGAGTATATATTTGTATATCTTCATTTAATAGAATAGAATGAATATATTTTAATATCCCCATGATGGAATTTGTTTTAGCACAGCATAGCCCAGTGACAGACAACTTAGATAATTAACTTTAATATGTTTGTTTGTTTGTATTTGCATTTTATTCAAATACAAATAAATTTTATGTGAGAGTAAGGTATTTGTGTTTTTTTGTCCTTCAATTTATGAGTATGGTGTTTGGTGCCTGGTTTCCCTAATGTATTTGTGCTAATTTCTCATCTTGAGCCTGTTTCTGTTTATCTGGATGTTTTGCCTCATGCCACCCTTGAAATAATCAGGGTCTCACTAGTCCCACTCTTGTTAAAAATGTCTAGAATCCCCACTGTTTCCCCATAGACTTTGCATTGTCACTATGACACCACAATGGGCTAATCAAATTGATTTGCACCTGTAATAACGGCCAGCTGCTCAACTAGGCCTAGTTAAACTGATTGCACCTGTAACTGCTTTCTGCTCAACTAGGCCAACTCTCTCTGTCTCTCCATTCTACAAGGATATAAGGCACATTCCATCCAACTTTCTATCGATTCATCCTCTTCAAACCATTCACTCATCCACCCATTAAACTATCTATCAACATCCATTAAACAATCTGCCTATCAACATCCATTACACTATCTAAATTCAACTTTTAAACCATCTACTCTGTCTCAGGCTTTAAGCATACAATCTGGTTCTCTTTAAGACTACAGATCCTGTTCAACTATTTCCTCTGCCCACAACTGTTTCAAAATAAATGTCCTTACTACAATAATTGACTATTAAATAATTTAACTATTTAAACTACTCAACCATTTAACTGTTCAGTCATTTCAACTGTCAGTTGTCATCAACTATGACTCCCGTTAACTGTTTCCTCTGCCCACAACTGTTTCCAAATAAAAGTTTCATTTGCATTGTTAATACTGTATATGTTTCGCATTTTCATGCACTGGTAATTTTCTCGGAATTACATTTTCTAGTTATTCTTCCCACAGAATTTCTGCGTCTAATTCAGCTTCAACCGTTCAACGTAGAAACTTCGTTCAAACTTTGTAACATACTGTAGGTCTTGAAAAGGACACTTGAGGAATGTATTTTTCGTTTTTGTAAACTTAATGCTTTTTTAGATATCAACATAAATCAAGCTTATTTTTCCACATAGACTTTGCATTGGCACTATGGCATCACAATGGGCTAATCAAACTGATTTGCACCTGTATCTGCCAGCTGCTCAACTAGGCCCACTCACTGAGCCAATTAAACTGATTGCACCTGTATCAACTGCTTTCTGCTGTTACTAGGCCAACTCTCTCTGTGTCTCTCCATTCTACAAGGACATAAGGCACATTCCAAGGGCTATTAACGACTTAGAATGCAATTAACTGTACCTGTGTTCTCTCACTGACTGCAGCTACTTCAATGGAACCTTTTCTCTGTGTCTCTCTCCATTGAACTGGGTAGCTCACTTTTCACTTCCCCACTTTCTTTCACTTCTTTTTCTTCACTTCATCCATTAAACTATCTGTCTATTAATTTCCATTAAACTATCTACCTATGCACATCTATTAATTCACTATTAAATAATTTAGCTATTTAAACTATACTCAACTATTGAACTGTTCAGCCATTCCAACTGTCAGTTGTCATCAACTAGACTCCCGCCAACTGTTTTCTCTGCCTATAACTGTTTCAAAATAAAAGTCCTCACTACAATAATTCCCTATTAAATAATTTAACAATTTAAACTATCCAGCTGTTTAACTGGTCTGCCATTCAAACTGTCAACGATAGGTTTATTCGACTTCATGCAGATCTGCTCAGATCTGACTTGATGTGATGCATGCTGGGTTGACCACAATGCATACTGGGATGGACGCAATGCTTACTGGTTAGAAATCCTTTCGACTTCTGTCAGCGGAGGGACTTAACACCGTGTCACCATGTCACATGACCTTAAAATATCGCGGGAGTCTTAGCCTGCAGACAGATCTTGCAGTTGCCAGAGCCCGTCTACGGAGAGCCTTGCCACTCTGTATTAAGTCCCATTGTACCGAATGTTGGATGCAGTTCCACCAGAGTTCCACTGGGGGCGATCGCCATGAGTGCAGAATGAATGGGAGTCAATGGAGCTAGACGGCTAAATTTGTCTCTTTCACCTGATTGTCGTTGACAAATCTCAGATTTGATTGTAGTTTGTATAACTTCAACATGGGTTATAGGTCAAAAGTTGAATGAACGAGTACTTTTGTCCTTTTGATTTCTTACAGGTTGGGTCGTTGTTGCACATAACACGCTAGCATTGTGCTAATTAATGACGTCATTGACACATTTGAAAGGCTTTTTAGAACAATTAAGTGACTTTAAAAAATATAATACTCGGGGTATTTGCCTCTTTCAGTGAGCTCTCAAAAAAATTTTACCTCAAGAACTCTGATTATTTCCGATATCTTCAGATAAGACATTTTCTTCAACATAATTATCAAGCTTTTCCCCATTTGCCCCCCCCAACACCGCTGGATGAACTACTGGCCATAACAATGCCACATAGAGGCACCATCTCCCTCATTTACACCTTCATAAGCAACATAAACCCACAGACAGTAGCTAGCATAAGAACATCTTGGGAAGAAGACCTGGGTTTCAGCTTTTCAGAGGATGAATGGAGCAAAATTTTGAGACTGGTGCATGTATCTTCATCATGTTCCAGACACAGCTTGCTACAATTTAAAATTGTTCACAGATTGCATTACTCCAAGGTGAAACTGGCAAAACTCTTCCCCTCTATAGACCCTTTATGCGAAAAGTGTCAAAATGCTCCAGCTAGCTTGATACACATGTACTGGGCCTTCACTTAGGGACGCTTTAGGCATTGCTATTGAAATACATCCAGCCACGGCCATATTTGGGACCAAACCTGATGACTCCCACTTCCTGTGGTCAGGAAGATCCCAAACAGTGGTGAGATTTGCAACCTTATTAGCCCGACGCCTTATCCTGTTGAACTGGAAAGGCCCAAAATCTCCATCCCACACCAGATGGCTTAAAGACATCATGTATCATCTAAAGTTAGAAAAGATAAAATACTCTCACAGAGGAAACGTGGGAGAATTCTATTCCACCTGGGGGGCTTTCATGGATTATTTTGATAGGGTTTCTGCAGTAGACTGGGAAGAGGAGTAGGGCTACTTTGAGTACAACTAAATTACTTACCTGTATTTAATTATTATTATTTGTGTTACTTTTTATTTATTTTTATTTATGCCTCTTTTTAAGTACATTCTTTTTTTTTTGTATGTATGTGGGGTATACTCTTTTTTTTTTTTCTTTTTGATTGAGGGCGGCAAGATGTAGGTTCACTTTACTTCAAATATAAACTTGTACGAATAGGTTATGAGGATGCATGGGGACTGGGGAGGATGGGGGGTGGGTAGAGGATATTTGTGTATGTATATTGTACTGTATATTTGTATATTTATGTACATGGCTGCACTGTGGCGCTATGTACAATTGTTCAGAAAACTTGTGAAAAATAAAAGTAAAAAAAAAAAAATATATATATATATATATATAATACTCAACCAAGTGTATTTTCGTTGCCTCCCCTTTCGAATACAATACTCAAATTACTTGAAAAAAAATTATATCCCGAGAAAAGTGGATTTTGAGGGGTACAGCTCCATAGACCTCCATGCATTCTGCACTCGTGGACGAGCGTGGAACCACAGAAGGAACTGCAACCAGTTCAGAAACCGGAAGTTTTCCGAGAGTGGCAGTTCTCCCCTTATAAGACATTAGGCGTGTTTGACTTGAGGCAGATCTGTGCAGATCTGACTTGATGTGATGCATGCTGGGTTGAACACAATGCATACTGGGATGGACGCAATGCTTGCTGGTTAGAAATTCTGTCCGACTTCTGTCAGCCGGGGAGAGACTTACCTAGCGTTCATGGGCTTCGGAAAAACCTTTCTCCGAGTGAAAACATCATCATTCCGCGTCATTCACGTCACTTAATTAATGTGTGAGTCAGAGGTCGGAAACTGGGGCTAGACTTTGCTAACAGAGTTGCCCAGTTAGGGGCTCGTCATCACTTTTGTCGTCACGTTGTAGTTCGTTTGTAGTCCATGTGGCCTTTCATGTCCAACAGTTTTAATGTGAACTTGGGAATTTGCCATTTTTGTCACTTGAAAGCTGCATATCTTTCTTTCACGAGCATCTTACACTATATTTTAAGCAAATACAGTTGTTTGTTTAGGATTAGTGAGTGTATGTTTTAACCTTTGTTGTGGCATCCGTGTTTGTCACACATTCCGATGGCAAAGCACATGAACACTTGCTGTCGGAAAAACAAAGTAGCCATGGGGGCGGTCCTTGTCATTCCGAGGTGCTCTGAATGCACCATAACCACCGTGACACCATGTCACATGACCTTAAAATATCGCGGGAGTCTTAGCCTGCAGACAGATCTTGCAGTTGCCTTCCACGAGCTGCACGAGCTAAAACACGCCCTCATGACGTCAGTTCAAAGACGTGATAGGGCCATTTGGGAGGAATGTCCTCATGACGATTATGACGGGAGTCTCATGCTGCTTCCTCATGTTGGAATATGCGAAAATAAACAGAAATCGAAGGGATACCTTCTTATACGTGATTTCTGCAACAATGGTAGGCTAGCCTACTGAAAATGTTTGGATATTCTGTTATTTTCTGCTGTTGGTTAAAAAACACTTGATATTGAATTTATGTGCTACAATGCAGGTCTGATACAGTGGTTTATTTCAACTACATCATAAGAATTTATTTCATCAGTCATCATGCTCATTTTAATGAGTAAGAATGAAAGTGATGCTGTATTTATTGCAAACAAAATTCCGCGATATCTCCCGAGATGTCTCCCGCGAGTCACGTCAGGCAGACTGTAGCCTGTCTGTCCGGGATAAGCTGCCGTCTGTTGTAGCTCCTCCCGGCTAGCCACTGAAGATCACATTGACGTAGAAAGCCAGACAAAGTCACAGTAGGCTACAAAGTCAGACGCAGTTGATCTCGAACAAGTCTTATAGGCGTGTTCGACTTCGACTGAGTCTGACTTGGTCTGGCTTTCTACGTAAACGTGATCTTCAGAGGCTAGCCGGGAGGAGCTAAAATGAGCATGATGACTGACGAAATAAATTCTTATGATGTAGTTTAAATAAACCACTGTTGTCATACAGTTAACAGGCCTGCATTGTAGCACATAAATTCAATATCAAGTGTTTCCCCTATATGTGTGTCTATCTATTTAGCCGTTTTCAGTAGGCTAGCCTACCATTGTTGCAGAAATCACGTATATATATACACGTTTATTTTCGCATATTCCAACATAAAGAAGCAGCATGAGACTTCTGTCAAAATCGTCATGAGGACATTCCTCCCAAATGGCCCTATCACGTCTTTGAACTGACGTCATGAGGGCGTGTTTCAGCTCGTGCATCTCGTGGAAGGCAACTGCAAGATCTGTCTGCAGGCTAAGACTCCCGCAATATTTTAAGGCCATGTGACATGGTGTCACGGTGGTAAGTCCCTCCCCGGCTGACAGAAGTCGGACAGAATTTCTAACCAGCAAGCATTGCGTCTATCCCAGTATGCATTGTGTTCAACCCAGCATGCATCACATCAAGTCAGATCTGCACAGATCTGCCTCAAGTCGAACTCGCCTATTATGACTCCTGCCAACTGTTTCCTTTGCCCACAACTGTTTCAAAATAAAAGTCCTCACTACAATAATTACCTATTAAATAATTTAACAATTTAAATTATCCAACTGTTTAACGGGTCAGCCATTCAAACTGTAAGTTGTCATCAATTATGACTCCCATTCGCATGACTCCGAGATCCGTTAGCGTAAAAGTTCTTAACATTGAACACATCTTATATGACATATGTATAACAGTAGGCTTAAGTCATTGCATATTCATTGACATAGTCAATGTTTTTGCTCCCTGCTGAGTGAGCATGCACACCACCCATTTATGCTTTTATTTGATCTACATAGACTTTGTCCTGAGTGCCATGCTTTTGATCTCTTCAGAGTAGCATTTGAGGAAGTATTTCAATTTCAATTTCAATTTAATTGTACTTATTGTGGTTGGCTCAGTGAATAGGACTGAATGACCATAGTTCTAAACGTTGGTTGCAACATAATGGGCCTATAGGCTACTATGAAACATGTAGTGAATTACTTTTATTTTTTGGTCAATTGGTTAAACAATAGTATACACTTGTGACAGACAATTTTACTGCTAGTCATAAACAGTGTTGGGCAAGTTACTGTATATTAGTAATTACAGTAGGAATATTGGTGTTATGTTGTGGCTATGTTGTGAGGCTTTTTCCGCAATAGGCGAAGAAGAGCAGAAAGATTAACAACAATGTGCCTACTGCACCACTTTTTACGAAATGGAAACACAATTGAAAGGCATTTAAGATGTTGCCTGATGTAGCCTGAACTCTTACGTGTTTAAAATCAGAAGGAGGAATGTGAGGAGACTGCTATAAATGTAAAGAATGCATCTGCAATGACGAAACACAATCGCGGAAAACACTGCTAAGGACGTTAGATCAGAAGCAGCAAATGTGGATCTGAGTCTTGTCTCCTGAAGTCGTTCATTTTTCACACAAGATAAGGCACACATCACAATGCGGCGCAGCATAACTCACATTGGTATCTCATTTAAATTTCAGCAGTAACTGCGTTACAATGCTCGTTACCGCTAAAAGTAGGCTAGTGGAATTACAGTAGCCTAACACGTTACTTTGTAATGCTTTACTCCCAACACTGGTCTTACAAGGGGACTCTAACATACACACTATCTCCATGAGATAACCGCCGTTTAAAGAAACAGCAATTAAATATTCACCTGAATTGCGCAAGTGAGACCAATTAACCAGCATGACCCTCCCCTTACCATGAGAGGATGTCTTAAGAAACGCTCCCACTCAAGCTTTATAACTGCATGTGAAAAAGGAGGTCGGACTAATCGGTGCTGAAACCTTTCTTTCACACTCAAACTTTAAAATCTGTATCTTTGGATCTGTTTGTTCCCACAGACTGGTCCATTCTAGTCCACGGCTACAACGACATATTGACCCAGTCCCGAAATATGGAGATGGAGAAGGACGCGAGACCATCGTGGGATAACCCAATGCAATTTGTCCTGGCTTGTGTGTCATACGCAGTGGGACTTGGAAACGTCTGGCGCTTTCCATACCTCTGTCAGATGCACGGTGGAGGTATGCGATCTCTTTACCACTTGCCCTGTGTCTATGAATTGTGAAGCCTTGTAACAGGTGGAGCCCACCTCGCCTACCTATTTGAATGATTTGCGCTTATCCTAACACAAAAAACGAAACTAAAGGGGTATGCTTATAGCAGTGAAACCCGTTAGATGTTAAAGCCTAACTTCGGCTATGCCACGCAGACACTGCGATATCGAGTGGGCACAGGGGCGTATCAAGCTTTTTAAAAGTGTGGGGGTTGTGGGATAGGAAAATGAAACAATCTTGCCAAATTATAAATAACTCCCTACAGGGACGTTGTAAGTATTTTCTGAGAGGGTGCGGACTATATTGGTGTCCGGCAGTAAAAAAAATGAAATTCTGATTGCTAAACACACCATTTTAAGGCAGTTTGGGAGGGACAGAAGAAGCAGCGCCCCTCATATGTGTGGCTCATGTCACATGTAGGTCTACATGATCTACCTGCTATCACTTCACCATTTGACACTACCCTAGCCTACATGGAGACATATCTCGTGTTATAAATCAAGAAATCATTTCAGAAATTATGTTTTGTGCATATGGGTTAGCAGGCTACAATAAATTGCCCTAACAGACAGCAGCCTAATTTCGAGGTATCATACCTATTAAATAAATGTAAAGGACACAGAATAGTGACAGAACTGTAAGCTCAAATTCAAAAACGTTTGAAGTCTACCCAAACATATGCAAAGGGAATATAAATAAATTGTGTTGCATAGCCAGCTTAATAATGTCAACTTAAAGATTATGATTAGCAGTTTCTATGATTTTTCCATTGATAGTTACAGGAAGCCACGTTGTTGTTTAAACTATTGTTGCTTCTAGCCCACGTTACCTCCAGTTTCACTTGCTGCAGGGACACACACATTGTATGAGCGCTCATAAGCGTTCTATTTGAGTTCTACATGCTGGAAATCTTAGTTCTCAGATGTAGAACTCAAATGTGTATTGACGCCTCCGTTTGTAAGATCAAAATAAGATGTTCTAAATGGAACGCGATCGTATTTAAGACATTAAGATCTCCAGTAGATGTAGCACTACGACACACACTGACAGTGAAATCAGATCAGACGAAGCACCGGGCATAACTTAATTTCGCGGCTATACGTGGACCAGTAGGTTAATTCTTGAGGAGGCCCATAGTTTGAGAAAAGCTGCAGATCATAGACAGAGAAAGCATAATGCTCTGAGAACAGTAGCCAAAGGTCTTTCTGCACAAGAGCACCCCTGCTTTCACACCGAGGTGAAGTTAGTTTGATATTTGATATTCGGATATTCGACAGATATTCAAAAAAAAAAATTATGCGGCCGGTTTCACCCCGTGTTTGCAGACAATGTACAAACAGATGACCTGTCTACTTGCTCCCAACCGACCTTAGGGACCGTCTAAAAAGTACCTTCTGAATTACCTTCATAGTCTTTTTTGGCAATAACTTTGACATCATGTGACCTAGTGACTCCAAACCAATTCAAAATAGTTATCTTATATGGGACTCATCAGACACACCTCTTTTTATAGTCACTATATGCACACAGTATTTTATATGAATATTTTAAAGAAAAGACCTTATTTCCCATAAGAAATGGTCTCCTTTTTTCAATACCTCCCAAGCCATGTGACCTAGTGACTCCAAACCAATGCAGAATATTTATCCTATATGGGACTCATCAGACACACCTCTTTTTATAGTCACTGTATTTTATATGAATATTTTGTAAAAAAAAAATACATTATATCCTATATGAATGGTCTTCTTTTTTCAATACCTCCCAAGTCATGTGACCTAGTGACTCCAAACCAATGCAGAATCGTTATCCTATATGGGACTCATCGGGCACACCTCTTTTTATGGTCACTGTATGCACACTGTATTTTATATGAATATTTTGTAAAAAAAATACATTATTTCCTATATGAATGGTCCTCTTTTTTCAATACCTCCCAAGTCATGCGACCTAGTGACTCCAAACCAATGCAGAATAGTTATCCTATATGGGACTCATCGGGCACACCTCTTTTTATAGTCACTGTATGCACACTGTATTTTACATTAATATTTTAAAGAAAATACATTATTTCCCATAAGGAATGGTCTCCTTTTTTCAATACCTCCCAAGCCATGCTAACTAGTGACTTCAAACCAATGCAGAATAGTTATCCTTTATGGGACTCATCGGGCACACCTCTTTTTATGGTCACTGTATGCACACTGTATTTTTATATGAATATTTTGTAAAAAAAATACATTATTTCCTATATCAATGGTCCTCTTCTTTCAATACCTCCCAAGTCATGTGACCTAGTGACTCCAAACCAATGCAGAATTGTTATCCTATATGGGACTCATCAGACACACCTCTTTTTATAGCGACTGTGTGCACGCTGTATTTTATATGAATTTTTTTTAAAGAAAATACATTATTTCATATTTGAAACAGACTCCTTTTTTTCAATACCTCCCAAGCCATATGACCTAGTGACTCCAAACCAATGCAGAATAGTTATCCTATATGGGACTCATCAGACACACCTCTTTTTATGGTCACTGTATGCACACTGTATTTTATATGAATATTTTGTAAAAAAAAATACATTATTTCCCATAAGAAATGGTCTCCTTTTTTCAATACCTCCCAAGCCATGTGACCTAGTGACTCCAAACCAATGCAGAATATTTATCCTATATGGGACTCATCAGACACACCTCTTTTTATAGTCACTGTATTTTATATGAATATTTTGTAAAAAAAAAATACATTATATCCTATATGAATGGTCTTCTTTTTTCAATACCTCCCAAGTCATGTGACCTAGTGACTCCAAACCAATGCAGAATCGTTATCCTATATGGGACTCATCGGGCACACCTCTTTTTATGGTCACTGTATGCACACTGTATTTTATATGAATATTTTGTAAAAAAAATACATTATTTCCTATATGAATGGTCCTCTTTTTTCAATACCTCCCAAGTCATGCGACCTAGTGACTCCAAACCAATGCAGAATAGTTATCCTATATGGGACTCATCGGGCACACCTCTTTTTATAGTCACTGTATGCACACTGTATTTTACATTAATATTTTAAAGAAAATACATTATTTCCCATAAGGAATGGTCTCCTTTTTTCAATACCTCCCAAGCCATGCTAACTAGTGACTTCAAACCAATGCAGAATAGTTATCCTTTATGGGACTCATCGGGCACACCTCTTTTTATGGTCACTGTATGCACACTGTATTTTTATATGAATATTTTGTAAAAAAAATACATTATTTCCTATATCAATGGTCCTCTTCTTTCAATACCTCCCAAGTCATGTGACCTAGTGACTCCAAACCAATGCAGAATTGTTATCCTATATGGGACTCATCAGACACACCTCTTTTTATAGCGACTGTGTGCACGCTGTATTTTATATGAATTTTTTTTAAAGAAAATACATTATTTCATATTTGAAACAGACTCCTTTTTTTCAATACCTCCCAAGCCATATGACCTAGTGACTCCAAACCAATGCAGAATAGTTATCCTATATGGGACTCATCAGACACACCTCTTTTTATGGTCACTGTATGCACACTGTATTTTATATGAATATTTTGTAAAAAAAAATACATTATTTCCTATATGAATGGTCCTCTTTTTTCAATACCTCCCAAGTCATGTGACCTAGTGACTCCAAACCAGTGCAGAATCGTTATCCTATATGGGACTCATCGGGCACACCTCTTTTTATGGTCACTGTATGCACACTGTATTTTATATGAATATTTTGTAAAAAAAATACATTATTTCCTATATGAATGGTCCTCTTTTTTCAATACCTCCCAAGTCATGCGACCTAGTGACTCCAAACCAATGCAGAATAGTTATCCTATATGGGACTCATCGGGCACACCTCTTTTTATGGTCACTGTATGCACACTGTATTTTACATTAATATTTTAAAGAAAATACATTATTTCCCATAAGGAATGGTCTCCTTTTTTCAATACCTCCCAAGCCATGTGACCTAGTGACTCCAAACCAATGCAGAATAGTTACCCTATATGGGACTCATCAGACACACCTCTTCCTATAACCATTGAAAGCACACTCTATTTTATATTAATATTTTAAAGAAAATACATCGTTTCCTATAAGGAATGGTCTCCTTTTTCAATAGCGCCCCCCACCCCCCCCCCCCCCCCCCCCCCAAGGGAAGTGACGTAGGGACACCAAACCAATGCAGAATATCCTTTATGGGACTAATCAGACAAACCTCAAATTAATATAATTTTTGCACATACTATTTTATAGTACCCATTTATTTCCTATGGAAACTGTGTTTTCTCAATACCTTCCATATAATAGTAGATGCCAAATCATTTTTCATATTTAGGTGTGTCTGATAAGTACCCCATAGCAGAACAGTTCTGGATTGATCTGTGTTGTCTAGGACCCCTTATATGGCAGCTATTGAGCAAAAAGCTGTTTTCCATAGGAAATAAATATGATTCTTTAAAAAAAATTAAATATAATAGTTCATGCAAAATATTATTTCACATTGACGTGTCTGATTAGTATCACATAGCAGAACAGTTCTATGTTGATCTGTGATGTCTAGCGAGAAATAAGCTTGCGAGGTATTGAAAAAAGGAGACCATTCATGATGGCAAATAATGTATTTTCTTAAAAATATTCATATAAAATACAGTGTGCATACAGTGACTATAAGAAGAGGTGTGTCTTATTAGTCCCACATAGGATAACTATTCTGCATTGGTTTGGAGTCCCTAGGTCACATGGCTTGGGAGATATTGAAAAAAAGTAGACCATTCCTTATGGGAAATAATGTATTTTCTTCAAAATATTCATATAAAATACAGTGTGCATACAGTGACCATAAAAAGAGGTGTGCCCGATGAGTCTCATATAGGATAACTATTCTGCATTGGTTTGGAGTCACTAGGTCACATGACTTGGGAGGTATTGAAAAAAGAGGACCATTCATATAGGAAATAATGTATTTTTTTTACAAAATATTCATATAAAATACAGTGTGCATACAGTGACCATAAAAAGAGGTGTATCTGATGAGTTCCATATAGGATAACTATTCTGCATTGGTTTGGAGTAACTAGGTCACATGGCTTGGTAGGTATTAAAAAAAAGGAGACTGTTTCTTATATGAAATAATGTATTTTCTTTAAAATATTAATGTAAAATACAGTGTGCATACAGTGACCATAAAAAGAGGTGTGCCCGATGAGTCCCATATAGGATAACTATTCTGCATTGGTTTGGAGTCACTAGGTCGCATGGCTTGGGAGGTATTGAAAAAAAGACTGTTTCTTTTGGTAAATAATGTATTTTCTTTAAAATATTCATATAAAATTCAGTGTGCATACAGTGACTATAAAAAGAGGTGTGCCCGATGAGTCCCATATAGGATAACTATTCTGCATTGGTTTGCAGTCACTAGGTCACATGACTTGGGAGGTATTGAAAAAAGAGGACCATTCATATAGGAAATAATGTATTTTTTTTACAAAATATTCATATAAAATACAGTGTGCATACAGTGACCATAAAAAGAGGTGTGCCCGATGAGTCCCATATAGGATAACTATTCTGCATTGGTTTGGAGTCACTAGGTCACATGACTTGGGAGGTATTGAAAAAAGAGGACCATTCATATAGGAAATAATGTATTTTTTTACAAAATATTCATATAAAATACAGTGTGCATACAGTGACCATAAAAAGAGGTGTGCCAGATGAGTCCCATATAGGATAACTATTATGCATTGGTTTGGAGTCACTAGGTCGCATGGCTTGGGAGGTATTGAAAAAAAGGAGACCGTTTCTTATGGTAAATAATGTATTATCTTTAAAATATTCATATAAAATACAGTGTGCATACAGTGATCATAAAAATAGGTGTGCCCGATGAGTCCCATATAGGATAACAATTCTGCATTGGTTTGAAGTCACTAGGTCACATGACCTGGGAGGTATTGAAAAAAAGGAGACTGTTTCTTATATGAAATAATGTATTTTCTTTAAAATATTAATATAAAATACAGTGTGCATACAGTGATCATAAAAAGAGGTGTGCCCGATGAGTACCATATAGGATAACTATTCTGCATTGGTTTAGAGTCACTAGGTCGCATGGCTTGGGAGGTATTAAAAAAAAAAGGAGACAATTTCTTATATGAAATATTGTATTTTCTTTAAAATATTAATATAAAATACAGTGTGCATACAGTGATCATAAAAAGAGGTGTGCCCGATGAGTCCCATATAGGATAACTATTCTCCATTGGTTTGGAGTCACTAGGTCACATGACTTGGGAGGTATTGAAAAAAGAGGACCATTCATATAGGATATAATGTATTTTTTTTACAAAATATTCATATAAAATACAGTGTGCATACAGTGACTATAAAAAGAGGTGTGTCTGATGAGTCCCATATAGGATAAATGTTCTGCATTGGTTTGGAGTCACTAGGTCACATGGCTTGGGAGGTATTGAAAACAGGAGACCATTTCTTATGGGAAATAAGGTCTTTTCTTTAAAATATTCATATAAAATACTGTGTGCATATAGTGATCATAAAAAGAGGTGTGCCCGATGAGTCCCATATAGGATAACTATTCTCCATTGGTTTGGAGTCACTAGGTCACATGACTTGGGAGGTATTGAAAAAAGAGGACCATTCATATAGGATATAATGTATTTTTTTACAAAATATTCATATAAAATACAGTGTGTATACAGTGACTATAAAAAGAGGTGTGTCTGATGAGTCCCATATAGGATAAATGTTCTGCAGAGCTTGCAGTCAGAGTATAGTTAAACTTCAAAGTCCAGAAAGGTTCCGTTATATACATAGAATGGGTAGAGATGTGTATTTGTAAAATGTAGAATGCTCAAATCAAACCATCTCAGACCAACAAAAAAGTAACAGAGGTCTTAAAAACTCTGTCCTATGTCCAGTATGTTTTATAAGCAGTCAGTGTAAAGATGATGATACACATAGGCAACAATTCTATTTTCAGGAAAATCATAACACATGAAATTAGTTATGTGTTTGCCCAAACTAGCCCCATACCATCACCTTAACTGCATGTGTTAAAGACTTGTTTTTCCATTTATGAGTAATCTGTGATTAATCAGTCAGCAAAAAGTGATTTGTGCGAAACCTTCAAATATTCTACTCTGCCAGATTACACTCAAAGTAATCTGCTGTTTACCACCAAGTGCTTTGGAAATGCCCTGTAGACTGAGGCAAAGGGAAATGAGTAGGAAGGACACCACGCCACAGGAGTCATGGCCACACACTGTTTAATTGGCAGTTATGTAGTTGACAGAAGCAACATTCCCTCCTCCCCAATTCCATAACTGTAACTTCTAATGAGCGTCTCCATTGACTGGGACTCCAGAAAAACCTAATCTACTGTACCTCGACCCTTTACTTGGCTTTAAGGGTCATTGAGCCTGTCTCTCGCTCAACCACTCCAGTCAGACATCAAAGAAATGAGAGAGGATTGAAAAAAATAGAACATCTATTCTAGCTCTGTTAAGAGAAATTTCCCCCTGAATGAATGTTTGGTAGCACAAAGTAACTGTTAACTGTGTTTTGGTTATTGGTGTTATATTTATAATTATTTTTAAGTTATTTTGAAAATTCAAATGAGAAGAGAAACAGATTTGGTGGGATCCTTGGAATGAGTGCATGGCGTCTCAGGTTAAAAACTGTTAATGATCTGATACATAGAGTTTGAGGCATGTCCAACAGATGCATGGTTTACTACAGTACCCTCCAGAATTATTGGCACCTCTGCTAAAGTTGACTAAAATAGGTATAAAAATAATCTGTTGGTGATTTATTGTAATCTCACAATGAAAACAATGAGGAAAAATCCAAACTTGCGAATTTATTGTGAGAAAAATTAGGGATGCACGATATATCGGCGGCCGATATATTATTAGCTGATAAGTGAAAAAATGAAAATATTATTATCCTACCGATAACACAATTCTGGCCGATAATTTGCGCCGATATTTTTTAAAGTCCTAATTTAGGCCTACATAAGGTCCGTCTGGCTACACTGAGCTACTTGAGCTTGGTTGGCTATACTTTTTCCTCAATATAATGACAGCGGTGTGAATGTATTTCACCACTCTAACAAAATATGTGGATATGCGTTCATTTGGGAATCTGTGCATCTCAAAATCCTCTCGTGAATGATCCGCCATTTAACCTTACCAGAGCGGAGCTCAGCCCTATCTAGAGCTGGTGTGTTTGCACTTTACCGCGCTGGTCGGGGAAACAAATAAACAAACTCGTTAGTGGGACGAGTACATAAGTAGGCCTAGTTCTAAGTTGTGTTTTAGTATTATTGCATTACTTTAGCTTGGGTTTTGTATTATTACCTAGAAATATGCTAACCATTCGTGTTTCAATTCCAGACAGGTCATCATAATAAGTTATTAAAACCTTCGGGGCTAAAGCCTTTCATTTCTGCTGCAGCAGGTTGTGCGCAACAGAGTAGACGGACATAAGATACAATCTGAGGAGTTGCAGCTTTATTCAGTTACCCGCAGTTGAAACTAAACCTAATTTTCCCTCACAAACTCTGATTGGTTGCTATACTGTAGCTCAGTGGTCCCCAAACTACGGCCCGCGGGCCGGATAAGGCCCGCCACCTCATTTTAGGTGGCCCCCCAAAACATGTCCGTGGTATATAGGATACGGCCCGCACGGGAGTACGACATCGTCAAACTATAACCTCCGTAATTGTTCACAGCGCTAAGCTATTCATGGTTACTGATATACTCCGAGTCTCTGGCCCTCTCTTAGAGCCAGGCATAGTGAGCTGGCCCTCGGAAGAAAAAGTCTGGGGACCACTGCTGAGCCGTTTATGAGCGTTTAGTCCTAAATGAAAACGATTCAAACTCTCTAGCCACTCACTCGCAATTCACTGACGTCAGGTTCACTTAAAGGAGCCACACATAGGGTGATATCAGGTAAAATGGGCCATCAGCTAAAATGGGCCATTTAAGGTTTGGGGGTCCCAGCCCCTCTGGAATTTAGAGCCAATGACTGCAAAGGATTTCAGACTGTTGTCATAACTGTACTTGACAAGTAACAGGTGATTTGATTGGTTTATGGTTGCTATGGTGGGCGAGGCAATAGTTCAAATCAAGACTGCACCAGAAATCTGCATGGTAAGTAGCCTGGCATATCAAATCTAACTAAACTATTATAAGGATGATAAATCTATAAAAAAACAAACATGCACATAAAAAAACTGTGCATAATATCTGTCTTGATGGCATCCACCAGAAATAATGCTGTTAGTTTGGTATATGAACTTATTTTTTGTAAAAGTGATGTTTTTCTTAGCGGCCCAATTTACCTTAACCCACTGAGGTAAAATGGGCCACATGGTTTCAGCTAAAATGGGCCATCCTCTGTCACTCACAAACACACATACACATGTGTGTGAGGGTGTGTGTGTGTGTGTGTGTGTGTGTGTGTGTGTGTGTGTGTGTGTACACACACCCATGCACATACGCATTCACCCACACACTCGCACACCAACCAACGCGCACACATGCACGGACACAAACACACGTACACACACACACACACACACTCACCATGACCCCCCCGCCCCCCCAGTAATAATGGTGGTTGATATTTTATTTACAGTGAGTATGGCAAATGCGAATGAAGTGAGAGGAGAGAGGGAGAAGGAAAGAGAAAGGAAATGAGAGGAGGAAAGATGAGAGAGGAGACAAGCAGAGAGGAGAATAATGATATCAATGTTTTAATTTTTAATATATCAGTTACCAGTTTTGTATGCATTTTTGTAATTTGCGCATTTCGTTCAAAATGTGTTGTTCACACACACACACACACACACACACACACACACTGATCTGTCACTGATCTATTCACTGATCTGTGCTGTTCCAAAATGGTCTTTTTTAATTGCACATTTGAATATGTGAGTTTGCACCCAAAATGTGTTTTTTTTAATGGCACATATGAATATTGTGTTTTGAAATTAAAATTGATGATAAATTACCATTCCCTTTGCATTTTGACTGGCCGAATGCTTACCTAAAACAGCTGGCCCATTTTACCTTAGATGCTGGCCCATTTTACCTGAAACTGCTTATGCAAAAAAAGTTGGCACAGTTGATGTTTCAAGAACTGTAGGGCCTAAATAGTTATATTTTATGACATAATTTCAACACAAAATGATCAAAAACAGTCATTAGTAATCATAAAAACACTTGGAAAAGGCATATAGAGTATTATATTATTTTCCCAACTGATTTACCAAAAAGTGGCCCAATTTAGCTGATATCACCCTACTGTAGGGCTAGGCTACTATGTTGTTGACTGCTGTACTATTGAGGACTATTATGAGTTCTGTCCATAATTTGGTGGTAGGTAAAATTACTGCAATAAAATTATGCTTATTAAATGCTTTCCCCAAATCACTTTTCACAATTTTTTCAAGAGTAATATTATCGGTTATCGTAGGCTATCGGCCACAACAAACCAATAAATATCGGTTATCGTTATCGGCCCTAAAATTCCATATCGGTGCATCTCTAAGAAAAATACATATTTTTAAACCATTTTTGTTTTGATCTGTATGTTTGTTTTGGTTCATTGACCTGATGAATGATCCAATCATGACCCACTTTAGTGACTTGGCAGAGATTGACAGATTTCCTTTAAAAAAATGTTCAGGTTTTTTGTGGGGTTCATGATACCATGCACCTTAATAAGGCTCCCAAGGCCTTTTGGAATAAAAACAGCCCCACAACATCACAGCCCCTCCACCATCATTCTCATTAGGCATGGGGTTATTTTAAGTATAGTCATGTTTTTATCTACGCCAAAACCACCTAAAATGTTTCTTGCTAAAGAGCACAAATTTAATTTAATCTGACAACAGACCACACTTCCAGACAAAGTCACTGTACCATTCAGTAACTCCTGCCGTTTACATTTGTAATTAAATGACTGGAAAGGCTTTTACCTGGCATGTCCTCTAAATAATCTATTAGCAGTGAGGTCACTTTTTAAGATTTTTGGGAGTATTTGGTGACCCCAAGATGATACCTTTTTCTGTAACTGCAATAGTGGTTCTTAAGGAATATTTTGTCTATCTTACCATCCTCCATACTGTGCTTGGGGACAATATAACCATGGGTCCTTGTCCAAGCATGTTTGTCACATTTCCAGTTGATTAGAATATTTTAATTATTGTTTTAACACACTCTTTTTATTTACAATGTAGTGTTTTCTCTTGTCTTTCCTATGTTGAAAAATGACTCGGGATTTAGCTTCTGTGTCACTTTATTTTCATACCTTAGTGAAAAAAAAGTCATAAACTAGGCCTACTTCTGAAAGTTCATTGACACTCTAATTAGCTTAAAGGAGAATTCCGTTGTGATTTTGACCTAAAGTGTGTTGAAACATGATACCAAGTGTGAAAGTATGTCTCATAGCTCATCTCGGCTTGTCCCCTGCACTCAGAAATCTGGCGCCAGTTAGCCGATGCTACCAACAGTTTTTCGATGGGGGTGCCTCGGGCATCAGCCATGCAAATAAATCACTGTTTTACACCATTTACGAGGCTCAAAGTAGCCCCATACTTCATTGGTAGACTTCCGAGGGCCTTGACATTTAAAACGAGACATTGAGAACTTTGAATAAGCACTGGTGGTTTACTTACAAGACGATTTATACAGACAGTATCTTCACAGAGTTTAGCATTTGCAGCCATCTTGAATTTAGTCACGATAAGTCGAGCGACGAGTAAGAATGAACAGGTATGATAAGGGATCAGATTCCAAAAATAATTCTGTGGAAATGCATGGATTCCAGTTTCTTCCAGGAGCAGCAACTGAAATCCATATATTTCCACGGAATTATTTTTGGAATATGATCCCTTATCATACCTGTTCATTCATACTCGTCGCTCGACTTAAATGAGAGAGTAATAAACTGTTGGCAAGCTATAGTCCTGAATTAGTCTACAGAGTACAGACTATAAACCACAGTCTAATTAACTGATTTATGCACTGATATCAAACTCACTTTTTTAATCTACTAATAAATATACCTGTATTTTATACTGTGAATGATAAGATAAGATGTGTGAAAGTGCTAAATGTGTGTGTGTGTGTATGTGCATGTGTGTCTAAAGGGGGCTTCATGATACCTTACTTGTTGATGCTGATACTGGAGGGCATTCCTCTGTTTTACATGGAGCTGGCTATCGGACAGAAGATGCGCCTCGGAAGCATTGGA
The DNA here is from genome assembly GCF_046254945.1 of Alosa pseudoharengus. Taxonomy (NCBI): domain Eukaryota; kingdom Metazoa; phylum Chordata; class Actinopteri; order Clupeiformes; family Clupeidae; genus Alosa; species Alosa pseudoharengus. Next base: position 26,436,116 of record NW_027468587.1, read on the forward strand.
GCATGGAGCGCCATTAACCCTTATCTGGGGGGTGTGGGTGAGTTGGAGCACATACTCATTCACACACATATAGTGTATACACACACCCGTGGCCCTGTGATTCACATTTACATACATGTGAAGAGCCAGAGGAGGCATGCAAGCAACAAACATTTGCTTTCAATCACTTAGCAGTAGCAGACAAACTGACAGACAATCAATCAAGACAGAGGACCTATGAGTTTTATAGCTTCCTTGGGTTTGGGTTCACTGCAGGATTAGTCACACATTTACCAACAGAGCAGTGATGGTTACTATAGACACATCCAGGAAGATTGATTAAGATCCCCTGCCCTTTTTCATCGGTAATGAGCCAGTTGGAAGTGCAGTGTCAGATTTGTCACAGCAAGTTCTGTGCGAGATTGCCTTTTTCATACATTGCAGTGACATATTTGGATTACACATACACACCTAAAGCGTCCAGTGAAGATTGATTTAGATTCAAGTCAGTTCTTGAAGGAATGAGTAGGTGGGGTGGAGGAGAAGAGGAAGATGTGTTCCTATTCAGTGTATCAAATTAACGAAGAAGCTTGTAGTATTGTGTCATGCCGTGTGTGTACCAAAATAAATAATGATCTGACTCCTCCAAAAAATTTCCCCACACAGGTATTGCAAGTGTTGTAACATCGTTGTATTTGTGTCTCTACTACAATGTCATCAATGCATGGAGCTTCTGGTATCTCTTCCATTCATTCCAGGTAAGTCTGAATGACTGTGAAGCTAGATAGATAGATAGATAGATACTTTATTGATCCTCAAGGGGAAATTCAAGGGTCTCAGTAGCGTAAAGACATAACACACAACATGCACTTACAACAGAAATGGTAAACTGCTAACTGCCCTAGGTAAGAAAATTTGAATAAGCGTCAAATTATTTTTGACTCGGACTTTATGGACATGTGGTTCGCCACATTAACAAAAAGCTCCTTGTCAGAGCAGAAAAAAATGTCTTCCTCTTTTTTTATTAGTTGTCTTTTCATAACTCCTTTGGTATGCACTTTTTCACTTGTAAACAGCCATCATTTGGTCCAAGGCTTATGATCCTTTTATAGGAACTTACCTTAGATTTAATTATTTATATTTAACAAATATTGATCAACTGCTTTGCTCCCATTATCGTCACCATAAGAAAATATTGCAACTTTTTTTTCTGTCTTTTTCCCCCTGGCCGGAACGCCAGTCGGTGCTGCCGTGGGCTGAGTGTCCGGTGAACAGCAACCAGACAGGGTACATAGAGGAGTGTGAGGTTGCCACGCCGACACAGTACTTCTTCTACCGGGAGACACTAAACATCTCTCCATCCATCGATGACAATGGCGGAATACACATGGGTCAGGCCCTCTGTCTGGTCCTGGCGTGGATGATTGTCTACCTCTTCATTGTGCGGGGAGTGAAGTCCACAGGCAAAGTAGGCCACTGACTTTATGTACTAACCCTAACCCTCGCATGCCTTTCTTTTATTCACATGCCAAAATGTACTGCAGAAGAGAAGAAGATGAAAATATAAAAATTTAAGAAGCTGCAATCAGAGAATTTCAATTTAAACGATAACACAAAGCGATTAACCACTTACCAAAATAGTTGCTGATTAATTTTATAACTGACTAATTAAATAATTGATTGAGTGTAATACAGCGTGTACAAAGTGTTATACAGCTGTACAATTAATACAATCAAGCTGTAGTTAATTGTTTACAAATAATCTCAGCAGTCAAAGAGAAAGTATTTATGTTATGTAACCATTGTCTTTGTCATTTTCTTGGAGAGGCCTAATACCTTATGTAAGCCTAAGGCAGAAGCTCAGGGGGGAAGGTCTTGCACTACTGTTTGCTGATCTTCAAAGTGGTCAAAGTGATAAATCATATCTTGTAAATGTCCATGCAGTGGTTGTTACCCTTAAAGAAAAGTAAACAACAGAATTATGCAGGCGTGGCTGAATTGTAGGAAACACCTGCACCCAACTAAGTGGGTCAAACCTCTGTAAACACCACTAGTGAACTTTTGACCGTGTTCAATCTTCACAGGTAGTCTACTTCACGGCCACGTTTCCCTACGTCGTCCTCATCATCTATCTCATTCGGGGAGTCACCCTGCATGGAGCCATGAATGGTGTCAAGTATATGTTTACTCCTAAGGTAATGGAAGCAATTTATTTACAGGGGTTTGTTCACAGGAAGGAACTAATTAACTGTCACAAACAGTTCACCTCAACATTTTTCGTGTGGCTGGATCAGGGCCGGCTCTAGGCAGGGGTGAGGGCGGCCTAAGCCCACCCAAGCATTGTGTCTTGCTCACCAAAATAAATTCAAGAATTCTTTTTTTCAGTCGTGCACCTGCGCAGTGTGCAGCTTCAAACCCAGCTTGGATGTAGATGAGTTGGTGTTAAGTGTAATGGTAGCTAGCAAGTATATAGCTGTACAGTGGGTCTATGTACAGTATGTGTGTTAGGTAGCCCCCCCTCCTGATGCTTTAACCCTTGTAAGGCAATGTTTCCCAGAGAATTGAATTCCATTTGTGGTGGTTGGTTTGCAGAATTAACTTGAATGCAACAGTTTTTGACAAATTAACACAGCGTGGTTATGATGCTAAACAGATTTTAGCACAATTTAGTACAACCTGGAAAATCATTGTGTGGTGGTCAATGTTGATATTGTGGTGGGCCACCACAAATAAGTCAATGTATGGGAAACACTGTAAGGTATTTATATTTTTGATACTCAGCCAATGTTCCTGGGTCTGGTGGACCCACCACATTGCTAGGCTTTTAAATCAATACAGTCATGACTATTTAGGTTAAAAAAAAATACTTAGATAGATGTTTACTTTAGCTCAATTACCAATGATATAGACATCATTTGTAATTTCATTATCAATACAGTCATGACAATTTAGGTAAAAAAAAATACTTAGATAGATGTTTACTTAAGCTCAATTACCAATGATATAGACATCATTTATTCATATTTGCCATTTACCCCTGAAATGTATGTTCATATGACCATTTTTGTTTTTTTGTGAGAAAAGGTATAAAAAAAGGTTTAAAAAAATAGAAACAAGATCTTTGATAATTATTAGTGCTTATTTCTTAGAACAGGTGAAAGTGCTTGAAATGTAACAATTTGTAAAAAAAATCAAATGTAACTTTGTGTGGAAATAGCAGAGGCAGAAAGACAACATTCTCACACACAGACACCTATACTCAGCCACGCACACATACAGACGCACAGACACACACACAGTTATGTGTGTGTGTGTGGGGTGGGGGGGGGGTGGGGGGGGGTTGTATCGTGTGCAGTCATTGAAAATGTTATTTTTTTATGTTCTTCACAGAAAGGCCAATGACTTTGAGTTAGAACCGGCCCTGGGCTTGATTGGTTTAACTCTCTCTCTCTATTTGTATGTGTGTGTTTGTTTGTGTGTGTGTGTGTGTGTGTGTGTGTGTGTGTGTGTGTGTGTGTGTGTGTCCATATCAGCTGGAGCAGCTGGCTGACCCTCGGACGTGGATAAACGCCGCCACTCAGATCTTTTTCTCCTTGGGTCTGGGGTTCGGCTCGCTCATCGCCTTTGCCAGCTACAACCACCACAACAACAACTTTGAGCGGCAGGCCATTGTGGTGTCCCTGATCAACAGCGGCACCTCCATCTTTGCCAGCATCGTTACCTTTTCCATCTATGGCTTCAAGGCCACCTTCAACTATGAGAGCTGCCTGGAAAGGTGAGACATTGTTTTCAACAGCCAGCTAACTTTAGCACCATAGATAAGAGGTTGCAGTCATGCAGTGTTGATCATCCAGGTGACACAACATATTATTCAAAAGTCTATAGACTTGGAAAGTCACCTGCCCACACAGTGTTCCCCAGAGCCCTTAAAGGATGAATTTAGTCAGATTTTATGAATCAGTGTCTCCCTTATATGATAAGCTAGGCCTACTATGAGTTGATCAAATGGATTTTCATATCCAACACTATCTAACCGCCTTTTCCAAGTATGTAGCCTTAATTACTGAAACAGTAGCCACGTTTACATGGACAATTTTAGATTAGATTAGAAAGGGAATAACGGCTTAACCGGAATAACAATTCTCATGTAAACACCCCAATTGGAATAGAAATGCCTGATACGATTAGAATTTTAATCGGAATGAAAGAGGTGGTGTATTCCGTTCCTATTCTGATTGAACAGCCATGTCAATCGGATTGCCTGCTGTATCTTCTCCAGGAAAAGTAGGCAACAAGCTATTCCGATCAAAGAGAGTAAGATTTTACCAGACTACACATGTGGTAGAAGGAAATGTTTGGCATGCGTCATGAGTGCTGGCTAATGATTTAAAGATCATAGATTCCCATAAGATGTAAATTATGTTTCCTTCTCTTTTACAGTTTATAATCCTGTTATTGCTTGATCTTATCAGAGAATCTTAGGACATGGATGATCATGCAATATTTATGGGAAGAGTTTGAATATAAGCTTTAAAGTCTCCAGCAGTGCGGGCAAAGTTTGCAATGCGCGTGACTAACATTCTCTTATGCACAGAAGTATGGATGGTTCTGGAATACACCTGTATGGGAAAGTCTCTTTTCAGCATTGGAGGTGGCCACTTGGAATACGCAGAATCATGATGAATCAAATTTAATCTTTAATTCTTAGTGTTCTAAATCACTGTGACAATCATGATGTCAACAGACAGTCACTTACCTCCTCCTGTCTATCCCTGACATCATGGTACTTTATCAGTCACCAAACTAAAACAAGGATCAACCATTGACCATTATGTAACACGTATTACAGTTGGACTGTGGTGTTCGAGTTAGACTATGATCCACCAATCCAGCTGTGGTGTAGTTTTACATTTCTACTACACCGTCAAGAGAAATACGTTGACAAGTTGTGGAGAACAGTTCTGTGGTGTTTACACTAAACTTTACCCAAATTTGTAAATAATCCAGGATGAGGTTGCTGCTCCTGAACACCTTTGACATGGCAGAGGACACCATTACCCTGGACAATGTTGACTACTGGATCACAGAGCTGAACCGCACCCACCCAGACCAGTTTGCCAATCTGGCTCCGAAGCTGGACACCTGTGATCTGGTTGCCGAATTAGACACCGTAATATCTCTCATTTACTGCTCCTTTCACCTTTGCATAAACTGTGTGTGTGTGTGTGTGTGTGTGTGTGTGTGTGTGTGTGTGTGTGTGTGTGTGTGTGTGTGTGTGTGTGTGTGTGTGTGTGTGTGTGTGTGTGTGTGTGTGTGTGTGTGTGTGTGTGTGTGTGTGTGTGTGTGTGTGTGTGTGTGTGTGTGTGTGTGTGTGTGTGTGTGCATGCGTGTGTATGTGTGTGTGTGTATGTGCTTGTTTAAGGGGTAGATAAGAGGAGATAAGCATTACAATGCAAGATACCATATACAAGCTGATATAATGCTAGACCCTTAAACTATGTTGTACCACACAGCACATTGCTCATCAATGAATGAATCGGTTTTGCTGATGATAAGAAGTATTATCAAACTTATTTGTGGAAACTTATGAGCATGTAGATAAGAGGTTGGTCATTTTCTTCTTCAACTATGAGAGCTGCCTGGAAAGGTGAGACATTGTTTTCAACAGCCCAGCTAATACAATGTTGATCATCCAGGTGACACAACATATTATTCAAAAGTCCATAGACTTGGAAAGTCACCTGCCCACACAGTGTTCCCCAGAGCCCTTAAAGGATGAATTTAGTCAGATTTTATGAATCAGTGTCTCCCTTGTATGATAAGCTAGGCCTACTATGAGTTGATCAAATGGATTTTCATATCCAACTCAAGGTCCATAATGTCCCCAGATGGGAATTGATTATCTAAGGTTTACCTTGTATTGATTTGTTCTCGCATTGCCTTTTGCATGTAAAAACAAATGTATGCAAAAATACCTGATTACACCAGTGGTGTGTTAACTCATTGAATGCCAAGCTGTTTTCGGGAGCTTTGTCCTAGAGTGCCAGCAATCTATACCATTGTTGATGATTTTTGTACAGCCACAGCATATTCTGTGTTATAGCTATGAACACATACAATGGCTTGATTAAAAGGTGAGACTTTGAGCTCTCGGTGGGTGCAAACCGTGTATTTCTACACGCCTCTGTTCCTGAGAAATCCCAAGCTAAACAGTGGCTAGTTTTTCTAGAAAAGGAGATATAACGTCTTTCATGAAATATGAAGTGTTGCCTGGTACTTACTTGTGTAAACTTTCCGGGAAGTGATCAGTGAGACCTGGCGAGACTGCCACCTAGTGATAGACCCACGAAAATGGCCTGGTTTTGACCTGACGTGCATGCGTCACTGATTCGACCCAAAGCAGCTTCCGAGTTATGATAAAATGTCCAGATAAAATGTCCAGATTGTGTGTTTTCATGAGTTTTCGATCGTCATATATTTCATTTCCATTCATCACAGAGTTCCCAAAATCACATATAAGGTGTGTTAGAGTGTCTAGTTTCGTAATTAAAAAAAAAAGCTAAAAACGTAATATTACGTTTTTGGCACTCAATGAGTTAAACAAGCTTTGTTATTTTTTAAGTCTTCATGTAATTCTGGTTCTACAAGCTCACCTGTAAATTCACATAAATAAAGGATGAGGTATTACTCAGTTTAAAGAAAAGAAAGAAAAGAAAGAAAACATGATGTGCCAAAGTCCTGGTCATTATGTAACTGGTGAACAATTCACCAGCATAGTTGAACTAAAGTATGATGTAATCTATGGCATACAAGGACAATTTCAGAAGATAGATAGACATGTAAAGGATTATTGTTTTAGTAAGTTTGCTACTGGTAAACTTGCCAGGCAAACTATGCCCAGAAATGTGTATCACAAGAGCATAGCAGCATCATAACATTTGTTGTGGTGTCAACACATTGTCCATATACTGTACATCTGCATATAAAAATTGACCAGTGCCTGTGTCCCTTATTTGCTGTTCTAGGCTGTTGAAGGCACAGGTCTGGCATTCATTGTGTACAGCGAGGCTATTAAGAACATGCCTGCGTCCCAGCTGTGGTCAGTGCTCTACTTCTCTATGCTGCTGTTACTGGGCATGGGCAGCATGCTGGGCAACGTGACGGCCATCATCACCCCACTCTGCGACTTCAAAGTGCTGGCGCGCAACTTCAGCAATGAGACCCTAAACGGTGAGCTTGGTTAGAAGAGAGTAGCCAGGAAAATAAGAATGAAAATAACATACATAACATTATGTAAATGACCACATCTGATCGATCACACGTAGCGTAGCTAGCGTAACGGTCATATAGGGATTATAATTTTTTTTTTCCCCCGTCATCTACTTCCTGAATGTTTGGTCAACTAAACACCGGGGCACATGAAACTTGGTGGGCATGTAGCCCCACTAGACTTTTACGGAAAAAATTTGTTTGGTCCCCGGCCACTCCCACCCCCCCCCCCCCACCACCCCCCGCGCTGGGCCCCCCAAAACCCAAAAAATGCTGTTTTTCCTAAATAACTACCTGAACCGTGACACCCAGGATGAAGACATTGTTATGGTATGTTGGTCTCAAGGGCCCGGGGTAGGATTAAAGGGATAGTTTGGAATTTTGGACATAGGACCTAATTTCCAAGTTAGCCTGTGTGATATTTATCAGTGGAGATTGTTTTCAACACGTTGCATCCAGTCCTTCTAGTTGCAGAGTTCGCTGTTGCTAAGCTAGCGCAAGTCAACGGTACCTGCCACTAAAACAGTCTTACCCATTCCCTTTGGTGCCTCTCCTGAAGCACATGCACGCACACACACACACACATAAACACATGCGCACACACACACACACACACACACATAAACACACCCACACACACAAATCCGCACACACACATAAATATCTGCACACACGCATAAACACACACACACACCCCATTACCCCTACACACACACTCACATGCGAAAACTCACACACAGAGAAGTACACATATACAAAAAAGCAAACGCACACATGCATACACTCATTTACATACACAAAAGTTGCAAGAGTAGGGGATGGAGTAGGAAATGGAAACAAATTGACAAGCGTGACTTATTTTTGTTATTTGTGTTGATTGTTTCCCAAGAAACAACAGTGTCTTAGCTTTCTAAAGAGGTCAATCATTTGATTATAGGCAATTGGTATTGAGAACGAAGTGGTTATAGTATTTAAATGCATAGCCAACACATATGAAACAAGGCAGACAAACCAATCTTCCTATGTTGCGGTGATCAGTTAATTCATTTTGCACATCTTTCGAATTAATAGGTTAACGCCAGATGAGAATAGGCTATCACATATCACATACAATAATAGGCCTATCATAACTTTATCAGATATTAACTAGGCGTTCATGGGGGGCCATACAATAAATTAATGTAGGTGTAAATTTAGTGACTACATCAATTGGCCTGTAGATGGCTGGACACAGCTTTCTGTGAATATCTCGAGAACTGTAGGGCCTAGGATGACTAAATTATTTTTGTATGTTGGTCTCAAGGGGCCATGTCAACACATCCCATATCCACTCATTTGAGGTATTAGTGCCACCTAGTTAAATTGGCAAAAACGAAGCATTGTAATCGCAGGTACACACACATAAAACACATGCACATGCAGGCAAGCAGACACACACACACACACACACACATACAGTACACACACACACACACGCACACACAGATAAACACACACAAACACACACACACACACACACACATAAACACACACACCTCATTACCCCTCCACACACTCACAAGCGTACCCACACACACACACACACAAAAGCACACATATACACAAAAACAAACAGCCACTATGTACAGACTCATTTACATACACAAAAGTAGGGGATGGAGTAGGAGATGGAGACAAATTACCAAGCGTGATTTATTTTTGCGGCGAGAATGTGCAGGACTGGGCGACGGTCATATTTTGGACCGGTACCTGTGGTACATCTAGTTCTTTGAAAAACTATTCAGATGTGCAATATTGAGATTCCAAAGACTACTGTAATCTCCTCTGACACATTCCATTTAAAGGTATTGCTCAAAACCGCTATTGGTCAGCTTTAACCAAACCTTATATTATTAATTGAATCCACCCACTTATTGCGTTTGATCACACTTTCCTGCTGGCAATTCTCTTGTGCAATACTGCGCATGCTCTACCATATTTGCCGGATATACATCGCTGCCAAACTTGGGGCAGCCGTGGCCTACTGGTTAGCGATTCGGACTTGTATCCGGAGGGTTGCCGGTTCAAACCCCGACCAGTAGGCACGGCTGAAGTGCCCTTCAGCAAGGCACCTAACCCCTCACTGCTCCCTGAGAGCTGCTGTGGATTAGTGTGTGCTTCACCTCACTGTGTTTCACTAATTCATGGATTGGGATAAATGCAGAGACCAAATTTCCCGGGATCAAAAGAGTATATATACTTACTTACTCATACTGCTTATATGTAATGAGGGACGAATGAAACATACAGTTTCTCACGGATTTTGTTTGGCAGATTTGACAAAAGTCAGCTTATATTTTGAATCATAGCCTACTTCTTTCTCTTTGTCGTCGTGGTGGTATTTGAAAGAAACGCATTTAGAAAAAAGAAGAACATTTGTGAACCCTTTTGTTTTGTTGCCAGCATAAAAATAATTATAGGCTTACCGCCAGCCTATGCTTGTCATGACAAGGTAAAATAATGCACAAAATATGAAACAAAATGGGATGAAATGAATGATATAGGACATAGCATAGTCCATATTGAAAAAAAGTTTAAACAATTTGGAATTCTGGCTTTCGCCGCAGTCTTAATTAATGTCATCTAATCAGAACGTTAGCATGCGCAATCTGCACCATAGAACTGGCTTAAACAGACAATATAGCGGATTTTAAAGGTTGTATCAGCAATAGCGGGAATACGTCACTTCTGTTGATGTTCAAACAGAACAGAGAGCTAGCTCGCTACTCCCTCCCCCTCCCTCCCGTACAATTAAAACTCCTAAACATGCATCTCGTCGGTTATTGGTTGAAACACTTTATTTTGCTTTTGAGGGGTTGCCAACCCTTGTTGGTAGCAATTGTTTTTGTGTACAGATCTCGGAGCCTAGGCTGCTTACAGAGACGAGTTTTTTTAACGGCCTGCTTATGGGGCAGGCCGCTAGCGGATCGTTAGGAAAGATTAGATGAATGTGATCATTTATGTTTGGGCCTTTTTTGGGCCTGAAATCGCTGATACAACCTTTAAGAGATTAAATGGGCCACAACTCGAAACTAAAAAAATAGACTAGGTCTCTATTTGAGACCAGCCTTTATTTATCCAAACCTGTAGCCACACCAGGCATGTAAAAGAGACAAGCATCTATTTGGGACTCGGCTTTTATTTGAAGTTTTACAGTATTTTCAAGTTAGATATTTTGTAGTAACCCTACAACAGATTCTAAACTGTGCTCAGATATGTTGTCCATAAGCAACAAAAGGGACTGATTGTGTTTTCTGGTGTTTCCCCATACCTCCAGGCCTGGTGTGTGTGTTCTGCCTGCTGCTTGGCCTGGGCTTCACCACCCGCTCGGGGAACTACTGGTTCACCATGTTCAACGAGTATGGAGCCACCTTCTCCCTGCTCTTCATTGTGCTCATTGAGATCATCACTGTCAGCTATGTCTACGGACTGAAAAGGTGCATTTTAGTTGGGTGTCTGTGTAATGAGACAAGGTAAAAGGGAGACTAATGTTCTCCTTATTTCTTCTGTCTCTTTCATCTAATATGTATAAGTACTGAAAAAAGTAAGAAAGAAATGTGTAAATAGAGCTGAGACATTGTAGAGTTCCTTTAGAGTAACTTCCTCAAGTCCTAGAAAAGTGAGGTCTGATCACCTTCTATTCAAGAAACGAAACGTTCTCTTATGTGAACATATTTCACTGATATACTATAGATGCCACTGATAAGTCACTGATGAAAGATGTTTGCTACATGTGTGAACACTGCAAGAATGGTGACCTTTCATTTTTTTTCTATTGTTGGAGTGTTAAAACAGCGAGTCTCAGTTATTTTCATTTTCAACCATTTTTCTGATTATCTATGAGGATAGGACCTCACATCATAGCAAAAACTTTTAAGCTAGATTAAAAAATGAAGATAAGTTATCTGTTTATATAGGGTTTGTGTAGTTGTCTTGTTAAATGTGGAATGTGTTCTATAGGTTAAACTAAGATGTTGAATCTACATGGCAGCCATTTTCCATTATCAGGTTTTTCTGAAGCATTATTTGTGTGAGGTTTGTGTTTTTAACATTGAGAAATCTCATCCAATAGGTTTGAAAAGGATATTGAGGACATGCTGGGACATCGGCCCAACTGGTACTGGAAGATCATGTGGGCAGTCGTCAGTCCCGTTCTCCTCATCAGTCTTTTCATATTCTACATTGTTGACTACATCCGTGGAGGCACACCAACATACCAGGCCTGGGATGCAGTCCTGGTGAGATACTACCTCTATTTCCACATTGCACATACCATGAGTCAGTGTTTCTCAAACTTTTTTTCTGGGGACCCACTTTTTAAAAATGACAGACTATCGCGACCCAACTCGTGACTGTGGTAGTTAACAAACTAGATCCTTATAGACAGCTGTTAGCTTTCCTAAGCTATATAAGGTATAAGGAACCAATGAGCTAGACAACAAATTCCCATTATGTTATTGTGTAGCTTAGTACCCTGGGAGTGAGACAGCTATAAGTTAGTGTCTTGAGAGTGAGACAGTCTGCGTGACTTTCTGAGTCACTCCTTAGAGCAGTGGTTCTCAAAAGTTTTCTTTCATTCCCCACTTTGATCAAGGGGGCATTCTCGAGCCCCATGCACCTGTCCCTCATCGCTCTAAGAAAGTGGTAGGTCAAGCTTAAAATTGTCAAATTTATTGAAATAATGACAACTTCTAAATATATCCTCTTCAACAGAGTTAAAATCAGCTGGTGCTGCAGATATAATAATAAATAAATAAATACATAATAACACACATATTTCTGTTTTCCAGCAACATTAGGAAGCATAGGCCATTTTACAGCATTGTACAATATATTCAATGAAATACCAACATGCTGCATTAAATGGATCCATAATCCAGTCATACTGAGCACTGCTGGTTGGGAAATATTTTTGAAATAAACTTTGCAGGGATGTGATGTAGGCCTACTGTTTAACACATGGGAATCACAAGAGGCTCCCGAATCAGACGTTTCAGCGATTTCGCTCAGAAATCTCAAAGGCATAATACTGTCGCGATCGAGGCGCCTGTCCCATACCTCAAGTTTTTTTGGTGAATGCAGTAATCGTATTTGCTAGGTGAGGTAGGTGCTTGTCTTTGCCTTGTAACTGGACATGTAACTCATGTATCGCTAAGATATATCAAATATATAGGCCAGCTTCGTCAAGAAATGTTCATTAGTGAACGTGCTTGCAGATTCAAACATGCGCTCTTCCTCCAAGAAGAGGCAACTCGGAGCTCAAACACGCACGACAGCACTTTACCTCGGGAAAGCCACCTTATCTCGCTGTGAAACAGTACAGCCTTTTGGTCAGCTACCATCTCTTCGCAAAGTGCGGAGAATAGACGCGCTTTTAAGGGCCGGGTTTTGATTAAATTCATCACTCTCACAACAACGTTCAAAATCTCATGTAGGTCGGAACTAACTAAGCTGCCTTGGCACGAGCGCTTCCCTATGAATAACACAGTGCGTCCATTGCGCATCGGGTGCTACCTGGGCCTAGGCTACAAATAAAAAAATAAAATAAAATAAAACTCGCCATGCTGCCATGAGTAGTCAGTAACTAGTCAGTAACAAGCTAGCCATTGCCAGCTAATGACGGTCCTCTGATGGACATGGTCATTTTAATAAGTAAATCTCAATTGTAGTAGGTCAATGACAGTAACAGATTTCATAGACATAGTGAGTGTTTTCTTTGTGGTTGTCTTACTGTCATACTTTGTTGTCTTTAACCTTCTCAGGGTAAGTCAGTGGTGATGGAATATCCCTGGTATGGTCAGGCTTTTATCGCCCTTCTGCTTGTTTCATCTGTCTGCTGTGTGCCCATCACAGCACTCTACGCATTCTGCAAAAAGAAGCAGAAAGAAGCTAAATCTGTGCCCCACCATGAACACACAGTCAGTACCGTCTCGGGGGTGTAGAGTGCCCATCATCTGCTTAATCCTCCCCACACACACACACACACCCGACCGTCTGAACCCACCGGGTGTCATTAAGACCCTCTTGGTCTGGGGTAGCAACAGATAGCATTCCATTACACATGCACACGCTTGCAGTCACTCACCCATCTCATGTGGGCATTTTCCTGTTTCAGTTTTTAGTTGGGAGGGGGGTTGTGGCCTCCTATGATGGCTTCTTTTTGCTTACAAAATCTTTAGATTTTCAACAGTGTATACAGTGTCAATTGAAATCGAAGAACCATATATTCAATCTCAGCATTAATTGTAGGCTTCAACACACAATTTTGTATGCATATATGCCAAATGAATTGAACAGTTATGTTTCGACATCTTTGTGTAAGGTGTTTAGCCTTTAAAAGAGGCTTAGAGGTTGCATATTAGAGGGATAACTATAGGAACAATGGATATAATTACTTTCTGGGCCAGGAAACACACTATAGAAATGGACATCAGATTTTATACTGACCATTGATTGCCAAATTTGATCGAGAAATACTGTGAATGTACATTTTTAATGTAAACAGCATACCTGAAAATGCCAGTAGTGTTAAAATGTAAAATATTTGTACATAGATTTTTACATTTGCAAATTGTGGGATGTAGCTTGCCAAATTATGTGATAGTTAGAATTTGTATAGTTTTATATCTAGGTTTTACTTATTGGAATGAAACCATGAACAATGTAAAGTAACACTACTTTGGAATATATGCTAACTTGTCTGCTAAGTGTAGTCAGCAAACCAGAATTGTTTTTCCAAGATGCTAAACCTGGTTACTTGCACTGACCAAGGGCCAAAGATATAACATGCAGGGAAAGTATATTACAGATGATCTGGTGACCATATTGATAACAAGAAAAGTGCTTACAGACCTTCCCATCATGTAAGGACAAAAAGTCTGTGAAACGCTATCCCTTAGAAGACACATCATCATGAATCTGGGCCCTTTGGTAAAAAAAAAAAAAAAAAGCTAGCTAGATATCCCAAGTCTATCTGTGCAAAACTGATTCACATCTGAGTTATTTTTGCTTCAGTGAAAGTTCTGGAAGTCTCTACAGCCTCCTGAACTATATAACCTGGAAATCCTGTAAAGCCCTATGGGTCAGAGGTGTTAATACTACTAAACTTTGCCAAGGGTTGGATTCAGGAAAAAAGAAAAGCTTGGCAGTATGCCACTGGGTAAACTGTTACGATAGAGGATCGTATTAAAGTTTGTGGATCAAATAGTTAACATAAGATGGAATATCTGTGCCCAGTTTGTACAACCAAAGTACCAAATTGGTAATGACATTTTAGATGGATTCTGTCAGCAGCCTTGTTTTAAAAGAGCTGCATTTTAAGGCAATCTCCTAGCTTAAATGTATATGAGTAGATGTGTATATTTGTAATATCTGTATGGAATTAAAGGCTTTCAGTAGAAATTACAGGTGTCTCTATTGTTTGTCTACACATCAAACCTGCTGAATACTCCTATAAACTATTGTGTAAATCAGCCTCAAACTCCTCTAACGTTCACTTACATTTTTTCATTAAACTTTAAGACCTTGAACAATCACTCACGTTTAAAATATGAGCCACAAAGTGAAGATACACACGAAGGAATTCATAAAAGAATTGAAGATTTAATCTTCTAAGAAAACAACAAATCAACACAAATACAAAAACACAGTTTATCCTGCTGAGAAATCTCAAGCTCAAACTTGATATTAAAATATTGCCCATGACAAGAAAAGTAAACTTTCTTGTTTAGGAGAGTAACGAAACAGAGGCTCTTCATCGTCTGGGTCCTCCTCGTCCTCTTCCTCTCCCACGTCCTCTACCTCGACCCCTACCTCGACCACGTGCAGCCACTAAAAGAAAGAGAAAGAGGCAGATGGTGAGCGAGAGAGAGAAAGAAAGAGTGAGTGTGTGTATGTGTTTGTCAGTGAGAGAGCCAGATAAATAGAGAAGGAAGAGAAAATACAGAGATGAAATGACTGAGCGACTACATTTCAGCTTTCCCCAAAACAAACCATCTTACAGTGTTCAGTGTGTGTGTGAGAGAGAGTGTGTTCTTTTTGGCTTGCAAAGGACAATAAAAGGACTAACCACAACAGAATGAACTACACACTAATGTTATGTGTGCAACGTGCATTGCTCAGTGGCGTGATTCTCTCAACCAAATACAACATGGAGATGGGGACCTTGCAGCTGCAGCAACATTTAGACAGTTCAAGCAGCATTCAAGTCCCCTAAGGCTTGGACTCATGCTGTTGGGAGATTTCCCTGCAAATCTGCAACTGATTTACCCCATCAAAGGCAGACAGTGTCAACATCTCACTGACCTCTGCTCACCACAGGTAAACAATTACAAAACTGGGACAAATTTGCTGGCAAGCTCTAGTTAAAATGACAAAAGTTTCAGGACACTTCACTGAAGGAATGTCATAAGAACCAAAGATTCTTAGCTGCCTGTGTACCAGCTGTTCTTCACATACACCAGCCATGGCTAAATAAATAATAATGTTGTTAATCCTGTTCAAACAAATGTTTGTCAAGGGTCTAATAGAAATGTTTTCCACAAAGACACTACTGCCACCAGCATATGATATCATAATCTATTCTTGGCCCTTTAGAGAATGTCAGGTAGCACTCGGTGGTCATTTTCTGCTTCCTGACCAGTGTCACTCTCACAGGACATCTCCACCAGTGCCCAAGTCCCATTCACAGAATAAAAGCCTTGTTTTATCCTTATTATTGTCATGGCCTTTTGTTTTGGAGACTTCACATTTTGGGACAACATTAACAAAGGATTATATTTCTAGAGAAAATACTGATTGATGGCAGGTGTGTCACAATAAAGGAGTTTTGAGACCCTTAATATCACTCTTTTGCATGTTTTTTTCTGAAACTAGGGACTTCTAAAAAAACAATGAGACTGGTACAATCTTTTAATGATTGAATCGTACTGAGAACATGTTTGTCTTCCATTCCATTCAGACACGTTTGGTCAGGCTAGGAATAATACTTTTTAAGATATGAATGATACGAATGTCCAAACATGGCCTCCCTGATAAGGCCTTTTAGAGAGTGTAAACAATCAAGGGCAAAAAGACTATGAAAACAACAGAATTGAACAAAACTATTTTACAGATTTTAGTTATGGAACCTAAACATTGTGTAGACAAACTTTGAGGAAAATCGGTGCTGCAACCATTTTCCTGGATTTTGTCTGATTTGACACAGAATGACTCTCATATGTGACTTACCCGCCTCTCTCTTCTTGGACTTGATTTTTGGCTCAATGTCCACCAGTAATGTGTCCAATGGCAAGCTGTCAGGCAAGATGAAGTAGCGGATGTTGTTGCCACGGATACTCAGCGTCTCCAGCTGCGCAGGCTCTCTATTCTTCAGCGTCATTTTCACAGCTTTGAGGTGAGTGTTCATAGACACGTCCACACCTGTGGTAGAGGAGCAGACATGTTTGGTAACATGCAGTCAGGATGCATTAGCCCAGATTGTATGGGGCAGTTCCACGGAAAATGGACTTTTGGTCACATCCATAACGCCAGTGAAATGCCTTGGCATTTGTATGATGTGAATGATAATTCATTTTTTGTGCATTTTGTCTCATTTACATTCTTTAGCCAAAAATAGCAAATGCTCAAATGTCATGTAATCATTCACATCATACCATCACATTTTATTGGCGTTATGGATGTTACCAAAAATGTTGGAATTCCATGGAAAATCCATGGAATTGCCCTGTGCATGTCTCTATTGTAAAAGTATACTCTTTTGATCCCGTGAGGGAAATTTGGTCTCTGCATTTATCCCAATCCGTGAATTAGTGAAACACACTCAGCACACAGTGAGGTGAAGCACATACTAATCCCGCTGCAACAACAGCGGCGCTCGGGGAGCAGTGAGGGGCCGTGCCTACTGGTCGGGGTTCGAACCGGCAACCCTCCGGTTACAAGTCCGAAGTGCTAACCAGTAGGCCACGACTGCCCAAATTGTGCAGAAAAAAGGAAAGCATGTGAAAAGGATCACACCTGTGATGGTGCCGTGCACCTGTGTTCCATTCTTCAATTCAATGGTCACAGTCTCGTGACTCAATTTCATGAGAAACCTGAGAAAAACGTGAATAGTGGGATAAGTTTATAACAGATGCGTTCCTACATGGTCACTTCCTGCAATGCATAACTTTAGCTAAATAAAAAGATAAAGGCAGTGACATAATTGTGAATGGTAGGTCCTGTATGACAATAGGCCTTTACACATTGTCACAAGCTAGCTTCTGCTAGTAGCCTAATAACCACAAAGCATACACAAAACGAAATGCATTGTAACGTTAACGTTACCGGACAAGTTTCATGGTGGCAGTAGATTTCGAGAATCCTCCGCCGGTTTAGTAAAAATTATGCTGGAACACAGAGAGCCTGTGTACGTCCAGCATTGGTTTCAACACATTTGATTCAAACTGCCTCACACACAGGAAACGCCACAAAAGACACCATTGTCTGTAAGAGCGCCATCTCGTGAAGGAGTCTAGATTGGAGGACCTACTTTCTCTTACAAACTCTTCACAGAGAAGTCAACTTTATTTCTGCCTGCTCTTCTATATCTACCAGGGGCCTCATTTATAAAGCGTTCTTACTCACAGATTTGATCTTAGACGGTGCGTACGCTCAAATCCATGCCAACGCTCAGATTTATAAAAACCGTCTTTGACGTGGAAAAGTGCTTATCTCCACGTCAGGTTCAAACTTGACGTACGACCATTTCCTTGTGGTAATGCCAGGGTACTGCAAGTAATCTGAGGTCTAAGTGCGATGCATTTTCAAAATTCCAAGACCAACGATCTCATGTCTTTCTTTGCCATATGCATGATCAATATCAGAAGATTTTTAAAGACGTTTTTGGACGCAGCGTATTGTTTCATGGTTTGGCATAAAACTGCTAATGAGAACTATAGCCCACTTAAGAAAGTGAAAAGACGTATAGCTTACTTATTTCACAATATCTAAAAAAAAAAAAAACCAAGACCTACGATAGAATAATTGAAACATTCTTACAGGTGATCTAGTATATTTAGTGTTTTCACCAATCTAATATTGACCATCAAATGTCCAATTGCCCTCGTTTAGGAGAGGAAGGCATTCAAAAAAGCATTCGAACAGTTTGATAATGTTGGAGGTTATTGTGCAGTATTGGGAATATAGGATAGTATTTGATCATACAGTTTTGAATGTTAAAAGTGAATAAACTTTTTTGAGAGGTGGATAAACTCTAATAAGAGGTGGGTAGGCCTAAACTCTATTTATGAAATTTCAGAGGTGGATAAACTGCGTTTACTCGCGTTTAGCCTCCACTACATCCTAATTTGCGCTAATAGGCCTATTCCCAGCTTCGTAACAGAAAGGTAATATTTGACTGTAAGCTATTCAATGTAGGCTATAGATATTTTATATCATATATAGCCTACACAACCAAGGGACGGAAGTTATCCTCTGAAAGCAGGCCATCTTCATATTTAGTGTTGCGTCGGAGTTGCGTAAAGAGGTGAGAGCGCGCACCTGTTTGCTTTTTTTTGACTGGCAGTGCCCAAGATCAGATGACAATACGTGAGTTGAATAATGTAGGATAAAATATAAAGGTAAGCCTAAAGCAAACAATAAAGGACAATGTTTAAGCCATTGGACATTATTGAAAGAAAATGATAGCAAAGATATGCAGAATGAATGAAAAATGACCGGCGAACTAGGCTACTTTTTCAGCAAAAACATAGCCTACCCTAAAAGAAACGTTAAGCCTACATGACATATCACGCTTATAATTTAGTCCTCTGTTTTGTAGGCTAAATCAGCATATTACCCTGGGTCATATTGGATACATACATTAGCCTACTGTACCATAACGTACAGGATTATATAGGCCTAGAGGTCTTTCCTTCATAAGCTAGGCCTACCCTTTTTTTTTCTACAAAGTATAGGCCTAAACATACGAAATGTTGATTATTCACATTACTGCAAGCAAAAGGAATGAAAGCGAGCAGAGGACAATAGACATGGATGCATACGATCTCTTTCCAGAAAGCTTTGCTGGAAAAAACATAATTAGGTAAGCTATTCGAACTGACGCATATATAGGCTAGTTAACATCAGATGGCAAAGGCTAGGCCTATACAATGTTTTCAATATATACTTTTACATAAGCTACAGCTTTTAGGCCATTGATTTCATTAACACATATGCTAATGATATTGATGAGGGGGTGTTTACAAGGCGGAGACCTAAAACCATCCGGCTGCGCACAAGTTGACGTTCATTTGTGATTTATAATGGGCACATCTGGAAGGGTGGCGTACGCACGTTTTTTTGTGCGTACGTTCGTTTTCTCTGAATCACACGTACGAACATTTCAGAAATGATCTAAGATCAAATTAAGGATGGTTTCTACGCAACCCTTTTATAAATGAGGCCCCAGGGGCCTCATTTATAAAGCGTTCTTACGCACAGATTTGATCTTAGACCGTGCGTACGCTCAAATCCATGCCAACGCTCAGATTTATAAAAACCGTCTTTGACGTGGAAAAGTGCTTATCTCCACGTCAGGTTCAAACTTGACGTACGACCATTTCCTTGTGGTAATGCCGGGGTACTGCAAGTAATCTGAGGTCTAAGTGCGATGCATTTTCAAAATTCCAAGACCAACGATCTCATGTCTTTCTTTGCCATATGCATAATCAATATCAGAAGATTTTTAAAGACGTTTTTGGAGGCAGCTTAATGTTTCATGGTTTGGCATAAAACTGCTAATGAGAACTGTAGCCCACTTAAGAAAGTGAAAAGACGTACAGTAGCTTACTTATTTCACAATATCTAATGTTACGACCCGGCTCTAAGCCGCAACATAAAGAGGGAGTCGGGACAACAGAGATAACTTTAATCAATAAAGTATTTATTTAAAAGTAACCAAAAGCAATAAATAAGCATTACCAAAAGATGTCTAGTGGGAAAGTAAGAGCATGTATGCAAGTGTGTTCATGTGGGTGCGTGTATGCCAAAGTCAGTATAATGTTCCAAGATAGAAAGTGCTAGTGGGAGAGAGATAACCCAGAGGTGCCTGCAACAGAATGTGCCTAACAGAAAAGTGCCCAAATCAAGAGAGAGAACAACCCCTTAAATACCCACACACCTTCACCAGGTGTGTATGATTAGCTAATTGGGCAAGCTAGGGCTGCACTGCCCATGCAATGGCCATGTCAGGCCTGAAGGGGCACAGGGGGTCGTAACACCTCCCTCCCTAAAGATGATTTCTTCCAGGAAATCTGAAAACAAAAACAAATCCTAAGACCTCCTGTGATCCCAATATCAACATCTCCATATCCCGGGCCCTAGGACATGAGACAGAAAAGATCAAGTAGAATACACATAGGCAAAATCACCCACATCACTAGGAGATCAGATTTACAAAACCATTCAATTACATATAATATGAATAAAACCAAACACATCTCACATGACTTAAAATACAATCCCACAAGGGATAACTGACATCATTGTGAAAAGTAGTCTATACCTGACCTGCGTCAAACGCAGCATCCCATGGGCCACCAGACTACACTACAGTAACTTGAAGACTAACAACCTGCCAATTAGATGCTGCAAGGGGACTGTGGCAAAATGCAGGCAAACCTGCATCAATAACTGCATGGAGCTTTAACCTCCTGAAGCACCCCTCAGCAGCTGAAAAACAAAGGCATTTTAGAATTCCCATAAAATCTGCACAAATGTGAATCTCTGAACAACATTGTATCAACCTGAGCCTTGGTCTCTACCCTTAAAAGTCTCAGTAGCACAAGCAACTCTTCTGAGCACATGATCAGGGCCACGTTAACCCCATCAGGATCCAATGCTCTCGTTGAGCAGGTGCATCATTAACACCTCGTTACAGGCACTCAAATCTTCACAGCAACAACCTTAATCTCACCCACAGTGAATGTTTTATTAACTAAAGCAAGTTTACTGACAAGACCAAATATAAGCATATCAAAACACATGACAGACAGTAAACAATAAACAGTAAGAGACTACATACAAGCAAACCAATAATAGCAAAACATGAGCAGAATACCACCACATTCCCTCATAAAGTGCTTTGACCAAGCCACACAAACACTATTCAAAGGTCACTTAAAGGAACACACCACCCAAAATCAGTAGTAATATATGTTCTTACCTTAACTTTCACGAGTTGAGTCATACCTCTCCCGCGCCAGTAGGTGCACTCAAACGCTCTGTCGCGCGGCGCGAATGTGTTAGCATGTTGCTATGCTAGCGGGCTCTGCCGTGGCCGTAGAGAGAGGAACATAGCAGTAATCAAACACCTCCACATTTTCCCTACTTAAATACAGTTGCACGAGTAGTTGATAAAAATGTGTACGTCACACAACATGAAACGTGGCGATTTTCTAAGCGAATAAACAGGAGAACTACAATGTGTGGCGCAATAGCACTTGGGAGTACTTCGACCATAGCGTGGTAATATTATTAACACCTAATTGTAGATCCTATCCACCACAGAGTTTAGAATCCATGCTGGATCGACCCTCAGCCTCTCCCTCCCCTCTGAGCGAGAGAGAGGCACACACACTAGAGATGCGCTGATGGGCTATTATTTCAACCATAACTGCATAGCAAAACTTATCATCCATCCGTCATCCATCAGCACCAAAGTTTGTTGACCAATTTTCAAAACCGCACCCGCCCACCATCCGTTGGTTGTTTTAATGTAGGCTATATGGGTGATGCAGCGCTGCTGACGTGAGGCTAGAAAGCCCTTGCCTGTTCTAGAAAGACTGATCTAATGCAGCAAATATATTAAAAGGCTAAAGTCGTACATTGGCTAGGCCTATCCCCAGAATATCAGCAGCAAACTCGGTCTCTGTCGCGCAAAACAGTCTCCAAATAAAACGCACATCGGCCTGTTGCCTATTCTGCCAGCTTGTGACAATATATCGTCCAAAATGCTTGATTGCATTGCATTCTCCACATTTTAAGCTAAATTTTCATGTACCACATCAGCATTTTTGTTCAGTGAATATTTTGTAAATTGCTTTACAATTACCGTCGGGCCTATAGGCCTATTGCCTGGCTTGCCTCAGCTTCGGTCACGTCCTTTTACAATTTTATCATTGTAATAAAAAACGCAATTTGCCACATAATTTCAGCATGCTCCTGGCCTACTAATTAATGCCTATTGTACTTTATTTTTTGCAAAAAGAAAGAAATCCTTGATAAAATAACAAGTCATTCACATTATAGGCTACTTTACACACTGTTATGTCAGGTTGACTGACAAGCCTGTTCTGAAGACTCCCATTCATTTTGACTGCACGAGCGCGTCTTTTTCAGACAGACATCGCAATTCATTTTATAGCAGGCCATCGGACAAATATGACGCCTCGATATTAAAGAAACTCCGACTCCATTCATTCTGAAAGTCCACCGCACAACAGTGCAACGTGCATGTTCACATTTTTAGTAACAACCGCCAAACTTGCTTGCTTGCCTTACACAAAGTTTTCCGACTATTTTTCTTACCTTCTTTTTCCGCTGTGGATGTTATCAGTTTGTAGAAGTTTTAGCTCTTACGTTCTGAACATCTCGCACTGCCATCACCCGATGTCATTTCTGAGTCATATCACTCTCTGTCTCTCTTTTAAATGCCTATTCCCTGAATGGTAGGCTACAATTATGTGTTTTTTATATATAGGCTAATATCTAAACAAAATAACCCAGGCAGTCTCATCTAGGATATAACACAGGTTGAAGTCAACGTCAAGTTGGTTCTATTTAGGGAGGTGAATGTGTGTAAACATCTGTAGATGACTCAGAAATGACATCGGAAGACAAGGAGTGAATAGTGGCAAGAGGCAAGCCGAAGTCTGCTGACAAGGGCCCGACGGTAATTGTAAAGCAATTTACAAAAGATTCACTGAACAAAAATGCTGATGTGGTACATGAAAATTTAGCTAAAAATGTGGAGAATGCAATGCAATCAAGCATTTTGGACGATATATTGTCACAAGCTGGCAGAATAGGCAACAGGCCGATGTGCGTTTTATTTGGAGACTGTTTTGCGAGACAGAGACTGAGTTTGCTGCTGATATTCTGGGGATAGGCTACAACATAGCCAATGTACGACTTTAGCCTTTTAATATATTTGCTGCATTAGATCAGTCTTTCTAGAACAGGCAAGGGCTTTCTAGCCTCACGTCAGCAGCGCTGCATCACCCATATAGCCTACATTAAAACAACCAACGGATGGTGGGCGCGGGTGCGGTTTTTGAAAATCCACAGATGGTCAACAAACTTTGGTGCTGATGGATGGCTGATGGTTGATAAGTTTTGCTATGCAGTTATGGTTGAAATAATAGCCCATCAGCATCTCTAGTGTGTGTGCCTCTCTCGCTCAGAGGGGAGGGAGAGGCTGAGGGTCGATCCAGCATGGATTCTAAACTCTGTGGTGGATAGGATCTACAAATAAGTGTTAATAATATTACCACGCTAGGTCGAAGTACTCCCAAGTGCTATTGCGCCACACATTGTAGTTCTCCTGTTTATTCGCTTGGAAAATCGCCACGTTTCATGTTGTGTGACGTACACATTTTTATAAACTACTCGTGCAACTGTATTTAAGTAGGGAAAATGTGGAGGTGTTTGATTACTGCTATGTTCCTCTCTCTATGGCCGCGGCAGAGCCCGCTAGCATAGCAACATGCTAACACATTCGCGCCGCGCGACAGAGCGTTTAAGTGCACCTACCGGCGCGGGAGAGGTATGACTCAACTCGTGAAAGTTAAGGTAAGAACATATATTACTACTGATTTTGGGTGGCGTGTTCCTTTAACAGGCATGCAGCTTCTCTACTGTTCTACACAACTACGGGACAAGTTACTTACACACACACACACGAATGACTACTTGCACCAAGCAAGTTTACCAAAGTCATTCCTCAAATCCTAGCCAACCCTGGCTTAGGCTACATGAGGTTTCACCAAACCTCCAAAAAAGTAACTTAACCAAAGGCCCTCACTCTCAAACACAGAAATAGACGAGTGCTCACTACCCTCCAGTATGGAAATCATTAAACCATCTCTGCAATAGCTACCTGAGCTGATCTACAGTGATGTTTAATATAAGGATTTCTACTTGAAGAGCAAACTCTAACACACAACAAACAATCAGTAAACTATACTTAAAACTGACATAGGCTATGCTTACCATTAACACATACACACCCCAAATTAAACTCCAAACTTCTAGTGAGAAATCTGCTGGTGTTAATCAACCTGATCCACTTAGTCATTCAATAGAATTCCGGTACCTACTTACCACCAAAGAAACTAACTTCACCTGGCTAGTCTTCCAGGGCCTGCCGGCCTCGGGGCGACTGGTTAACGCATGAACTTCGTCACAGTGAGACTGCGCGAATAGCGTGCCCCCGACAGGAATTCGAGATTCCCGACCAGGATTACCCCTCAAAACAATGAACATTTACAAATCAAAATAACAAATAGTACTCCGAAGGAGAGGCTGCTAGCAACCTAGCTGGAGCACTCTTACTAACCGGATTCTGACCAATATCAATATTAAGTAGCTAGGCTACACCACTAGGGAATTTCAACAACCAGAACATTTCTCACCCAAAATCTCCACAGTCCAGACTCCCAAAGTGTTCACTATATCCCGGACGAGCGCCCAATTTATGTTACGACCCAGCTCTAAGCCGCAACATAAAGAGGGAGTCGGGACAACAGAGATAACTTTAATCAATAAAGTATTTATTTAAAAGTAACCAAAAGCAATAAATAAGCATTACCAAAAGATGTCTAGGGGAAAGTAAGAGCATGTATGCAAGTGTGTTCATGTGGGTGCACATGCCAAAGTCAGTATAATGTTCCAAGATAGAAAGAACATGCTAGTGGGAGAGAGATAACCCAGAGGTGCCTGCAACAGAATGTGCCTAACAGAAAAGTGCCAAAATCAAGAGAGAGAACAACCCCTTAAATACCCACACACCTTCACCAGGTGTGTATGATTAGCTAATTGGGCAAGCTAGGGCTGCACTGCCCATGCAATGGCCATGTCAGGCCTGAAGGGGCACAGGGGGTCGTAACACTAAAAAAACCCACCAAGACGATAGAATAATTGAAACATTCTTACAGGTGATCTAGTATATTTAGTGTTCTCACCAATCTAATATTGACCATCAAATGTCCAATTGCCCTCGTTTAGGAGAGGAAGGCATTCAAAAAGGCATTAGAACAGTTTGATAATGTTGGAGGTTATTGTGTATTGGGAATATAGGATAGTATTTGATCATACAGTTTTGAATGTTAAAAGTGAATAAACTTTTTTGAGAGGTGGATAAACTAATAAGAGGTGGGTAGGCCTAAACTCTATTTCTGAAATTTCAGGTGGATGAACTGCGTTTACTCGCGTTTAGCCTCCACTACATCCTTATTTGTGCTCATAGGCCTATTCCCAGCTTCGTAACAGAAAGGTAATATTTGACTGTAAGCTATACAATGTAGGCTATAGATATTTTATATCATATATAGCCTACACAACCAAGGGACGGAAGTTATCCTCTGAAAGCAGGGCATCTTCATATTTAGTGTTGCGTCTGAGTTGCGTAAAGAGGTGCAGAGCGCGCACCTGTTTGCTTTTTTTGACTGGCAGTGCCCAAGATCAGATGACAATACGTGAGTTGAATAATGTAGGATAAAATATAAAGGTAAGCCTAAAGCAAACAATAAAGGACAATGTTTAAGCCATTGGACATCATTGAAAGAAAATGATAGCAAAGATATGTTTTGTAGGCTAAATCAGCATATTACCATGGGTCATGTTGGAAACGTACAGTAGCCTACTGTACCATAACGTACAGGATTATATAGGCCTAGAGGTCTTTCCTTCATAAGCTAGGCCTACCCATTTTTTTTCTACAAAGTAGGCCTAAACATACGAAATGTTGATTATTCACATTACTGCAAGCAAAAGGAATGAAAGCGAGCAGAGGACAATGGACATGGATGCATACGATCTCTTTCCAGAAAGCTTTGCTGGAAAAAACATAATTAGTTAAGCTATTCGAACTGACGCATATAGTTTACATCAGATGGCATAGGCTAGGCCTATACAATGTTTTCAATATATAATTTTACATAAGCTACAGCTTTTAGGCCATTGATTTCATTAAAACATATGCTAATGATATTGATGAGGGGGTGTTTACAAGGCGGAGACCTAAAAGCATCCGTCTGCGCACAAGTTGACGTTCATTTGTGATTTATAATGGGCACATCTGGAAGGGTGGCGTACGCACGTTTTTTGTGCGTACGTTCGTTTTCTCTGAATCACACGTACGATCATTTCAGAAATTATCTAAGATCAAATGAAGGATGGTTTCTACGCAACCCTTTTATAAATGAGGCCCCAGGGCCGTAGTCATCATAGACATATATTCAGAAATTACCAAAATGTCCCTCCAAATATACGGACATAACAAAATAAATAAAGGGGCAAAAAACGCCAGGAAACCATCAATCACCAGAAATGGTCATTGACAAATGTAATCAAACGCAAATAAAGCACTTAATGAGTAGGCTAACCTAGTTCCAAAGAGAGTAGCCTATACCCCTAAGTGGTTTGTCCTGGTGGTTTTGCGTTTTTCGCTATCAAAATCTTCCATTTACTGCAGCATAGGCCTACTGCGGCTACTGGCTGTGAACAATATCGCAAAAGCTACCGGTAGGCCTGCAATTCTCGCAAAACTTGCTGGAAAGGTGTAGCACAGGCTAAGGAAACCCCGTTAATTTTTGGAGCCGATCAGACTCCAAAGGGAACTTTGAAGAATTGTCCATGTCGTAGCCTATTTTCTCGATAGCGAAAGTGAAGTGCCTGTTTAGTTTAAAGGAAATTTCCGGTTTTTAGCACTTTAAGGCCCTTTTCTGGTTTGTTTTGGATGAACTAGAGTGGTGGACACCGAAATTTTGACGATTGGTCCTGTCTCGACTTTTCTGACTCGTTTTAATTCGCCTTTTCACTTCTCAGGGTGGCTGGCAATGGGCATACTGTAGTAGGCTACTCAAACATGTCCTAAAACAACCCTTAACGTTCGTTTTCAAAACTGTGCAACTCACCGAGTGGTTAGTGGTGTTCGTTGATGTTCCAAAACAAGTAGTGGAGCGAAATACAGTTTCTGTCGTCTTTTATTTGGCATTTTGTAAAATCCCATTGATTTCTGTTGGAAGACTCATTGCATGCTGCGCCACTGTCTATGCTTCAGGTTCAAATACGAATCATACATTGCGCCGATATATTTGCTTTTAATAGTCAACGAAGTCCACTAACCACTCGGTGAGTTGCACAGTTTTGAAAACGAACGTTAAGGGTTGTTTTAGGACATGTTTGAGTAGCCTACTACAGTATGCCCATTGCCAGCCACCCTGAGAAGTGAAAAGGCGATTCAAAACGAGTCAGAAAAGTCGAGACGGGACCAATCGTCAAAATTTCGGTGTCCACCACTCTGGTTCATCCAAAACAAACCAGAGAAGGGCCTTAAAGTGCTAAAAACCGGAATTTTCCTTTAAATTATGAATTTGTGCGTGCCTGCGTCATTCATTTCTTTCACATGTCTTATAACATAAACATACATATGCAACTAGTAATGTCAAAAATGAACCTGTTTAAAAGGCCTCTTAGAAATGGGAGTTGCATCTTGATTGTTAGATTACGCGCAGTTTGCGCACTCAATCGCGCATCCATGCAGGCAAAACGTACTCAGATGTGGCGACAGCACACAAGAAAGAAACGTTTATGCAGCGGTGATAGTCTACAGTTAATGTGAATCGCGGACAATAACCATAAGGAAGGAATTTGCACCTCAATTCACCAAATAAAGACTGTGGTAGCGTTTATGTTGGCACAAAACGTAATTTCTGTCAGAAACCAAGTAGGCTATAATGCATGGGGTAACGTGAGTCAGACAGAAGAGGGGCCTGTCTAGCCTGCTCCTTAATCCTGTCCCTTTCAAACTGTTAAAATTGTGTGATAAGTCGCCAGTATAATAAAACAAAATCCCCCGGACCCCAGTGTTATTTTTATTAGGCTATGTCCAAACCTAGCGTCTAAGCCTTAGTTAAAAAGGTGCGATCGAGCATTCAGCCATTGCTGTGTAATGTATGGTTATGATTTTGCAGAGCTTTGTCCAAAGCGACACTATACAAAAAGCAACATAATATTTAAAATTTAACAGGGAACAGATTAGAATGTTGGTCAAACTATATTAAGGAGAATAGCATAAACAACAATGTCAATTCAATCAATAGCCTAATAAAATAAGCAATGAAAATAAGGGAAAAAGCAATAATAAACAATAATGTCCATTCAATCAATAATATAAAAAACATTGACCTGGTAAGACTACATTAAGGAGAATTAATCATCAAATTAATCGACAGCCTAATGGAAATAAAACAATATTACACAAACCATAAGCGTAAGTACATGTTGAACAGGAATGTCTTTAGACCCCTCTTATACGACCCAAAACTACCACAGGAACGGAGAGCACTGGGCAACTCATTCTACCAACATGGAACCACTGAGGAAAAGAGTCTTGAATTAGACCTGGTCGACATAACAGATGCTCATCAGAAGACCGCAGTGGGCGGTTGGGGATGTAGGCCGCCTTGATTCTTGAATTAAAATAACTAGGAGCAGGTCCAGTCAGTGTCCTATAGGCCAAAGTGAAAGATTTAAATTTAATTCTGGCTACAATAGGTAGAGGTTAACAAAGATACTCCCCCCCCCCCCCCCCCCCCCCCCCCAATTTGCCCCCCAATGTTGATATCATGACTAAGGCCTTGATCTACACAGACAAACATTGTCATTCTCCAATTTAATTAAGGCTATAATAAAGACGCAATATCATATCCCCATTGAGGTACGTAATCCCTGCGCAAAGGGAAATGTACAAGCCATAATCAGCCAAATCATAATCAAGCAACTACATCGGAGCTTATCAGCATTATGGAACGTTTTTATGGACAGCATCAGAGGAAAAACGTTGTAAAAGGTTGTATCAGCGATAGCGGGGATACGTAACTTCTGTTGATGTTCAAACAAAACAGAGCGCTAGCGCTACTCCCTCCCCCTCCCTCCCGTGCAATTAAAACTCTCCTAAACGCGCATCTCGTCGGTTATTGGTTGAAACACTCTATTTTGCCTTTGAGTGGGTTGCCAATAACCTGACTCTCGCCAGATGAATTTCGTTCCGCCTAGCTCCACTCATCCATCTGGAACCGATCCATTGAAGTGTTGCTTCAGAAGGCTGGGCCTAATCAAAAAATGCTTGCATATGATTGAATAAGCCACTTGTCCGTCATCTATTGACGTGCTACTTCAACCACTCACATCGAAGCCAACCCG
Organism: Alosa pseudoharengus; assembly: GCF_046254945.1. Taxonomy (NCBI): domain Eukaryota; kingdom Metazoa; phylum Chordata; class Actinopteri; order Clupeiformes; family Clupeidae; genus Alosa; species Alosa pseudoharengus. The sequence continues at coordinate 26,465,867 of NW_027468587.1, forward strand.
TGACGCTGATAACAGTCTCACGGTCGCTTCTACGCTATGTCACATCTATGAAACTCCCGCCCTGCGTCCTGATTGGCTGTACCATAAAATCGGTTGCAGAAATCACTCTCAATGGAAGAGGTCCCTATGGCAAGCGATTTTATCATTTACCCGCTAAATTTGACTATCTGGAATTAACATTGTAGATATCAACAACGTCTTTCTGACTAGTCGCAATTACATTTTGGATAGTTGGAATTGTCATTCAAGATATCTGTAACGTAATTGTGACTAGTCGAAACGTCAGATGGAGATATCTGTAATTTAGTTTTGACTAGGCAAAACTGAATTACAGATATCTGTCCTCACGTCATTGAAAACAACATTCAACTCGTCACACATCTTAAATGGCAATTGCCGATATCTTTAATTCAGTTTTGACTAGGCAGAATGAAAGGTGAAGATATCTCAAACGTCATTATGACTAGTGCAAATTATTGTGCAAGACGTTGCTCTTTAGTTCCGTAGCAGAGCCCGTCTAGATTTCTAGGCTAGAGCCCATCTACTTAGACATGCAGCTAATTTCCCCTCCCCAACATAATCGAAGAAAAAGTGGGCTTATTTCCTTATTTCTATGAATGGAAGAAGAATAAGCAGGCTGTAATGTCGTAGCCTACATAAATTAGTAGGCCTAGGCTACTAAATTCACCAGCACCAGCTACAGGAAATTCTATTCATAATGGTGTTGGCTGTAATCGAAAAAATCAAAGCAACATTGAATCATCAATTCTTGCTGCCAGCTTCTGTCTTGCATAGGCTGCAGCATTAAAAAGACGATTAAAAACTCCTTCGCCCTCTGCTGCTCTGACATGGTGCTAATTACAAAGTTAACAGTTAACAGGTGCTATGTGATTTGATGATTTGAACAACAACACGCTCTTCTCCCGCCTAAAGTGGGATGCGGGCCTAATTTGCATAGCAATACAGATATCTCTAACGTCATTTCGCCTAGTCAAAACTCTAATTCAAGATATCTATAATTACATTTTGACTAGGCAGAATGAAAGTTATAGATATCTCCAATTTCTTGATAATAGATATCTACAATCAAATTATGACTATCCCTAACTCCAGTTTGAGATATCTACAACGTCATTTTGACTAGTCAAAATTCCATTTACAGATATCTACAATGTCATTTCGCCTAGTCAAAACTTAATTCAAGATATCTGAAAAGGAACATGTAGATATCTTGAATTGAAGTGAATTAAAGATATCTTCAACTGGAGTTATGACTAGTCAGAATCAAATTGTAGATATCTCTAACTGGAATTACAGATATCTACAATTCAATTGCAGATATCCGTAATTCACATAGTGGATATCTGCAACTGAATTGTAGATATCCGTAATGATAAACCCCATAGAAATGAATGGCAAATGTGGCGTCATTTGTCCTAGGAAGAATGTCTTTGTGGATATCTGAAATGACGATTATGGATAGGAAGAATTCAGTTGCGGATATCTAAAATGTTCGTTTTGACTAGGCAAAACTGAATTACAGATATCTGCAATACATATCCAGTCAAGGTCATGAAGAATACATTTTTCTAATTGGACAGCCCCAGCTGCTTCCTGTGTGTGAGTGCACGTGCATGCACGTTAGTGTGTGGTGTGAAACCATAGGGTACTGTACACTTAGTCTTGTTTGTGCACTCATTCTGGATAATCTGGTGTGGCACTTTAAGCCTGTTTTTCTCCCTCACTGCAAAATCCACAGCCAAATTGTTCTAGTGGAATTTCTTTCAGGAATGTCATTAGTGAGCACAAGCAAAGGCCTATGGCACGTTTAAGCCAGTGTATAACACACTGTAGCCAAATCTTTCCTCCTTATACGTGTGTAACAGATTAGGGAAGAACTTGTTGAATCTTCCTCAATAGGGCAGAGTAGAGATTTTCTCATATGACATTTGGCCTGTTCGGTCCTAATAGTGATCACCTGAGCTTATGAAAGACGAGTATTAAGTATTAAGATTGCCATCTTTTATTACAAACCTCCTTGACAGACGTCAGACTTAAAATATTGACATTACATATTCCCATGAATCAAAATATTTATTACAAAAGAAACATCCCAAATAATTAGCCAACAAGAGCTGATGAAATTATTCAAAACTGATAATAATTTAAGAACTCATTGGGAAAGTGCTGTGTTATGTGAATACATTTAAAAGTCTGCCATTTCCCATTGTGAGGCCCATGCCTAAGAAACAGTGTAGAGCAAGGTGATTCAGTCAAAGCCACTAAAAATATATTTCATAACATGTCATTTATTCCTCTAAATACTATATCTTAACTATGGTGGTGAAGGTCCCAGCATGTTTAATTTGGCAAGTTAATAACAATAGTGTCTACTGACAAGCATACTGTCTACACTGCTCCAAAGGAAAATATATACAGTACATTATTAGAAGGGCAAAAGCCAAAGCCTCTTACCACCAAAGACACATGGTATTTTGTGTCACAAAATTGTGGGCACAATTGTGGTATCATGGATAAAATTGTAAATGGTAAATAAATTATGTATCTTTGACACTGACATTTTGATACATAAATAAGGGACCTGCAAAGAAAGTAACAGACTGAGATCTGCTACTCAGATGTACATGATGGACACATTTGTACATGCTGTTTTCAAACAGAAGGGACACAAAAGGTATCCAATGATATGTCGCCTTTGAGGCCATGTCATAAGGGAGAATACAGAGTATGCTGAAAGTATGGCGGCATATTGAATAAGAACCATTTTACTATGACTGGAATGGAAGATGCAAGGGTGGACTGCCTCGTGTGTGACCACACTAATGGAGATTATAGATGCACTGTCCCATTAGCAGAGTTTGAAAAGAGAACATCCTGCTTCTTGCTGTGCCATGATGGGACAGTGTACACTAAACATCTCACAAGCACACAAAGACAAGGCATTCCCCACTCCCATCCCAAGTGTAAGGCAGTCTGACGCAGAGGCCCCAAAGACACAGCAGTAAACAGCACACATGAGACAGAAGGAGAGGAAGGGAATACAAAGAAGCAAATCATGGGGTTGAGAGAGGAGGAAGGGAGAGGGACATAGGGAGGAGGATGTGACAAGACGTGGCACGGTTCAGTGATGAAAAAAAATCCCACACATTTTTCTTCCCCATCTTGGGAAAGCAGCATAGCCAAAGACTGCCATAGGACACTTAAGCATCGCTCCAACAAGTTCTTAATAGCATATGTAGTGTTCCTGCATGCCCCTTCCAAAAGCTAACCTTCCCTTCGCAGTCTGTTGTTCATTCAACAGTTACTGTTTCATATCATATGGACAAGGATGACCCCAAAATCAAGGTAATAATAATGTCAAAAATAAAGGCAAAATATAATATTGTACATATTCAGCAGAAATAAAATCCTATGTTGATGACCGTGTTACTGCTGGAAGCCTACAAACCGCTAAACACTGAGATGCAGCCACAGGTCTTAGCTGTATGAACAATGGACCTTTGATGAGAAGATTGTTCCCTTGTGGAAGAACATTCCTTGCTCACAGATTTGGCAAAACTCTGGGAGGAGATGAGGCCAGCATGTGAAGAGCTGGCATCAGAGTTTGTGTATGTGGGGTATGGCAGTGTGGCGTCAGCGCAACTGCAGAATGGCTTCATGGGTAATTAAAAGCTCAGTTGATAAAGAGACCAGGGAACGGACTGGCCTCATGGTGTCAGGTGGATGAGGGGAAAGGAGAGAGAGAGAGAGAGAGACATGAGAGGGCATGAGAGAACATGAGTGGAGACTAGAGGAGAAGATGGTGAGAGAGAGAGAGATGAAGAAAACCCCTGATCTCAATGAAGTTGCAGTGGCTGGGAGTTGGGAAGGTTCTCATACCTGGTCTCCCCCACTACACAGCAACGTGCATCTGAGTGAGTATGTGTGTGTATGTGTGTGTGTGTGCACATGCGTCCATGTTTTATCCTTGTATGTGTGGACAGCAGCCACGGTGAGGGCGCCCTCTCGTCCAGTCTCTGATCTGTCCCTGGAGCTACTCCCTCACCGTCCAATCCAGTCCCGCCCCGTCCCATATCACCCCCAAACCTTCTTCCTCCTCTCCTCGTCTGCTTAACCCTTCCACCTCTCTGCTGCTCAGTACAGACTCCAGTCCTGCCGAAGGCGCGGGAAGGAGGAGGGTCCGGTGGAGGAGGATGACGAAGAGTTGAGGGTGTCGGCGGGACCCAGCTGCTTTCCACACGCGCACATTCAGTCCAGCTTCTCCTTCTGCACCAACTTGGGCGCGTCCACGAAGTCGCGGCCGTTGAAGAGGATGACGCCAGCAGTCACAACACTGGCCGTGCCCCAGAACAGCACGTAGGCCAGCGTCTCTGTCCATGTATCACCTGTCAATCAAGTGGCATTATGCAGTGACTCAACAGGCCCCACACAGAGGTAAATAGGCTTGAGGTTTACTCTGTTAAGAACACTGCATATTACAAGAAAGGAAAATACCTGCATTCACATGAAAATCTAACAACAAATACCATTTGACTAAGCAGACTGGAATGTTCATCTTTCAATCTGTTTTTAAACAAGCTGTACAGAGCCTCTTAAAAATAACATTCTGAAATTTACATAGATTTGAGAGAAATTATTATTTAAAATCAGACGCATTCTTACCTGCCATAAGGAGGCATATTATGCACATAGAGAATGCCACCACCATAATAATGGGCAACTGAAAAACAAAAATGCAAGTTTGTCAAGTCTGGAAAATGTCACGTCAAAACATGTTTTTTCACCCTAAACTATGTCTTTGATATTTAATCTCTCCACCTAGCTCTTACCGTAAGGAACTTCCAGTCTTTGGGCTCATGAAGTGGTGTGCTCATGTCCACCTCATCCACCGCATAGTTACCTAAGAAAAGATCTATAGAGTCCTGTCAGAGAGACAAAAAGAAAGCAGAGTACATATAAGAAAGTATATAAAGGATATCTTTTGTCTTAGGCTCCAGCCACTGCATCAAATAACATACAGTTTCTCTCAGCATCCAATACACACAACATAAATTATATATTTATACAATATACTATTTATAGATAAATGTATACATTATACTATTTATAGATAAAATGAAGGTCACACAAAAATATGCAATCACTGCCAATCACTTCCATGCTCCATCACTATGTATGCTGACCTGTCTGAATCCGTCAGAGAAGTTGTTCTTGTAGTATCTGATCATGGAGTTCCAGCCGTCCATCAGGAGGCCCACATGGGTTCTCCTTCCTGTCCTGCAGGTGGGGATGGGGATTAGAGGCAGATGTGATTATATGCACCACTGAAATACTGCTTAGCCACATGATAAGTCATCACTTGGGTAACATGTATTCCTGATCATATCCATCACATATAAATCCAATATGTACACACAGCATATTCACACAGATGCAGACACGTACACACACACACAGATGCAGACACCCACACACACACAGACACACACACACACACACAGATGCAGACACCTACACACACACACACAGATGCAGACACCTACACACACACACACAGATGCAGACACCTACACACACACACAGATGCAGACACCTACACACACAGACACACACACACGAGGCAGCACTGTCTGTAGTTTTCGAGCAGGCTGATGAATTCAGTTCAGTAACTTTCTTATCCCAAAGGGAAACTTCAGTCAGGTACACAGAATAAAACGTAGGGGTGTCACGATTTGATTCAATTTTCAATCTTTTTTAAATATTATTATCAATGCAATCCTTATGTTGTTCACTTATTTTTTGGACTTTTCCTATTCTGTTTCGGGAGCTTTTATTTTGAAACCACTTTTTATTTTGAAACCGTTTCAACCGTGAGGTTGTAAACAGAACAAACATTAAACATAAATGTGAACATAGTGAAATAAAACAACACAGAATGATAATTTAATTGTTTCAGCACACTCGCAAGGTATGGAGACCCAAGGTTAGTGTTCATTAAATATGCACTTATCAATGTGCATTTTATGCCTTAAAGGAACACGCCACCCAATGTCAGTAGTAATATATGTTCTTACCTTAACTTTCACGAGTTGAGTCATACCTCTCCCGTGTCGGTACGTGCACTCAAACGCTCTGGTGTGCGGCTGGACTGTGTTAGCATGTTGCTATGCTAGCGGGCTTTGACGGGGACTAAGCGTAGAAGTAATCAAAAACATCCACGTTTTCCCGACTTAAATACAGTTGCACGAGTAGTTGATAGAAATGCTACGGCCACGCAACATGAAACGTGGCGATTTTCCAAGCGAATAAACCGGAGAACTACAATGTGTGGCGCAATAGCACTTGGGAGTACTTCGACCTAGCGTAGTAGTATTGTTAACACCTAATTGTAGATCCTATCCACCACAGAGTTTAGAATCCATGCTGGGTCGACCCTCAGCCTCTCCCTCCCCTCTGAGCGAGAGAGAGGCACACACACTAGAGATGCGCTGATGGGCTATTATTTCAACCATAACTGCATAGCAAAACTTATCAACCATCAGCCATCCATCAGCACCAAAGTTTTTTGAACAATTTTCAAAACCGCACCCGCCCACCATCCGCTGGTTGTTTTAATGTAGGCTATATGGGTGATGCAGCGCTGCTGACGTGAGGCTAGAAAGCCCTTGCCTGTTCTAGAAAGACTGATCTAATGCAGCAAATATATTAAAAGGCTAAAGTCGTACATTGGCTATGTTGTAGCCTATCCCCAGAATATCAGCAGCAAACTCAGTCTCTGTCTCGCAAAACAGTCTCCAAATAAAACGCACATCGGCCTGTTGCCTATTCTGCCAGCTTGTGACAATATATCGTCCAAAATGCTTGATTGCATTGCATTCTCCACATTTTTAGCTAAATTGTCATGTACCACATCAGCATTTTTGTTCAGTGAATCTTTTGTAAATTGCTTTACAATTACCGTCGGGCCTATAGGCCTATTGCCTGGCTTGCCTCAGCTTCGGTCACGTCCTTTTACAATTTTATCATTGTAATAAAAAACGCAATTTGCCACATAATTTCAGCATGCTCCTGGCCTACTAATTAATGCCTATTGTACTTTATTTTTTGCAAAAAGAAAGAAATCCTTGATAAAATAACAAGTCATTCACATTATAGGCTACTTTACACACTGTTATGTCAGGTTGACTGACAAGCCTGTTCTGAAGACTCCCATTCATTTTGACTGCACGAGCGCGTCTTTTTCAGACAGACATCGCAATTCATTTTATAGCAGGCCATCGGACAAATATGACGCCTCGATATTAAAGAAACTCCGACTCCATTCATTCTGAAAGTCCACCGCACAACAGTGCAATGTGCATGTTCACATTTTTAGTAACAACCGCCAAACTTGCTTGCTTGCCTTACACATCTAAGTTTTCGAACTATTTTTCTTACCTTCTTTTTCCGCTGTGGATGTTATTGAGTTTGTAGAAGTTTTAGCTCTTACGTTCTGAACATCTCGCACTGCCATCGCCCGATGTCATTTCTTAGTCATATCACTCTCTGTCTCTCTTTTAAATGCCTATTCCCTGAATATTAGGCTACAATTATGTGTTTTATATATAGGCTAATATCGAAACAAAATAACCCATGGCAGTCTCATCTAGGATATAACACAGGTTGAAGTCAATGTCAAGTTGGTTCTATTTAGGGAGGTGAATGTGTGTAAACATCTGTAGATGACTCAGAAATGACATCGGAAGACAAGGAGTGAATAGTGGCAAGAGGCAAGCCGAAGGCTGCTGACAAGGGCCCGACACTATTGTAAAGCAATTTACAAAAGATTCACTGAACAAAAATGCTGATGTGGTACATGAAAATTTAGCTAAAAATGTGGAGAATGCAATGCAATCAAGCATTTTGGACGATATATTGTCACAAGCTGGCAGAATAGACAACAGGCCGATGTGCGTTTTATTTGGAAACTGTTTTGTGAGACAGAGACTGAGTTTGCTGCTGATATTCTGGGGATAGGCCTAGCCAATGTACGACTTTAGCCTCTTACACATTAACCATTCTTTTCTCCTGGAGCAGTGGGACATGCTGTTGCGAGGAGCAGTGATGCCCAAGTGATACCCTCACCGTGTGAAATCCGTCTTCAGCGCCCCCGTGCCCGCATACTGTTTGGCACATGCATTGGCATTATCCGCCCATGCTGAATGAGAGAGAGAGAAAATAAGCAACTATAAACAAATAAGCAACTATAAACTGTAATTACTTGAAGGGTGTCTGTCCTGGGATCAGTGATTAGTGGGTGTAACCTCACCATTCTTATAGACCTTCTCAAAGTCGGCCTGCTCCTCGACCCTCTGGCCCACATGTAGGACACCCATTCTCTGCAGGGACCACAGGACAGAGTTGAGGTCAGTGCGCTGTACTGTACAGGCCTACTGTACTCTACTGTACCTTTGTATTTGCATGTCAAGCAGGTGTGACAATACAAATGACAAACAACTGCATCCCACACACACACACACACACACACACACACACACAAGCCCCCGCTGAATCATTTACTGCTCCTGGGATGGCTCCATGTCAAGCCCTTTTTACAACCACATCTCTGATAAACATCACCCTTTAACTCATTGAATGCCAAGCTGTTTTCGGGAGCTTTGTCCTAGAGTGCCAGCAATCTAGACCATTGTTGATGATTTTTGTACAGCCACAGCATATTCTGTGTTATAGCTATGAACACATACAATGGCTCGATTAAAAGGTGAGACTTTAAGCTCTCGGTGGGTGCAAACCGTGTATTTCTACACGCCTCTGTTCCTGAGAAATCCCAAGCTAAACAGTGGCTAGTTTTCATCAAAATCGCTGTTTTTTTCTAGAAATGGAGATATAACGTCTTTCATGAAATATGAAGTGTCGCCTGTTACTTACTTGTGTAAACTTTCCGGGAAGTGATCAGCGAGACCTGGCGAGACTGCCACCTAGTGATAGACCCACGAAAATGGCCTGGTTTTGACCTGACGTGCATGCGTCACTGATTCGACCCAAAGCAGCATCCGAGTTATGATAAAATGTCCAGATAAAATGTCCAGATTGTGTGTTTTCATGAGTTTTCGATCGTCATATATTTCATTTCCATTCATCACAGAGTTCCCAAAATCACATATAAGGTGTGTTAGAGTGTCTAGTTTCGTAATTAAAAAAAAAAGCTAAAAATGTAATATTACGTTTTTGGCACTCAACGCATGGGAAGGAAAAACTTAATATTACGTTTTTGGCACTCAATGAGTTAAGACAGCAGATACTCAAAGTCCACAGGGCCATACTGCCCCTGCCAGACACCCTCACAAAGCACTGCAGGGTCTAGACCAACCTTACTGTTAACACACTTACTCAACTACTTGCACAGTAAACTGACCATGTCACCAGGAGCACCAAGTACAAAGTTTGCATGATTGTTAAAAACACTTCTATGAACTGCTAGGCTAGAAATCTAGACGCACCCTAGCGGCAGCAAATTAAATTTGCTGCCAGGGCTAGTCTAGCAACTCTCCGTTGGCTTGTGAGCTCGAAAAATTAAACTTCTATCAGGCCAATCAAATCGTGTATAGAGTCGTTAGGCGAGCAGAGTTGCAACGGTTTGGCTTGAATCCCCTGCTACTTGAAAACAAATAAGATAATGTTGCTGTTGGCAGTGTGACACAAGTTAAGCTTTTATTAAGTTGGCAAAAGTTTGAACTAGCCAACTAGCTCCGCTGGTGGGACTCATAGCGCTGTCCTATTGCGTGCAGAGAGAATTTGAAAGACAACTGATTACCCCGCCCCTCGGACTGAGCACTGCGAACGGTGAGTGCCCAGACCCTACATTTTAATGGGGCTAATGAACTGCTGCAATTACTGTTCCTTTCAATTTGAATTCATGATGTGCCTTTCACAGTACTGCACAGCTACACACACATTCGGATAGTTCCGGTCCTTTATAATGATTGACTGAATCACGTTCAATGCTGTTGTAAAGTCCAGCACAAACATACCTTGACCGCATTTCGTTCTATATTATTGCACTAACGTGATACAAAAGTAGCTGTATCTCGATGTTGCTTGGCAACCACTCTGACTGAGGAAATATCTTTCTTGGCGGAAAGATTATTATCTATGAATAAGTTGTTACATTTCTCGTTGCTGTGCCTTTATTAGTAACCGTTTTAGAAAAGCAATAAGCCATTTGAGTCCATAGGTCAGTGGTCCCCAAACTACGGCCCGCGGGCCGGATACGGCCCGTCACCTCATTTTAGGTGGCCCCCCAAACCATGTCCGTGGTATATAGTATCCGGCCCGCACTGGAGTACGACATCGTCAAACTATAACCTCCGTAATTTCCCCCATTCATTCTCTATGGCGGGTCTTAACAGTACACATGTAATACTCTTTTTGTAGGCCTACCTGCAAACAATGTAAGAGGCCTCTGCTGACTGCATCAGTGCTCAAAGTATTCTAAAAATGTATCAATTAATTGTTAATAACTAACTAACTTTCTGGTATAATTATTTATATTTTTTATTCACTCGTTCAAATGTTCATACAGAGTTCACAAAGTGAGTGAAAGTTAGAATGGTGGTCATTTCAGATGTTTCTGCCACCACTTCATAAAACTCATAGTTTGAGAACTTTAAATTATTTGTAGGATATTGCTTGTTCACAACTTGAGCTGTGTATGCAAAGTTCAGAGTTCAAAATATACTTTTGGGACTCCGTGCTTATAGTTTTGAGAATGCTATTATTAGTATTATTTCATTTGAGCTACATTTTACACTGATATGGCATGATGGCAATATAAACACAGATAACAATGGTATTAAATTGCAATAGCCTATAGATTAAATGTAATGGAATATTCAACTAAGGTAGACTGCCTTTGTTCACAGCGCTAAGCTATTTATGGTTACTGATATACTCCGAGTCTCTGGCCCTCTCTTAGAGCCAGGCATAGTGAGCTGGCCCTCGGAAGAAAAAGTTTGGGGACCACTGCCATAGGTTATACTGATTGTAGAACAGCTAAGGAGGGTTTTACTCCGCTAGCGCGTCGTGCCTAACAATGCCCCTTATGTGTTCTAAAATCAGTGTAACCTATGGCCTCTCGGGGCTTATTGCTTAAATGACCTGCGCCTCTGCGAAAAAAACAAATTATCCCCAAAATAAGTTAAGAAATAAAGCAAAGGCAAAGTTATGTTGAAGGGGGGCTGAAGAGAGAAGTAAATGTGTGAGCAAGAAGGTCGTCGTGGGAGCGTCACCTGTAGCTGCGACTGGAGGGAGCGGCGGGCCAGGAGGCTCTGCACCACATTGGTACGGTCCAAGCAGTCCATGCAGTTGCTGCGGAACGTTCCCTCTTGCTGAACAATCACAGAGCCATCGGCATCCACCAGGAAGTAACTGCGGAAGTGATGAGATTAGTTACCATCACCAGACAAGGCAATCACCTCACTAAATGCACCAGATCTGTGGAATGCTGAAGACTGCGTAAATGTGTGAAGGTGGACAAATTTTAGGTTATATCGTACAAAGCCACCAAAAGTTGGGTAATGCATACCCAAATTCATCTTGCATCTCAGCCACCATGTCCACCAAAATCTGCAGGCGATGCCACCTCATCCGACTGCACTCTTTATGGAAATCAAATGCTATATACCTACAAGGGAGACAAGCAGTGCAGTTAGCCAGGGAGGCTATGATCAGCAAATACAACATGTTTCAGAGTAGAATCCACAGGCTCACTTACTTCACCATGCCATTCCCTAAACTGGACACCATCTTGGAAAAGGCAAGTTCCAAGGGTTTTTCGGAACCTTTCTGATTAATCTAGAACAGGACAAATGTATCATTCCTTTAGAAAAGTTTTTTTTAATAAATCTTACTCTTTATGAAAATTTAAGTATAGACAAATACAATGAAAATAATTTGTCGAAGACTTAAAAAGAATATAATTTAAATGGGTTAAAAACACCTACCAAGTTTAAAATCACTTGTTTCCCATATGTGATGATCTGAGAGTCAAAATGCCTTTGGAGAGCATCAAGCTGAAAGGAAACAGGAAAAAAAGGAAGAAGATAATCATTACTTACAGAGATTCTCTGGATGGAGGCCATTATATATCAATTAAAAAGTGTACATAAATTCACCAGTGATACATAGGGAGCGGTCATCTTACATGGTTGGTATTTTTGCTAATCTGTGGTTTGGGCTTGTATTTGAGGTTTGGCCTTTGGGACCAGTAGAAGGGAATGGATCCTCGAGTCTGTGCAGAGGAGAAGGGGAGAGGGACAAGTTATAAGAAGTTATAAGAAGTTATTAGACCACCTAACACCTGTCCGAGGAACTGCAAGGCCAGACAAGGTAACTTTATACTCAAAGAGAGGGCAGGAGTTAGATAACCGTTGTAGTTAAATCTCTCATTAAACCCCAAACGTAAAACTTCCATTAAACTCCAAAGGCTAAAAACACCTCATGGAAATAGCAAGGGAAAAACTACATTCTTTATAGCTTGGATGTTCTAAATGCAAAGCTACTTGAACATGTGTACGTGTTCTGGTTGGGCAAGTAATCCATTCCTTTGAAAAGAAGACTAGCATTGCAATAAGATTATGCAGAGTCTTCTGCATAATCTTAAATGTGTAGACATAAGTGCTATGCAGAATCTTAAATGTGTAGACATAAGTGCTATGACTATTAAGCAATAATTAAAATATTCCACAACAGGGGCTATCTATAACTCACCTGCACAAATGAAGCTTTTGAGCCATTGTACTGAATGATCTGTTCTGTTTCCACAAAGTTGGCAGCATGGCCTTCAGAGTCAATGCCTGAATGAGGGAGAAGTTAAATAAAGTTATGTATTATGTTGTCATAAAGTTATGCTAACAGCATATGGCAGTAAAGATGAAAGCTACTGAGCATAGCTTTATGTGTACAGTTAGTCTTTGTTGTATCCCGCCCAGGGTGCTGTCTTGTCACTCTTTCAAATGCCCTTTAAGGGCATGAAAAGACAAAAGCTCTTACTCTGGAGTCAGGAGTCACTCTCTCTCCCTTAATTGCTGTCTATCTGTGTTCACCTGAGGATGTTACCACTGACCTCTAATCAATAATATATTCTCTAATGGTGAATTTTGTGTTTGCATTACTTCTACAAATAGACTGGGCATAACACATATTACTTATTAGCAATGAACTGGGAGGTTCTGAAATGTAGGGCTATAAGTCAAACCATGCAGGTAAAGTAAACAATGAACCAGTCACCTCGCACATAATACCGCACTCCTGCTCGGAAACAGCTCCTCCTGGAGATGATGTTCCAGCCGAAGATCTTGCCGTTGATACAGCAGGAGTGCATTGTGATGTCTGGTGGGATGGAGCGGGTTAAGGATTTTCTCAAGCCATGAAAGAAACTTCCTAGTAGTATTTAAACCAAATGCGGTAGCATTTAAACCAAAACGTGGTTCATCAACGTATATAAAACTTACAGAGGAACTTAAATACAACAGTAATCACTTCAGGCGGAAAACCATGAAGTTTACTAGCCTGGGTGCCATTCCGAACTTAGTCCCGCCCACAACGTTTGAGGTCGGGAAGTTCGGTCTGGCATTGATCAATAGTGGCGCGAGTATGCTCGCCCAAATACTGGCGGGCCAATCAAATTGTCAGGGCGGGCTTTATACGATGATGGACAGATGCTCAACAGTAACGTAATCCACCACGTCACCAAAGAGCGCTTAGGTTGAATTCGTTTACAACCATAGATATAGTGTATATATCTATGGTTTACAACAACGATGGCTGCCGCTGGAGAATTGAGATGTGTAGATTCTGCTATCAGGTCTGTTCTAGAAGATATCGACAGCGAATTAATTTTAAAAGAGGAACAGAGTAACGGGATCAAGGCATTTGTTGATAAGAAAGATGTTTTTTGCCGAAGCAACTGAAATGGGCATCACGGCGATGCAACTCGGCGTGCTCGACGAGGTGGATATAGCCAGCGGTCGTTGCCAGGTCCTTTTTTGAAGCCCGGAATCCTGGCTGCTGAACAACAAGTGGAGGGACATGCTAGGCTCCGATGTTTTTCAAGCCAACGTAATGGGTATCGTCATGGACGAAGTTCATCTAACTTACAAATGGTAAGAGAGTCTAACTGTCTGACTTAGTAAATAACTCCCAATGTCGTGATATGAATCCCATGTTGTAAACATAGTAGCCTAGGTATCGTTGTACGTTCGCTAACTCAGACTTGGTACAATCATAACGTTAGTGTGATTGTAGCGAACTAGCTGTTAAAACATTCTAATGTAGGTTACTGTTTTATTTCTATCAGTGGTCAGGCTGCAAAAGGGCAGAAGGGCATTTGGGTGTTGCTTTATGTACTCAAGCACCATACCCATATTGGTAGGCTAGTCACTGTACCCCTTATAAGTGATGTATTCTTTTTAGATGTCAGTACAGTCATTAAAAAGTACTAAATTATACTACTCATAATTTCTTATTTTTACTGTTACTTATTGGTTGCTTTTTGTACTGCTATATATTCCAGGTACACCTGTGCTGACATTGACCGCTTCTGCTGATCGGGAATCCAGAGCCAGGGTTATGAAACAGCTTCAGATGGACAATCCAATAAATTTGGCCCTGAGCCCAAACAGAACAAACATCAGAGTGGGTCTGATTAAAGTACCTGGCCATACACTGGAGTGCCTACACTGGATTGTGAGGGATGTTAGTACAAAGCTTGACCCAGCAGTTAAGACGGTACTTTAATGGAGTCACTAGTTGTCTGCGGAAAGCTTTGTACTGCCATTTTGAGGAACACACCACATCTGTTGATCTAGGACATCTGTGCTGCACTCACTGCCATTCTGTTTGTTCTTGTGAACCTGAAGGTTGTGGGGAGCTAATCCCCAAATATGAACACTTTCAAGGGGAGGTTTCATCACACCACAAACACAGAATAGTCACACCTAAGGGCACACTTTTGATCAGGGAACTGTTACAAACTTACAGGAGTAGTTTACTTCAGGACCATAAAAACATACCACTTTACACAGTCGACACAGCCTGCACTGGTTTTGGAGATGAACTCATTGATCAGTTTTAGAACAGTGCACACAGATATTTGACCTGGACTTCATTATCCATAATCTCCCTACATACAAGCTGGAACATGCAAAAGAGATACTATGAATTATGCATGAGGTTTTTGATGACATCGAACAGAGTCAAACTAATTTGTTTGATGACTGTTGTTCAGGATGACCGTGTTCAGGTTGACATGGATTACACTGGTTACTTTGACGAGGATGAGGATGATAAGATACAATCATCCCCAAGTAACTTGGAATCAGGCTTGTCAATGTTGAAGATCTCAGGCTAGCTTCAAATTCAGGCTCAAATTTGTAGCTTCAGGGTCCTGTTGTTGTGCAAATGCCTTTTTTTTACCTCTGTTACATTAATATTTTTGAATAAAATTAAAATGGTTTATACTTCTCTACTGGTTGGTGATGTTTCTGCATTTAAAGACAAACAATAAGACATGTCAATAAAGATTTTTAATATCTACACATAATAGGTAATGTTTGAAGATATACGCTGAACTTTGAACATACAACCAATAAGAAAACACAAAAATGTTTTCAAGAATGTGGATACTACTAAACTATTATATGAAAACAATTAATTACATTGTCATTTACAAAAACCAATATTTACAAATTACCATCACCATTTACATTTCACATTTACTTAATTATTTAAATAGGCACATTTTGCCAGTCCATTATTTTCTCCTGGTAATTCAGCTTTGCCAATATGTTTCTCTTGAAATTCGGGAATGCATGAGACTGCCTGCCTGGGTGATTTTTGTTGGGAAAGTTGTGTCTCCCTGAAAACGTTTACCAGTGTTAAAACGTCCTGTTCTCGGGCCACATGATGAATGCCAGCCGGCCTTGTCAGCTCCAGCTCTGTGTCCGTTTTGTCCATTAGCTCTTTGACGATGCCAATGGACCTACTGATTCTGGCTGCTGACATTTCTGACATGTTTGGTCCCAATCCTCTCATAAATGATTTGAGAAAATTGTTTAGGTGTTCCAGGTGGAGGTCAAGTGGATGGAAAATGGGTGACAACCTGAAATATAAGTGAACACATCAGTGTGAAGAATTACAGTATAGCCTAATAAGTATAACGTGCATTGACAATACATTGGAAAATACAGACTGTTAAATATGGTGACACCAGATGCAATTGCTGAGCAGGTCAGAGAAGCACTGCCCACCCCCCACAGAGGTGCAGAGCACAGAAGTGGGGGTTGGATAACATGCTAGTCCATTACAAAATGAAGTTTCTACATATTGACAAAGTGACAGAGGCCAACTTACACATCAGGTACAAGTTTATCCTGGTAACATTTGCTCACACTACACTGAAATTCGGGCTGGCTTCCAGAATACTAGGCATGTCAAAATATGACTAGATGATTTAATCATAGATAGATTTCACGGAAATGAGGAGTGTGGGAATGCACAGTGTTTATCACATTGGACAATAATCACGACTCACTATTAACTCATGTGAAACGTGGCAATCGAGGTTATTCTCATAGTCATATCATAAGAAGTAGAAATGTATTAACAAGCTTACCTCTGTAATGCTTCTTCGCGTTTTTGTACCGGTTGGAGTTGACGGATTGGGGCAGAACTTCTTCAGAGTCCGGGGCGTCTCTGATGCCTCAGATGAACACGGTTCTTCAGGCTGGTCTCCTTCGTCTTCTGTCCATTTTTTAAACACGGGCATGTCGCGTTCCAACCGTGTTATAAAGTTCTGACAGGACCGACAAATGCGATGCGATTTGTTTGCAGTGTTGTGTTGTGGAGTTGTAATCCTAAACGGATAACTTGATCGTATATGCATTCACCTTTACTGTTTCTCTCAAAAATGAGGTTCGTGTGTTGAAGAACTCCGTGTATCCTTACATTATTTTTACACCTGCGAAAATCGCTCACATTTTCTTCTTCTAGCGTGCAGTTGAGTTCTGTTGACATCAACTATGCGTCGCTTAACATACGTCACACACTCCGTTGCTCTGATTGGTTGTAGGTCTATCCAATTGAGTGCAGAGGCATTTTTTTCCCTGGTTCGTTTGAAACACGCCCCATAATCACAGCTCTATGGAGCAGTATCAGACTCAAATTCTGACTAGAATTGAGTATGACTACGTCAGGCTAGAAGTTTACCAACTCTTCCAACAACCCACTCATAAAACAGATGACCATGTCTGAGAACTAAGGAGCCTATGAGACATTGTAAACATTTACATGTTATTGTTATAGCTCTTTACCGACACCAATCTTTCAACAGAAAGCCAACTCATTTCCCCCATAAAATAGGTTATTGTCCTTGATGTACTATTCATTAACTGATAAGGAACTAAACACAGAATCATAAAGCTAAATATAAGTCTTCTAAAAGCCTTAATGAACTTGTGGCTCAGTGCCACGACCATGGCAGAAAGCAACAGAGCCAGATTTGTTTTGATAACACAGGAAGAGAAGCAACAAAGGACTGCATATACCTCAGATAACACATGAAAATGCACACAGCATGGTGAAACTAGATATAGTAACAAACCGGAATACTCACAATAACCTAAACCTATGTATTTCTGCAGAGATCTTTACATTATATCACCGAAATGTCTGTTGAGCATTAGAGAGTACCACATTTTAGGAAGTTGTTTGACTGAACTAAAGACAGCAGCTTTCACCATGTTCAGGCCATGGCCCAATAGTGTAAGTAATCCTGATGCTCTGCCTCCCCTCAGTGGCTAGAAGGCCACACTGCATATTCTCTGTTAGCTGTTACAAGTTTTGCCTTGTAAAATGCCTCCTTTTTGGGTATCAATAAGCCTGTATGAATGATAAATAATTTTCTTCAAAAACATCAAACAGTAGTTTGGCAACATTAAAAGTAATTAGTGTAACAATACTGAAGGATACAACCATGCACCACAGGGTAGGCGAACTTGTGTAGCTGTGGAGAGGGAGACAGAACAGCAGTGAAAACAGTTAACTCCATTGACAGCCCATTACCTTTGTAACTTTGTGTGTACAGTCAACCCTGAGTCCATATACTACCGAGATCAGTGTTGACGTATGTAAACATATGATGGTATGGAAAGCCCCTAATGGACACACACACACACATCGTCACTAGCTGGTAACAGGTACTCAGGGGATTACAGGGGGTTCTCTTCTCACCTCAGGCTGAGTCATGAAGTCTCTCAGCAGATGTCCATTCCACACAAACCTCTGGTCCGCCTGCAAACCAAACATTGACGTGACTACATGCAAAAACTGCATTACGGTGGCCAAGTTTTACACACGGCTGTAGCTCTTTAAGTATGTGTGTGTGTGTGTGTGTGTGTGTGTGTGTGTGTGTGTGTGTCTCACTCTCTCTAGCAGGGTCATCTCCTGAAACTCGGGGCTGGTGTTGGCCAGGCGCTGCAGTGTGTGGGTAAGGTCATAGTCTGTGGCGAAGTAAAAACCGTCTGTGTTCAACACATTGTTGATCATGGACAGGAAAGTCTTGTTGTCCTGCATCTAATAGTGGGACAAAAAGGATGAACATGTATTTATGTAGACCACCTTTTAGGCTGTGCTTGCCAATAATAATGAACAGATCCCATCACACTGACAGGGCATCTTTTGCAGGTATGGCAATATTGCAACTGCAGTAAAGACATAGACTTTTCATTAGAATGTAATTACATTGTCCCGTCTTCAGACTCTGGCAAAGAGGAACAACCTGGCTTCGGAAAGTAAAAAAATCCTACGAAAAATTTGTTTCAACCAATCATTAACTGATCCTACTTAATTTAACAACACTCTTCAGCCAGGTACAGTGGGCATTACTTCAAATAAGCCAGCTTCCCTCGCGGTCCGCGCGTAACATCACTTGGGATCAGGCGACTTTAATTTGTATTTTTCCAGTGACGCTGCAACAACCCAAACAACCGGCAGTTGTCTCTTGTGAGCAGGGTGTCTCGTTAAAAGAAATGGAGCCCGGAAAACCCTACACAGACTTCACTACAGACTTTAGCAGACTGGTTTAGAAATAATTTAATAGCCAGAAATATGCCTGCCCTGCCCTAATAAAGAAATATTTGGTTAACTGCGAGTGAATCCTGTTTGCAGCCGTAGAAGAAACGCAGGACGAATGAAACATTCCGGTTTTCTCCAAGTGCAACAATGATAGACAGACATCATTTGGACAAAATATAGAGCATATTAACCTCCGTTGCTCAGCCAAATGCCTTCCTGTTACATCCTGTTATCACGGAGTTACAGGCGATAAACGATTTTTGATGGTCACAAGATTACTTCATTAGCGGTTTATTTTTTTGATTAAAGAGTGTTTTTCATTTAAAGGTTTGACTTTGTGCTTATTCAGTAGAGCATTTAGTGCTCTGCCCAATCCCAGACGTTCACATTGCATGTTTGTTTGTAATGGATGCAACCGCGAGAGACGGCAATGAGTTGTTAACAGACATGAACCAAGACATAAAGCCCAGCAGCAATCTATCTAAAATAACACATACTTTAAGTACCATTTATGATATGTTGTCAAATATTGAAGTTGTGGGAAGTTTACATAATTTAAGCTGTAGGATGTTTCATTCGTCCCCCATGCTGTTTCATTTGTCCCAGCCAGGAGGGACGAATGAAACAAAACACACGTTCGACCTCTCCTTAAATAACTCTTGAATGGTTTTGTTCAGAGCTATACATGCAACTGTATTTGACAAAGTATGCATGTTGCTAGTGACAAAATATTAACTTTCAGTGTTTTACGATGTCTTTGTCATGGGGAAGTGTTTTTCCCCATGCATTTATTCTAGGCTACTGTCAGTGACTGCCGCGAGAGAAGCGGGTTCTGTGTTGCGTTCATTTCAGTGACTGACGCGAGAGAAGCGGGGTCTGTGTTGTGTTGCGTTAATTTATTTTCATTGGGCATACCCTGCAGTGCCGTCCACATCTCTTCGGCACAGCAGCAGCAATGGCAACTCTTCCTTGAACTGTTCAATGGTGTTGCTAAGTAGGCCGAGTTAGGCCTATAGGCCTAAATCAACATTGAATTAGTTATTGGATGATATTAAAAAGAATCAGAATTATTTGTGGTTGAGCTGGGAATTTCAACTTGGTGATCAAAAAGTTTTGGATTTCATGTTGACCGCGACTTCAGAGCAAATCTAAACCACAGGCTCACGTTAATCTAATGGGCTTTGAGACATCTGTTTTGTCTTGTGACAAAGTCTCCTGGTTCAGTTGTTTCCAGTTTCATAGAAACGAGGGTGTTACATTTGCAGTAGCCTAACTACAAAATCCAACCTAATAACGACCCCCACTCACCGGGGCTAGGTGGAAGGTGTTACAGTAATAGCCGATTGGCATAGCCTACAGTGGATTAGGGTTGTCAAAATTGCTCAAAAATGACGTTCGAATTTTCCCTCTAAAATAAACACATGTATTCGAATATATTGGAATATCTAGGCTATATTATTTGCGCATTATGTCAATGACGCGCGTCACGTCATCTGTTTTTAACTTTTTGGAAACTTTTGAATTAACTGAAAGAATATAAATATTTTCCGTTAGTTTTGGAAGTTTATTTTTATGTAGCCTACAATGGCCAGTTCCAACAAAGCCGAAATGACTCCTTTTGAAACAATGAGTGCAGGCCGTGCATTTGTATGGTTATATTGCTTGACAGGGGGGGATCCCAAGCAGCTTTCAGCCATAAGGCTACTTTGAGAACATTTCCTAATTCACCCGACACTGATATTCAAAATGTTGAAAACTATTTCGGCATAGCCTATAAGCAGTTTAATTAAATGTAATGTTAGTTGTAAACAAACGGGCTACTATGTGAGGCTTGGCCTCACAGATGCGCTCGTGCCTTAGATGGCAAGAAAAATCTTCACGATATAGGCCTATTAACTGACCGCCCGATTCACGTTGGCTGGGGGGCAGGGGGGGGGGCCGGGCCATCAGACATTTGTGCCTAGGGGTCTATGAATTGTTAATCCGGCCCTGCCCCCAACAAATCACACCTTCCCACCTCTGTGACGGCTTAAAAGTCGTCGAGAGGACTCCTAACTCACAGACCTAAAGACCCACAGACAGTCTTGAGTTAATGCATTAAACATTGTTTGCTGGTAACCCGCCACAAATAGTCTACAGATTCTTGCGTGTGTATTCTCTATTCTCTCCAAAATGTGCCCGTTCTGTAGGCTGGCCAAGTGCGTAATTCTGCAGCATAAAGCAGATGTATTTGTTTATTGTACAGAAAAATAAAAATAACCTGTCAAGCAGTCAATTGACTACATTGCAGTCAAGAAGTAGGGCAAATTAATTAACGAAACCAAAACGTGGGTCATAGTTGTCTAGGCCTCTATTGCGTAGCCTGTTAAAAACGTCGCTAGATAGTATTAAATCGCCAACAACATTGTTTTCTGCAGAAGCCTACCCTAGCCTACAGATTAGTTCTGAACAGTTATTTCTGGCTCAATTATCAAAAAGGTGCTTTCGTCCTCCGCAAATTAAACAGGTAGTTCCGTAGAGAGACGTTAGAATAAATTAGAGTTTGCGATTGACAACGTTGTGATAAGTAGGCTATAACGCTAACTTTGCAAAGTTAACTTGCATCAATTTTGAACAAAGTTGTGTAGGCTACACCGCGCCAGTTGTAGTCTGCATGAACAGTTCTTGCACAAGACACTGTTTTGATTTGCGTAGGGGAGGTGCGTGCTGAAGCCAACCTGTTTGAGGGAGATCGGTGCAAGGAGAGAATGCGTGCTCTGTCCCGCGCATATCTCTACCATAAAATAATGTGTCTAGGGTAATCTATATTTTCAATAAACACAGAAATGGATGTTACAGTTATTCAGTAATGAATTACTGAAATTTGAATTGTACTTTGTAACACGTTACCCCCAACACTGACAATAACGTAGACAGCAAATTAAGATATTTTTTCGTTTTGTGGAGCGGCACCGGTACCACTGTGTAGCCAAGCCTTATGCCATAGGCTACCCAAGTAGCCTAAATCGAGGTAATGTTTAATTATTCCAGTCCAGCTCCCTGTGGGCACTTGGACTCAAATGTGGTGCAGAATCTGTAGCCAATTGCACTAAGCTTATAGCTCCTTCACAATTAGCAATTATTACTTTTGTCCAAACTGAGAAATATCCAATTGTTGCAGACTATGACATGGCCTGAAATATGATCGATGATCTGCATTTTTCGAGTATGGTATTGCAAAGGGACCTCATGATCATATCTAGCCCCGCCCACAACATTTGAGGTCGGGAAGTTCGGTCTGGCATTGCTCCGTTGTGCTCGAACCAGAGCTGTTCAGACCAATCAAATCGGGCTTTACGATGATGGACAGGTGAGCAACAGCCCCTCGTCTATCACATCATCTGAGCACACTTAGGTTGATTTTGTTTGCAACAAAAACACTGTGGCTAGAAGGAGGCAGATGGCTTCTAAGACCCCATATGGAAAAATGCATATTATTTCAATGAGGTTTTATCACTGAAAACGATTATTTCTGAAAACTTTGGCCAAAGTTGAGATGTGGGAAAACTCATGGTTTCACTTTCATTTTTCAAGGGAAAACAGCGAGTTGCATTGTGACATGTTGTTCCCTCGTTCGTTTGAAATCTCTGATTGACCACCTGTTTGAGGGATTTGCAACAGCCTTCCCCAGCTATTATAACATGTTTGTAACATATCGGTGTTTGACGGAATTATTTTTAAAAACGAAGGGGAAATATCAGTTTTTCCTAATAGCCTACCCTGCTACGTATCTCTTAGATTTCGCTAACGAGTGTTGTAGGAGATATTGACGGCACAATAACTTTTACAAAAGACCAGAAAACAATGACAAGGTATTTGTAGAGAAGAAGGATGATTTGTGTGTTCTTCCTACATCTCACGGTAAGCTATTTCGTTGCTCTGATTGGTTAGGTCTATCCAATTGAGTGCAGAGGCATCCCCCCCCTGTATCGGTTGAAATACGCCCCATAATTACATCCCAATGGAGCAGTATCAGACTCATATTCTGACTAGAATTTGAGTATGACAACGTCAGGCTAGATCATATCTACATTACAAAGAGAAACACAAATGTAAACCTGCTGCTAAAGCTATAAGAATAACTTAGTCACAAATATTTCATGTTACTTGAGCACAAAACAATGCAACAGTGAGTGAGTGTTTGACAGAAGCCTGACGGAAGAGGAATGTGAGCAGGTCAGAAGGAGGAGCTTAGGCACACAGGAAAATCTTTGTCTTCAGAGAGAATCTTTGTTTTGCACATCCCCGTTTCACTACTGCGCCAGACGTCTGTGTGCTGCTGTGAGTCAAGCTCTGTCTTCTACTCTTAGCAGGCAGAGGTTCTATCCACTACGCTGCACAGAAATGCAAGTGGTGCCATGGAGACACTGACAACATGAATAAAAAAATAAAACTGGGTTTACAGCATGTAGTGCAACATGTTGTGAAGACAGGCCATTCATAGCGGATTTTCAACAGTGGCTGAATGGCAAAATTCTTGTCACAGCAAGTCACTCAGTTAAAATATAATGGACTGTTGAATATGATGCCTCAACTTTTTTTCTCAGTGTCCCGCAGCGGTCCCGAATTCTACTTGGCACTGTCCCGGACATAAACACCAGTGTCCCAAATTCAAGTTCTTGTTTTTTCCTATTCTACATAATAAACAGCATAATAATCAGTAACTTGCATCACTTAATTAACTCGTTCTGGTCCACCATGTCAGTTCTGAACAATTTATTAAACACCATTTTATTAACATTAATCATCTGCTGTTTCACACAACACTCATTTTCAGAGATTGCGCTTTTGGCTCTTTTTTTGAAGTTGCACTAGACGTTCTCATTGTCCATCGTTTTGACGAACAGGGTTGTAAAACATTCCGTCAATAATCTATTTTCACGTGTCTTTAATTTCAATGTCAGTTTGGTGTGATGTCATGGCCACAGATCAGTGAAAACAATAAGTAGCGTGGGAAATTACCACAAAGCTGTCAGATAGGCTACTCTCCTGCCGCACTCTCACCCTCTTGTGCACACTCAAATGCGTTCCCAATTAAATGAAGTAGCAAACCGTAGTTAGATCTGCTGCAACAAGCTGTTTTGACATTGTAAACATTCTTTAAAAAGAGTGTAAAGCAGTTTGCAGTAGCCTGAAGTTAACCACAACGTCGTCTATTGCTGGAAAAAAAAGCGAGCGGCCTATGATAACCTAATTAAATGCTCGGCAGGCCGGATTAAAGTGCATGGCGGGCCAGATCTATGATAAACTAATAAATGCTCGGCGGGCCGGATTAAAGTGCGTGGCGGGCCGCAGTTTGGACACCCCTAGCCTTAGAACTGCCACAGTGAAATGTCAAATGCTAACTTAAATAACGGTTTTCATTGTTATAGGCTACCTTGCAACACTATCGTTTTTTTCAAATCGCAGTTGCAGTAGGCTATTTAGCTCAGCATGATATTGGTGACGTTTGTCTGTCACTGACAGAAAACATGCAGCATTTTAGTCAGAGAGGACTGTTATCTCATTTTTTTTAGAACACCAGTGTAACCTTAGGCCTACACTATCAATCAAAAATGTTCACAATGTCATGAAAACAAATGCCATTTACCTGCCTGCTAGTTAGGTAAGTTAACCTCTATATCGGAAAGTGACCCATTAGGCCTACCGCCCGTGCCCTATTTTGTGTCGGCCTATGAGTCACTTATAGTAGAGCGGCTACAGGAAAAATCGTGCAAATTATGATACAAGCGTGGAATTCGGCAGATATGTGCTCAAGACCAATACAATCAAATCTACCTGATTGGCCACTTGAAATGGCGGCCATTTTCCAGAATTTTGTTACACTCTAAAATACACTCTAAAAATGTATTTGTTGTACAGAATTGACAAAGGAAATTATGATACAGCCATAAAATTTGGCAGGTATGTGCTTAAGACCAACACAATACATTCTAACTGATTTTCCAGTTTAAATGACGGCCATTTTCCAAGACGGCCACAAAAAAATACCATAGAAATGGATTTGTTGCACAGAATTGATCAAGCAAGTTATTATACAAGCATGAATTTTGGCATGAATGTGCTAAAAAAACAATACAATCAAATCTACCTGACTCGCCACTTGAAATGGAAGCCATTTTACAATATGGCCGCCAAAAGACTGAATTTAGCCCAGAAGTGAGCAAGAAAATGATGATACAAGTATGTAATTTTGTGTGTTTGTGCTAAAGAGCAATATAATCAAATCCATTTTCAACTTGAAATGTGAAATGAACACCAAATAAGACACTAGAACTTCAATAATTGCAATTAATTTAGCAGATGTGGCCCAAATCAATGTTAACATTCACTGCATTTCTGTTTCCTTCTATGATGAAGCAAAAAAGCACATAACTGAGATTCACTTGCATCTATGGGTGCAACCTTTTTTGCATGAACACTTAGTGAGTTCCTGACAGCTGGCTGCAATTGGAGGCAAAGTTGTCCAACAAACCTGCGAGACGCACGTGTATAAAAATGATATTTGTTTTTCAACAATGTAAGCCTGGAAAGAAAGCAAGGAGTCAAGTGTATTTCTGCTTGTTGGAACGGTCATGGTAACTCTTGCCAGAACATCAACCAGCCAGAAGATAACAGGAGTGAGGAAGTGCAGGGGAGTTGAGGGATGAGGTTTGTTAAATGTTAAACTGATTAAGAAAGTTTTGTTTTGTAATTGTTCAATAAAACCATTTTTTATGGACTTGGAGTCATTTTTACTCAAAACGTATGGCTGTGATAGATTCAGCACCCCTAAAAACCCCTAGTTAGACATCTCAAAAGCTAATATTGGTCAACAAAATGTTTTCATTATTTTCGCCCAGTCCGTCTGGGCACCCCAAACTTGATGGGCTCTCCAGGTGTTTCCCCGAGGATTTGGCCGTGGATAAATTGGGAGGTGTTACTAGACACCTATAGGAACACATAGTAAAAAAAGCTATTGGTAAGAAATGTTTTTGCAGATTGGCGGAAAAAAAGTCTAACTTTCCCTAACTATTAACCAATACGGCGCATTCCTAATGAAACGCAAGCACCCAGCCCATTTGGGTATCTTACTATATTTGTACCAAAAATAACATTGTAGCCTACAGTGATTTGAAGAGCAGTAGCCTAAACGGTGTTGTAAGGCTGCGTGTACAAAACCGCTTCTTTACAGATCAGCTGGCTAACAAATTCAGGTCAAATTTTGTATAATTTTATTCAGACGAGAAAGATACGTTTAGATTCCCATGTGAACAGTTTAGGAAAAAAGTACCTATTTTGACATTTGCTTTGCTATTTTTTCTACTGTCCCAGAGTTATCCCAGACATCATTATTGTGTCCCCGAAAGCATTTTTTATGGTCCCCGGGACGTCGGGACATCGTTCATTTCGAGCCCTGCCAACCACCCTGCCAGCATCCCACCAGCCATCCTAATTTGCCTAGTCATAGCAACTATGGTGTCACTTCAGGTATGTGGTTAGTCATATTTAGTGTCACTTCAGGTATGTGGTTAGTCATATTTAAATAGCACCATCACAGTACTACATGGTACCACTCGATGAAAAGCAGCAAACTGCACCGGTTACCTTTTTGTTTTGCAGCAACATATTACTCATCACTCTATAAACCTGCTTTAAGACAGTAACTTTATCTACTTCATTTTAATCTAGCAGTTTCCCGGACCCTGCTGAAGCAGCAAGAAATTGAGCAAACCTGTACCTGAACATGGACAAGCAATGCAGACAATCCCAGTTCAAGCATCCTAAGTCCATTTAAGCCCTTCCAATTACACACAAACACATTGACACACCCCTCAACCCATCTGTGCATTGCAAAATCTACTTTAAGATCAAAAAATGAAGTTGGTTACCTAACACTTTCTCGCAAAATCAACTAACTTCATTTAATAAGAGTTTGACTTATTTTAAGAAATCTCATCATGAAAACAAGCCAGTTTGGATGCCAATGTCTTGATAAGATGATTTTAAATAAGTCAAACTCTTAATAAATTTAGTCAAAATTATCTTATGAGAGAGGTAAGTGTCTTTATACTAAAAACAATACCAATAAGATTTTTGTTAATCTTAATATAAGATGAATAACACTTGGTTAGATTTTTTCCCTCTCTCTTTAAGCTCATCTCAGATGTACCACAAGGCTTTCTGGAAAACAATGACAGCGGTCGCACCTGATTATCGGTGAGGTGAAGGACTGTCTTTTTGTACGAGATGACATCAAATTCCACAGCCTTCCAAACCAAGTGCCCAAGCAGATCCCCCACCTTTTTCTTCTTTGTGATCACAATGAGGTACATGCCTGAGAAGATGAAAAGGACATGCAACTTATACCATCATAGCAGAAATTGAATCATGATATCATAAACAATTAGGTTTAATGAAAACATACAATAAAACATACAATAACAATAAAAGGTAGTAAGTGTAAGTGTAAGAAAATGCTTTAAAGCAACCCTATGCAGTATTTTGCATTACAAGTATTTACATTTTTATCAGGCAATTACTTTTGGCATCATCATCAAATAAATTTTGATGGTACATTGATATATGTATATTGATCATTCTTATGTGGTCAATTAAAATTATCCCACTTATTCGATCACTACTATTCATATCTTAAAAAAATGCCTGATGTTAAAAGCCGGCTAAGTTTGGAGTTCCAAATGTCTGGTTATGTTGTTCAGATATATGGCCCAACCAATTGACATCCGCAGAACATGCGGACTTACACCCAGGTCTGAAAGCAGCTACTAAAAGTGTTCCATCAGGTACCATGAACAAAACAGTAGCAAAGTTGGAAGTGCCACAGCTGTGAAAGTGCACCTGCTGAAGTGTCAACATGGAGAAAATCTAAATCAGATATGCCATGGTGTTTCAAGAAAACTATTGTATTTTCTATGAAAAGCAGTCACACATTTGGCTACATTTAGAGATCGCAAATGAGGCTATAGCAATGAATTTATCAGCATACAAAACTTTTTTTGTGCAAACACTTTGGTGTAGCACAAAGGCCTAGGCCTACTATAACAGCAAAAGCTTGTGATTCCAGTCGGAATGCACATTACCGTAAATAGATTGCTTTCATGGCATGGTATGGGCAAAAGTGTAACATTAGGCTACTGCTCAGAATTTCCAGATAAAAAAGTTACTCCAGCATACTTTCTATGCACCCCTTATTCCTAGGTTTTAAATTTTTAAAAATGAATGTCATCAGTGTGATCACTATTAGCTTACTAGAGCGAGTGACGTGACAGGGAAAAAATGTGTAACCTGTCTTCTAGCCACACTACCACTTATGTGAGAAGTCAAAAGGCAGAGCAGAGTATGTCTGTTTTAGGTCACTATCAATATGATGGTGCTTTATATGTATAGCACCTTTCATACACAGAATGCAGCTCAAAGTGCTTTACATTTGGAACATTTAACACAATAATAGAGAAGAAAATAATAATAATAAATATAGCCGCAAGCGGCAATGGCGGGCCCGAGCACCTGCGGGCCGCAAGCCGTGACATGTCGGAATCCAACAAAGCACCGACGTGGTTCATTTGTGAAATGTACATATTTGATGCATGTGCTATTTGTTTTTGTATTTTATTTTCTGCCACATGTACTTGCTTGGCCAGGTGGGGGCGCAATGCAAGGCAGGCCCATTGGGTGTCATCATAATCATAATATATATTAACCTGAGAAATTTCAGACCATTCATTTTAAGCAAAGAACATTTCTGATACACTTTTTGGTTGGCCAGATGATGGCGCTATGTTAGACATGGAAATTAGACATGTGAATATCATCACAATAATGATATCCAAAATTTGTGTAAACTTTCAGATCAATCACTTAAGGCATTGTCCATTTCTGGCACATTTCCTGCTTGACCAGGTGGTGGCGCTATGCCAGGCAGGCCCATTGGGTGTCTGGATATCATCATAATCATAATATCTATTAACCTGAGAAGTTTCAGACCATTTATTCAAAGCATAGAGCATTACTGACACATTTCCTGCTTGGCCAGGTGGTGGCGCTATGCCAGGCAGGCCCATTGGGTGTCTGAATATCATCATAATCATGATATCTATTAACCTGAGAAGTTTCAGACCATTCATTCAATGAACTGTGATTTATGACACATTTCCTCTTCATGTGGTGAGATATTAAAATCATATCAAATATATAACATATCAAAAATCCCTTCACAATTTAACATCAGCGACATCTTGGCATAATGTTTGCCAAATTTCACATGAATCTGACAAACCGTCTAGGAGCAGTATGTTAAAATTGATCATGTGACATCAGTGTAATTGTCATTCTTTCTGTTGCCAGTTGGTGGCGCTATGCCAAACATGCATTATGGGCATGTGAATATTATCATTAACATGGTCTTCAATGACCTGTGAAATTTAAAACATTTCAAGCCATGCATGGTGAATTATGACACATTTATTGCTTATGTGGAAGGGTATTAAAATTAATAATTTCGCCATTTCGTCAAATTACAACATATCAAAAAAAGGCTTCACAATTTATAATCAGGAACATCTCGGCGTCATGTATACCAACTTTGACATGAATCGGATCAACCGTCTAGGAGGAGTACGTTAAAATTGATCATGTCCACAATGCACAAAATCTCAATTACCTCACTTCCTGTGGGCGTGGCTAATGGCATGTTAATACAAAAGTTGTTTGTTTTTGGGAGTTACATACACCCACCAAATTTGGTGTGTGTATCTAAAACTATATGCCAACCACAAGTCACAGTGACATAAGGGGGCGCTATGGAGTTCCTGGGCAACGCCCGGTGCCAAGCTTTTATCCCTGTCTATTCACTGTATCACTTGATGTGTGTGCCAAATTTCATGCGTTTTCACCCATGGGAAGCACCTCCTTTGGCATCATGATTCATCACATATTTCATCACATATTAGTCTGCACAAAATCCCAAATACCTCACTTCCTGTTGGGCGTGGCTAATGCATTGTACATTCGAAAGTTGTTTATCTTGGGGAGATACAAACACCTACCAAATTTGGTGTGTGTAGCTGAAAGTATATGCCCACCACGGGATCAGTCATCTAAGGGGGCGTAAGGGGGCGCTAGCGAGTCTCTGGGCCATGCACGGGGCCAAGCTTTTTTACCTAGCTGCTTTGTGTGACACCTGATGTGTGTGCCAAATTTCAAGACTTTTCGATTACGTTAACCACCTCAAAATATTTGCCAACCACGGGATCAGTCACCTAAGGGGGCGCTAGCGAGTCCCTGGGCCACGCCCGGGGTCAAGCTCTTGTACCTAACTGCGTTGCGTGACACCTGACGTGTGTGCCAAATTTCAAGAATTTTCGACCATGTTAACTCCCTCAAAAACAGGAAAGCAAAAAAGTAGAATAACAATAATAAATAATAATAATAATAATAATAATAATAATAATAATCCTTACAAAAACAATAGGGCCTTGCGCCCTTCGGTGCTCGGGCCCTAATAATAATAATACATTTTGAGACTAACACAGCAAGTTGTGTAGGCTTTGCTAACAAATGGTTAGGCTAACAAATGCTTATGCTTTTGTTGATGTAGACTTTAAGCGGTTAGCCTTAGCATGTTGTTAGTATTTGTTATGATTATATGAATTTATATACAGACGTTTAAGGAACATAACAACCGTAGAACTGGCAGCTTTAACCCTTAACCCCATACAAGGATGCCATATGGCAACACTGGCAAGGAAAAACTCCCATATTCCCAGAAGAAACCTTGAGCAGAACCTGACTTAATAGGGGGAGCCCATCTGCTTCTGGCTGGCTGCAGCTCTAATGGCAGCAGTCGAATGTAGAATAATCTGAAAAAGCAGTCTAAGATAAAAATGAGTTAACTAAAGGCTCTCATGTACAGGTATGTTTTCAGGTCTTTTTTTAAAGATATTCACTGAACTCGTCTGTTTGATGTACAGAGGCAATGTGTTCCATAGCTTTTCGGCATAACGGATAAAAGCAGCTTCTCCACTTTTTTTGTGAAGCACTTTGGGTACAAATAAAAGACTAGCATTGGAAGATCTAAGTTTCCTTTGCGGTTGATAAGATATGCCAGAGCTTTGTAAGTAATTAACATAATCTTAAAATCAATTTTACAGGAAACAGGGAGCCAGTGCAGTTCAGCTAACACAGGGGTGATGTGCTCTCTCTTCTTGGTCTTAGTTAAAAGTCTAGCAGCAGAGTTCTGTAGGAGTTCCAATTTATTTATAAGTTTTTTGGGGAGACCGGTAAAAAGTGCATTGCAGTAGTCTAATATAGATATAAAGGGCTCTGTCACGGCGCGAGTCCATGCCGGTGGACACCTTTGATATCACGAACGTTACGCATGCACATCAATAAACTGACAAACGTAACCCGCAACATTCACAACTTTCATTCATCATTGTTCCACACATATGCCGGCAAAATTACAACATGATATGGAATAAGCTGTCTGAGTTGATATGTTGTTTGTTCTGTGCGTAGTTGTGCTGTTTGTCGTTTGTTCGCTAAGATGTTTGTTAATGTTTGTCGGGAAAGGCCTACCGGCAACATAACAGTGTATTTAACATCACGACACGCATAACATGCTACATCTAAAAGTATGTGTTTATTGTATTGGTGGAATGTATGTGGTGGACAATAATTTCGATAGAAAGGTAGCCAACCTGTAGAAGGGGTTCACACTGTCCCACTGGCAAACAGGAAGTGGTGCAACTGCGCCCCTATTTCAGGTAGTGGGGTACGGTTGGCTACCATTGCATAAGAGAGCCACAGGGGGGAAATAATGTGCTACGGGAATGCTATTAAGTAGTAAATTTTCTTTATGCATTTAAAGCTTATGTCACTGGGGAATGTGTTGCAATGTATTTTGTATATTTTTGTCACTTCTCATGTGTTACATTGTTAATTGATTGAATTATGTGTTGGTATAGCCTAGGGGTGGGGTTTTGTCCTATTTATAGGGGCAGTATGGAACTTGTATTGAGTATGTATGTAAAAAAACGTGCGTACGCCACCCTTCCAGATGTGTCCATTATAAATCACAAATGAACGTCAACCTGTGCGCAGCCGGATGGTTTTAGGTCTCCGCCTTGTAAACACCCCCTCATCAATATCATTAGCATATGTTTTAATGAAATCAATGGCCTAAAAGCTGTAGACTATGTCAAATTATATACTGAAAACATTGTATAGGCCTAGCCTATGCCATCTGATGTTAACTAGCCTATATGCGTCAGTTTGAATAGCTTAACTAATTATGTTTTTTCCAGCAAAGCTTTCTGGAAAGAGATCGTATGCATCCATGTCAATTGTCCTCTGCTAGCTTTCATTCCTTTTGCTTGCAGTAATGTGAATAATCAACATTTAGTATGTTTAGGCCTACTTTGTAGGAAAAAAAAATGGGTAGGCCTAGCTTATGAAGGAAAGACCTCTAGGCCTACAGCATAATCATGTACGTTAGGGTACAGTAGGCTACGTTTCCAATCTGACCCAGGGTAATATGCTGATTTAGCCTACAAAACAGAGGACTAAATTATAAGCGTGATATGTCATGCAGGCTTAACGTTTCTTTTAGGCTAGGCTATGTTTTTGCTGAAAAAGTAGCCTAGTTCCTTTATATTTTAGCCTACATTATTCAACTCACGTATTGTCATCTGATCTTGGGCACTGCCATTCAAAAAAATGGCTCTGCACCTCTTTACGCAACTCCAACGCAACACTAAATATGAAGATGCCCTGCTTTCAGAGGATAACTTCCGTCCCTTGGTTGTGTAGGCTACAGAGGGTCCCCGTTAAAAATTGACACTTCATTCACGATCATGGTGAATGGTGAAATGTAAGTACAACTGCAGCCGCTTGGGGGCAGCATAGTCCGCTGTAGCGTTTCACGGTCGAACCATACGGCACATTCGACAGCAAGGGCTGTGATTGGCCGAGTTTTCAGTGCGTTTCTCTGTGTTTTTAGCAGCCCCTGCAACATGCTAGTCCACTGTAGCCTAGCCTTGTACATAATGTTAAACATTGTTTTGGATTCAGTGGCAAGATTTCTTGATTGTACAGTGTCTGTCTCTCAGTAATGTTTTAAAATGAGAGCTTCGTCAGCTGGCAGTATAGGCTACTTTGTCGGTAGTCATGAGAAGTTCGCTTGCTAACAGAACATAAAAATGCTGCCCAGAAACCTTGTGAATAGTTCTGACACTAACGAGGTTGAAATATAGCCTTTGCCTACAGCATCTCCTTAACAGTAATGTTAACAAAATGACAGCATTCATATGACAAAGGAAAACGAATCCGGTCACTCAAGACTGTGCCGCAGCCGTGGGGCAGAAGACGCTTGGTGGCCGTCCACAACGTTATAAACTTAACCTAAATAGTCGGCTGCTGTAAGCTACAATCGGATTTTATTGTATACCCCTGTTGTCTCAATGATAATAACATCTCATTTCCGACTATATTTCAAAGTGTGCCGTTCATTTGCATTAATAACATAACATCGTATTTTGTCATTTATGGCGAAGACATGCATTCCGTTAGGGATATTGAACATATTTAACATTCTATAGGCCTAACCATCGTGATTTCGAATTGGTGCAGTTGTCAGCACAAAAACTCATTTTATTCTTTTGCTCTTTTGCATTGCTCTATGCTGTTCTATGGTGCTTTCTGCCTCTTGGTTGCGCATGCATGTTTTCGTGACGTTTCATAGAAATCCATGTATAATGATCGCATAAAACGACTTGTTTTGGGACATTAATCTAGGCTACGTTAAGCTTTAAGGATTGTATGTCCTTAATTTATTTATATAGGCCTATTTAGGCTAGGCTACTTGCGCAAACCCTGGATAGACTTTTATTGCCAAACAACAATATTGGTGGTATTTGTTACATTAGCTTCAAAAGGCACTGCTTGTGAAAGAAGGGGGTGGGGAGGGGAGCTTGCAGCCAAGTGTCGGAAAAATGCATAGCCTACAACACAGAACCCGCTTCTCGCATTAGTCACTGACAATAGACACTCTTCCAGCCTAATGACTTAAACACATTTTGAATGATTTACAGTATGCCTAGACATATTAGCGCTCCACGTGTAGAAACTGTGCAGAATACAATGTGTGAATGATGCTCAAT
This sequence comes from Alosa pseudoharengus, assembly GCF_046254945.1. NCBI lineage: Eukaryota > Metazoa > Chordata > Actinopteri > Clupeiformes > Clupeidae > Alosa > Alosa pseudoharengus. The sequence goes on from NW_027468587.1 coordinate 26,500,219, forward strand.
GATTTGCCAATAGCCTATAATAGTCTTCTGCTGGGTTGCATGTAGCCTACTGTAGGCTACATGTTTTCAGCCTTTATTGGTTAAATGACCATTTTTATTACGAAAATATTTCTTAACTTCAAAAACTCAGTGTCTAAAACTCGGTGTCATTCAGACTCAACCCTCTTGACGTTTGGTGATTAATTGACAGCTGTTTTGGGACACGTTAAACTTTCTTTATAATGAGCGCATAAAACGACTTGTTGTTTGGGACATTAAGCTACGTTAAGCTTTTTCACATTAAGGATTGTATATCCTTAATTTATTTATATATTTAGGCTACTTGCGCAAACCCTGGATACTTTTATTGCCACACAACAATATTGGTGGTATTTGTTACATTAGCTTCAAAAGGCACCGCTTCAGAAAGCTGCACTGCTTGTGAAAGAAGGGGGTGGGGGAGGGGAGAAAGCTCGAGTAGCCGAGAGAGACGCCGAGAATGATCGGTTGAAAGCGTGAACTGAAGGACTGCATCAATAAGATCAACGAATTCCTCCGCACAACACGCAGATCTTCCCAGGGATTCAACGTGCTTTTAATTTAGACTGTAGAATGTTGAATGTAGACTGTTTCAATATACGTTTTCTCCGAAGCACTTTCCCGACTTAGTCTTTCTATAGGCTAAGCATATCATGGAGATAGAGTAGAAAACTGGATTTAACTAAACAAATGTAACTAAGTAAACTGATTGTTTACTCTACAGTAGGCTATGTTCCCCCTCTCAGGCTGTACAGTAGGCCTATTGAAAGTAGACTAATGAGCTTAGACACATTAGCGCTTCCAGCCTAATGACTTTCACACATGAATGATTTACAGTAGACACATTAGCGCTCCACGCAGTGGCGTAAATATAGTTGGTGCAGCAAGTGCAGTCGCACCAGGGCCTGTGACCTCCGTCGCTACCCCCGCAATGCAATTGCTGGAAAATTCTTTACCGGTCCTTTCTGACTACCTGCGTGCCTTTGACCAGGCCAAGGCTACAGCGCAGACACTCGCAAATAAATGGGGGTTCAGAGTACATTTGAAAATGTTAGAGCACGGAGAGTGAAGCGTCACTTTGACGAACTATCGGAAGATGAACGCTTAACAAAGGCGAACACTTTAACAGGGGGAATTAATTGGGCATGAATCATTGTGCTGAACGGTATTTGTCAATGAGCAGAAACACACACGACATTCAAACTATTGATAAGATGTACTGGTCTGTATCTATAGGCTAACATTGGACAAATAAATGACACTGACTCGCCATATCCTGACTCAGGAAAAAAAAACATTTTCTTGCTTTGCCGCAAACTCAGCAATGAAATCATAGGCCAGTTTGCAGGTAGCCTCTTTTTCATAGAAGGGAGAGCCTAGTCTCTCCTGTGACATGGAGGTGCGCAAATAGTTTTTAATAGCCTGTTCAACTTCGAAAAGCTTCGTTCACCCGATGCCAGTCACTGATCGCAATTTCAAAGTTCGGAAAGCTTCATCTTTTAAAGTTTTAAGTGAAGTGGCCCCTATCTGCCCCCTTTGGAATTATATCTCGAGCCTATTATAGGTCCAGTGCGTTATGTCCTGGGATTCGGATGTGCTCAAAAAGAAAAGAAAAAACACTTTTTTATAGATGGTTATGAGGAGCAATATGAGAGAGAAATTTGATGATCATTGATCGTTGTTTTGGGACGTTAAGCCTTTTCCATAGGCGTCAGTGAAGGAGATTGAAGAATGACAATTTTTTTATACGAAAATATTTCTTAACTACAAAAACTCAGTGTCTAAAAACTCAGTGTCATTCAGACTCAACCCTCTTGTTGTTTTATTATCTTTTTCGTTGTCGTTTGAACGTTGGCAAGCAGGCATGTTGCGGTTGCAATTTAAGTGAAATTTCTACAGTAGGCCTACAACATGCTGTTAGGCTGGGCTACTGTCAATGTACTTGTACAGGTAAATGTTCAACAATTGCTGGTGTACAGGTTATATAATCAATTAGCTAAATCATTTGTCCAGCTGTTTAAAAATTTTTTCGTGCTACATTCAAACGCAAAAGGTGCTTTGATATATTTTTCGTTAGAACGTCGGCAAGCAGGCATGCTTTGGTTGCAATGAATGAGGATAATTGCTTTTTTTGGCATTATTTTGAATATGACTCTCTCCAGTCTCAACAGCACGTACTTTTTCCACACGCTAAGTTCTAACACACATATCCCCTCTCGCTTTCTCTCTCTCCATCCCTGCACACGGTGCTTTCTTAAAGGAGCTGCACCATTTTACAACAATTGCATCTACATTTTCATATTAGAATGTTTTGTGAAGTGTAAGCTTAAACTACCGTGATCAATTTAAGTTCCCCTGCCCCCGCTGCGTCATGGAAGCAGTAAGTCAGTCGCATCAAAAATAGTAGTGGCACCCAAGTGACACCTTGTGGTTGTTTGTGTCAACTGCAGTTTGTGCCATTTCTGCCGAGAAAATGGGGATCGTGATTCCTGAAGGAACCCGTCCAAACTTAACAGGGACCCACTGTATATATGATATAAAATATCTATAGCCTACATTGTATAGCTTACATTCAAATATTACCTTTCTGTTAGGAAGCTGGGAATAGGCCTATGAGCGCAAATTAGGATGTAGTGCAGGCTAAACGCGAGTAAACGCAGTTTATCCACCTCTGACATTTCAGAAATAGAGTTTAGGCCTACCCACCTCTTATTAGAGTTTATCCACCTCTCAAAAGAGTTTATTCACTTTTAACATTCAAAACTGTATTATCCAATACTATCCTATATTCCCAATACTGTACAATATCCTCCACCATTATCAAACATGTTCTGAATGCCTTTTTAAAAAATCCGATACCGCATGGCGCAGTCCACCTCACCGAGATTGCAGAATTCATAGTTCACCCACCTCTTATTTTACCACTACATCCCTGGCACAAATGTACTTTTCCTCTCCTAAACGAGGGCAATTGGACATATTGTGGTCAATATTAGATTGGTGAGAACACTAAATATACTAGATCACCTGTAATGTTTCAATCATTCTATCGTAGGTCTTGGTGTTTTTTTAGATATTATGAAATAAGTAAGCTATACGTTTTTTCACTTTCTTAAGTGGGCTATAGTTCTCATTAGCAGTTTTATGCTAAACCATGAAACATTAAGCTGCGTCCAAAAATGTCTTTAAAAATCTTCTGATATTGATCATGCATATGGCAAAGAAAGACATGAATTTTGATCGCACTGAGACCTCAGATTACTTGCAGTACCCCGGCATTACCACAAGGAAATAGTCGTACGTCAAGTTTGAACCTGACGTGGAGATAAGCACTTTTCCACGTCAAAGACAGTTTTTATAAATCTGAGCGTTGGCATGAATTTGAGCGTACGCACGGTCTAAGATCAAATCTGTGCGTAAGAACGCTTTATAAATGAGGCCCCTGGTCTGCTACCATCCTTTCTGCCTCCACTGCCGTCCAACCTAACAGGCTCATTCAACGCTTATGAAAATACTTTGATAGAGTCAACACATTTATGAATACTATATTCAATTTTTGCTAATAAATACACATAAAACTTAAACAGTGTACATTTACCAAACAATTCCAGCTAGCACCAATCTTTGGCCACAGTTGGACTGCATTCAAGGATTCATAGTAGAACTGAGGACATACCTGCCACTAATCTGATCGTTCCCATGATGCCACATACTGGCCGTGTCACTGCTGACGGAGGGATATCCTTCCTCACTGTAAGATAAAAAACCAAGCAAAAACAGAAAATGTCACTGTCATCAATGGAAAAGAATACCGGAAAAAGTTCCTTTGAGGTACACCACAGAGATGAAAGCATGACAAGAAGCTGTAGCAACAACATGCATCCAGAAAAAGTGGATGAAAGGTAACCTATTAAACAGGATCATATTAGTTTTGTAACGACAATACAGCATGACACATTTTTGGGTATGCAACAACTAAAACAAATGTCAGGTGTGGGATCGTTCACAAAATGCCTAATTTAAACCATAACTGCCAATACTCTGTTTTTGTTATTTCTCCCGGAAAACTCCCGTAATTTGCATGACCATCAAACCTAATTTTAAGATCACTGATCCATTCATTTTTTCTGTTAGTCTGACATTTCCCAGGTTGCCAGATCACTTACTTTCAATGGAAACCTTTTTTTTTTTTTTTTTTTTTAAAGTATATTTTTTGGGCTTTTTATGCCTTTAATGATAGGACAGTGGAGAGTGACAAGTGAGTGGGAGAGAGAGTCGGGGTGGGATCCGGAAAGGACCACGGGGCGGGAATCGAACCCGGGTCGCCGGCGTACGGTGCAGGTGCCCCAGCCAGTTGCGCCACAGCTGGGGCCTCAATGGAAACCTTTGTCATAAAACCTGGCAACCCAAAACCCAAATAAGGAAGCAGATGCACACCGCGCAGCCACTTCTACTACTTCACATCTAGCTGTTGTCAAATTGCTAGAGAAGAAATTTTGTGATTAACACATCACATAAAGAAAAGAAAAACAATCTCCTGTTACCTTTAGAGTAAAAACAATTCAAGCTGTCAACTCCCACATAGAGACTAAATCATAACACAGTACTCTCTTACTAGTCCGGTGGACAGCCCATAGAGCCCCATTGTGGACCCGGAAATGTTGAGTACACCAAAGTTTTATGATGGAAATATATAGTATGGGTTCCCAGCATGCAGAAACTGCCGGATGCTAATTTGCATATGTTGGGCAATTTGTGTAATTGAGCTAATTAGCATAAATTAGCATAATCACCTATATTGATCATATTATAAGAGCTGCTTGACCAAAATGGACAATGTTAGTATGTTTTTAGGGATTACTGGAGATGCTGAGTCCATATCTGACATTTTCAAGATTCAAAATCACTATTTTAACTTGGTTTGGTCACGTTTTTACTCTCATTAAGCTGTTTTTTGTTTCCAATTTAGACAGATTTTTGGAGGATAGGGCTGTAGCGATATACAGTAGGGCTGTAACGATACACCAACCTACCAATTCGAGTCATATCGCGATTTTTGACCCACGGTTTGATCCGAACCTCGATTTTTTTGGAGGGGTCGGGCTAGACATTTCAATAGCCTTCCTTAGAACACCAGAGGATTACAATATAATACATCTGTATTATTTTATATCCTGATATTAAAAGAGAGAATACTGAATGTCTGATATTTATGACAGCACACTTTATGCAGATTAGCCTATAGCTTAGGCCTACTATTTCTATTACAACTCTACCACATTCAGCTGTCTGGTTGAAGCCTGGAAATATTGTACACAAAGAAGCATAGTTGGCTAGCTTATCATAGTCTACTGATTGGACTGTTAAGTTTCCTCATGTGTGTTTAAGGTAATACTCTTCTCGTAGGGACAAGCCCTTTTGGGAAACATTGGTATTGAGATGATCACTCAACTTGATTGCAAGAGTTTTGAATATGTGCAAATATGTGCAGCATGCTAATGATGCTAAGCAGATTTAATAGTGTAATGATTGATGAGACAGCATTGTCTAATCAAAAGCTTTATTAAAGGTCGGGAGCAGGGACATCGGCACAGAACATAGCACACGCCAGGGAAGTCAAGAACACTCGCACCTTACACACATAGGGTTGGACGCAGCCGCACCATACAGGCACAAGCACACATAATAACAACCCCAAAGTTCTCCCAGAATCCCCAGCGCGAAACATTGTGGGAATCTCAAGCACAGTCCAGCGCGCTGACGTTTCACAGCTCCCCCAACAAGCCATTGCCGTCCAGCAAAGTCTCTGGCACTGCCACACAGCAGGTGGGGTGCACACACCGCTAGAGCCCTACTCACCCAGGGGAACCACAACCACCAGCAGCCCAATGCGGGTAGTGCTGGCAGTCACCTGGCCTGTCTCCGCTCGTCCCCAGCTCCCTTCAGAGAACGCCCTCAGGTCGCACTTTCGCAGTGTCACCACCACAACGTTCCTCCAACACCTCCCGCCAGGTGTTGGAGGAACGTTGTGGTGGTGCACACTGCGAAAGTAGCCTAGCCTCCACTGGCAGAGACTCCCCACCACTGAACACCACAACTGGCACCACACCTCCAATGCTCTGCTCCGTCGTGTCGCCAGTCGAGGCACCAGACTCCAGCTCCATCGTAGCCGGACCACGCTGCGCAATCGGGCTACAGCTACCGACGTTGGCGTCCCTCCTCTGCTGCCTCATCGCAAAGCGGTCCTCCGCTGCTCCCGGCCGCTCCACTCCGCCACGGTTGCGCCACGGCCTAGACCTTCTCTCTGGCTCGTGCCATCGGATTTCACACAACAAACTTTTTTTCCCCTTATTTTTCTAAAGAGCGCCGGCGAACAGGCCAACAAGAACAGGCCTCCCGCACGCACCCAAAGGCTTAGAGTTCCGTTTTTCAGAGGGCCCTTCCGCCGGAGCTGCCCAACCGTCGTGCCTCAAACGGCTCCGCCAACCGTCCATCCTCAAGGCACCACCTCCTTGCCGCTCCACCTCTGCTCTGCTCCGCAGACAGGGCCACCGCCAACTCCAGCCTAAAGCTGCCTGGCGGGGCCAGGGGCTCAAGGACTTCTCACGGTGAAGTCAGCGCCCAGGTCGGCTTCTTAGTACCCCTTACTAGGGCCCTCTTCGGATCCTTTTGCTTGGGCCTCCACCTAGCGGTGAGCATGGACGGATTATGAACTTTCGGGCCCCTGGGCCCAGATGTATTAAGGGCTCCCCACTAATTGTCGCATGTGGAAGGGGGGTTTGGGGGTCCTTCCTCAGAAATGTTTTAATTTGTTTGATGTGATTTCCTGTATACTGGTGCATTTTGGGGATGGACTAAATTCAATCAGATTCATACACCATACATCCTGATGTGTTGATATTGAGGCAATGATTTTATGCAAAGGCTTGGGCTTCAGGGCCCCCTGACCCCGGTAGGCCCGTGCAGTAATCCATCCCTGGCGGTGAGGCCTCCCACTCCCGGCTCCTCCAGCACTGAAGACACTGTCTCCTACAGAACGCAACTTACTCCTCCATGGAAAACGTGCCCATCTACAGGTGCTGCTTTGGAAAGCAGCAGACCGCCCTGATCCACCGGCTGTGGATATCACCGCATTTGGATGGAGTTAGAAGACAGTTATGAAGAAAGGAGAGGAACTCGCCCACCCTCGATTCAAGTCCTGTTGCTCCTGCTGATTTGTTAGATGTTATCAGCAGTAACTGCAAAGCTGGGTTAAAACTGTGTACGTGTATCTGGAAAGTGCAGCTGTGCAGCTGCAGGCCTGGCCTGTACTAATTATTGTTTCTGCAAAGGCAGTGATGTTACATGTTGCAATATATATATATATATATATATATATATATATATATATATATATATATATATATATATATACACAGCTAAAAGAGCAGAAGGACAGGGATGAAGAGTCTGGAGAAGATGGCAACAGGACAACGGATGAGGACAGGAGGAGTAGTAGAGGCTAGTTCTTCCTTTTGTTACTCAATTGTGAGTCACAGCAGAGGGCCAGTGAATAGCTATTTCCAAAATGATTGTGGAATTCAGAAATAACTTGAAATTATTCCTGAACACTGAACATTTTTATCCTCCAAAAATCTGTCTAAATCGCCCCCAAAAACTCAGCAAAATCAGCTTAATGAGAGTAAGAACGTGACCAAACCATGTTTAAATAGTGATTTTGAGTCTTGAAAATGTCAGATATGGATCTCCAGTAACCCCTAAAAACATACTAACATTGTCAATTTTGGCCAAGCAGCTCCTATAATATGATCAATATTACACAAATTGCCCAACATATGCAAATTAGCATCCGGCAGTTTCTGCATGCTGGGGACCAATACTATATATTTCTATCATAAAACTTTGGTGTACTCAACATTTCCGGGTTCACCTTTCTGTCAACTAGACTATACTTAAGTTATCTTCCTGAAATAATGACATCCACCTGGCAAGATACATACCAGTGAGTGTCATCTCTGTTGACACCCTGTCGATGGCAAGGACATCATTTGCCCCATCATCACAAGCCTCAATAAAGAATCTCTCAGGGGTTGTATGCCTAACGAGACAAACCATAAAATTGTAAACAGTTAGGACAGTTCTAAAATATGATTCATGGGGGAAAATTACACTAAAATGTAATAGGCCACATTCATAACTAAATAACGTTACATTATATTTTGCTCTAGATATGAATGAGACATACTGGCAGGTGAATGCAATTGTGTAGTATTTGCATGTTAAACTGTTAATTTCGTTACATTTTCCATCGTCTGAAGGGAGACCTGAGATTTGAGACCTTTCTAAACTCTAAAGGAGGACTTTACAGCCAGATGTTCTCTCTCTCACACACACACACGCCTACGTGATTTACACATTACATTGGTTAACGTTACTTAAGGTGAACCCACTCTCTATGGAAAGGTGTCTGATCTAACATTATGGTTTTCAAAAATTGAGCTATGGCATTAACGTAAAGCCATTTAACGGACGTTAACACAACGTAGTCGTCATTACCCCGGAGCAGTGAATGTGCTGTAACGTTAAGATATAACGTTGGCTCACCAGTTACCTGGCTAACTGGCGAGCTAACTAGCCATAACTTAGCTACTGTACAATGTTGAACTTCAAACACATGAACGATTATTTCAGTCAACTCTACTAAGTATATTGACTATAAACACATCGGCCAGCTTATATGACCTTTAGCAGAATTCCCTATTGGAAATGGTTTCGCAACGAGTTTCTTCTAACATTAGCTATCTAGCTAGCATTAGCTCTTCGCAACATGATAGCAAGCTGGCAAGTACTGAATGACAGCATTAGAAGAGCACAATGCTAATGTGCAATGCCTTCACGACTAACTATTCTCTTATCCAAAACATTACAAGAGTATAATCTATATAAAAGACGTAAGTTCTATAACTCTCACGTGCGACCAGATAACTAACACATCAATTAACAGTACGATAACCCGCTGAATACTTACAAATTGAAGCTCTCGTAGGCAGTCGCCATCTTAACATCAGCACTAAGAGCACCCCCAGTGACGTGTCACATGTAAGAGGGAGAGAGACTTTTGAAGTATCGTAATAAACGTGCTTAACTTCTCCAAACGTCACATGTATTCCTTGTGTTACGGTAAATTAACGTACTCCAGACAAACGCCATGAAATGCACCCTGAAACGATTGGACAGCTGATTAATAGAGTGAAAAGTGATTGGCTAAAAAAGACTGTCAATAATTCATGACGACGCGGGCCAGTGGCGCAATGGATAACGCGTCTGACTACGGATCAGAAGATTCTAGGTTCGACTCCTGGCTGGCTCGTTGCTTTTTGACAGATACTGCATGCTACATCCTAACAACGACAGGTGTGTGAAATCCTGTGGGTTGGAAGTTCCATAAGCCAATGGAGAAGGAGGCTTGAGTGGGTGAAGTGTGTGTTGGTAACTGAATGTTAGCCAGATTTGTCTGCTTTTCCCCATACTGATGTTTTCAGTGTGGACCAAAGGTAACAGGTATTGAACAGCAGCAATTCTTTTAGTGTGTGTGGAAGGTATAGGCAATTGGACTGGTGACCTTTGTAAGTGAACTTGCACAGGTAAACTTCCTCATCTTAACCTGTGTACGTCTTCATACAAGGACGGCTGAACACGAGGGCTGCTGCTTACGATGACGCTTCAACAACAGCCTCAATTATTATAGTGGTGTTTTTTTCAATAGGATGTGTAATTAACATGCACCTGCTTGTCTTATCGCTAGCAAATTAATAAAACTACCCTCGTTAGTCCGTCTGCCCTGCCCTCTCGTGTCCCAGAATATTTGATAGCTCATTTGAGGACTATAGGTGAACAGCCGGCCATCCTTATAGGTCACTGGTTCGGCTCTGGCTTGAAGGAAGCGATGCTTTTTGGCATAGCCGTGGGGAGTGGGGGTGCAGGAAAGCACGCGTATTTATGTGTCATAAAACTCACGATCAGAAAAAAAAGAAGCTCTCCGTCCCCCTGTCTATTATTCTATTATGCACTAAAAAAATTTACATTAGACCTGGGAGATCTAAACAAAAACTAAACAAATTAACAAAACAAACCTGAGGGAGATATCCTATGACGCTAGCTTTATGGTACGACAATATGCCATATTAAGTAGCTGAATATTACCTCAATCTTCAGCTTAAAATTATGCATAGTGTTATCGGGGAGTCTCGGTGCACCACAGTGAAAGGTGGCATGGATATTGAGTAAGCTCCATCCACAAACAAGAGCTCTCTTCAGCGAGGTAGATGAACTTATTCATCTGTGTCTTTGCGTGCCTGTTTCAGTGGCCTCCTCAGAGCGCTCTTTCACTTCTTTTTGAAAGTGTAGGTTAAAGGCTACACTGTGTGTTTATGATGTTAGCATTTGTTGTAGGCTATATTTGTGATATGAGGATCAATTTAATGTAGGCTAGCCTATGAATATTGCGTTGTGTAGGCCTATGTTTTGCATATGTTTTGAGTCAATGTGTTCTGTCTAATATGCTGTGCGATAGGGTCTTTAGCCTGTTTTGACACCCATGTCAGAAGCGTGGCAAAAGGCCTGGCAAAAGCCACATTCCCTGACCGGGAATCGAACCCGGGCCGCGGCGGTGAGAGCGCCGAATCCTAACCACTAGACCACCAGGGAGACATGCTGTCTGCCTTTGGCACGAGTGGACGTGACGTCTTGCTCTCTGCGGGGCAGACTGCGGGAGATGGCTTCGCTGCAAAAACGGTTTATCCAATCAAATCTAGCCGAGTGTCGTTAATCTTATATCAAAATAAAAAAAAAAATCTACTTGGTACTGTTTTCAGTATAAAGACACTTACCTAGTGCTTTCTCATCAAATCATTTGGCTTCATTCAAGACGTCTCCAGCGCATTGAGCAAATTTGCTTTGATGAGACTCCTTAAAATAAGCAAATCTCTTATTAAATTCAGTCAAAAGGATCTTTTCAGAGAGGGCTAGTTAAGTCTCTTTATACTAAAAAACATTACCAAATCGATTTGTTGATCTTCATATAAGATCAACGACACTTGGTTAGATTTCATTTTTTTGCAGTGTTTTTAGGGTCTTTTCCATAGGGCTCTGGTGTCCATCTGGTTTCGTGTCCCACAACAGCGCCAGGTCCTTCGATAGCTCAGTTGGTAGAGCGGAGGACTGTAGGTGAACAACCGGCCATCCTTAGGTCGCTGGTTCGACTCCGGCTCGAAGGAAGCGATGCTTTTTGGTGATCTCTTTGTCTGCGACAAGACCAAGGCCTGGCAAAAGCCGCATTCCCTGACCGGGAATCGAACCCGGGCCGCGGCGGTGAGAGCGCCGAATCCTAACCACTAGACCACCAGGGAGACATGCTGTCTGCCTTTGGCACGAGTGGACGTGACGTCTTGCTCTCTGCGGGGCAGACTGCGAGAGATGGCTTCGCTGCAAAAACGGTTTATCCAATCAAATCTAGCCGAGTGTCGTTAATCTTATATCAAAATAAAAAAAAAAAATCTACTTGGTACTGTTTTCAGTATAAAGACACTTACCTAGTGCTTTCTCATCAAATCATTTGGCTTCATTCAAGACGTCTCCAGCGCATTGAGCAAATTTGCTTTGATGAGACTCCTTAAAATAAGCAAATCTCTTATTAAATTCAGTCAAAAGGATCTTTTCAGAGAGGGCTAGTTAAGTCTCTTTATACTAAAAAACATTACCAAATCGATTTGTTGATCTTCATATAAGATCAACGACACTTGGTTAGATTTCATTTTTTTGCAGAGTTTTTAGGGTCTTTTCCATAGGGCTCTGGTGTCCATCTGGTTTCGTGTCCCACAACAGTGCCAGGTCCTTCGATAGCTCAGTTGGTAGAGCGGAGGACTGTAGGTGAACAACCGGCCATCCTTAGGTCGCTGGTTCGACTCCGGCTCGAAGGAAGCGATGCTTTTTGGTGATCTCTTTGTCTGCGACAAGCCCAAGGCCTGGCAAAAGCCGCATTCCCTGACCGGGAATCGAACCCGGGCCGCGGCGGTGAGAGCGCCGAATCCTAACCACTAGACCACCAGGGAGACATGCTGTCTGCCTTTGGCACGAGTGGACGTGACGTCTTGCTCTCTGCGGGGCAGACTGCGGGAGATGGCTTCGCTGCAAAAACGGTTTATCCAATCAAATCTAGCCGAGTGTCGTTAATCTTATATCAAAATAAAAAAAAAAATCTACTTGGTACTGTTTTCAGTATAAAGACACTTACCTAGTGCTTTCTCATCAAATCATTTGGCTTCATTCAAGACGTCTCCAGCGCATTGAGCAAATTTGCTTTGATGAGACTCCTTAAAATAAGCAAATCTCTTATTAAATTCAGTCAAAAGGATCTTTTCAGAGAGGGCTAGTTAAGTCTCTTTATACTAAAAAACATTACCAAATCGATTTGTTGATCTTCATATAAGATCAACGACACTTGGTTAGATTTCATTTTTTTGCAGTGTTTTTAGGGTCTTTTCCATAGGGCTCTGGTGTCCATCTGGTTTCGTGTCCCACAACAGCGCCAGGTCCTTCGATAGCTCAGTTGGTAGAGCGGAGGACTGTAGGTGAACAACCGGCCATCCTTAGGTCGCTGGTTCGACTCCGGCTCGAAGGAAGCGATGCTTTTTGGTGATCTCTTTGTCAGCGACAAGCCCAAGGCCTGGCAAAAGCCGCATTCCCTGACCGGGAATCGAACCCGGGCCGCGGCGGTGAGAGCGCCGAATCCTAACCACTAGACCACCAGGGAGACATGCTGTCTGCCTTTGGCACGAGTTGACGTGACGTCTTGCTCTCTGCGGGGCAGACTGCGGGAGATGGCTTCGCTGCAAAAACGGTTTATCCAATCAAATCTAGCCGAGTGTCGTTAATCTTATATCAAAATTAAAAAAAAAATCTACTTGGTACTGTTTTCAGTATAAAGACACTTACCTAGTGCTTTCTCATCAAATCATTTGGCTTCATTCAAGACGTCTCCAGCGCATTGAGCAAATTTGCTTTGATGAGACTCCTTAAAATAAGCAAATCTCTTATTAAATTCAGTCAAAAGGATCTTTTCAGAGAGGGCTAGTTAAGTCTCTTTATACTAAAAAACATTACCAAATCGATTTGTTGATCTTCATATAAGATCAACGACACTTGGTTAGATTTCATTTTTTTGCAGTGTTTTTAGGGTCTTTTCCATAGGGCTCTGGTGTCCATCTGGTTTCGTGTCCCACAACAGCGCCAGGTCCTTCGATAGCTCAGTTGGTAGAGCGGAGGACTGTAGGTGAACAACCGGCCATCCTTAGGTCGCTGGTTCGACTACGGCTCGAAGGAAGCGATGCTTTTTGGTGATCTCTTTGTCAGCGACAAGCCCAAGGCCTGGCAAAAGCCGCATTCCCTGACCGGGAATCGAACCCGGGCCGCGGCGGTGAGAGCGCCGAATCCTAACCACTAGACCACCAGGGAGACATGCTGTCTGCCTTTGGCACGAGTTGACGTGACGTCTTGCTCTCTGCGGGGCAGACTGCGGGAGATGGCTTCGCTGCAAAAACGGTTTATCCAATCAAATCTAGCCGAGTGTCGTTAATCTTATATCAAAATAAAAAAAAAAATCTACTTGGTACTGTTTTCAGTATAAAGACACTTACCTAGTGCTTTCTCATCAAATCATTTGGCTTCATTCAAGACGTCTCCAGCGCATTGAGCAAATTTGCTTTGATGAGACTCCTTAAAATGAGCAAATCTCTTATTAAATTCATTCAAAAGGATCTTTTCAGAGAGGGCTAGTTAAGTCTCTTTATACTAAAAAACATTACCAAATCGATTTGTTGATCTTCATATAAGATCAACGACACTTGGTTAGATTTCATTTTTTTGCAGTGTTTTTAGGGTCTTTTCCATAGGGCTCTGGTGTCCATCTGGTTTCGTGTCCCACAACAGCGCCAGGTCCTTCGATAGCTCAGTTGGTAGAGCGGAGGACTGTAGGTGAACAACCGGCCATCCTTAGGTCGCTGGTTCGACTCCGGCTCGAAGGAAGCGATGCTTTTTGGTGATCTCTTTGTCTGCGACAAGCCCAAGGCCTGGCAAAAGCCGCATTCCCTGACCGGGAATCGAACCCGGGCCGCGGCGGTGAGAGCGCCGAATCCTAACCACTAGACCACCAGGGAGACATGCTGTCTGCCTTTGGCACGAGTGGACGTGACGTCTTGCTCTCTGCGGGGCAGACTGCGGGAGATGGCTTCGCTGCAAAAACGGTTTATCCAATCAAATCTAGCCGAGTGTCGTTAATCTTATATCAAAATAAAAAAAAAAAATCTACTTGGTACTGTTTTCAGTATAAAGACACTTACCTAGTGCTTTCTCATCAAATCATTTGGCTTCATTCAAGACGTCTCCAGCGCATTGAGCAAATTTGCTTTGATGAGACTCCTTAAAATAAGCAAATCTCTTATTAAATTCAGTCAAAAGGATCTTTTCAGAGAGGGCTAGTTAAGTCTCTTTATACTAAAAAACATTACCAAATCGATTTGTTGATCTTCATATAAGATCAACGACACTTGGTTAGATTTCATTTTTTTGCAGTGTTTTTAGGGTCTTTTCCATAGGGCTCTGGTGTCCATCTGGTTTCGTGTCCCACAACAGCGCCAGGTCCTTCGATAGCTCAGTTGGTAGAGCGGAGGACTGTAGGTGAACAACCGGCCATCCTTAGGTCGCTGGTTCGACTCCGGCTCGAAGGAAGCGATGCTTTTTGGTGATCTCTTTGTCTGCGACAAGCCCAAGGCCTGGCAAAAGCCGCATTCCCTGACCGGGAATCGAACCCGGGCCGCGGCGGTGAGAGCGCCGAATCCTAACCACTAGACCACCAGGGAGACATGCTGTCTGCCTTTGGCACGAGTGGACGTGACGTCTTGCTCTCTGCGGGGCAGACTGCGGGAGATGGCTTCGCTGCAAAAACGGTTTATCCAATCAAATCTAGCCGAGTGTCGTTAATCTTATATCAAAATAAAAAAAAAAAATCTACTTGGTACTGTTTTCAGTATAAAGACACTTACCTAGTGCTTTCTCATCAAATCATTTGGCTTCATTCAAGACGTCTCCAGCGCATTGAGCAAATTTGCTTTGATGAGACTCCTTAAAATAAGCAAATCTCTTATTAAATTCAGTCAAAAGGATCTTTTCAGAGAGGGCTAGTTAAGTCTCTTTATACTAAAAAACATTACCAAATCGATTTGTTGATCTTCATATAAGATCAACGACACTTGGTTAGATTTCATTTTTTTGCAGTGTTTTTAGGGTCTTTTCCATAGGGCTCTGGTGTCCATCTGGTTTCGTGTCCCACAACAGCGCCAGGTCCTTCGATAGCTCAGTTGGTAGAGCGGAGGACTGTAGGTGAACAACCGGCCATCCTTAGGTCGCTGGTTCGACTCCGGCTCGAAGGAAGCGATGCTTTTTGGTGATCTCTTTGTCTGCGACAAGCCCAAGGCCTGGCAAAAGCCGCATTCCCTGACCGGGAATCGAACCCGGGCCGCGGCGGTGAGAGCGCCGAATCCTAACCACTAGACCACCAGGGAGACATGCTGTCTGCCTTTGGCACGAGTTGACGTGACGTCTTGCTCTCTGCGGGGCAGACTGCGGGAGATGGCTTCGCTGCAAAAACGGTTTATCCAATCAAATCTAGCCGAGTGTCGTTAATCTTATATCAAAATAAAAAAAAAAATCTACTTGGTACTGTTTTCAGTATAAAGACACTTACCTAGTGCTTTCTCATCAAATCATTTGGCTTCATTCAAGACGTCTCCAGCGCATTGAGCAAATTTGCTTTGATGAGACTCCTTAAAATGAGCAAATCTCTTATTAAATTCATTCAAAAGGATCTTTTCAGAGAGGGCTAGTTAAGTCTCTTTATACTAAAAAACATTACCAAATCGATTTGTTGATCTTCATATAAGATCAACGACACTTGGTTAGATTTCATTTTTTTGCAGTGTTTTTAGGGTCTTTTCCATAGGGCTCTGGTGTCCATCTGGTTTCGTGTCCCACAACAGCGCCAGGTCCTTCGATAGCTCAGTTGGTAGAGCGGAGGACTGTAGGTGAACAACCGGCCATCCTTAGGTCGCTGGTTCGACTCCGGCTCGAAGGAAGCGATGCTTTTTGGTGATCTCTTTGTCTGCGACAAGCCCAAGGCCTGGCAAAAGCCGCATTCCCTGACCGGGAATCGAACCCGGGCCGCGGCGGTGAGAGCGCCGAATCCTAACCACTAGACCACCAGGGAGACATGCTGTCTGCCTTTGGCACGAGTGGACGTGACGTCTTGCTCTCTGCGGGGCAGACTGCGGGAGATGGCTTCGCTGCAAAAACGGTTTATCCAATCAAATCTAGCCGAGTGTCGTTAATCTTATATCAAAATAAAAAAAAAAAATCTACTTGGTACTGTTTTCAGTATAAAGACACTTACCTAGTGCTTTCTCATCAAATCATTTGGCTTCATTCAAGACGTCTCCAGCGCATTGAGCAAATTTGCTTTGATGAGACTCCTTAAAATAAGCAAATCTCTTATTAAATTCAGTCAAAAGGATCTTTTCAGAGAGGGCTAGTTAAGTCTCTTTATACTAAAAAACATTACCAAATCGATTTGTTGATCTTCATATAAGATCAACGACACTTGGTTAGATTTCATTTTTTTGCAGTGTTTTTAGGGTCTTTTCCATAGGGCTCTGGTGTCCATCTGGTTTCGTGTCCCACAACAGCGCCAGGTCCTTCGATAGCTCAGTTGGTAGAGCGGAGGACTGTAGGTGAACAACCGGCCATCCTTAGGTCGCTGGTTCGACTCCGGCTCGAAGGAAGCGATGCTTTTTGGTGATCTCTTTGTCTGCGACAAGCCCAAGGCCTGGCAAAAGCCGCATTCCCTGACCGGGAATCGAACCCGGGCCGCGGCGGTGAGAGCGCCGAATCCTAACCACTAGACCACCAGGGAGACATGCTGTCTGCCTTTGGCACGAGTGGACGTGACGTCTTGCTCTCTGCGGGGCAGACTGCGGGAGATGGCTTCGCTGCAAAAACGGTTTATCCAATCAAATCTAGCCGAGTGTCGTTAATCTTATATCAAAATAAAAAAAAAAAATCTACTTGGTACTGTTTTCAGTATAAAGACACTTACCTAGTGCTTTCTCATCAAATCATTTGGCTTCATTCAAGACGTCTCCAGCGCATTGAGCAAATTTGCTTTGATGAGACTCCTTAAAATAAGCAAATCTCTTATTAAATTCAGTCAAAAGGATCTTTTCAGAGAGGGCTAGTTAAGTCTCTTTATACTAAAAAACATTACCAAATCGATTTGTTGATCTTCATATAAGATCAACGACACTTGGTTAGATTTCATTTTTTTGCAGTGTTTTTAGGGTCTTTTCCATAGGGCTCTGGTGTCCATCTGGTTTCGTGTCCCACAACAGCGCCAGGTCCTTCGATAGCTCAGTTGGTAGAGCGGAGGACTGTAGGTGAACAACCGGCCATCCTTAGGTCGCTGGTTCGACTCCGGCTCGAAGGAAGCGATGCTTTTTGGTGATCTCTTTGTCTGCGACAAGCCCAAGGCCTGGCAAAAGCCGCATTCCCTGACCGGGAATCGAACCCGGGCCGCGGCGGTGAGAGCGCCGAATCCTAACCACTAGACCACCAGGGAGACATGCTGTCTGCCTTTGGCACGAGTGGACGTGACGTCTTGCTCTCTGCGGGGCAGACTGCGGGAGATGGCTTCGCTGCAAAAACGGTTTATCCAATCAAATCTAGCCGAGTGTCGTTAATCTTATATCAAAATAAAAAAAAAAATCTACTTGGTACTGTTTTCAGTATAAAGACACTTACCTAGTGCTTTCTCATCAAATCATTTGGCTTCATTCAAGACGTCTCCAGCGCATTGAGCAAATTTGCTTTGATGAGACTCCTTAAAATAAGCAAATCTCTTATTAAATTCAGTCAAAAGGATCTTTTCAGAGAGGGCTAGTTAAGTCTCTTTATACTAAAAAACATTACCAAATCGATTTGTTGATCTTCATATAAGATCAACGACACTTGGTTAGATTTCATTTTTTTGCAGTGTTTTTAGGGTCTTTTCCATAGGGCTCTGGTGTCCATCTGGTTTCGTGTCCCACAACAGCGCCAGGTCCTTCGATAGCTCAGTTGGTAGAGCGGAGGACTGTAGGTGAACAACCGGCCATCCTTAGGTCGCTGGTTCGACTCCGGCTCGAAGGAAGCGATGCTTTTTGGTGATCTCTTTGTCAGCGACAAGCCCAAGGCCTGGCAAAAGCCGCATTCCCTGACCGGGAATCGAACCCGGGCCGCGGCGGTGAGAGCGCCGAATCCTAACCACTAGACCACCAGGGAGACATGCTGTCTGCCTTTGGCACGAGTGGACGTGACGTCTTGCTCTCTGCGGGGCAGACTGCGGGAGATGGCTTCGCTGCAAAAACGGTTTATCCAATCAAATCTAGCCGAGTGTCGTTAATCTTATATCAAAATAAAAAAAAAAATCTACTTGGTACTGTTTTCAGTATAAAGACACTTACCTAGTGCTTTCTCATCAAATCATTTGGCTTCATTCAAGACGTCTCCAGCGCATTGAGCAAATTTGCTTTGATGAGACTCCTTAAAATAAGCAAATCTCTTATTAAATTCAGTCAAAAGGATCTTTTCAGAGAGGGCTAGTTAAGTCTCTTTATACTAAAAAACATTACCAAATCGATTTGTTGATCTTCATATAAGATCAACGACACTTGGTTAGATTTCATTTTTTTGCAGTGTTTTTAGGGTCTTTTCCATAGGGCTCTGGTGTCCATCTGGTTTCGTGTCCCACAACAGCGCCAGGTCCTTCGATAGCTCAGTTGGTAGAGCGGAGGACTGTAGGTGAACAACCGGCCATCCTTAGGTCGCTGGTTCGACTCCGGCTCGAAGGAAGCGATGCTTTTTGGTGATCTCTTTGTCAGCGACAAGCCCAAGGCCTGGCAAAAGCCGCATTCCCTGACCGGGAATCGAACCCGGGCCGCGGCGGTGAGAGCGCCGAATCCTAACCACTAGACCACCAGGGAGACATGCTGTCTGCCTTTGGCACGAGTGGACGTGACGTCTTGCTCTCTGCGGGGCAGACTGCGGGAGATGGCTTCGCTGCAAAAACGGTTTATCCAATCAAATCTAGCCGAGTGTCGTTAATCTTATATCAAAATAAAAAAAAAAATCTACTTGGTACTGTTTTCAGTATAAAGACACTTACCTAGTGCTTTCTCATCAAATCATTTGGCTTCATTCAAGACGTCTCCAGCGCATTGAGCAAATTTGCTTTGATGAGACTCCTTAAAATAAGCAAATCTCTTATTAAATTCAGTCAAAAGGATCTTTTCAGAGAGGGCTAGTTAAGTCTCTTTATACTAAAAAACATTACCAAATCGATTTGTTGATCTTCATATAAGATCAACGACACTTGGTTAGATTTCATTTTTTTGCAGTGTTTTTAGGGTCTTTTCCATAGGGCTCTGGTGTCCATCTGGTTTCGTGTCCCACAACAGCGCCAGGTCCTTCGATAGCTCAGTTGGTAGAGCGGAGGACTGTAGGTGAACAACCGGCCATCCTTAGGTCGCTGGTTCGACTCCGGCTCGAAGGAAGCGATGCTTTTTGGTGATCTCTTTGTCAGCGACAAGCCCAAGGCCTGGCAAAAGCCGCATTCCCTGACCGGGAATCGAACCCGGGCCGCGGCGGTGAGAGCGCCGAATCCTAACCACTAGACCACCAGGGAGACATGCTGTCTGCCTTTGGCACGAGTTGACGTGACGTCTTGCTCTCTGCGGGGCAGACTGCGGGAGATGGCTTCGCTGCAAAAACGGTTTATCCAATCAAATCTAGCCGAGTGTCGTTAATCTTATATCAAAATAAAAAAAAAAATCTACTTGGTACTGTTTTCAGTATAAAGACACTTACCTAGTGCTTTCTCATCAAATCATTTGGCTTCATTCAAGACGTCTCCAGCGCATTGAGCAAATTTGCTTTGATGAGACTCCTTAAAATAAGCAAATCTCTTATTAAATTCAGTCAAAAGGATCTTTTCAGAGAGGGCTAGTTAAGTCTCTTTATACTAAAAAACATTACCAAATCGATTTGTTGATCTTCATATAAGATCAACGACACTTGGTTAGATTTCATTTTTTTGCAGTGTTTTTAGGGTCTTTTCCATAGGGCTCTGGTGTCCATCTGGTTTCGTGTCCCACAACAGCGCCAGGTCCTTCGATAGCTCAGTTGGTAGAGCGGAGGACTGTAGGTGAACAACCGGCCATCCTTAGGTCGCTGGTTCGACTCCGGCTCGAAGGAAGCGATGCTTTTTGGTGATCTCTTTGTCTGCGACAAGCCCAAGGCCTGGCAAAAGCCGCATTCCCTGACCGGGAATCGAACCCGGGCCGCGGCGGTGAGAGCGCCGAATCCTAACCACTAGACCACCAGGGAGACATGCTGTCTGCCTTTGGCACGAGTGGACGTGACGTCTTGCTCTCTGCGGGGCAGACTGCGGGAGATGGCTTCGCTGCAAAAACGGTTTATCCAATCAAATCTAGCCGAGTGTCGTTAATCTTATATCAAAATAAAAAAAAAAATCTACTTGGTACTGTTTTCAGTATAAAGACACTTACCTAGTGCTTTCTCATCAAATCATTTGGCTTCATTCAAGACGTCTCCAGCGCATTGAGCAAATTTGCTTTGATGAGACTCCTTAAAATAAGCAAATCTCTTATTAAATTCAGTCAAAAGGATCTTTTCAGAGAGGGCTAGTTAAGTCTCTTTATACTAAAAAACATTACCAAATCGATTTGTTGATCTTCATATAAGATCAACGACACTTGGTTAGATTTCATTTTTTTGCAGTGTTTTTAGGGTCTTTTCCATAGGGCTCTGGTGTCCATCTGGTTTCGTGTCCCACAACAGCGCCAGGTCCTTCGATAGCTCAGTTGGTAGAGCGGAGGACTGTAGGTGAACAACCGGCCATCCTTAGGTCGCTGGTTCGACTCCGGCTCGAAGGAAGCGATGCTTTTTGGTGATCTCTTTGTCAGCGACAAGCCCAAGGCCTGGCAAAAGCCGCATTCCCTGACCGGGAATCGAACCCGGGCCGCGGCGGTGAGAGCGCCGAATCCTAACCACTAGACCACCAGGGAGACATGCTGTCTGCCTTTGGCACGAGTTGACGTGACGTCTTGCTCTCTGCGGGGCAGACTGCGGGAGATGGCTTCGCTGCAAAAACGGTTTATCCAATCAAATCTAGCCGAGTGTCGTTAATCTTATATCAAAATAAAAAAAAAAATCTACTTGGTACTGTTTTCAGTATAAAGACACTTACCTAGTGCTTTCTCATCAAATCATTTGGCTTCATTCAAGACGTCTCCAGCGCATTGAGCAAATTTGCTTTGATGAGACTCCTTAAAATAAGCAAATCTCTTATTAAATTCAGTCAAAAGGATCTTTTCAGAGAGGGCTAGTTAAGTCTCTTTATACTAAAAAACATTACCAAATCGATTTGTTGATCTTCATATAAGATCAACGACACTTGGTTAGATTTCATTTTTTTGCAGTGTTTTTAGGGTCTTTTCCATAGGGCTCTGGTGTCCATCTGGTTTCGTGTCCCACAACAGCGCCAGGTCCTTCGATAGCTCAGTTGGTAGAGCGGAGGACTGTAGGTGAACAACCGGCCATCCTTAGGTCGCTGGTTCGACTCCGGCTCGAAGGAAGCGATGCTTTTTGGTGATCTCTTTGTCTGCGACAAGCCCAAGGCCTGGCAAAAGCCGCATTCCCTGACCGGGAATCGAACCCGGGCCGCGGCGGTGAGAGCGCCGAATCCTAACCACTAGACCACCAGGGAGACATGCTGTCTGCCTTTGGCACGAGTGGACGTGACGTCTTGCTCTCTGCGGGGCAGACTGCGGGAGATGGCTTCGCTGCAAAAACGGTTTATCCAATCAAATCTAGCCGAGTGTCGTTAATCTTATATCAAAATAAAAAAAAAAATCTACTTGGTACTGTTTTCAGTATAAAGACACTTACCTAGTGCTTTCTCATCAAATCATTTGGCTTCATTCAAGACGTCTCCAGCGCATTGAGCAAATTTGCTTTGATGAGACTCCTTAAAATAAGCAAATCTCTTATTAAATTCAGTCAAAAGGATCTTTTCAGAGAGGGCTAGTTAAGTCTCTTTATACTAAAAAACATTACCAAATCGATTTGTTGATCTTCATATAAGATCAACGACACTTGGTTAGATTTCATTTTTTTGCAGTGTTTTTAGGGTCTTTTCCATAGGGCTCTGGTGTCCATCTGGTTTCGTGTCCCACAACAGCGCCAGGTCCTTCGATAGCTCAGTTGGTAGAGCGGAGGACTGTAGGTGAACAACCGGCCATCCTTAGGTCGCTGGTTCGACTCCGGCTCGAAGGAAGCGATGCTTTTTGGTGATCTCTTTGTCAGCGACAAGCCCAAGGCCTGGCAAAAGCCGCATTCCCTGACCGGGAATCGAACCCGGGCCGCGGCGGTGAGAGCGCCGAATCCTAACCACTAGACCACCAGGGAGACATGCTGTCTGCCTTTGGCACGAGTTGACGTGACGTCTTGCTCTCTGCGGGGCAGACTGCGGGAGATGGCTTCGCTGCAAAAACGGTTTATCCAATCAAATCTAGCCGAGTGTCGTTAATCTTATATCAAAATTAAAAAAAAAATCTACTTGGTACTGTTTTCAGTATAAAGACACTTACCTAGTGCTTTCTCATCAAATCATTTGGCTTCATTCAAGACGTCTCCAGCGCATTGAGCAAATTTGCTTTGATGAGACTCCTTAAAATAAGCAAATCTCTTATTAAATTCAGTCAAAAGGATCTTTTCAGAGAGGGCTAGTTAAGTCTCTTTATACTAAAAAACATTACCAAATCGATTTGTTGATCTTCATATAAGATCAACGACACTTGGTTAGATTTCATTTTTTTGCAGTGTTTTTAGGGTCTTTTCCATAGGGCTCTGGTGTCCATCTGGTTTCGTGTCCCACAACAGCGCCAGGTCCTTCGATAGCTCAGTTGGTAGAGCGGAGGACTGTAGGTGAACAACCGGCCATCCTTAGGTCGCTGGTTCGACTACGGCTCGAAGGAAGCGATGCTTTTTGGTGATCTCTTTGTCAGCGACAAGCCCAAGGCCTGGCAAAAGCCGCATTCCCTGACCGGGAATCGAACCCGGGCCGCGGCGGTGAGAGCGCCGAATCCTAACCACTAGACCACCAGGGAGACATGCTGTCTGCCTTTGGCACGAGTTGACGTGACGTCTTGCTCTCTGCGGGGCAGACTGCGGGAGATGGCTTCGCTGCAAAAACGGTTTATCCAATCAAATCTAGCCGAGTGTCGTTAATCTTATATCAAAATAAAAAAAAAAATCTACTTGGTACTGTTTTCAGTATAAAGACACTTACCTAGTGCTTTCTCATCAAATCATTTGGCTTCATTCAAGACGTCTCCAGCGCATTGAGCAAATTTGCTTTGATGAGACTCCTTAAAATGAGCAAATCTCTTATTAAATTCATTCAAAAGGATCTTTTCAGAGAGGGCTAGTTAAGTCTCTTTATACTAAAAAACATTACCAAATCGATTTGTTGATCTTCATATAAGATCAACGACACTTGGTTAGATTTCATTTTTTTGCAGTGTTTTTAGGGTCTTTTCCATAGGGCTCTGGTGTCCATCTGGTTTCGTGTCCCACAACAGCGCCAGGTCCTTCGATAGCTCAGTTGGTAGAGCGGAGGACTGTAGGTGAACAACCGGCCATCCTTAGGTCGCTGGTTCGACTCCGGCTCGAAGGAAGCGATGCTTTTTGGTGATCTCTTTGTCTGCGACAAGCCCAAGGCCTGGCAAAAGCCGCATTCCCTGACCGGGAATCGAACCCGGGCCGCGGCGGTGAGAGCGCCGAATCCTAACCACTAGACCACCAGGGAGACATGCTGTCTGCCTTTGGCACGAGTGGACGTGACGTCTTGCTCTCTGCGGGGCAGACTGCGGGAGATGGCTTCGCTGCAAAAACGGTTTATCCAATCAAATCTAGCCGAGTGTCGTTAATCTTATATCAAAATAAAAAAAAAAAATCTACTTGGTACTGTTTTCAGTATAAAGACACTTACCTAGTGCTTTCTCATCAAATCATTTGGCTTCATTCAAGACGTCTCCAGCGCATTGAGCAAATTTGCTTTGATGAGACTCCTTAAAATAAGCAAATCTCTTATTAAATTCAGTCAAAAGGATCTTTTCAGAGAGGGCTAGTTAAGTCTCTTTATACTAAAAAACATTACCAAATCGATTTGTTGATCTTCATATAAGATCAACGACACTTGGTTAGATTTCATTTTTTTGCAGTGTTTTTAGGGTCTTTTCCATAGGGCTCTGGTGTCCATCTGGTTTCGTGTCCCACAACAGCGCCAGGTCCTTCGATAGCTCAGTTGGTAGAGCGGAGGACTGTAGGTGAACAACCGGCCATCCTTAGGTCGCTGGTTCGACTCCGGCTCGAAGGAAGCGATGCTTTTTGGTGATCTCTTTGTCTGCGACAAGCCCAAGGCCTGGCAAAAGCCGCATTCCCTGACCGGGAATCGAACCCGGGCCGCGGCGGTGAGAGCGCCGAATCCTAACCACTAGACCACCAGGGAGACATGCTGTCTGCCTTTGGCACGAGTGGACGTGACGTCTTGCTCTCTGCGGGGCAGACTGCGGGAGATGGCTTCGCTGCAAAAACGGTTTATCCAATCAAATCTAGCCGAGTGTCGTTAATCTTATATCAAAATAAAAAAAAAAAATCTACTTGGTACTGTTTTCAGTATAAAGACACTTACCTAGTGCTTTCTCATCAAATCATTTGGCTTCATTCAAGACGTCTCCAGCGCATTGAGCAAATTTGCTTTGATGAGACTCCTTAAAATAAGCAAATCTCTTATTAAATTCAGTCAAAAGGATCTTTTCAGAGAGGGCTAGTTAAGTCTCTTTATACTAAAAAACATTACCAAATCGATTTGTTGATCTTCATATAAGATCAACGACACTTGGTTAGATTTCATTTTTTTGCAGTGTTTTTAGGGTCTTTTCCATAGGGCTCTGGTGTCCATCTGGTTTCGTGTCCCACAACAGCGCCAGGTCCTTCGATAGCTCAGTTGGTAGAGCGGAGGACTGTAGGTGAACAACCGGCCATCCTTAGGTCGCTGGTTCGACTCCGGCTCGAAGGAAGCGATGCTTTTTGGTGATCTCTTTGTCTGCGACAAGCCCAAGGCCTGGCAAAAGCCGCATTCCCTGACCGGGAATCGAACCCGGGCCGCGGCGGTGAGAGCGCCGAATCCTAACCACTAGACCACCAGGGAGACATGCTGTCTGCCTTTGGCACGAGTGGACGTGACGTCTTGCTCTCTGCGGGGCAGACTGCGGGAGATGGCTTCGCTGCAAAAACGGTTTATCCAATCAAATCTAGCCGAGTGTCGTTAATCTTATATCAAAATAAAAAAAAAAATCTACTTGGTACTGTTTTCAGTATAAAGACACTTACCTAGTGCTTTCTCATCAAATCATTTGGCTTCATTCAAGACGTCTCCAGCGCATTGAGCAAATTTGCTTTGATGAGACTCCTTAAAATAAGCAAATCTCTTATTAAATTCAGTCAAAAGGATCTTTTCAGAGAGGGCTAGTTAAGTCTCTTTATACTAAAAAACATTACCAAATCGATTTGTTGATCTTCATATAAGATCAACGACACTTGGTTAGATTTCATTTTTTTGCAGTGTTTTTAGGGTCTTTTCCATAGGGCTCTGGTGTCCATCTGGTTTCGTGTCCCACAACAGCGCCAGGTCCTTCGATAGCTCAGTTGGTAGAGCGGAGGACTGTAGGTGAACAACCGGCCATCCTTAGGTCGCTGGTTCGACTCCGGCTCGAAGGAAGCGATGCTTTTTGGTGATCTCTTTGTCAGCGACAAGCCCAAGGCCTGGCAAAAGCCGCATTCCCTGACCGGGAATCGAACCCGGGCCGCGGCGGTGAGAGCGCCGAATCCTAACCACTAGACCACCAGGGAGACATGCTGTCTGCCTTTGGCACGAGTGGACGTGACGTCTTGCTCTCTGCGGGGCAGACTGCGGGAGATGGCTTCGCTGCAAAAACGGTTTATCCAATCAAATCTAGCCGAGTGTCGTTAATCTTATATCAAAATAAAAAAAAAAATCTACTTGGTACTGTTTTCAGTATAAAGACACTTACCTAGTGCTTTCTCATCAAATCATTTGGCTTCATTCAAGACGTCTCCAGCGCATTGAGCAAATTTGCTTTGATGAGACTCCTTAAAATAAGCAAATCTCTTATTAAATTCAGTCAAAAGGATCTTTTCAGAGAGGGCTAGTTAAGTCTCTTTATACTAAAAAACATTACCAAATCGATTTGTTGATCTTCATATAAGATCAACGACACTTGGTTAGATTTCATTTTTTTGCAGTGTTTTTAGGGTCTTTTCCATAGGGCTCTGGTGTCCATCTGGTTTCGTGTCCCACAACAGCGCCAGGTCCTTCGATAGCTCAGTTGGTAGAGCGGAGGACTGTAGGTGAACAACCGGCCATCCTTAGGTCGCTGGTTCGACTCCGGCTCGAAGGAAGCGATGCTTTTTGGTGATCTCTTTGTCTGCGACAAGCCCAAGGCCTGGCAAAAGCCGCATTCCCTGACCGGGAATCGAACCCGGGCCGCGGCGGTGAGAGCGCCGAATCCTAACCACTAGACCACCAGGGAGACATGCTGTCTGCCTTTGGCACGAGTGGACGTGACGTCTTGCTCTCTGCGGGGCAGACTGCGGGAGATGGCTTCGCTGCAAAAACGGTTTATCCAATCAAATCTAGCCGAGTGTCGTTAATCTTATATCAAAATAAAAAAAAAAATCTACTTGGTACTGTTTTCAGTATAAAGACACTTACCTAGTGCTTTCTCATCAAATCATTTGGCTTCATTCAAGACGTCTCCCGCGCATTGAGCAAATTTGCTTTGATGAGACTCCTTAAAATAAGCAAATCTCTTATTAAATTCAGTCAAAAGGATCTTTTCAGAGAGGGCTAGTTAAGTCTCTTTATACTAAAAAACATTACCAAATCGATTTGTTGATCTTCATATAAGATCAACGACACTTGGTTAGATTTCATTTTTTTGCAGTGTTTTTAGGGTCTTTTCCATAGGGCTCTGGTGTCCATCTGGTTTCGTGTCCCACAACAGCGCCAGGTCCTTCGATAGCTCAGTTGGTAGAGCGGAGGACTGTAGGTGAACAACCGGCCATCCTTAGGTCGCTGGTTCGACTCCGGCTCGAAGGAAGCGATGCTTTTTGGTGATCTCTTTGTCTGCGACAAGCCCAAGGCCTGGCAAAAGCCGCATTCCCTGACCGGGAATCGAACCCGGGCCGCGGCGGTGAGAGCGCCGAATCCTAACCACTAGACCACCAGGGAGACATGCTGTCTGCCTTTGGCACGAGTGGACGTGACGTCTTGCTCTCTGCGGGGCAGACTGCGGGAGATGGCTTCGCTGCAAAAACGGTTTATCCAATCAAATCTAGCCGAGTGTCGTTAATCTTATATCAAAATAAAAAAAAAAATCTACTTGGTACTGTTTTCAGTATAAAGACACTTACCTAGTGCTTTCTCATCAAATCATTTGGCTTCATTCAAGACGTCTCCAGCGCATTGAGCAAATTTGCTTTGATGAGACTCCTTAAAATAAGCAAATCTCTTATTAAATTCAGTAAAAGGATCTTTTCAGAGAGGGCTAGTTAAGTCTCTTTATACTAAAAAACATTACCAAATCGATTTGTTGATCTTCATATAAGATCAACGACACTTGGTTAGATTTCATTTTTTTGCAGTGTTTTTAGGGTCTTTTCCATAGGGCTCTGGTGTCCATCTGGTTTCGTGTCCCACAACAGCGCCAGGTCCTTCGATAGCTCAGTTGGTAGAGCGGAGGACTGTAGGTGAACAACCGGCCATCCTTAGGTCGCTGGTTCGACTCCGGCTCGAAGGAAGCGATGCTTTTTGGTGATCTCTTTGTCAGCGACAAGCCCAAGGCCTGGCAAAAGCCGCATTCCCTGACCGGGAATCGAACCCGGGCCGCGGCGGTGAGAGCGCCGAATCCTAACCACTAGACCACCAGGGAGACATGCTGTCTGCCTTTGGCACGAGTGGACGTGACGTCTTGCTCTCTGCGGGGCAGACTGCGGGAGATGGCTTCGCTGCAAAAACGGTTTATCCAATCAAATCTAGCCGAGTGTCGTTAATCTTATATCAAAATAAAAAAAAAAATCTACTTGGTACTGTTTTCAGTATAAAGACACTTACCTAGTGCTTTCTCATCAAATCATTTGGCTTCATTCAAGACGTCTCCAGCGCATTGAGCAAATTTGCTTTGATGAGACTCCTTAAAATAAGCAAATCTCTTATTAAATTCAGTCAAAAGGATCTTTTCAGAGAGGGCTAGTTAAGTCTCTTTATACTAAAAAACATTACCAAATCGATTTGTTGATCTTCATATAAGATCAACGACACTTGGTTAGATTTCATTTTTTTGCAGTGTTTTTAGGGTCTTTTCCATAGGGCTCTGGTGTCCATCTGGTTTCGTGTCCCACAACAGCGCCAGGTCCTTCGATAGCTCAGTTGGTAGAGCGGAGGACTGTAGGTGAACAACCGGCCATCCTTAGGTCGCTGGTTCGACTCCGGCTCGAAGGAAGCGATGCTTTTTGGTGATCTCTTTGTCTGCGACAAGCCCAAGGCCTGGCAAAAGCCGCATTCCCTGACCGGGAATCGAACCCGGGCCGCGGCGGTGAGAGCGCCGAATCCTAACCACTAGACCACCAGGGAGACATGCTGTCTGCCTTTGGCACGAGTGGACGTGACGTCTTGCTCTCTGCGGGGCAGACTGCGGGAGATGGCTTCGCTGCAAAAACGGTTTATCCAATCAAATCTAGCCGAGTGTCGTTAATCTTATATCAAAATAAAAAAAAAAATCTACTTGGTACTGTTTTCAGTATAAAGACACTTACCTAGTGCTTTCTCATCAAATCATTTGGCTTCATTCAAGACGTCTCCAGCGCATTGAGCAAATTTGCTTTGATGAGACTCCTTAAAATAAGCAAATCTCTTATTAAATTCAGTCAAAAGGATCTTTTCAGAGAGGGCTAGTTAAGTCTCTTTATACTAAAAAACATTACCAAATCGATTTGTTGATCTTCATATAAGATCAACGACACTTGGTTAGATTTCATTTTTTTGCAGTGTTTTTAGGGTCTTTTCCATAGGGCTCTGGTGTCCATCTGGTTTCGTGTCCCACAACAGCGCCAGGTCCTTCGATAGCTCAGTTGGTAGAGCGGAGGACTGTAGGTGAACAACCGGCCATCCTTAGGTCGCTGGTTCGACTCCGGCTCGAAGGAAGCGATGCTTTTTGGTGATCTCTTTGTCTGCGACAAGCCCAAGGCCTGGCAAAAGCCGCATTCCCTGACCGGGAATCGAACCCGGGCCGCGGCGGTGAGAGCGCCGAATCCTAACCACTAGACCACCAGGGAGACATGCTGTCTGCCTTTGGCACGAGTGGACGTGACGTCTTGCTCTCTGCGGGGCAGACTGCGGGAGATGGCTTCGCTGCAAAAACGGTTTATCCAATCAAATCTAGCCGAGTGTCGTTAATCTTATATCAAAATAAAAAAAAAAATCTACTTGGTACTGTTTTCAGTATAAAGACACTTACCTAGTGCTTTCTCATCAAATCATTTGGCTTCATTCAAGACGTCTCCAGCGCATTGAGCAAATTTGCTTTGATGAGACTCCTTAAAATAAGCAAATCTCTTATTAAATTCAGTCAAAAGGATCTTTTCAGAGAGGGCTAGTTAAGTCTCTTTATACTAAAAAACATTACCAAATCGATTTGTTGATCTTCATATAAGATCAACGACACTTGGTTAGATTTCATTTTTTTGCAGTGTTTTTAGGGTCTTTTCCATAGGGCTCTGGTGTCCATCTGGTTTCGTGTCCCACAACAGCGCCAGGTCCTTCGATAGCTCAGTTGGTAGAGCGGAGGACTGTAGGTGAACAACCGGCCATCCTTAGGTCGCTGGTTCGACTCCGGCTCGAAGGAAGCGATGCTTTTTGGTGATCTCTTTGTCAGCGACAAGCCCAAGGCCTGGCAAAAGCCGCATTCCCTGACCGGGAATCGAACCCGGGCCGCGGCGGTGAGAGCGCCGAATCCTAACCACTAGACCACCAGGGAGACATGCTGTCTGCCTTTGGCACGAGTTGACGTGACGTCTTGCTCTCTGCGGGGCAGACTGCGGGAGATGGCTTCGCTGCAAAAACGGTTTATCCAATCAAATCTAGCCGAGTGTCGTTAATCTTATATCAAAATAAAAAAAAAAATCTACTTGGTACTGTTTTCAGTATAAAGACACTTACCTAGTGCTTTCTCATCAAATCATTTGGCTTCATTCAAGACGTCTCCCGCGCATTGAGCAAATTTGCTTTGATGAGACTCCTTAAAATAAGCAAATCTCTTATTAAATTCAGTCAAAAGGATCTTTTCAGAGAGGGCTAGTTAAGTCTCTTTATACTAAAAAACATTACCAAATCGATTTGTTGATCTTCATATAAGATCAACGACACTTGGTTAGATTTCATTTTTTTGCAGTGTTTTTAGGGTCTTTTCCATAGGGCTCTGGTGTCCATCTGGTTTCGTGTCCCAGAACAGCGCCAGGTCCTTCGATAGCTCAGTTGGTAGAGCGGAGGACTGTAGGTGAACAACCGGCCATCCTTAGGTCGCTGGTTCGACTCCGGCTCGAAGGAAGCGATGCTTTTTGGTGATCTCTTTGTCTGCGACAAGACCAAGGCCTGGCAAAAGCCGCATTCCCTGACCGGGAATCGAACCCGGGCCGCGGCGGTGAGAGCGCCGAATCCTAACCACTAGACCACCAGGGAGACATGCTGTCTGCCTTTGGCACGAGTGGACGTGACGTCTTGCTCTCTGCGGGGCAGACTGCGGGAGATGGCTTCGCTGCAAAAACGGTTTATCCAATCAAATCTAGCCGAGTGTCATTAATCTTATATCAAAATAAAAAAAAAATGTACTTGGTACTGTTTTCAGTATAAAGACACTTACCTAGTGCTTTCTCATCAAATCATTTGACTTCATTCAAGACGTCTCCAGCGCATTGAGCAAATTTGCCTTGATGAGACTCCTTAAAATAAGCAAATCTCTTATTAAAATCAGTCAAAAGGTTCTTTTCAGAGAGTGCTAGTTAAGTCTCTTTATACTAAAAAACATTACCAAATCGATTTGTTGATCGATCAACGACACTTGGTTAGATTTCATTTTTTTGCAGTGTTTTTAGGTTCTTTTCCATAGGGCTCTGGTGTCCATCTGGTTTCGTGTCCCAGAACAGCGCCAGGTCCTTCGATAGCTCAGTTGGTAGAGCGGAGGACTGTAGGTGAACAACCGGCCATCCTTAGGTCGCTGGTTCGACTCCGGCTCGAAGGAAGCGATGCTTTTTGGTGATGTCTTTGTCTGCGACAAGACCAAGGCCTGGCAAAAGCCGCATTCCCTGACCGGGAATCGAACCCGGGCCGCGGCGGTGAGAGCGCCGAATCCTAACCACTAGACCACCAGGGAGACATGCTGTCTGCCTTTGGCACGAGTGGACATGACGTCTTGCTCTCTGCGGGGCAGACTGCGGGAGATGGCTTCGCTGCAAAAACGGTTTATCCAATCAAATCTAGCCGAGTGTCGTTAATCTTATATCAAAATAAAAAAAAAAATCTACTTGGTACTGTTTTCAGTATAAAGACACTTACCTAGTGCTTTCTCATCAAATCATTTGGCTTCATTCAAGACGTCTCCCGCGCATTGAGCAAATTTGCTTTGATGAGACTCCTTAAAATAAGCAAATCTCTTATTAAATTCAGTCAAAAGGATCTTTTCAGAGAGGGCTAGTTAAGTCTCTTTATACTAAAAAACATTACCAAATCGATTTGTTGATCTTCATATAAGATCAACGACACTTGGTTAGATTTCATTTTTTTGCAGTGTTTTTAGGGTCTTTTCCATAGGGCTCTGGTGTCCATCTGGTTTCGTGTCCCAGAACAGCGCCAGGTCCTTCGATAGCTCAGTTGGTAGAGCGGAGGACTGTAGGTGAACAACCGGCCATCCTTAGGTCGCTGGTTCGACTCCGGCTCGAAGGAAGCGATGCTTTTTGGTGATCTCTTTGTCTGCGACAAGACCAAGGCCTGGCAAAAGCCGCATTCCCTGACCAGGAATCGAACCCGGGCCGCGGCGGTGAGAGCGCTGAATCCTAACCACTAGACCACCAGGGAGACATGCTGTCTGCCTTTGGCACGAGTGGACGTGACGTCTTGCTCTCTGCGGGGCAGACTGCGGGAGATGGCTTCGCTGCAAAAACGGTTTATCCAATCAAATCTAGCCGAGTGTCATTAATCTTATATCAAAATAAAAAAAAAATGTACTTGGTACTGTTTTCAGTATAAAGACACTTACCTAGTGCTTTCTCATCAAATCATTTGACTTCATTCAAGACGTCTCCAGCGCATTGAGCAAATTTGCCTTGATGAGACTCCTTAAAATAAGCAAATCTCTTATTAAAATCAGTCAAAAGGTTCTTTTCAGAGAGTGCTAGTTAAGTCTCTTTATACTAAAAAACATTACCAAATCGATTTGTTGATCTTCATATAAGATCAACGACACTTGGTTAGATTTCATTTTTTTGCAGTGTTTTTAGGTTCTTTTCCATAGGGCTCTGGTGTCCATCTGGTTTCGTGTCCCAGAACAGCGCCAGGTCCTTCGATAGCTCAGTTGGTAGAGCGGAGGACTGTAGGTGAACAACCGGCCATCCTTAGGTCGCTGGTTCGACTCCGGCTCGAAGGAAGCGATGCTTTTTGGTGATGTCTTTGTCTGCGACAAGACCAAGGCCTGGCAAAAGCCGCATTCCCTGACCGGGAATCGAACCCGGGCCGCGGCGGTGAGAGCGCCGAATCCTAACCACTAGACCACCAGGGAGACATGCTGTCTGCCTTTGGCACGAGTGGACGTGACGTCTTGCTCTCTGCGGGCCAGACTGCGGGAGATGGCTTCGCTGCAAAAACGGTTTATCCAATCAAATCTAGCCGAGTGTCGTTAATCTTATATCAAAATAAAAAAAAAATCTACTTGGTACTGTTTTCAGTATAAAGACACTTACCTAGTGCTTTCTCATCAAATCATTTGACTTCATTCAAGACGTCTCCAGCGCATTGAGCAAATTTGCCTTGATGAGACTCCTTAAAATAAGCAAATCTCTTATTAAAATCAGTCAAAAGGTTCTTTTCAGAGAGTGCTAGTTAAGTCTCTTTATACTAAAAAACATTACCAAATCGATTTGTTGATCTTCATATAAGATCAACGACACTTGGTTAGATTTCATTTTTTTGCAGTGTTTTTAGGGTCTTTTCCATAGGGCTCTGGTGTCCATCTGGTTTCGTGTCCCAGAACAGCGCCAGGTCCTTCGATAGCTCAGTTGGTAGAGCGGAGGACTGTAGGTGAACAACCGGCCATCCTTAGGTCGCTGGTTCGACTCCGGCTCGAAGGAAGCGATGCTTTTTGGTGATGTCTTTGTCTGCGACAAGACCAAGGCCTGGCAAAAGCCGCATTCCCTGACCGGGAATCGAACCCGGGCCGCGGCGGTGAGAGCGCCGAATCCTAACCACTAGACCACCAGGGAGACATGCTGTCTGCCTTTGGCACGAGTGGACGTGACGTCTTGCTCTCTGCGGGGCAGACTGCGGGAGATGGCTTCGCTGCAAAAACGGTTTATCCAATCAAATCTAGCCGAGTGTCATTAATCTTATATCAAAATAAAAAAAAATGTACTTGGTACTGTTTTCAGTATAAAGACACTTACCTAGTGCTTTCTCATCAAATCATTTGACTTCATTCAAGACGTCTCCAGCGCATTGAGCAAATTTGCCTTGATGAGACTCCTTAAAATAAGCAAATCTCTTATTAAAATCAGTCAAAAGGTTCTTTTCAGAGAGTGCTAGTTAAGTCTCTTTATACTAAAAAACATTACCAAATCGATTTGTTGATCTTCATATAAGATCAACGACACTTGGTTAGATTTCATTTTTTTGCAGTGTTTTTAGGTTCTTTTCCATAGGGCTCTGGTGTCCATCTGGTTTCGTGTCCCAGAACAGCGCCAGGTCCTTCGATAGCTCAGTTGGTAGAGCGGAGGACTGTAGGTGAACAACCGGCCATCCTTAGGTCGCTGGTTCGACTCCGGCTCGAAGGAAGCGATGCTTTTTGGTGATGTCTTTGTCTGCGACAAGACCAAGGCCTGGCAAAAGCCGCATTCCCTGACCGGGAATCGAACCCGGGCCGCGGCGGTGAGAGCGCCGAATCCTAACCACTAGACCACCAGGGAGACATGCTGTCTGCCTTTGGCACGAGTGGACGTGACGTCTTGCTCTCTGCGGGGCAGACTGCGGGAGATGGCTTCGCTGCAAAAACGGTTTATCCAATCAAATCTAGCCGAGTGTCGTTAATCTTATATCAAAATAAAAAAAAAAATCTACTTGGTACTGTTTTCAGTATAAAGACACTTACCTAGTGCTTTCTCATCAAATCATTTGGCTTCATTCAAGACGTCTCCCGCGCATTGAGCAAATTTGCTTTGATGAGACTCCTTAAAATAAGCAAATCTCTTATTAAATTCAGTCAAAAGGATCTTTTCAGAGAGGGCTAGTTAAGTCTCTTTATACTAAAAAACATTACCAAATCGATTTGTTGATCTTCATATAAGATCAACGACACTTGGTTAGATTTCATTTTTTTGCAGTGTTTTTAGGGTCTTTTCCATAGGGCTCTGGTGTCCATCTGGTTTCGTGTCCCAGAACAGCGCCAGGTCCTTCGATAGCTCAGTTGGTAGAGCGGAGGACTGTAGGTGAACAACCGGCCATCCTTAGGTCGCTGGTTCGACTCCGGCTCGAAGGAAGCGATGCTTTTTGGTGATCTCTTTGTCTGCGACAAGACCAAGGCCTGGCAAAAGCCGCATTCCCTGACCAGGAATCGAACCCGGGCCGCGGCGGTGAGAGCGCCGAATCCTAACCACTAGACCACCAGGGAGACATGCTGTCTGCCTTTGGCACGAGTGGACGTGACGTCTTGCTCTCTGCGGGGCAGACTGCGGGAGATGGCTTCGCTGCAAAAACGGTTTATCCAATCAAATCTAGCCGAGTGTCATTAATCTTATATCAAAATAAAAAAAAAATGTACTTGGTACTGTTTTCAGTATAAAGACACTTACCTAGTGCTTTCTCATCAAATCATTTGACTTCATTCAAGACGTCTCCAGCGCATTGAGCAAATTTGCCTTGATGAGACTCCTTAAAATAAGCAAATCTCTTATTAAAATCAGTCAAAAGGTTCTTTTCAGAGAGTGCTAGTTAAGTCTCTTTATACTAAAAAACATTACCAAATCGATTTGTTGATCTTCATATAAGATCAACGACACTTGGTTAGATTTCATTTTTTTGCAGTGTTTTTAGGTTCTTTTCCATAGGGCTCTGGTGTCCATCTGGTTTCGTGTCCCAGAACAGCGCCAGGTCCTTCGATAGCTCAGTTGGTAGAGCGGAGGACTGTAGGTGAACAACCGGCCATCCTTAGGTCGCTGGTTCGACTCCGGCTCGAAGGAAGCGATGCTTTTTGGTGATGTCTTTGTCTGCGACAAGACCAAGGCCTGGCAAAAGCCGCATTCCCTGACCGGGAATCGAACCCGGGCCGCGGCGGTGAGAGCGCCGAATCCTAACCACTAGACCACCAGGGAGACATGCTGTCTGCCTTTGGCACGAGTGGACGTGACGTCTTGCTCTCTGCGGGGCAGACTGCGGGAGATGGCTTCGCTGCAAAAACGGTTTATCCAATCAAATCTAGCCGAGTGTCATTAATCTTATATCAAAATAAAAAAAAAATCTACTTGGTACTGTTTTCAGTATAAAGACACTTACCTAGTGCTTTCTCATCAAATCATTTGACTTCATTCAAGACGTCTCCAGCGCATTGAGCAAATTTGCCTTGATGAGACTCCTTAAAATAAGCAAATCTCTTATTAAAATCAGTCAAAAGGTTCTTTTCAGAGAGTGCTAGTTAAGTCTCTTTATACTAAAAAACATTACCAAATCGATTTGTTGATCTTCATATAAGATCAACGACACTTGGTTAGATTTCATTTTTTTGCAGTGTTTTTAGGTTCTTTTCCATAGGGCTCTGGTGTCCATCTGGTTTCGTGTCCCAGAACAGCGCCAGGTCCTTCGATAGCTCAGTTGGTAGAGCGGAGGACTGTAGGTGAACAACCGGCCATCCTTAGGTCGCTGGTTCGACTCCGGCTCGAAGGAAGCGATGCTTTTTGGTGATGTCTTTGTCTGCGACAAGACCAAGGCCTGGCAAAAGCCGCATTCCCTGACCGGGAATCGAACCCGGGCCGCGGCGGTGAGAGCGCCGAATCCTAACCACTAGACCACCAGGGAGACATGCTGTCTGCCTTTGGCACGAGTGGACGTGACGTCTTGCTCTCTGCGGGCCAGACTGCGGGAGATGGCTTCGCTGCAAAAACGGTTTATCCAATCAAATCTAGCCGAGTGTCGTTAATCTTATATCAAAATAAAAAAAAAATCTACTTGGTACTGTTTTCAGTATAAAGACACTTACCTAGTGCTTTCTCATCAAATCATTTGACTTCATTCAAGACGTCTCCAGCGCATTGAGCAAATTTGCCTTGATGAGACTCCTTAAAATAAGCAAATCTCTTATTAAAATCAGTCAAAAGGTTCTTTTCAGAGAGTGCTAGTTAAGTCTCTTTATACTAAAAAACATTACCAAATCGATTTGTTGATCTTCATATAAGATCAACGACACTTGGTTAGATTTCATTTTTTTGCAGTGTTTTTAGGGTCTTTTCCATAGGGCTCTGGTGTCCATCTGGTTTCGTGTCCCAGAACAGCGCCAGGTCCTTCGATAGCTCAGTTGGTAGAGCGGAGGACTGTAGGTGAACAACCGGCCATCCTTAGGTCGCTGGTTCGACTCCGGCTCGAAGGAAGCGATGCTTTTTGGTGATGTCTTTGTCTGCGACAAGACCAAGGCCTGGCAAAAGCCGCATTCCCTGACCGGGAATCGAACCCGGGCCGCGGCGGTGAGAGCGCCGAATCCTAACCACTAGACCACCAGGGAGACATGCTGTCTGCCTTTGGCACGAGTGGACGTGACGTCTTGCTCTCTGCGGGGCAGACTGCGGGAGATGGCTTCGCTGCAAAAACGGTTTATCCAATCAAATCTAGCCGAGTGTCGTTAATCTTATATCAAAATAAAAAAAAAATCTACTTGGTACTGTTTTCAGTATAAAGACACTTACCTAGTGCTTTCTCATCAAATCATTTGACTTCATTCAAGACGTCTCCAGCGCATTGAGCAAATTTGCCTTGATGAGACTCCTTAAAATAAGCAAATCTCTTATTAAATTCAGTCAAAAGGATCTTTTCAGAGTGCTAGTTAAGTCTCTTTATACTAAAAAACATTACCAAATCGATTTGTTGATCTTCATATAAGATCAACGACACTTGGTTAGATTTCATTTTTTTGCAGTGTTTTTAGGGTCTTTTCCATAGGGCTCTGATGTCCATCTGGTTTCGTGTCCCAGAACAGCGCCAGGTCCTTCGATAGCTCAGTTGGTAGAGCGGAGGACTGTAGGTGAACAACCGGCCATCCTTAGGTCGCTGGTTCGACTCCGGCTCGAAGGAAGCGATGCTTTTTGGTGATCTCTTTGTCAGCGACAAGCCCAAGGCCTGGCAAAAGCCGCATTCCCTGACCGGGAATCGAACCCGGGCCGCGGCGGTGAGAGCGCCGAATCCTAACCACTAGACCACCAGGGAGACATGCTGTCTGCCTTTGGCACGAGTTGACGTGACGTCTTGCTCTCTGCGGGGCAGACTGCGGGAGATGGCTTCGCTGCAAAAACGGTTTATCCAATCAAATCTAGCCGAGTGTCGTTAATCTTATATCAAAATAAAAAAAAAATCTACTTGGTACTGTTTTCAGTATAAAGACACTTACCTAGTGCTTTCTCATCAAATCATTTGGCTTCATTCAAGACGTCTCCCGCGCATTGAGCAAATTTGCTTTGATGAGACTCCTTAAAATAAGCAAATCTCTTATTAAATTCAGTCAAAAGGATCTTTTCAGAGAGGGCTAGTTAAGTCTCTTTATACTAAAAAACATTACCAAATCGATTTGTTGATCTTCATATAAGATCAACGACACTTGGTTAGATTTCATTTTTTTGCAGTGTTTTTAGGGTCTTTTCCATAGGGCTCTGGTTTCCATCTGGTTTCGTGTCCCAGAACAGCGCCAGGTCCTTCGATAGCTCAGTTGGTAGAGCGGAGGACTGTAGGTGAACAACCGGCCATCCTTAGGTCGCTGGTTCGACTCCGGCTCGAAGGAAGCGATGCTTTTTGGTGATCTCTTTGTCTGCGACAAGACCAAGGCCTGGCAAAAGCCGCATTCCCTGACCGGGAATCGAACCCGGGCCGCGGCGGTGAGAGCGCCGAATCCTAACCACTAGACCACCAGGGAGACATGCTGTCTGCTTTTGGCACGAGTGGACGTGACGTCTTGCTCTCTGCGGGGCAGACTGCGGGAGATGGCTTCGCTGCAAAAACGGTTTATCCAATCAAATCTAGCCGAGTGTCATTAATCTTATATCAAAATAAAAAAAAAATGTACTTGGTACTGTTTTCAGTATAAAGACACTTACCTAGTGCTTTCTCATCAAATCATTTGACTTCATTCAAGACGTCTCCAGCGCATTGAGCAAATTTGCCTTGATGAGACTCCTTAAAATAAGCAAATCTCTTATTAAAATCAGTCAAAAGGTTCTTTTCAGAGAGTGCTAGTTAAGTCTCTTTATCCTAAAAAACATTACCAAATCGATTTGTTGATCTTCATATAAGATCAACGACATTTGGTTAGATTTCATTTTTTTGCAGTGTTTTTAGGGTCTTTTCCATAGGGCTCTGATGTCCATCTGGTTTCGTGTCCCAGAACAGCGCCAGGTCCTTCGATAGCTCAGTTGGTAGAGCGGAGGACTGTAGGTGAACAACCGGCCATCCTTAGGTCGCTGGTACGACTCCGGCTCGAAGGAAGCGATGCTTTTTGGTGATCTCTTTGTCTGCGACAAGACCAAGGCCTGGCAAAAGCCGCATTCCCTGACCGGGAATCGAACCCGGGCCGCGGCGGTGAGAGCGCCGAATCCTAACCACTAGACCACCAGGGAGACATGCTGTCTGCCTTTGGCACGAGTGGACGTGACGTCTTGCTCTCTGCGGGGCAGACTGCGGGAGATGGCTTCGCTGCAAAAACGGTTTATCCAATCAAATCTAGCCGAGTGTCGTTAATCTTATATCAAAATAAAAAAAAAATCTACTTGGTACTGTTTTCAGTATAAAGACACTTACCTAGTGCTTTCTCATCAAATCATTTGACTTCATTCAAGACGTCTCCAGCGCATTGAGCAAATTTGCCTTGATGAGACTCCTTAAAATAAGCAAATCTCTTATTAAAATCAGTCAAAAGGTTCTTTTCAGAGAGTGCTAGTTAAGTCTCTTTATACTAAAAAACATTACCAAATCGATTTGTTGATCTTCATATAAGATCAACGACACTTGGTTAGATTTCATTTTTTTGCAGTGTTTTTAGGGTCTTTTCCATAGGGCTCTGGTGTCCATCTGGTTTCGTGTCCCAGAACAGCGCCAGGTCCTTCGATAGCTCAGTTGGTAGAGCGGAGGACTGTAGGTGAACAACCGGCCATCCTTAGGTCGCTGGTTCGACTCCGGCTCGAAGGAAGCGATGCTTTTTGGTGATCTCTTTGTCTGCGACAAGACCAAGGCCTGGCAAAAGCCGCATTCCCTGACCGGGAATCGAACCCGGGCCGCGGCGGTGAGAGCGCCGAATCCTAACCACTAGACCACCAGGGAGACATGCTGTCTGCTTTTGGCACGAGTGGACGTGACGTCTTGCTCTCTGCGGGGCAGACTGCGGGAGATGGCTTCGCTGCAAAAACGGTTTATCCAATCAAATCTAGCCGAGTGTCATTAATCTTATATCAAAATAAAAAAAAAATCTACTTGGTACTGTTTTCAGTATAAAGACACTTACCTAGTGCTTTCTCATCAAATCATTTGACTTCATTCAAGACGTCTCCAGCGCATTGAGCAAATTTGCCTTGATGAGACTCCTTAAAATAAGCAAATCTCTTATTAAAATCAGTCAAAAGGTTCTTTTCAGAGAGTGCTAGTTAAGTCTCTTTATACTAAAAAACATTACCAAATCGATTTGTTGATCTTCATATAAGATCAACGACACTTGGTTAGATTTCATTTTTTTGCAGTGTTTTTAGGGTCTTTTCCATAGGGCTCTGGTGTCCATCTGGTTTCGTGTCCCAGAACAGCGCCAGGTCCTTCGATAGCTCAGTTGGTAGAGCGGAGGACTGTAGGTGAACAACCGGCCATCCTTAGGTCGCTGGTTCGACTCCGGCTCGAAGGAAGCGATGCTTTTTGGTGATCTCTTTGTCTGCGACAAGACCAAGGCCTGGCAAAAGCCGCATTCCCTGAGCGGGAATCGAACCCGGGCCGCGGCGGTGAGAGCGCCGAATCCTAACCACTAGACCACCAGGGAGACATGCTGTCTGCTTTTGGCACGAGTGGACGTGACGTCTTGCTCTCTGCGGGGCAGACTGCGGGAGATGGCTTCGCTGCAAAAACGGTTTATCCAATCAAATCTAGCCGAGTGTCATTAATCTTATATCAAAATAAAAAAAAAATGTACTTGGTACTGTTTTCAGTATAAAGACACTTACCTAGTGCTTTCTCATCAAATCATTTGACTTCATTCAAGACGTCTCCAGCGCATTGAGCAAATTTGCCTTGATGAGACTCCTTAAAATAAGCAAATCTCTTATTAAAATCAGTCAAAAGGTTCTTTTCAGAGAGTGCTAGTTAAGTCTCTTTATCCTAAAAAACATTACCAAATCGATTTGTTGATCTTCATATAAGATCAACGACACTTGGTTAGATTTCATTTTTTTGCAGTGTTTTTAGGGTCTTTTCCATAGGGCTCTGATGTCCATCTGGTTTCGTGTCCCAGAACAGCGCCAGGTCCTTCGATAGCTCAGTTGGTAGAGCGGAGGACTGTAGGTGAACAACCGGCCATCCTTAGGTCGCTGGTTCGACTCCGGCTCGAAGGAAGCGATGCTTTTTGGTGATCGATCTCTTTGTCAGCGACAAGCCCAAGGCCTGGCAAAAGCCGCATTCCCTGACCGGGAATCGAACCCGGGCCGCGGCGGTGAGAGCGCCGAATCCTAACCACTAGACCACCAGGGAGACATGCTGTCTGCCTTTGGCACGAGTGGACGTGACGTCTTGCTCTCTGCGGGGCAGACTGCGGGAGATGGCTTCGCTGCAAAAACGGTTTATCCAATCAAATCTAGCCGAGTGTCGTTAATCTTATATCAAAATAAAAAAAAAATCTACTTGGTACTGTTTTCAGTATAAAGACACTTACCTAGTGCTTTCTCATCAAATCATTTGACTTCATTCAAGACGTCTCCAGCGCATTGAGCAAATTTGCCTTGATGAGACTCCTTAAAATAAGCAAATCTCTTATTAAAATCAGTCAAAAGGTTCTTTTCAGAGAGTGCTAGTTAAGTCTCTTTATACTAAAAAACATTACCAAATCGATTTGTTGATCTTCATATAAGATCAACGACACTTGGTTAGATTTCATTTTTTTGCAGTGTTTTTAGGGTCTTTTCCATAGGGCTCTGGTGTCCATCTGGTTTCGTGTCCCAGAACAGCGCCAGGTCCTTCGATAGCTCAGTTGGTAGAGCGGAGGACTGTAGGTGAACAACCGGCCATCCTTAGGTCGCTGGTTCGACTCCGGCTCGAAGGAAGCGATGCTTTTTGGTGATCTCTTTGTCTGCGACAAGACCAAGGCCTGGCAAAAGCCGCATTCCCTGACCGGGAATCGAACCCGGGCCGCGGCGGTGAGAGCGCCGAATCCTAACCACTAGACCACCAGGGAGACATGCTGTCTGCTTTTGGCACGAGTGGACGTGACGTCTTGCTCTCTGCGGGGCAGACTGCGGGAGATGGCTTCGCTGCAAAAACGGTTTATCCAATCAAATCTAGCCGAGTGTCATTAATCTTATATCAAAATAAAAAAAAAATCTACTTGGTACTGTTTTCAGTATAAAGACACTTACCTAGTGCTTTCTCATCAAATCATTTGACTTCATTCAAGACGTCTCCAGCGCATTGAGCAAATTTGCCTTGATGAGACTCCTTAAAATAAGCAAATCTCTTATTAAAATCAGTCAAAAGGTTCTTTTCAGAGAGTGCTAGTTAAGTCTCTTTATCCTAAAAAACATTACCAAATCGATTTGTTGATCTTCATATAAGATCAACGACATTTGGTTAGATTTCATTTTTTTGCAGTGTTTTTAGGGTCTTTTCCATAGGGCTCTGATGTCCATCTGGTTTCGTGTCCCAGAACAGCGCCAGGTCCTTCGATAGCTCAGTTGGTAGAGCGGAGGACTGTAGGTGAACAACCGGCCATCCTTAGGTCGCTGGTACGACTCCGGCTCGAAGGAAGCGAT
Source organism: Alosa pseudoharengus (assembly GCF_046254945.1). Lineage (NCBI taxonomy): Eukaryota > Metazoa > Chordata > Actinopteri > Clupeiformes > Clupeidae > Alosa > Alosa pseudoharengus. The sequence goes on from NW_027468587.1 coordinate 26,543,047, forward strand.
GCTTTTTGGTGATCTCTTTGTCTGCGACAAGACCAAGGCCTGGCAAAAGCCGCATTCCCTGACCGGGAATCGAACCCGGGCCGCGGCGGTGAGAGCGCCGAATCCTAACCACTAGACCACCAGGGAGACATGCTGTCTGCCTTTGGCACGAGTGGACGTGACGTCTTGCTCTCTGCGGGGCAGACTGCGGGAGATGGCTTCGCTGCAAAAACGGTTTATCCAATCAAATCTAGCCGAGTGTCGTTAATCTTATATCAAAATAAAAAAAAAATCTACTTGGTACTGTTTTCAGTATAAAGACACTTACCTAGTGCTTTCTCATCAAATCATTTGACTTCATTCAAGACGTCTCCAGCGCATTGAGCAAATTTGCCTTGATGAGACTCCTTAAAATAAGCAAATCTCTTATTAAAATCAGTCAAAAGGTTCTTTTCAGAGAGTGCTAGTTAAGTCTCTTTATACTAAAAAACATTACCAAATCGATTTGTTGATCTTCATATAAGATCAACGACACTTGGTTAGATTTCATTTTTTTGCAGTGTTTTTAGGGTCTTTTCCATAGGGCTCTGGTGTCCATCTGGTTTCGTGTCCCAGAACAGCGCCAGGTCCTTCGATAGCTCAGTTGGTAGAGCGGAGGACTGTAGGTGAACAACCGGCCATCCTTAGGTCGCTGGTTCGACTCCGGCTCGAAGGAAGCGATGCTTTTTGGTGATCTCTTTGTCTGCGACAAGACCAAGGCCTGGCAAAAGCCGCATTCCCTGACCGGGAATCGAACCCGGGCCGCGGCGGTGAGAGCGCCGAATCCTAACCACTAGACCACCAGGGAGACATGCTGTCTGCTTTTGGCACGAGTGGACGTGACGTCTTGCTCTCTGCGGGGCAGACTGCGGGAGATGGCTTCGCTGCAAAAACGGTTTATCCAATCAAATCTAGCCGAGTGTCATTAATCTTATATCAAAATAAAAAAAAAATCTACTTGGTACTGTTTTCAGTATAAAGACACTTACCTAGTGCTTTCTCATCAAATCATTTGACTTCATTCAAGACGTCTCCAGCGCATTGAGCAAATTTGCCTTGATGAGACTCCTTAAAATAAGCAAATCTCTTATTAAAATCAGTCAAAAGGTTCTTTTCAGAGAGTGCTAGTTAAGTCTCTTTATACTAAAAAACATTACCAAATCGATTTGTTGATCTTCATATAAGATCAACGACACTTGGTTAGATTTCATTTTTTTGCAGTGTTTTTAGGGTCTTTTCCATAGGGCTCTGGTGTCCATCTGGTTTCGTGTCCCAGAACAGCGCCAGGTCCTTCGATAGCTCAGTTGGTAGAGCGGAGGACTGTAGGTGAACAACCGGCCATCCTTAGGTCGCTGGTTCGACTCCGGCTCGAAGGAAGCGATGCTTTTTGGTGATCTCTTTGTCTGCGACAAGACCAAGGCCTGGCAAAAGCCGCATTCCCTGAGCGGGAATCGAACCCGGGCCGCGGCGGTGAGAGCGCCGAATCCTAACCACTAGACCACCAGGGAGACATGCTGTCTGCTTTTGGCACGAGTGGACGTGACGTCTTGCTCTCTGCGGGGCAGACTGCGGGAGATGGCTTCGCTGCAAAAACGGTTTATCCAATCAAATCTAGCCGAGTGTCATTAATCTTATATCAAAATAAAAAAAAAATGTACTTGGTACTGTTTTCAGTATAAAGACACTTACCTAGTGCTTTCTCATCAAATCATTTGACTTCATTCAAGACGTCTCCAGCGCATTGAGCAAATTTGCCTTGATGAGACTCCTTAAAATAAGCAAATCTCTTATTAAAATCAGTCAAAAGGTTCTTTTCAGAGAGTGCTAGTTAAGTCTCTTTATCCTAAAAAACATTACCAAATCGATTTGTTGATCTTCATATAAGATCAACGACACTTGGTTAGATTTCATTTTTTTGCAGTGTTTTTAGGGTCTTTTCCATAGGGCTCTGATGTCCATCTGGTTTCGTGTCCCAGAACAGCGCCAGGTCCTTCGATAGCTCAGTTGGTAGAGCGGAGGACTGTAGGTGAACAACCGGCCATCCTTAGGTCGCTGGTTCGACTCCGGCTCGAAGGAAGCGATGCTTTTTGGTGATCTCTTTGTCAGCGACAAGCCCAAGGCCTGGCAAAAGCCGCATTCCCTGACCGGGAATCGAACCCGGGCCGCGGCGGTGAGAGCGCCGAATCCTAACCACTAGACCACCAGGGAGACATGCTGTCTGCCTTTGGCACGAGTTGACGTGACGTCTTGCTCTCTGCGGGGCAGACTGCGGGAGATGGCTTCGCTGCAAAAACGGTTTATCCAATCAAATCTAGCCGAGTGTCGTTAATCTTATATCAAAATAAAAAAAAAATCTACTTGGTACTGTTTTCAGTATAAAGACACTTACCTAGTGCTTTCTCATCAAATCATTTGGCTTCATTCAAGACGTCTCCCGCGCATTGAGCAAATTTGCTTTGATGAGACTCCTTAAAATAAGCAAATCTCTTATTAAATTCAGTCAAAAGGATCTTTTCAGAGAGGGCTAGTTAAGTCTCTTTATACTAAAAAACATTACCAAATCGATTTGTTGATCTTCATATAAGATCAACGACACTTGGTTAGATTTCATTTTTTTGCAGTGTTTTTAGGGTCTTTTCCATAGGGCTCTGGTGTCCATCTGGTTTCGTGTCCCAGAACAGCGCCAGGTCCTTCGATAGCTCAGTTGGTAGAGCGGAGGACTGTAGGTGAACAACCGGCCATCCTTAGGTCGCTGGTTCGACTCCGGCTCGAAGGAAGCGATGCTTTTTGGTGATCTCTTTGTCTGCGACAAGACCAAGGCCTGGCAAAAGCCGCATTCCCTGACCGGGAATCGAACCCGGGCCGCGGCGGTGAGAGCGCCGAATCCTAACCACTAGACCACCAGGGAGACATGCTGTCTGCTTTTGGCACGAGTGGACGTGACGTCTTGCTCTCTGCGGGGCAGACTGCGGGAGATGGCTTCGCTGCAAAAACGGTTTATCCAATCAAATCTAGCCGAGTGTCATTAATCTTATATCAAAATAAAAAAAAAATGTACTTGGTACTGTTTTCAGTATAAAGACACTTACCTAGTGCTTTCTCATCAAATCATTTGACTTCATTCAAGACGTCTCCAGCGCATTGAGCAAATTTGCCTTGATGAGACTCCTTAAAATAAGCAAATCTCTTATTAAAATCAGTCAAAAGGTTCTTTTCAGAGAGTGCTAGTTAAGTCTCTTTATCCTAAAAAACATTACCAAATCGATTTGTTGATCTTCATATAAGATCAACGACATTTGGTTAGATTTCATTTTTTTGCAGTGTTTTTAGGGTCTTTTCCATAGGGCTCTGATGTCCATCTGGTTTCGTGTCCCAGAACAGCGCCAGGTCCTTCGATAGCTCAGTTGGTAGAGCGGAGGACTGTAGGTGAACAACCGGCCATCCTTAGGTCGCTGGTACGACTCCGGCTCGAAGGAAGCGATGCTTTTTGGTGATCTCTTTGTCTGCGACAAGACCAAGGCCTGGCAAAAGCCGCATTCCCTGACCGGGAATCGAATCCGGGCCGCGGCGGTGAGAGCGCCGAATCCTAACCACTAGACCACCAGGGAGACATGCTGTCTGCCTTTGGCACGAGTGGACGTGACGTCTTGCTCTCTGCGGGGCAGACTGCGGGAGATGGCTTCGCTGCAAAAACGGTTTATCCAATCAAATCTAGCCGAGTGTCGTTAATCTTATATCAAAATAAAAAAAAAATCTACTTGGTACTGTTTTCAGTATAAAGACACTTACCTAGTGCTTTCTCATCAAATCATTTGACTTCATTCAAGACGTCTCCAGCGCATTGAGCAAATTTGCCTTGATGAGACTCCTTAAAATAAGCAAATCTCTTATTAAAATCAGTCAAAAGGTTCTTTTCAGAGAGTGCTAGTTAAGTCTCTTTATACTAAAAAACATTACCAAATCGATTTGTTGATCTTCATATAAGATCAACGACACTTGGTTAGATTTCATTTTTTTGCAGTGTTTTTAGGGTCTTTTCCATAGGGCTCTGGTGTCCATCTGGTTTCGTGTCCCAGAACAGCGCCAGGTCCTTCGATAGCTCAGTTGGTAGAGCGGAGGACTGTAGGTGAACAACCGGCCATCCTTAGGTCGCTGGTTCGACTCCGGCTCGAAGGAAGCGATGCTTTTTGGTGATCTCTTTGTCTGCGACAAGACCAAGGCCTGGCAAAAGCCGCATTCCCTGACCGGGAATCGAACCCGGGCCGCGGCGGTGAGAGCGCCGAATCCTAACCACTAGACCACCAGGGAGACATGCTGTCTGCTTTTGGCACGAGTGGACGTGACGTCTTGCTCTCTGCGGGGCAGACTGCGGGAGATGGCTTCGCTGCAAAAACGGTTTATCCAATCAAATCTAGCCGAGTGTCATTAATCTTATATCAAAATAAAAAAAAAATCTACTTGGTACTGTTTTCAGTATAAAGACACTTACCTAGTGCTTTCTCATCAAATCATTTGACTTCATTCAAGACGTCTCCAGCGCATTGAGCAAATTTGCCTTGATGAGACTCCTTAAAATAAGCAAATCTCTTATTAAAATCAGTCAAAAGGTTCTTTTCAGAGAGTGCTAGTTAAGTCTCTTTATACTAAAAAACATTACCAAATCGATTTGTTGATCTTCATATAAGATCAACGACACTTGGTTAGATTTCATTTTTTTGCAGTGTTTTTAGGGTCTTTTCCATAGGGCTCTGGTGTCCATCTGGTTTCGTGTCCCAGAACAGCGCCAGGTCCTTCGATAGCTCAGTTGGTAGAGCGGAGGACTGTAGGTGAACAACCGGCCATCCTTAGGTCGCTGGTTCGACTCCGGCTCGAAGGAAGCGATGCTTTTTGGTGATCTCTTTGTCTGCGACAAGACCAAGGCCTGGCAAAAGCCGCATTCCCTGAGCGGGAATCGAACCCGGGCCGCGGCGGTGAGAGCGCCGAATCCTAACCACTAGACCACCAGGGAGACATGCTGTCTGCTTTTGGCACGAGTGGACGTGACGTCTTGCTCTCTGCGGGGCAGACTGCGGGAGATGGCTTCGCTGCAAAAACGGTTTATCCAATCAAATCTAGCCGAGTGTCATTAATCTTATATCAAAATAAAAAAAAAATGTACTTGGTACTGTTTTCAGTATAAAGACACTTACCTAGTGCTTTCTCATCAAATCATTTGACTTCATTCAAGACGTCTCCAGCGCATTGAGCAAATTTGCCTTGATGAGACTCCTTAAAATAAGCAAATCTCTTATTAAAATCAGTCAAAAGGTTCTTTTCAGAGAGTGCTAGTTAAGTCTCTTTATCCTAAAAAACATTACCAAATCGATTTGTTGATCTTCATATAAGATCAACGACACTTGGTTAGATTTCATTTTTTTGCAGTGTTTTTAGGGTCTTTTCCATAGGGCTCTGATGTCCATCTGGTTTCGTGTCCCAGAACAGCGCCAGGTCCTTCGATAGCTCAGTTGGTAGAGCGGAGGACTGTAGGTGAACAACCGGCCATCCTTAGGTCGCTGGTTCGACTCCGGCTCGAAGGAAGCGATGCTTTTTGGTGATCTCTTTGTCAGCGACAAGCCCAAGGCCTGGCAAAAGCCGCATTCCCTGACCGGGAATCGAACCCGGGCCGCGGCGGTGAGAGCGCCGAATCCTAACCACTAGACCACCAGGGAGACATGCTGTCTGCCTTTGGCACGAGTTGACGTGACGTCTTGCTCTCTGCGGGGCAGACTGCGGGAGATGGCTTCGCTGCAAAAACGGTTTATCCAATCAAATCTAGCCGAGTGTCGTTAATCTTATATCAAAATAAAAAAAAAAATCTACTTGGTACTGTTTTCAGTATAAAGACACTTACCTAGTGCTTTCTCATCAAATCATTTGGCTTCATTCAAGACGTCTCCCGCGCATTGAGCAAATTTGCTTTGATGAGACTCCTTAAAATAAGCAAATCTCTTATTAAATTCAGTCAAAAGGATCTTTTCAGAGAGGGCTAGTTAAGTCTCTTTATACTAAAAAACATTACCAAATCGATTTGTTGATCTTCATATAAGATCAACGACACTTGGTTAGATTTCATTTTTTTGCAGTGTTTTTAGGGTCTTTTCCATAGGGCTCTGGTGTCCATCTGGTTTCGTGTCCCAGAACAGCGCCAGGTCCTTCGATAGCTCAGTTGGTAGAGCGGAGGACTGTAGGTGAACAACCGGCCATCCTTAGGTCGCTGGTTCGACTCCGGCTCGAAGGAAGCGATGCTTTTTGGTGATCTCTTTGTCTGCGACAAGACCAAGGCCTGGCAAAAGCCGCATTCCCTGACCGGGAATCGAACCCGGGCCGCGGCGGTGAGAGCGCCGAATCCTAACCACTAGACCACCAGGGAGACATGCTGTCTGCTTTTGGCACGAGTGGACGTGACGTCTTGCTCTCTGCGGGGCAGACTGCGGGAGATGGCTTCGCTGCAAAAACGGTTTATCCAATCAAATCTAGCCGAGTGTCATTAATCTTATATCAAAATAAAAAAAAAATGTACTTGGTACTGTTTTCAGTATAAAGACACTTACCTAGTGCTTTCTCATCAAATCATTTGACTTCATTCAAGACGTCTCCAGCGCATTGAGCAAATTTGCCTTGATGAGACTCCTTAAAATAAGCAAATCTCTTATTAAAATCAGTCAAAAGGTTCTTTTCAGAGAGTGCTAGTTAAGTCTCTTTATCCTAAAAAACATTACCAAATCGATTTGTTGATCTTCATATAAGATCAACGACATTTGGTTAGATTTCATTTTTTTGCAGTGTTTTTAGGGTCTTTTCCATAGGGCTCTGATGTCCATCTGGTTTCGTGTCCCAGAACAGCGCCAGGTCCTTCGATAGCTCAGTTGGTAGAGCGGAGGACTGTAGGTGAACAACCGGCCATCCTTAGGTCGCTGGTACGACTCCGGCTCGAAGGAAGCGATGCTTTTTGGTGATCTCTTTGTCTGCGACAAGACCAAGGCCTGGCAAAAGCCGCATTCCCTGACCGGGAATCGAACCCGGGCCGCGGCGGTGAGAGCGCCGAATCCTAACCACTAGACCACCAGGGAGACATGCTGTCTGCCTTTGGCACGAGTGGACGTGACGTCTTGCTCTCTGCGGGGCAGACTGCGGGAGATGGCTTCGCTGCAAAAACGGTTTATCCAATCAAATCTAGCCGAGTGTCGTTAATCTTATATCAAAATAAAAAAAAAATCTACTTGGTACTGTTTTCAGTATAAAGACACTTACCTAGTGCTTTCTCATCAAATCATTTGACTTCATTCAAGACGTCTCCAGCGCATTGAGCAAATTTGCCTTGATGAGACTCCTTAAAATAAGCAAATCTCTTATTAAAATCAGTCAAAAGGTTCTTTTCAGAGAGTGCTAGTTAAGTCTCTTTATACTAAAAAACATTACCAAATCGATTTGTTGATCTTCATATAAGATCAACGACACTTGGTTAGATTTCATTTTTTTGCAGTGTTTTTAGGGTCTTTTCCATAGGGCTCTGGTGTCCATCTGGTTTCGTGTCCCAGAACAGCGCCAGGTCCTTCGATAGCTCAGTTGGTAGAGCGGAGGACTGTAGGTGAACAACCGGCCATCCTTAGGTCGCTGGTTCGACTCCGGCTCGAAGGAAGCGATGCTTTTTGGTGATCTCTTTGTCTGCGACAAGACCAAGGCCTGGCAAAAGCCGCATTCCCTGAGCGGGAATCGAACCCGGGCCGCGGCGGTGAGAGCGCCGAATCCTAACCACTAGACCACCAGGGAGACATGCTGTCTGCTTTTGGCACGAGTGGACGTGACGTCTTGCTCTCTGCGGGGCAGACTGCGGGAGATGGCTTCGCTGCAAAAACGGTTTATCCAATCAAATCTAGCCGAGTGTCATTAATCTTATATCAAAATAAAAAAAAAATGTACTTGGTACTGTTTTCAGTATAAAGACACTTACCTAGTGCTTTCTCATCAAATCATTTGACTTCATTCAAGACGTCTCCAGCGCATTGAGCAAATTTGCCTTGATGAGACTCCTTAAAATAAGCAAATCTCTTATTAAAATCAGTCAAAAGGTTCTTTTCAGAGAGTGCTAGTTAAGTCTCTTTATCCTAAAAAACATTACCAAATCGATTTGTTGATCTTCATATAAGATCAACGACACTTGGTTAGATTTCATTTTTTTGCAGTGTTTTTAGGGTCTTTTCCATAGGGCTCTGATGTCCATCTGGTTTCGTGTCCCAGAACAGCGCCAGGTCCTTCGATAGCTCAGTTGGTAGAGCGGAGGACTGTAGGTGAACAACCGGCCATCCTTAGGTCGCTGGTACGACTCCGGCTCGAAGGAAGCGATGCTTTTTGGTGATCTCTTTGTCTGCGACAAGACCAAGGCCTGGCAAAAGCCGCATTCCCTGACCGGGAATCGAACCCGGGCCGCGGCGGTGAGAGCGCCGAATCCTAACCACTAGACCACCAGGGAGACATGCTGTCTGCCTTTGGCACGAGTGGACGTGACGTCTTGCTCTCTGCGGGGCAGACTGCGGGAGATGGCTTCGCTGCAAAAACGGTTTATCCAATCAAATCTAGCCGAGTGTCGTTAATCTTATATCAAAATAAAAAAAAAATCTACTTGGTACTGTTTTCAGTATAAAGACACTTACCTAGTGCTTTCTCATGAAATCATTTGACTTCATTCAAGACGTCTCCAGCGCATTGAGCAAATTTGCCTTGATGAGACTCCTTAAAATAAGCAAATCTCTTATTAAAATCAGTCAAAAGGTTCTTTTCAGAGAGTGCTAGTTAAGTCTCTTTATACTAAAAAACATTACCAAATCGATTTGTTGATCTTCATATAAGATCAACGACACTTGGTTAGATTTCATTTTTTTGCAGTGTTTTTAGGGTCTTTTCCATAGGGCTCTGGTGTCCATCTGGTTTCGTGTCCCAGAACAGCGCCAGGTCCTTCGATAGCTCAGTTGGTAGAGCGGAGGACTGTAGGTGAACAACCGGCCATCCTTAGGTCGCTGGTTCGACTCCGGCTCGAAGGAAGCGATGCTTTTTGGTGATCTCTTTGTCTGCGACAAGACCAAGGCCTGGCAAAAGCCGCATTGCCTGACCGGGAATCGAACCCGGGCCGCGGCGGTGAGAGCGCCGAATCCTAACCACTAGACCACCAGGGAGACATGCTGTCTGCTTTTGGCACGAGTGGACGTGACGTCTTGCTCTCTGCGGGGCAGACTGCGGGAGATGGCTTCGCTGCAAAAACGGTTTATCCAATCAAATCTAGCCGAGTGTCGTTAATCTTATATCAAAATAAAAAAAAAATCTACTTGGTACTGTTTTCAGTATAAAGACACTTACCTAGTGCTTTCTCATGAAATCATTTGACTTCATTCAAGACGTCTCCAGCGCATTGAGCAAATTTGCCTTGATGAGACTCCTTAAAATAAGCAAATCTCTTATTAAAATCAGTCAAAAGGTTCTTTTCAGAGAGTGCTAGTTAAGTCTCTTTATACTAAAAAACATTACCAAATCGATTTGTTGATCTTCATATAAGATCAACGACACTTGGTTAGATTTCATTTTTTTGCAGTGTTTTTAGGGTCTTTTCCATAGGGCTCTGGTGTCCATCTGGTTTCGTGTCCCAGAACAGCGCCAGGTCCTTCGATAGCTCAGTTGGTAGAGCGGAGGACTGTAGGTGAACAACCGGCCATCCTTAGGTCGCTGGTTCGACTCCGGCTCGAAGGAAGCGATGCTTTTTGGTGATCTCTTTGTCTGCGACAAGACCAAGGCCTGGCAAAAGCCGCATTCCCTGACCGGGAATCGAACCCGGGCCGCGGCGGTGAGAGCGCCGAATCCTAACCACTAGACCACCAGGGAGACATGCTGTCTGATTTTGGCACGAGTGGACGTGACGTCTTGCTCTCTGCGGGGCAGACTGCGGGAGATGGCTTCGCTGCAAAAACGGTTTATCCAATCAAATCTAGCCGAGTGTCATTAATCTTATATCAAAATAAAAAAAAAATGTACTTGGTACTGTTTTCAGTATAAAGACACTTACCTAGTGCTTTCTCATCAAATCATTTGACTTCATTCAAGACGTCTCCAGCGCATTGAGCAAATTTGCCTTGATGAGACTCCTTAAAATAAGCAAATCTCTTATTAAAATCAGTCAAAAGGTTCTTTTCAGAGAGTGCTAGTTAAGTCTCTTTATACTAAAAAACATTACCAAATCGATTTGTTGATCTTCATATAAGATCAACGACACTTGGTTAGATTTCATTTTTTTGCAGTGTTTTTAGGGTCTTTTCCATAGGGCTCTGGTGTCCATCTGGTTTCGTGTCCCAGAACAGCGCCAGGTCCTTCGATAGCTCAGTTGGTAGAGCGGAGGACTGTAGGTGAACAACCGGCCATCCTTAGGTCGCTGGTTCGACTCCGGCTCGAAGGAAGCGATGCTTTTTGGTGATCTCTTTGTCTGCGACAAGACCAAGGCCTGGCAAAAGCCGCATTCCCTGACCGGGAATCGAACCCGGGCCGCGGCGGTGAGAGCGCCGAATCCTAACCACTAGACCACCAGGGAGACATGCTGTCTGCTTTTGGCACGAGTGGACGTGACGTCTTGCTCTCTGCGGGGCAGACTGCGGGAGATGGCTTCGCTGCAAAAACGGTTTATCCAATCAAATCTAGCCGAGTGTCATTAATCTTATATCAAAATAAAAAAAAAATGTACTTGGTACTGTTTTCAGTATAAAGACACTTACCTAGTGCTTTCTCATCAAATCATTTGACTTCATTCAAGACGTCTCCAGCGCATTGAGCAAATTTGCCTTGATGAGACTCCTTAAAATAAGCAAATCTCTTATTAAAATCAGTCAAAAGGTTCTTTTCAGAGAGTGCTAGTTAAGTCTCTTTATCCTAAAAAACATTACCAAATCGATTTGTTGATCTTCATATAAGATCAACGACACTTGGTTAGATTTCATTTTTTTGCAGTGTTTTTAGGGTCTTTTCCATAGGGCTCTGATGTCCATCTGGTTTCGTGTCCCAGAACAGCGCCAGGTCCTTCGATAGCTCAGTTGGTAGAGCGGAGGACTGTAGGTGAACAACCGGCCATCCTTAGGTCGCTGGTACGACTCCGGCTCGAAGGAAGCGATGCTTTTTGGTGATCTCTTTGTCTGCGACAAGACCAAGGCCTGGCAAAAGCCGCATTCCCTGACCGGGAATCGAACCCGGGCCGCGGCGGTGAGAGCGCCGAATCCTAACCACTAGACCACCAGGGAGACATGCTGTCTGCCTTTGGCACGAGTGGACGTGACGTCTTGCTCTCTGCGGGGCAGACTGCGGGAGATGGCTTCGCTGCAAAAACGGTTTATCCAATCAAATCTAGCCGAGTGTCGTTAATCTTATATCAAAATAAAAAACAAATCTACTTGGTACTGTTTTCAGTATAAAGACACTTACCTAGTGCTTTCTCATCAAATCATTTGACTTCATTCAAGACGTCTCCAGCGCATTGAGCAAATTTGCCTTGATGAGACTCCTTAAAATAAGCAAATCTCTTATTAAAATCAGTCAAAAGGTTCTTTTCAGAGAGTGCTAGTTAAGTCTCTTTATACTAAAAAACATTACCAAATCGATTTGTTGATCTTCATATAAGATCAACGACACTTGGTTAGATTTCATTTTTTTGCAGTGTTTTTAGGGTCTTTTCCATAGGGCTCTGATGTCCATCTGGTTTCGTGTCCCAGAACAGCGCCAGGTCCTTCGATAGCTCAGTTGGTAGAGCGGAGGACTGTAGGTGAACAACCGGCCATCCTTAGGTCGCTGGTACGACTCCGGCTCGAAGGAAGCGATGCTTTTTGGTGATCTCTTTGTCTGCGACAAGACCAAGGCCTGGCAAAAGCCGCATTCCCTGACCGGGAATCGAACCCGGGCCGCGGCGGTGAGAGCGCCGAATCCTAACCACTAGACCACCAGGGAGACATGCTGTCTGCCTTTGGCACGAGTGGACGTGACGTCTTGCTCTCTGCGGGGCAGACTGCGGGAGATGGCTTCGCTGCAAAAACGGTTTATCCAATCAAATCTAGCCGAGTGTCGTTAATCTTATATCAAAATAAAAAAAAAATCTACTTGGTACTGTTTTCAGTATAAAGACACTTACCTAGTGCTTTCTCATCAAATCATTTGACTTCATTCAAGACGTCTCCAGCGCATTGAGCAAATTTGCCTTGATGAGACTCCTTAAAATAAGCAAATCTCTTATTAAAATCAGTCAAAAGGTTCTTTTCAGAGAGTGCTAGTTAAGTCTCTTTATACTAAAAAACATTACCAAATCGATTTGTTGATCTTCATATAAGATCAACGACACTTGGTTAGATTTCATTTTTTTGCAGTGTTTTTAGGGTCTTTTCCATAGGGCTCTGGTGTCCATCTGGTTTCGTGTCCCAGAACAGCGCCAGGTCCTTCGATAGCTCAGTTGGTAGAGCGGAGGACTGTAGGTGAACAACCGGCCATCCTTAGGTCGCTGGTTCGACTCCGGCTCGAAGGAAGCGATGCTTTTTGGTGATCTCTTTGTCTGCGACAAGACCAAGGCCTGGCAAAAGCCGCATTCCCTGAGCGGGAATCGAACCCGGGCCGCGGCGGTGAGAGCGCCGAATCCTAACCACTAGACCACCAGGGAGACATGCTGTCTGCTTTTGGCACGAGTGGACGTGACGTCTTGCTCTCTGCGGGGCAGACTGCGGGAGATGGCTTCGCTGCAAAAACGGTTTATCCAATCAAATCTAGCCGAGTGTCATTAATCTTATATCAAAATAAAAAAAAAATGTACTTGGTACTGTTTTCAGTATAAAGACACTTACCTAGTGCTTTCTCATCAAATCATTTGACTTCATTCAAGACGTCTCCAGCGCATTGAGCAAATTTGCCTTGATGAGACTCCTTAAAATAAGCAAATCTCTTATTAAAATCAGTCAAAAGGTTCTTTTCAGAGAGTGCTAGTTAAGTCTCTTTATCCTAAAAAACATTACCAAATCGATTTGTTGATCTTCATATAAGATCAACGACACTTGGTTAGATTTCATTTTTTTGCAGTGTTTTTAGGGTCTTTTCCATAGGGCTCTGATGTCCATCTGGTTTCGTGTCCCAGAACAGCGCCAGGTCCTTCGATAGCTCAGTTGGTAGAGCGGAGGACTGTAGGTGAACAACCGGCCATCCTTAGGTCGCTGGTACGACTCCGGCTCGAAGGAAGCGATGCTTTTTGGTGATCTCTTTGTCTGCGACAAGACCAAGGCCTGGCAAAAGCCGCATTCCCTGACCGGGAATCGAACCCGGGCCGCGGCGGTGAGAGCGCCGAATCCTAACCACTAGACCACCAGGGAGACATGCTGTCTGCCTTTGGCACGAGTGGACGTGACGTCTTGCTCTCTGCGGGGCAGACTGCGGGAGATGGCTTCGCTGCAAAAACGGTTTATCCAATCAAATCTAGCCGAGTGTCGTTAATCTTATATCAAAATAAAAAAAAAATCTACTTGGTACTGTTTTCAGTATAAAGACACTTACCTAGTGCTTTCTCATGAAATCATTTGACTTCATTCAAGACGTCTCCAGCGCATTGAGCAAATTTGCCTTGATGAGACTCCTTAAAATAAGCAAATCTCTTATTAAAATCAGTCAAAAGGTTCTTTTCAGAGAGTGCTAGTTAAGTCTCTTTATACTAAAAAACATTACCAAATCGATTTGTTGATCTTCATATAAGATCAACGACACTTGGTTAGATTTCATTTTTTTGCAGTGTTTTTAGGGTCTTTTCCATAGGGCTCTGGTGTCCATCTGGTTTCGTGTCCCAGAACAGCGCCAGGTCCTTCGATAGCTCAGTTGGTAGAGCGGAGGACTGTAGGTGAACAACCGGCCATCCTTAGGTCGCTGGTTCGACTCCGGCTCGAAGGAAGCGATGCTTTTTGGTGATCTCTTTGTCTGCGACAAGACCAAGGCCTGGCAAAAGCCGCATTGCGTGACCGGGAATCGAACCCGGGCCGCGGCGGTGAGAGCGCCGAATCCTAACCACTAGACCACCAGGGAGACATGCTGTCTGCTTTTGGCACGAGTGGACGTGACGTCTTGCTCTCTGCGGGGCAGACTGCGGGAGATGGCTTCGCTGCAAAAACGGTTTATCCAATCAAATCTAGCCGAGTGTCGTTAATCTTATATCAAAATAAAAAAAAAATCTACTTGGTACTGTTTTCAGTATAAAGACACTTACCTAGTGCTTTCTCATGAAATCATTTGACTTCATTCAAGACGTCTCCAGCGCATTGAGCAAATTTGCCTTGATGAGACTCCTTAAAATAAGCAAATCTCTTATTAAAATCAGTCAAAAGGTTCTTTTCAGAGAGTGCTAGTTAAGTCTCTTTATACTAAAAAACATTACCAAATCGATTTGTTGATCTTCATATAAGATCAACGACACTTGGTTAGATTTCATTTTTTTGCAGTGTTTTTAGGGTCTTTTCCATAGGGCTCTGGTGTCCATCTGGTTTCGTGTCCCAGAACAGCGCCAGGTCCTTCGATAGCTCAGTTGGTAGAGCGGAGGACTGTAGGTGAACAACCGGCCATCCTTAGGTCGCTGGTTCGACTCCGGCTCGAAGGAAGCGATGCTTTTTGGTGATCTCTTTGTCTGCGACAAGACCAAGGCCTGGCAAAAGCCGCATTCCCTGACCGGGAATCGAACCCGGGCCGCGGCGGTGAGAGCGCCGAATCCTAACCACTAGACCACCAGGGAGACATGCTGTCTGATTTTGGCACGAGTGGACGTGACGTCTTGCTCTCTGCGGGGCAGACTGCGGGAGATGGCTTCGCTGCAAAAACGGTTTATCCAATCAAATCTAGCCGAGTGTCATTAATCTTATATCAAAATAAAAAAAAAATGTACTTGGTACTGTTTTCAGTATAAAGACACTTACCTAGTGCTTTCTCATCAAATCATTTGACTTCATTCAAGACGTCTCCAGCGCATTGAGCAAATTTGCCTTGATGAGACTCCTTAAAATAAGCAAATCTCTTATTAAAATCAGTCAAAAGGTTCTTTTCAGAGAGTGCTAGTTAAGTCTCTTTATACTAAAAAACATTACCAAATCGATTTGTTGATCTTCATATAAGATCAACGACACTTGGTTAGATTTCATTTTTTTGCAGTGTTTTTAGGGTCTTTTCCATAGGGCTCTGGTGTCCATCTGGTTTCGTGTCCCAGAACAGCGCCAGGTCCTTCGATAGCTCAGTTGGTAGAGCGGAGGACTGTAGGTGAACAACCGGCCATCCTTAGGTCGCTGGTTCGACTCCGGCTCGAAGGAAGCGATGCTTTTTGGTGATCTCTTTGTCTGCGACAAGACCAAGGCCTGGCAAAAGCCGCATTCCCTGAGCGGGAATCGAACCCGGGCCGCGGCGGTGAGAGCGCCGAATCCTAACCACTAGACCACCAGGGAGACATGCTGTCTGCTTTTGGCACGAGTGGACGTGACGTCTTGCTCTCTGCGGGGCAGACTGCGGGAGATGGCTTCGCTGCAAAAACGGTTTATCCAATCAAATCTAGCCGAGTGTCATTAATCTTATATCAAAATAAAAAAAAAATGTACTTGGTACTGTTTTCAGTATAAAGACACTTACCTAGTGCTTTCTCATCAAATCATTTGACTTCATTCAAGACGTCTCCAGCGCATTGAGCAAATTTGCCTTGATGAGACTCCTTAAAATAAGCAAATCTCTTATTAAAATCAGTCAAAAGGTTCTTTTCAGAGAGTGCTAGTTAAGTCTCTTTATCCTAAAAAACATTACCAAATCGATTTGTTGATCTTCATATAAGATCAACGACACTTGGTTAGATTTCATTTTTTTGCAGTGTTTTTAGGGTCTTTTCCATAGGGCTCTGATGTCCATCTGGTTTCGTGTCCCAGAACAGCGCCAGGTCCTTCGATAGCTCAGTTGGTAGAGCGGAGGACTGTAGGTGAACAACCGGCCATCCTTAGGTCGCTGGTACGACTCCGGCTCGAAGGAAGCGATGCTTTTTGGTGATCTCTTTGTCTGCGACAAGACCAAGGCCTGGCAAAAGCCGCATTCCCTGACCGGGAATCGAACCCGGGCCGCGGCGGTGAGAGCGCCGAATCCTAACCACTAGACCACCAGGGAGACATGCTGTCTGCCTTTGGCACGAGTGGACGTGACGTCTTGCTCTCTGCGGGGCAGACTGCGGGAGATGGCTTCGCTGCAAAAACGGTTTATCCAATCAAATCTAGCCGAGTGTCGTTAATCTTATATCAAAATAAAAAACAAATCTACTTGGTACTGTTTTCAGTATAAAGACACTTACCTAGTGCTTTCTCATCAAATCATTTGACTTCATTCAAGACGTCTCCAGCGCATTGAGCAAATTTGCCTTGATGAGACTCCTTAAAATAAGCAAATCTCTTATTAAAATCAGTCAAAAGGTTCTTTTCAGAGAGTGCTAGTTAAGTCTCTTTATACTAAAAAACATTACCAAATCGATTTGTTGATCTTCATATAAGATCAACGACACTTGGTTAGATTTCATTTTTTTGCAGTGTTTTTAGGGTCTTTTCCATAGGGCTCTGATGTCCATCTGGTTTCGTGTCCCAGAACAGCGCCAGGTCCTTCGATAGCTCAGTTGGTAGAGCGGAGGACTGTAGGTGAACAACCGGCCATCCTTAGGTCGCTGGTACGACTCCGGCTCGAAGGAAGCGATGCTTTTTGGTGATCTCTTTGTCTGCGACAAGACCAAGGCCTGGCAAAAGCCGCATTCCCTGACCGGGAATCGAACCCGGGCCGCGGCGGTGAGAGCGCCGAATCCTAACCACTAGACCACCAGGGAGACATGCTGTCTGCCTTTGGCACGAGTGGACGTGACGTCTTGCTCTCTGCGGGGCAGACTGCGGGAGATGGCTTCGCTGCAAAAACGGTTTATCCAATCAAATCTAGCCGAGTGTCGTTAATCTTATATCAAAATAAAAAAAAAATCTACTTGGTACTGTTTTCAGTATAAAGACACTTACCTAGTGCTTTCTCATCAAATCATTTGACTTCATTCAAGACGTCTCCAGCGCATTGAGCAAATTTGCCTTGATGAGACTCCTTAAAATAAGCAAATCTCTTATTAAAATCAGTCAAAAGGTTCTTTTCAGAGAGTGCTAGTTAAGTCTCTTTATACTAAAAAACATTACCAAATCGATTTGTTGATCTTCATATAAGATCAACGACACTTGGTTAGATTTCATTTTTTTGCAGTGTTTTTAGGGTCTTTTCCATAGGGCTCTGGTGTCCATCTGGTTTCGTGTCCCAGAACAGCGCCAGGTCCTTCGATAGCTCAGTTGGTAGAGCGGAGGACTGTAGGTGAACAACCGGCCATCCTTAGGTCGCTGGTTCGACTCCGGCTCGAAGGAAGCGATGCTTTTTGGTGATCTCTTTGTCTGCGACAAGACCAAGGCCTGGCAAAAGCCGCATTCCCTGACCGGGAATCGAACCCGGGCCGCGGCGGTGAGAGCGCCGAATCCTAACCACTAGACCACCAGGGAGACATGCTGTCTGCCTTTGGCACGAGTGGACGTGACGTCTTGCTCTCTGCGGGGCAGACTGCGGGAGATGGCTTCGCTGCAAAAACGATTTATCCAATCAAATCTAGCCGAGTGTCGTTAATCTTATATCAAAATAAAAAAAAAATCTACTTGGTACTGTTTTCAGTATAAAGACACTTACCTAGTGCTTTCTCATCAAATCATTTGACTTCATTCAAGACGTCTCCAGCGCATTGAGCAAATTTGCCTTGATGAGACTCCTTAAAATAAGCAAATCTCTTATTAAAATCAGTCAAAAGGTTCTTTTCAGAGAGTGCTAGTTAAGTCTCTTTATCCTAAAAAACATTACCAAATCGATTTGTTGATCTTCATATAAGATCAACGACACTTGGTTAGATTTCATTTTTTTGCAGTGTTTTTAGGGTCTTTTCCATAGGGCTCTGATGTCCATCTGGTTTCGTGTCCCAGAACAGCGCCAGGTCCTTCGATAGCTCAGTTGGTAGAGCGGAGGACTGTAGGTGAACAACCGGCCATCCTTAGGTCGCTGGTACGACTCCGGCTCGAAGGAAGCGATGCTTTTTGGTGATCTCTTTGTCTGCGACAAGACCAAGGCCTGGCAAAAGCCGCATTCCCTGACCGGGAATCGAACCCGGGCCGCGGCGGTGAGAGCGCCGAATCCTAACCACTAGACCACCAGGGAGACATGCTGTCTGCCTTTGGCACGAGTGGACGTGACGTCTTGCTCTCTGCGGGGCAGACTGCGGGAGATGGCTTCGCTGCAAAAACGATTTATCCAATCAAATCTAGCCGAGTGTCGTTAATCTTATATCAAAATAAAAAAAAAATGTACTTGGTACTGTTTTCAGTATAAAGACACTTACCTAGTGCTTTCTCATCAAATCATTTGACTTCATTCAAGACGTCTCCAGCGCATTGAGCAAATTTGCCTTGATGAGACTCCTTAAAATAAGCAAATCTCTTATTAAAATCAGTCAAAAGGTTCTTTTCAGAGAGTGCTAGTTAAGTCTCTTTATCCTAAAAAACATTACCAAATCGATTTGTTGATCTTCATATAAGATCAACGACACTTGGTTAGATTTCATTTTTTTGCAGTGTTTTTAGGGTCTTTTCCATAGGGCTCTGATGTCCATCTGGTTTCGTGTCCCAGAACAGCGCCAGGTCCTTCGATAGCTCAGTTGGTAGAGCGGAGGACTGTAGGTGAACAACCGGCCATCCTTAGGTCGCTGGTACGACTCCGGCTCGAAGGAAGCGATGCTTTTTGGTGATCTCTTTGTCTGCGACAAGACCAAGGCCTGGCAAAAGCCGCATTCCCTGACCGGGAATCGAACCCGGGCCGCGGCGGTGAGAGCGCCGAATCCTAACCACTAGACCACCAGGGAGACATGCTGTCTGCCTTTGGCACGAGTGGACGTGACGTCTTGCTCTCTGCGGGGCAGACTGCGGGAGATGGCTTCGCTGCAAAAACGATTTATCCAATCAAATCTAGCCGAGTGTCGTTAATCTTATATCAAAATAAAAAAAAAATGTACTTGGTACTGTTTTCAGTATAAAGACACTTACCTAGTGCTTTCTCATCAAATCATTTGACTTCATTCAAGACGTCTCCAGCGCATTGAGCAAATTTGCCTTGATGAGACTCCTTAAAATAAGCAAATCTCTTATTAAAATCAGTCAAAAGGTTCTTTTCAGAGAGTGCTAGTTAAGTCTCTTTATACTAAAAAACATTACCAAATCGATTTGTTGATCTTCATATAAGATCAACGACACTTGGTTAGATTTAATTTTTTTGCAGTGTTTTTAGGGTCTTTTCCATAGGGCTCTGGTGTCCATCTGGTTTCGTGTCCCAGAACAGCGCCAGGTCCTTCGATAGCTCAGTTGGTAGAGCGGAGGACTGTAGGTGAACAACCGGCCATCCTTAGGTCGCTGGTTCGACTCCGGCTCGAAGGAAGCGATGCTTTTTGGTGATCTCTTTGTCTGCGACAAGACCAAGGCCTGGCAAAAGCCGCATTCCCTGACCGGGAATCGAACCCGGGCCGCGGCGGTGAGAGCGCCGAATCCTAACCACTAGACCACCAGGGAGACATGCTGTCTGCCTTTGGCACGAGTGGACGTGACGTCTTGCTCTCTGCGGGGCAGACTGCGGGAGATGGCTTCGCTGCAAAAACGATTTATCCAATCAAATCTAGCCGAGTGTCGTTAATCTTATATCAAAATAAAAAAAAAATCTACTTGGTACTGTTTTCAGTATAAAGACACTTACCTAGTGCTTTCTCATCAAATCATTTGACTTCATTCAAGACGTCTCCAGCGCATTGAGCAAATTTGCCTTGATGAGACTCCTTAAAATAAGCAAATCTCTTATTAAAATCAGTCAAAAGGTTCTTTTCAGAGAGTGCTAGTTAAGTCTCTTTATCCTAAAAAACATTACCAAATCGATTTGTTGATCTTCATATAAGATCAACGACACTTGGTTAGATTTCATTTTTTTGCAGTGTTTTTAGGGTCTTTTCCATAGGGCTCTGATGTCCATCTGGTTTCGTGTCCCAGAACAGCGCCAGGTCCTTCGATAGCTCAGTTGGTAGAGCGGAGGACTGTAGGTGAACAACCGGCCATCCTTAGGTCGCTGGTACGACTCCGGCTCGAAGGAAGCGATGCTTTTTGGTGATCTCTTTGTCTGCGACAAGACCAAGGCCTGGCAAAAGCCGCATTCCCTGACCGGGAATCGAACCCGGGCCGCGGCGGTGAGAGCGCCGAATCCTAACCACTAGACCACCAGGGAGACATGCTGTCTGCCTTTGGCACGAGTGGACGTGACGTCTTGCTCTCTGCGGGGCAGACTGCGGGAGATGGCTTCGCTGCAAAAACGATTTATCCAATCAAATCTAGCCGAGTGTCGTTAATCTTATATCAAAATAAAAAAAAAATGTACTTGGTACTGTTTTCAGTATAAAGACACTTACCTAGTGCTTTCTCATCAAATCATTTGACTTCATTCAAGACGTCTCCAGCGCATTGAGCAAATTTGCCTTGATGAGACTCCTTAAAATAAGCAAATCTCTTATTAAAATCAGTCAAAAGGTTCTTTTCAGAGAGTGCTAGTTAAGTCTCTTTATACTAAAAAACATTACCAAATCGATTTGTTGATCTTCATATAAGATCAACGACACTTGGTTAGATTTAATTTTTTTGCAGTGTTTTTAGGGTCTTTTCCATAGGGCTCTGGTGTCCATCTGGTTTCGTGTCCCAGAACAGCGCCAGGTCCTTCGATAGCTCAGTTGGTAGAGCGGAGGACTGTAGGTGAACAACCGGCCATCCTTAGGTCGCTGGTTCGACTCCGGCTCGAAGGAAGCGATGCTTTTTGGTGATCTCTTTGTCTGCGACAAGACCAAGGCCTGGCAAAAGCCGCATTCCCTGACCGGGAATCGAACCCGGGCCGCGGCGGTGAGAGCGCCGAATCCTAACCACTAGACCACCAGGGAGACATGCTGTCTGCCTTTGGCACGAGTGGACGTGACGTCTTGCTCTCTGCGGGGCAGACTGCGGGAGATGGCTTCGCTGCAAAAACGATTTATCCAATCAAATCTAGCCGAGTGTCGTTAATCTTATATCAAAATAAAAAAAAAATCTACTTGGTACTGTTTTCAGTATAAAGACACTTACCTAGTGCTTTCTCATCAAATCATTTGACTTCATTCAAGACGTCTCCAGCGCATTGAGCAAATTTGCCTTGATGAGACTCCTTAAAATAAGCAAATCTCTTATTAAAATCAGTCAAAAGGTTCTTTTCAGAGAGTGCTAGTTAAGTCTCTTTATCCTAAAAAACATTACCAAATCGATTTGTTGATCTTCATATAAGATCAACGACACTTGGTTAGATTTCATTTTTTTGCAGTGTTTTTAGGGTCTTTTCCATAGGGCTCTGATGTCCATCTGGTTTCGTGTCCCAGAACAGCGCCAGGTCCTTCGATAGCTCAGTTGGTAGAGCGGAGGACTGTAGGTGAACAACCGGCCATCCTTAGGTCGCTGGTACGACTCCGGCTCGAAGGAAGCGATGCTTTTTGGTGATCTCTTTGTCTGCGACAAGACCAAGGCCTGGCAAAAGCCGCATTCCCTGACCGGGAATCGAACCCGGGCCGCGGCGGTGAGAGCGCCGAATCCTAACCACTAGACCACCAGGGAGACATGCTGTCTGCCTTTGGCACGAGTGGACGTGACGTCTTGCTCTCTGCGGGGCAGACTGCGGGAGATGGCTTCGCTGCAAAAACGGTTTATCCAATCAAATCTAGCCGAGTGTCGTTAATCTTATATCAAAATAAAAAAAAAATCTACTTGGTACTGTTTTCAGTATAAAGACACTTACCTAGTGCTTTCTCATGAAATCATTTGACTTCATTCAAGACGTCTCCAGCGCATTGAGCAAATTTGCCTTGATGAGACTCCTTAAAATAAGCAAATCTCTTATTAAAATCAGTCAAAAGGTTCTTTTCAGAGAGTGCTAGTTAAGTCTCTTTATACTAAAAAACATTACCAAATCGATTTGTTGATCTTCATATAAGATCAACGACACTTGGTTAGATTTCATTTTTTTGCAGTGTTTTTAGGGTCTTTTCCATAGGGCTCTGGTGTCCATCTGGTTTCGTGTCCCAGAACAGCGCCAGGTCCTTCGATAGCTCAGTTGGTAGAGCGGAGGACTGTAGGTGAACAACCGGCCATCCTTAGGTCGCTGGTTCGACTCCGGCTCGAAGGAAGCGATGCTTTTTGGTGATCTCTTTGTCTGCGACAAGACCAAGGCCTGGCAAAAGCCGCATTCCCTGACCGGGAATCGAACCCGGGCCGCGGCGGTGAGAGCGCCGAATCCTAACCACTAGACCACCAGGGAGACATGCTGTCTGCCTTTGGCACGAGTGGACGTGACGTCTTGCTCTCTGCGGGGCAGACTGCGGGAGATGGCTTCGCTGCAAAAACGATTTATCCAATCAAATCTAGCCGAGTGTCGTTAATCTTATATCAAAATAAAAAAAAAATCTACTTGGTACTGTTTTCAGTATAAAGACACTTACCTAGTGCTTTCTCATCAAATCATTTGACTTCATTCAAGACGTCTCCAGCGCATTGAGCAAATTTGCCTTGATGAGACTCCTTAAAATAAGCAAATCTCTTATTAAAATCAGTCAAAAGGTTCTTTTCAGAGAGTGCTAGTTAAGTCTCTTTATACTAAAAAACATTACCAAATCGATTTGTTGATCTTCATATAAGATCAACGACACTTGGTTAGATTTCATTTTTTTGCAGTGTTTTTAGGGTCTTTTCCATAGGGCTCTGGTGTCCATCTGGTTTCGTGTCCCAGAACAGCGCCAGGTCCTTCGATAGCTCAGTTGGTAGAGCGGAGGACTGTAGGTGAACAACCGGCCATCCTTAGGTCGCTGGTTCGACTCCGGCTCGAAGGAAGCGATGCTTTTTGGTGATCTCTTTGTCGCGACAAGACCAAGGCCTGGCAAAAGCCGCATTCCCTGACCGGGAATCGAACCCGGGCCGCGGCGGTGAGAGCGCCGAATCCTAACCACTAGACCACCAGGGAGACATGCTGTCTGCCTTTGGCACGAGTGGACGTGACGTCTTGCTCTCTGCGGGGCAGACTGCGGGAGATGGCTTCGCTGCAAAAACGGTTTATCCAATCAAATCTAGCCGAGTGTCGTTAATCTTATATCAAAATAAAAAAAAAATCTACTTGGTACTGTTTTCAGTATAAAGACACTTACCTAGTGCTTTCTCATGAAATCATTTGACTTCATTCAAGACGTCTCCAGCGCATTGAGCAAATTTGCCTTGATGAGACTCCTTAAAATAAGCAAATCTCTTATTAAAATCAGTCAAAAGGTTCTTTTCAGAGAGTGCTAGTTAAGTCTCTTTATACTAAAAAACATTACCAAATCGATTTGTTGATCTTCATATAAGATCAACGACACTTGGTTAGATTTAATTTTTTTGCAGTGTTTTTAGGGTCTTTTCCATAGGGCTCTGGTGTCCATCTGGTTTCGTGTCCCAGAACAGCGCCAGGTCCTTCGATAGCTCAGTTGGTAGAGCGGAGGACTGTAGGTGAACAACCGGCCATCCTTAGGTCGCTGGTTCGACTCCGGCTCGAAGGAAGCGATGCTTTTTGGTGATCTCTTTGTCTGCGACAAGACCAAGGCCTGGCAAAAGCCGCATTCCCTGACCGGGAATCGAACCCGGGCCGCGGCGGTGAGAGCGCCGAATCCTAACCACTAGACCACCAGGGAGACATGCTGTCTGCCTTTGGCACGAGTGGACGTGACGTCTTGCTCTCTGCGGGGCAGACTGCGGGAGATGGCTTCGCTGCAAAAACGATTTATCCAATCAAATCTAGCCGAGTGTCGTTAATCTTATATCAAAATAAAAAAAAAATCTACTTGGTACTGTTTTCAGTATAAAGACACTTACCTAGTGCTTTCTCATCAAATCATTTGACTTCATTCAAGACGTCTCCAGCGCATTGAGCAAATTTGCCTTGATGAGACTCCTTAAAATAAGCAAATCTCTTATTAAAATCAGTCAAAAGGTTCTTTTCAGAGAGTGCTAGTTAAGTCTCTTTATCCTAAAAAACATTACCAAATCGATTTGTTGATCTTCATATAAGATCAACGACACTTGGTTAGATTTCATTTTTTTGCAGTGTTTTTAGGGTCTTTTCCATAGGGCTCTGATGTCCATCTGGTTTCGTGTCCCAGAACAGCGCCAGGTCCTTCGATAGCTCAGTTGGTAGAGCGGAGGACTGTAGGTGAACAACCGGCCATCCTTAGGTCGCTGGTACGACTCCGGCTCGAAGGAAGCGATGCTTTTTGGTGATCTCTTTGTCTGCGACAAGACCAAGGCCTGGCAAAAGCCGCATTCCCTGACCGGGAATCGAACCCGGGCCGCGGCGGTGAGAGCGCCGAATCCTAACCACTAGACCACCAGGGAGACATGCTGTCTGCCTTTGGCACGAGTGGACGTGACGTCTTGCTCTCTGCGGGGCAGACTGCGGGAGATGGCTTCGCTGCAAAAACGGTTTATCCAATCAAATCTAGCCGAGTGTCGTTAATCTTATATCAAAATAAAAAAAAAATCTACTTGGTACTGTTTTCAGTATAAAGACACTTACCTAGTGCTTTCTCATGAAATCATTTGACTTCATTCAAGACGTCTCCAGCGCATTGAGCAAATTTGCCTTGATGAGACTCCTTAAAATAAGCAAATCTCTTATTAAAATCAGTCAAAAGGTTCTTTTCAGAGAGTGCTAGTTAAGTCTCTTTATACTAAAAAACATTACCAAATCGATTTGTTGATCTTCATATAAGATCAACGACACTTGGTTAGATTTCATTTTTTTGCAGTGTTTTTAGGGTCTTTTCCATAGGGCTCTGGTGTCCATCTGGTTTCGTGTCCCAGAACAGCGCCAGGTCCTTCGATAGCTCAGTTGGTAGAGCGGAGGACTGTAGGTGAACAACCGGCCATCCTTAGGTCGCTGGTTCGACTCCGGCTCGAAGGAAGCGATGCTTTTTGGTGATCTCTTTGTCTGCGACAAGACCAAGGCCTGGCAAAAGCCGCATTCCCTGACCGGGAATCGAACCCGGGCCGCGGCGGTGAGAGCGCCGAATCCTAACCACTAGACCACCAGGGAGACATGCTGTCTGCCTTTGGCACGAGTGGACGTGACGTCTTGCTCTCTGCGGGGCAGACTGCGGGAGATGGCTTCGCTGCAAAAACGATTTATCCAATCAAATCTAGCCGAGTGTCGTTAATCTTATATCAAAATAAAAAAAAAATCTACTTGGTACTGTTTTCAGTATAAAGACACTTACCTAGTGCTTTCTCATCAAATCATTTGACTTCATTCAAGACGTCTCCAGCGCATTGAGCAAATTTGCCTTGATGAGACTCCTTAAAATAAGCAAATCTCTTATTAAAATCAGTCAAAAGGTTCTTTTCAGAGAGTGCTAGTTAAGTCTCTTTATACTAAAAAACATTACCAAATCGATTTGTTGATCTTCATATAAGATCAACGACACTTGGTTAGATTTCATTTTTTTGCAGTGTTTTTAGGGTCTTTTCCATAGGGCTCTGGTGTCCATCTGGTTTCGTGTCCCAGAACAGCGCCAGGTCCTTCGATAGCTCAGTTGGTAGAGCGGAGGACTGTAGGTGAACAACCGGCCATCCTTAGGTCGCTGGTTCGACTCCGGCTCGAAGGAAGCGATGCTTTTTGGTGATCTCTTTGTCTGCGACAAGACCAAGGCCTGGCAAAAGCCGCATTCCCTGACCGGGAATCGAACCCGGGCCGCGGCGGTGAGAGCGCCGAATCCTAACCACTAGACCACCAGGGAGACATGCTGTCTGCCTTTGGCACGAGTGGACGTGACGTCTTGCTCTCTGCGGGGCAGACTGCGGGAGATGGCTTCGCTGCAAAAACGATTTATCCAATCAAATCTAGCCGAGTGTCGTTAATCTTATATCAAAATAAAAAAAAAATCTACTTGGTACTGTTTTCAGTATAAAGACACTTACCTAGTGCTTTCTCATCAAATCATTTGACTTCATTCAAGACGTCTCCAGCGCATTGAGCAAATTTGCCTTGATGAGACTCCTTAAAATAAGCAAATCTCTTATTAAAATCAGTCAAAAGGTTCTTTTCAGAGAGTGCTAGTTAAGTCTCTTTATACTAAAAAACATTACCAAATCGATTTGTTGATCTTCATATAAGATCAACGACACTTGGTTAGATTTCATTTTTTTGCAGTGTTTTTAGGGTCTTTTCCATAGGGCTCTGATGTCCATCTGGTTTCGTGTCCCAGAACAGCGCCAGGTCCTTCGATAGCTCAGTTGGTAGAGCGGAGGACTGTAGGTGAACAACCGGCCATCCTTAGGTCGCTGGTACGACTCCGGCTCGAAGGAAGCGATGCTTTTTGGTGATCTCTTTGTCTGCGACAAGACCAAGGCCTGGCAAAAGCCGCATTCCGTGACCGGGAATCGAACCCGGGCCGCGGCGGTGAGAGCGCCGAATCCTAACCACTAGACCACCAGGGAGACATGCTGTCTGCCTTTGGCACGAGTGGACGTGACGTCTTGCTCTCTGCGGGGCAGACTGCGGGAGATGGCTTCGCTGCAAAAACGGTTTATCCAATCAAATCTAGCCGAGTGTCGTTAATCTTATATCAAAATAAAAAAAAAATCTACTTGGTACTGTTTTCAGTATAAAGACACTTACCTAGTGCTTTCTCATGAAATCATTTGACTTCATTCAAGACGTCTCCAGCGCATTGAGCAAATTTGCCTTGATGAGACTCCTTAAAATAAGCAAATCTCTTATTAAAATCAGTCAAAAGGTTCTTTTCAGAGAGTGCTAGTTAAGTCTCTTTATACTAAAAAACATTACCAAATCGATTTGTTGATCTTCATATAAGATCAACGACACTTGGTTAGATTTCATTTTTTTGCAGTGTTTTTAGGGTCTTTTCCATAGGGCTCTGGTGTCCATCTGGTTTCGTGTCCCAGAACAGCGCCAGGTCCTTCGATAGCTCAGTTGGTAGAGCGGAGGACTGTAGGTGAACAACCGGCCATCCTTAGGTCGCTGGTTCGACTCCGGCTCGAAGGAAGCGATGCTTTTTGGTGATCTCTTTGTCTGCGACAAGACCAAGGCCTGGCAAAAGCCGCATTCCCTGACCGGGAATCGAACCCGGGCCGCGGCGGTGAGAGCGCCGAATCCTAACCACTAGACCACCAGGGAGACATGCTGTCTGCCTTTGGCACGAGTGGACGTGACGTCTTGCTCTCTGCGGGGCAGACTGCGGGAGATGGCTTCGCTGCAAAAACGATTTATCCAATCAAATCTAGCCGAGTGTCGTTAATCTTATATCAAAATAAAAAAAAAATCTACTTGGTACTGTTTTCAGTATAAAGACACTTACCTAGTGCTTTCTCATCAAATCATTTGACTTCATTCAAGACGTCTCCAGCGCATTGAGCAAATTTGCCTTGATGAGACTCCTTAAAATAAGCAAATCTCTTATTAAAATCAGTCAAAAGGTTCTTTTCAGAGAGTGCTAGTTAAGTCTCTTTATACTAAAAAACATTACCAAATCGATTTGTTGATCTTCATATAAGATCAACGACACTTGGTTAGATTTCATTTTTTTGCAGTGTTTTTAGGGTCTTTTCCATAGGGCTCTGGTGTCCATCTGGTTTCGTGTCCCAGAACAGCGCCAGGTCCTTCGATAGCTCAGTTGGTAGAGCGGAGGACTGTAGGTGAACAACCGGCCATCCTTAGGTCGCTGGTTCGACTCCGGCTCGAAGGAAGCGATGCTTTTTGGTGATCTCTTTGTCGCGACAAGACCAAGGCCTGGCAAAAGCCGCATTCCCTGACCGGGAATCGAACCCGGGCCGCGGCGGTGAGAGCGCCGAATCCTAACCACTAGACCACCAGGGAGACATGCTGTCTGCCTTTGGCACGAGTGGACGTGACGTCTTGCTCTCTGCGGGGCAGACTGCGGGAGATGGCTTCGCTGCAAATACCGTTTATCCAATCAAATCTAGCCGAGTGTCATTAATCTTATATCAAAATAAAAAAAAAATGTACTTGGTACTGTTTTCAGTATAAAGACACTTACCTAGTGCTTTCTCATCAAATCATTTGACTTCATTCAAGACGTCTCCAGCGCATTGAGCAAATTTGCCTTGATGAGACTCCTTAAAATAAGCAAATCTCTTATTAAAATCAGTCAAAAGGTTCTTTTCAGAGAGTGCTAGTTAAGTCTCTTTATACTAAAAAACATTACCAAATCGATTTGTTGATCGATCAACGACACTTGGTTAGATTTCATTTTTTTGCAGTGTTTTTAGGGTCTTTTCCATAGGGCTCTGGTGTCCATCTGGTTTCGTGTCCCAGAACAGCGCCAGGTCCTTCGATAGCTCAGTTGGTAGAGCGGAGGACTGTAGGTGAACAACCGGCCATCCTTAGGTCGCTGGTTCGACTCCGGCTCGAAGGAAGCGATGCTTTTTGGTGATCTCTTTGTCTGCGACAAGACCAAGGCCTGGCAAAAGCCGCATTCCCTGACCGGGAATCGAACCCGGGCCGCGGCGGTGAGAGCGCCGAATCCTAACCACTAGACCACCAGGGAGACATGCTGTCTGCTTTTGGCACGAGTGGACGTGACGTCTTGCTCTCTGCGGGGCAGACTGCGGGAGATGGCTTCGCTGCAAAAACGGTTTATCCAATCAAATCTAGCCGAGTGTCATTAATCTTATATCAAAATAAAAAAAAAATGTACTTGGTACTGTTTTCAGTATAAAGACACTTACCTAGTGCTTTCTCATCAAATCATTTGACTTCATTCAAGACATCTCCAGCGCATTGAGCAAATTTGCCTTGATGAGACTCCTTAAAATAAGCAAATCTCTTATTAAAATCAGTCAAAAGGTTCTTTTCAGAGAGTGCTAGTTAAGTCTCTTTATCCTAAAAAACATTACCAAATCGATTTGTTGATCTTCATATAAGATCAACGACACTTGGTTAGATTTCATTTTTTTGCAGTGTTTTTAGGGTCTTTTCCATAGGGCTCTGATGTCCATCTGGTTTCGTGTCCCAGAACAGCGCCAGGTCCTTCGATAGCTCAGTTGGTAGAGCGGAGGACTGTAGGTGAACAACCGGCCATCCTTAGGTCGCTGGTACGACTCCGGCTCGAAGGAAGCGATGCTTTTTGGTGATCTCTTTGTCTGCGACAAGACCAAGGCCTGGCAAAAGCCGCATTCCCTGACCGGGAATCGAACCCGGGCCGCGGCGGTGAGAGCGCCGAATCCTAACCACTAGACCACCAGGGAGACATGCTGTCTGCCTTTGGCACGAGTGGACGTGACGTCTTGCTCTCTGCGGGGCAGACTGCGGGAGATGGCTTCGCTGCAAAAACGGTTTATCCAATCAAATCTAGCCGAGTGTCGTTAATCTTATATCAAAATAAAAAAAAAATCTACTTGGTACTGTTTTCAGTATAAAGACACTTACCTAGTGCTTTCTCATGAAATCATTTGACTTCATTCAAGACGTCTCCAGCGCATTGAGCAAATTTGCCTTGATGAGACTCCTTAAAATAAGCAAATCTCTTATTAAAATCAGTCAAAAGGTTCTTTTCAGAGAGTGCTAGTTAAGTCTCTTTATACTAAAAAACATTACCAAATCGATTTGTTGATCGATCTTCATATAAGATCAACGACACTTGGTTAGATTTCATTTTTTTGCAGTGTTTTTAGGGTCTTTTCCATAGGGCTCTGGTGTCCATCTGGTTTCGTGTCCCAGAACAGCGCCAGGTCCTTCGATAGCTCAGTTGGTAGAGCGGAGGACTGTAGGTGAACAACCGGCCATCCTTAGGTCGCTGGTTCGACTCCGGCTCGAAGGAAGCGATGCTTTTTGGTGATCTCTTTGTCTGCGACAAGACCAAGGCCTGGCAAAAGCCGCATTCCCTGACCGGGAATCGAACCCGGGCCGCGGCGGTGAGAGCGCTGAATCCTAACCACTAGACCACCAGGGAGACATGCTGTCTGCCTTTGGCACGAGTGGACGTGACGTCTTGCTCTCTGCGGGGCAGACTGCGGGAGATGGCTTCGCTGCAAAAACGATTTATCCAATCAAATCTAGCCGAGTGTCGTTAATCTTATATCAAAATAAAAAACAAATCTACTTGGTACTGTTTTCAGTATAAAGACACTTACCTAGTGCTTTCTCATCAAATCATTTGACTTCATTCAAGACGTCTCCAGCGCATTGAGCAAATTTGCCTTGATGAGACTCCTTAAAATAAGCAAATCTCTTATTAAAATCAGTCAAAAGGTTCTTTTCAGAGAGTGCTAGTTAAGTCTCTTTATACTAAAAAACATTACCAAATCGATTTGTTGATCTTCATATAAGATCAACGACACTTGGTTAGATTTCATTTTTTTGCAGTGTTTTTAGGGTCTTTTCCATAGGGCTCTGATGTCCATCTGGTTTCGTGTCCCAGAACAGCGCCAGGTCCTTCGATAGCTCAGTTGGTAGAGCGGAGGACTGTAGGTGAACAACCGGCCATCCATAGGTCGCTGGTTCGACTCCGGCTCGAAGGAAGCGATGCTTTTTGGTGATCTCTTTGTCTGCGACAAGACCAAGGCCTGGCAAAAGCCGCATTCCCTGACCGGGAATCGAACCCGGGCCGCGGCGGTGAGAGCGCCGAATCCTAACCACTAGACCACCAGGGAGACATGCTGTCTGCCTTTGGCACGAGTGGACGTGACGTCTTGCTCTCTGCGGGGCAGACTGCGGGAGATGGCTTCGCTGCAAAAACGATTTATCCAATCAAATCTAGCCGAGTGTCGTTAATCTTATATCAAAATAAAAAAAAAATCTACTTGGTACTGTTTTCAGTATAAAGACACTTACCTAGTGCTTTCTCATCAAATCATTTGACTTCATTCAAGACGTCTCCAGCGCATTGAGCAAATTTGCCTTGATGAGACTCCTTAAAATAAGCAAATCTCTTATTAAAATCAGTCAAAAGGTTCTTTTCAGAGAGTGCTAGTTAAGTCTCTTTATACTAAAAAACATTACCAAATCGATTTGTTGATCTTCATATAAGATCAACGACACTTGGTTAGATTTCATTTTTTTGCAGTGTTTTTAGGGTCTTTTCCATAGGGCTCTGGTGTCCATCTGGTTTCGTGTCCCAGAACAGCGCCAGGTCCTTCGATAGCTCAGTTGGTAGAGCGGAGGACTGTAGGTGAACAACCGGCCATCCTTAGGTCGCTGGTTCGACTCCGGCTCGAAGGAAGCGATGCTTTTTGGTGATCTCTTTGTCGCGACAAGACCAAGGCCTGGCAAAAGCCGCATTCCCTGACCGGGAATCGAACCCGGGCCGCGGCGGTGAGAGCGCCGAATCCTAACCACTAGACCACCAGGGAGACATGCTGTCTGCCTTTGGCACGAGTGGACGTGACGTCTTGCTCTCTGCGGGGCAGACTGCGGGAGATGGCTTCGCTGCAAAAACGGTTTATCCAATCAAATCTAGCCGAGTGTCGTTAATCTTATATCAAAATAAAAAAAAAATCTACTTGGTACTGTTTTCAGTATAAAGACACTTACCTAGTGCTTTCTCATGAAATCATTTGACTTCATTCAAGACGTCTCCAGCGCATTGAGCAAATTTGCCTTGATGAGACTCCTTAAAATAAGCAAATCTCTTATTAAAATCAGTCAAAAGGTTCTTTTCAGAGAGTGCTAGTTAAGTCTCTTTATACTAAAAAACATTACCAAATCGATTTGTTGATCTTCATATAAGATCAACGACACTTGGTTAGATTTCATTTTTTTGCAGTGTTTTTAGGGTCTTTTCCATAGGGCTCTGGTGTCCATCTGGTTTCGTGTCCCAGAACAGCGCCAGGTCCTTCGATAGCTCAGTTGGTAGAGCGGAGGACTGTAGGTGAACAACCGGCCATCCTTAGGTCGCTGGTTCGACTCCGGCTCGAAGGAAGCGATGCTTTTTGGTGATCTCTTTGTCTGCGACAAGACCAAGGCCTGGCAAAAGCCGCATTCCCTGACCGGGAATCGAACCCGGGCCGCGGCGGTGAGAGCGCCGAATCCTAACCACTAGACCACCAGGGAGACATGCTGTCTGCCTTTGGCACGAGTGGACGTGACGTCTTGCTCTCTGCGGGGCAGACTGCGGGAGATGGCTTCGCTGCAAAAACGATTTATCCAATCAAATCTAGCCGAGTGTCGTTAATCTTATATCAAAATAAAAAACAAATCTACTTGGTACTGTTTTCAGTATAAAGACACTTACCTAGTGCTTTCTCATCAAATCATTTGACTTCATTCAAGACGTCTCCAGCGCATTGAGCAAATTTGCCTTGATGAGACTCCTTAAAATAAGCAAATCTCTTATTAAAATCAGTCAAAAGGTTCTTTTCAGAGAGTGCTAGTTAAGTCTCTTTATACTAAAAAACATTACCAAATCGATTTGTTGATCTTCATATAAGATCAACGACACTTGGTTAGATTTCATTTTTTTGCAGTGTTTTTAGGGTCTTTTCCATAGGGCTCTGATGTCCATCTGGTTTCGTGTCCCAGAACAGCGCCAGGTCCTTCGATAGCTCAGTTGGTAGAGCGGAGGACTGTAGGTGAACAACCGGCCATCCATAGGTCGCTGGTTCGACTCCGGCTCGAAGGAAGCGATGCTTTTTGGTGATCTCTTTGTCTGCGACAAGACCAAGGCCTGGCAAAAGCCGCATTCCCTGACCGGGAATCGAACCCGGGCCGCGGCGGTGAGAGCGCCGAATCCTAACCACTAGACCACCAGGGAGACATGCTGTCTGCCTTTGGCACGAGTGGACGTGACGTCTTGCTCTCTGCGGGGCAGACTGCGGGAGATGGCTTCGCTGCAAAAACGATTTATCCAATCAAATCTAGCCGAGTGTCGTTAATCTTATATCAAAATAAAAAACAAATCTACTTGGTACTGTTTTCAGTATAAAGACACTTACCTAGTGCTTTCTCATCAAATCATTTGACTTCATTCAAGACGTCTCCAGCGCATTGAGCAAATTTGCCTTGATGAGACTCCTTAAAATAAGCAAATCTCTTATTAAAATCAGTCAAAAGGTTCTTTTCAGAGAGTGCTAGTTAAGTCTCTTTATACTAAAAAACATTACCAAATCGATTTGTTGATCTTCATATAAGATCAACGACACTTGGTTAGATTTCATTTTTTTGCAGTGTTTTTAGGGTCTTTTCCATAGGGCTCTGATGTCCATCTGGTTTCGTGTCCCAGAACAGCGCCAGGTCCTTCGATAGCTCAGTTGGTAGAGCGGAGGACTGTAGGTGAACAACCGGCCATCCATAGGTCGCTGGTTCGACTCCGGCTCGAAGGAAGCGATGCTTTTTGGTGATCTCTTTGTCTGCGACAAGACCAAGGCCTGGCAAAAGCCGCATTCCCTGACCGGGAATCGAACCCGGGCCGCGGCGGTGAGAGCGCCGAATCCTAACCACTAGACCACCAGGGAGACATGCTGTCTGCCTTTGGCACGAGTGGACGTGACGTCTTGCTCTCTGCGGGGCAGACTGCGGGAGATGGCTTCGCTGCAAAAACGATTTATCCAATCAAATCTAGCCGAGTGTCGTTAATCTTATATCAAAATAAAAAAAAAATCTACTTGGTACTGTTTTCAGTATAAAGACACTTACCTAGTGCTTTCTCATCAAATCATTTGACTTCATTCAAGACGTCTCCAGCGCATTGAGCAAATTTGCCTTGATGAGACTCCTTAAAATAAGCAAATCTCTTATTAAAATCAGTCAAAAGGTTCTTTTCAGAGAGTGCTAGTTAAGTCTCTTTATACTAAAAAACATTACCAAATCGATTTGTTGATCTTCATATAAGATCAACGACACTTGGTTAGATTTCATTTTTTTGCAGTGTTTTTAGGGTCTTTTCCATAGGGCTCTGGTGTCCATCTGGTTTCGTGTCCCAGAACAGCGCCAGGTCCTTCGATAGCTCAGTTGGTAGAGTGGAGGACTGTAGGTGAACAACCGGCCATCCTTAGGTCGCTGGTTCGACTCCGGCTCGAAGGAAGCGATGCTTTTTGGTGATCTCTTTGTCGCGACAAGACCAAGGCCTGGCAAAAGCCG
This sequence comes from Alosa pseudoharengus, assembly GCF_046254945.1. Taxonomy (NCBI): domain Eukaryota; kingdom Metazoa; phylum Chordata; class Actinopteri; order Clupeiformes; family Clupeidae; genus Alosa; species Alosa pseudoharengus. The sequence goes on from NW_027468587.1 coordinate 26,577,391, forward strand.
CATTCCCTGACCGGGAATCGAACCCGGGCCGCGGCGGTGAGAGCGCCGAATCCTAACCACTAGACCACCAGGGAGACATGCTGTCTGCCTTTGGCACGAGTGGACGTGACGTCTTGCTCTCTGCGGGGCAGACTGCGGGAGATGGCTTCGCTGCAAAAACCGTTTATCCAATCAAATCTAGCCGAGTGTCATTAATCTTATATCAAAATAAAAAAAAAATGTACTTGGTACTGTTTTCAGTATAAAGACACTTACCTAGTGCTTTCTCATCAAATCATTTGACTTCATTCAAGACGTCTCCAGCGCATTGAGCAAATTTGCCTTGATGAGACTCCTTAAAATAAGCAAATCTCTTATTAAAATCAGTCAAAAGGTTCTTTTCAGAGAGTGCTAGTTAAGTCTCTTTATACTAAAAAACATTACCAAATCGATTTGTTGATCTTCATATAAGATCAATGACACTTGGTTAGATTTCATTTTTTTGCAGTGTTTTTAGGGTCTTTTCCATAGGGCTCTGGTGTCCATCTGGTTTCGTGTCCCAGAACAGCGCCGGGTCCTTCGATAGCTCAGTTGGTAGAGCGGAGGACTGTAGGTGAACAACCGGCCATCCTTAGGTCGCTGGTTCGACTCCGGCTCGAAGGAAGCGATGCTTTTTGGTGATCTCTTTGTCGCGACAAGACCAAGGCCTGGCAAAAGCCGCATTCCCTGACCGGGAATCGAACCCGGGCCGCGGCGGTGAGAGCGCCGAATCCTAACCACTAGACCACCAGGGAGACATGCTGTCTGCCTTTGGCACGAGTGGACGTGACGTCTTGCTCTCTGCGGGGCAGACTGCGGGAGATGGCTTCGCTGCAAAAACGGTTTATCCAATCAAATCTAGCCGAGTGTCGTTAATCTTATATCAAAATAAAAAAAAAATCTACTTGGTACTGTTTTCAGTATAAAGACACTTACCTAGTGCTTTCTCATGAAATCATTTGACTTCATTCAAGACGTCTCCAGCGCATTGAGCAAATTTGCCTTGATGAGACTCCTTAAAATAAGCAAATCTCTTATTAAAATCAGTCAAAAGGTTCTTTTCAGAGAGTGCTAGTTAAGTCTCTTTATACTAAAAAACATTACCAAATCGATTTGTTGATCTTCATATAAGATCAACGACACTTGGTTAGATTTCATTTTTTTGCAGTGTTTTTAGGGTCTTTTCCATAGGGCTCTGGTGTCCATCTGGTTTCGTGTCCCAGAACAGCGCCAGGTCCTTCGATAGCTCAGTTGGTAGAGCGGAGGACTGTAGGTGAACAACCGGCCATCCTTAGGTCGCTGGTTCGACTCCGGCTCGAAGGAAGCGATGCTTTTTGGTGATCTCTTTGTCTGCGACAAGACCAAGGCCTGGCAAAAGCCGCATTCCCTGACCGGGAATCGAACCCGGGCCGCGGCGGTGAGAGCGCCGAATCCTAACCACTAGACCACCAGGGAGACATGCTGTCTGCCTTTGGCACGAGTGGACGTGACGTCTTGCTCTCTGCGGGGCAGACTGCGGGAGATGGCTTCGCTGCAAAAACGATTTATCCAATCAAATCTAGCCGAGTGTCGTTAATCTTATATCAAAATAAAAAAAAAATCTACTTGGTACTGTTTTCAGTATAAAGACACTTACCTAGTGCTTTCTCATGAAATCATTTGACTTCATTCAAGACGTCTCCAGCGCATTGAGCAAATTTGCCTTGATGAGACTCCTTAAAATAAGCAAATCTCTTATTAAAATCAGTCAAAAGGTTCTTTTCAGAGAGTGCTAGTTAAGTCTCTTTATACTAAAAAACATTACCAAATCGATTTGTTGATCTTCATATAAGATCAACGACACTTGGTTAGATTTCATTTTTTTGCAGTGTTTTTAGGGTCTTTTCCATAGGGCTCTGGTGTCCATCTGGTTTCGTGTCCCAGAACAGCGCCAGGTCCTTCGATAGCTCAGTTGGTAGAGCGGAGGACTGTAGGTGAACAACCGGCCATCCTTAGGTCGCTGCTTCGACTCCGGCTCGAAGGAAGCGATGCTTTTTGGTGATCTCTTTGTCGCGACAAGACCAAGGCCTGGCAAAAGCCGCATTCCCTGACCGGGAATCGAACCCGGGCCGCGGCGGTGAGAGCGCCGAATCCTAACCACTAGACCACCAGGGAGACATGCTGTCTGCCTTTGGCACGAGTGGACGTGACGTCTTGCTCTCTGCGGGGCAGACTGCGGGAGATGGCTTCGCTGCAAAAACGATTTATCCAATCAAATCTAGCCGAGTGTCGTTAATCTTATATCAAAATAAAAAAAAAATGTACTTGGTACTGTTTTCAGTATAAAGACACTTACCTAGTGCTTTCTCATCAAATCATTTGACTTCATTCAAGACGTCTCCAGCGCATTGAGCAAATTTGCCTTGATGAGACTCCTTAAAATAAGCAAATCTCTTATTAAAATCAGTCAAAAGGTTCTTTTCAGAGAGTGCTAGTTAAGTCTCTTTATACTAAAAAACATTACCAAATCGATTTGTTGATCTTCATATAAGATCAACGACACTTGGTTAGATTTCATTTTTTTGCAGTGTTTTTAGGGTCTTTTCCATAGGGCTCTGGTGTCCATCTGGTTTCGTGTCCCAGAACAGCGCCAGGTCCTTCGATAGCTCAGTTGGTAGAGTGGAGGACTGTAGGTGAACAACCGGCCATCCTTAGGTCGCTGGTTCGACTCCGGCTCGAAGGAAGCGATGCTTTTTGGTGATCTCTTTGTCGCGACAAGACCAAGGCCTGGCAAAAGCCGCATTCCCTGACCGGGAATCGAACCCGGGCCGCGGCGGTGAGAGCGCCGAATCCTAACCACTAGACCACCAGGGAGACATGCTGTCTGCCTTTGGCACGAGTGGACGTGACGTCTTGCTCTCTGCGGGGCAGACTGCGGGAGATGGCTTCGCTGCAAAAACCGTTTATCCAATCAAATCTAGCCGAGTGTCATTAATCTTATATCAAAATAAAAAAAAAATGTACTTGGTACTGTTTTCAGTATAAAGACACTTACCTAGTGCTTTCTCATCAAATCATTTGACTTCATTCAAGACGTCTCCAGCGCATTGAGCAAATTTGCCTTGATGAGACTCCTTAAAATAAGCAAATCTCTTATTAAAATCAGTCAAAAGGTTCTTTTCAGAGAGTGCTAGTTAAGTCTCTTTATACTAAAAAACATTACCAAATCGATTTGTTGATCTTCATATAAGATCAATGACACTTGGTTAGATTTCATTTTTTTGCAGTGTTTTTAGGGTCTTTTCCATAGGGCTCTGGTGTCCATCTGGTTTCGTGTCCCAGAACAGCGCCGGGTCCTTCGATAGCTCAGTTGGTAGAGCGGAGGACTGTAGGTGAACAACCGGCCATCCTTAGGTCGCTGGTTCGACTCCGGCTCGAAGGAAGCGATGCTTTTTGGTGATCTCTTTGTCGCGACAAGACCAAGGCCTGGCAAAAGCCGCATTCCCTGACCGGGAATCGAACCCGGGCCGCGGCGGTGAGAGCGCCGAATCCTAACCACTAGACCACCAGGGAGACATGCTGTCTGCCTTTGGCACGAGTGGACGTGACGTCTTGCTCTCTGCGGGGCAGACTGCGGGAGATGGCTTCGCTGCAAAAACGGTTTATCCAATCAAATCTAGCCGAGTGTCGTTAATCTTATATCAAAATAAAAAAAAAATCTACTTGGTACTGTTTTCAGTATAAAGACACTTACCTAGTGCTTTCTCATGAAATCATTTGACTTCATTCAAGACGTCTCCAGCGCATTGAGCAAATTTGCCTTGATGAGACTCCTTAAAATAAGCAAATCTCTTATTAAAATCAGTCAAAAGGTTCTTTTCAGAGAGTGCTAGTTAAGTCTCTTTATACTAAAAAACATTACCAAATCGATTTGTTGATCTTCATATAAGATCAACGACACTTGGTTAGATTTCATTTTTTTGCAGTGTTTTTAGGGTCTTTTCCATAGGGCTCTGGTGTCCATCTGGTTTCGTGTCCCAGAACAGCGCCAGGTCCTTCGATAGCTCAGTTGGTAGAGCGGAGGACTGTAGGTGAACAACCGGCCATCCTTAGGTCGCTGGTTCGACTCCGGCTCGAAGGAAGCGATGCTTTTTGGTGATCTCTTTGTCTGCGACAAGACCAAGGCCTGGCAAAAGCCGCATTCCCTGACCGGGAATCGAACCCGGGCCGCGGCGGTGAGAGCGCCGAATCCTAACCACTAGACCACCAGGGAGACATGCTGTCTGCCTTTGGCACGAGTGGACGTGACGTCTTGCTCTCTGCGGGGCAGACTGCGGGAGATGGCTTCGCTGCAAAAACGATTTATCCAATCAAATCTAGCCGAGTGTCGTTAATCTTATATCAAAATAAAAAAAAAATCTACTTGGTACTGTTTTCAGTATAAAGACACTTACCTAGTGCTTTCTCATGAAATCATTTGACTTCATTCAAGACGTCTCCAGCGCATTGAGCAAATTTGCCTTGATGAGACTCCTTAAAATAAGCAAATCTCTTATTAAAATCAGTCAAAAGGTTCTTTTCAGAGAGTGCTAGTTAAGTCTCTTTATACTAAAAAACATTACCAAATCGATTTGTTGATCTTCATATAAGATCAACGACACTTGGTTAGATTTCATTTTTTTGCAGTGTTTTTAGGGTCTTTTCCATAGGGCTCTGGTGTCCATCTGGTTTCGTGTCCCAGAACAGCGCCAGGTCCTTCGATAGCTCAGTTGGTAGAGCGGAGGACTGTAGGTGAACAACCGGCCATCCTTAGGTCGCTGCTTCGACTCCGGCTCGAAGGAAGCGATGCTTTTTGGTGATCTCTTTGTCGCGACAAGACCAAGGCCTGGCAAAAGCCGCATTCCCTGACCGGGAATCGAACCCGGGCCGCGGCGGTGAGAGCGCCGAATCCTAACCACTAGACCACCAGGGAGACATGCTGTCTGCCTTTGGCACGAGTGGACGTGACGTCTTGCTCTCTGCGGGGCAGACTGCGGGAGATGGCTTCGCTGCAAAAACCGTTTATCCAATCAAATCTAGCCGAGTGTCGTTAATCTTATATCAAAATAAAAAAAAAATGTACTTGGTACTGTTTTCAGTATAAAGACACTTACCTAGTGCTTTCTCATCAAATCATTTGACTTCATTCAAGACGTCTCCAGCGCATTGAGCAAATTTGCCTTGATGAGACTCCTTAAAATAAGCAAATCTCTTATTAAAATCAGTCAAAAGGTTCTTTTCAGAGAGTGCTAGTTAAGTCTCTTTATACTAAAAAACATTACCAAATCGATTTGTTGATCTTCATATAAGATCAACGACACTTGGTTAGATTTCATTTTTTTGCAGTGTTTTTAGGGTCTTTTCCATAGGGCTCTGGTGTCCATCTGGTTTCGTGTCCCAGAACAGCGCCAGGTCCTTCGATAGCTCAGTTGGTAGAGCGGAGGACTGTAGGTGAACAACCGGCCATCCTTAGGTCGCTGGTTCGACTCCGGCTCGAAGGAAGCGATGCTTTTTGGTGATCTCTTTGTCGCGACAAGACCAAGGCCTGGCAAAAGCCGCATTCCCTGACCGGGAATCGAACCCGGGCCGCGGCGGTGAGAGCGCCGAATCCTAACCACTAGACCACCAGGGAGACATGCTGTCTGCCTTTGGCACGAGTGGACGTGACGTCTTGCTCTCTGCGGGGCAGACTGCGGGAGATGGCTTCGCTGCAAAAACGGTTTATCCAATCAAATCTAGCCGAGTGTCGTTAATCTTATATCAAAATAAAAAAAAAATCTACTTGGTACTGTTTTCAGTATAAAGACACTTACCTAGTGCTTTCTCATGAAATCATTTGACTTCATTCAAGACGTCTCCAGCGCATTGAGCAAATTTGCCTTGATGAGACTCCTTAAAATAAGCAAATCTCTTATTAAAATCAGTCAAAAGGTTCTTTTCAGAGAGTGCTAGTTAAGTCTCTTTATACTAAAAAACATTACCAAATCGATTTGTTGATCTTCATATAAGATCAACGACACTTGGTTAGATTTCATTTTTTTGCAGTGTTTTTAGGGTCTTTTCCATAGGGCTCTGGTGTCCATCTGGTTTCGTGTCCCAGAACAGCGCCAGGTCCTTCGATAGCTCAGTTGGTAGAGCGGAGGACTGTAGGTGAACAACCGGCCATCCTTAGGTCGCTGGTTCGACTCCGGCTCGAAGGAAGCGATGCTTTTTGGTGATCTCTTTGTCTGCGACAAGACCAAGGCCTGGCAAAAGCCGCATTCCCTGACCGGGAATCGAACCCGGGCCGCGGCGGTGAGAGCGCCGAATCCTAACCACTAGACCACCAGGGAGACATGCTGTCTGCCTTTGGCACGAGTGGACGTGACGTCTTGCTCTCTGCGGGGCAGACTGCGGGAGATGGCTTCGCTGCAAAAACGATTTATCCAATCAAATCTAGCCGAGTGTCGTTAATCTTATATCAAAATAAAAAAAAAATCTACTTGGTACTGTTTTCAGTATAAAGACACTTACCTAGTGCTTTCTCATCAAATCATTTGACTTCATTCAAGACGTCTCCAGCGCATTGAGCAAATTTGCCTTGATGAGACTCCTTAAAATAAGCAAATCTCTTATTAAAATCAGTCAAAAGGTTCTTTTCAGAGAGTGCTAGTTAAGTCTCTTTATACTAAAAAACATTACCAAATCGATTTGTTGATCTTCATATAAGATCAACGACACTTGGTTAGATTTCATTTTTTTGCAGTGTTTTTAGGGTCTTTTCCATAGGGCTCTGGTGTCCATCTGGTTTCGTGTCCCAGAACAGCGCCAGGTCCTTCGATAGCTCAGTTGGTAGAGCGGAGGACTGTAGGTGAACAACCGGCCATCCTTAGGTCGCTGGTTCGACTCCGGCTCGAAGGAAGCGATGCTTTTTGGTGATCTCTTTGTCGCGACAAGACCAAGGCCTGGCAAAAGCCGCATTCCCTGACCGGGAATCGAACCCGGGCCGCGGCGGTGAGAGCGCCGAATCCTAACCACTAGACCACCAGGGAGACATGCTGTCTGCCTTTGGCACGAGTGGACGTGACGTCTTGCTCTCTGCGGGGCAGACTGCGGGAGATGGCTTCGCTGCAAAAACCGTTTATCCAATCAAATCTAGCCGAGTGTCGTTAATCTTATATCAAAATAAAAAAAAAATGTACTTGGTACTGTTTTCAGTATAAAGACACTTACCTAGTGCTTTCTCATCAAATCATTTGACTTCATTCAAGACGTCTCCAGCGCATTGAGCAAATTTGCCTTGATGAGACTCCTTAAAATAAGCAAATCTCTTATTAAAATCAGTCAAAAGGTTCTTTTCAGAGAGTGCTAGTTAAGTCTCTTTATACTAAAAAACATTACCAAATCGATTTGTTGATCTTCATATAAGATCAACGACACTTGGTTAGATTTCATTTTTTTGCAGTGTTTTTAGGGTCTTTTCCATAGGGCTCTGGTGTCCATCTGGTTTCGTGTCCCAGAACAGCGGCAGGTCCTTCGATAGCTCAGTTGGTAGAGCGGAGGACTGTAGGTGAACAACCGGCCATCCTTAGGTCGCTGGTTCGACTCCGGCTCGAAGGAAGCGATGCTTTTTGGTGATCTCTTTGTCGCGACAAGACCAAGGCCTGGCAAAAGCCGCATTCCCTGACCGGGAATCGAACCCGGGCCGCGGCGGTGAGAGCGCCGAATCCTAACCACTAGACCACCAGGGAGACATGCTGTCTGCCTTTGGCACGAGTGGACGTGACGTCTTGCTCTCTGCGGGGCAGACTGCGGGAGATGGCTTCGCTGCAAAAACCGTTTATCCAATCAAATCTAGCCGAGTGTCATTAATCTTATATCAAAATAAAAAAAAAATGTACTTGGTACTGTTTTCAGTATAAAGACACTTACCTAGTGCTTTCTCATCAAATCATTTGACTTCATTCAAGACGTCTCCAGCGCATTGAGCAAATTTGCCTTGATGAGACTCCTTAAAATAAGCAAATCTCTTATTAAAATCAGTCAAAAGGTTCTTTTCAGAGAGTGCTAGTTAAGTCTCTTTATACTAAAAAACATTACCAAATCGATTTGTTGATCTTCATATAAGATCAACGACACTTGGTTAGATTTCATTTTTTTGCAGTGTTTTTAGGGTCTTTTCCATAGGGCTCTGGTGTCCATCTGGTTTCGTGTCCCAGAACAGCGCCAGGTCCTTCGATAGCTCAGTTGGTAGAGCGGAGGACTGTAGGTGAACAACCGGCCATCCTTAGGTCGCTGGTACGACTCCGGCTCGAAGGAAGCGATGCTTTTTGGTGATCTCTTTGTCTGCGACAAGACCAAGGCCTGGCAAAAGCCGCATTCCCTGACCGGGAATCGAACCCGGGCCGCGGCGGTGAGAGCGCCGAATCCTAACCACTAGACCACCAGGGAGACATGCTGTCTGCCTTTGGCACGAGTGGACGTGACGTCTTGCTCTCTGCGGGGCAGACTGCGGGAGATGGCTTCGCTGCAAAAACGATTTATCCAATCAAATCTAGCCGAGTGTCGTTAATCTTATATCAAAATAAAAAAAAAATGTACTTGGTACTGTTTTCAGTATAAAGACACTTACCTAGTGCTTTCTCATCAAATCATTTGACTTCATTCAAGACGTCTCCAGCGCATTGAGCAAATTTGCCTTGATGAGACTCCTTAAAATAAGCAAATCTCTTATTAAAATCAGTCAAAAGGTTCTTTTCAGAGAGTGCTAGTTAAGTCTCTTTATACTAAAAAACATTACCAAATCGATTTGTTGATCTTCATATAAGATCAACGACACTTGGTTAGATTTCATTTTTTTGCAGTGTTTTTAGGGTCTTTTCCATAGGGCTCTGGTGTCCATCTGGTTTCGTGTCCCAGAACAGCGCCAGGTCCTTCGATAGCTCAGTTGGTAGAGCGGAGGACTGTAGGTGAACAACCGGCCATCCTTAGGTCGCTGGTTCGACTCCGGCTCGAAGGAAGCGATGCTTTTTGGTGATCTCTTTGTCGCGACAAGACCAAGGCCTGGCAAAAGCCGCATTCCCTGACCGGGAATCGAACCCGGGCCGCGGCGGTGAGAGCGCCGAATCCTAACCACTAGACCACCAGGGAGACATGCTGTCTGCCTTTGGCACGAGTGGACGTGACGTCTTGCTCTCTGCGGGGCAGACTGCGGGAGATGGCTTCGCTGCAAAAACCGTTTATCCAATCAAATCTAGCCGAGTGTCATTAATCTTATATCAAAATAAAAAAAAAATGTACTTGGTACTGTTTTCAGTATAAAGACACTTACCTAGTGCTTTCTCATCAAATCATTTGACTTCATTCAAGACGTCTCCAGCGCATTGAGCAAATTTGCCTTGATGAGACTCCTTAAAATAAGCAAATCTCTTATTAAAATCAGTCAAAAGGTTCTTTTCAGAGAGTGCTAGTTAAGTCTCTTTATACTAAAAAACATTACCAAATCGATTTGTTGATCTTCATATAAGATCAACGACACTTGGTTAGATTTCATTTTTTTGCAGTGTTTTTAGGGTCTTTTCCATAGGGCTCTGGTGTCCATCTGGTTTCGTGTCCCAGAACAGCGCCAGGTCCTTCGATAGCTCAGTTGGTAGAGCGGAGGACTGTAGGTGAACAACCGGCCATCCTTAGGTCGCTGGTACGACTCCGGCTCGAAGGAAGCGATGCTTTTTGGTGATCTCTTTGTCTGCGACAAGACCAAGGCCTGGCAAAAGCCGCATTCCCTGACCGGGAATCGAACCCGGGCCGCGGCGGTGAGAGCGCCGAATCCTAACCACTAGACCACCAGGGAGACATGCTGTCTGCCTTTGGCACGAGTGGACGTGACGTCTTGCTCTCTGCGGGGCAGACTGCGGGAGATGGCTTCGCTGCAAAAACGGTTTATCCAATCAAATCTAGCCGAGTGTCGTTAATCTTATATCAAAATAAAAAAAAAATCTACTTGGTACTGTTTTCAGTATAAAGACACTTACCTAGTGCTTTCTCATGAAATCATTTGACTTCATTCAAGACGTCTCCAGCGCATTGAGCAAATTTGCCTTGATGAGACTCCTTAAAATAAGCAAATCTCTTATTAAAATCAGTCAAAAGGTTCTTTTCAGAGAGTGCTAGTTAAGTCTCTTTATACTAAAAAACATTACCAAATCGATTTGTTGATCTTCATATAAGATCAACGACACTTGGTTAGATTTCATTTTTTTGCAGTGTTTTTAGGGTCTTTTCCATAGGGCTCTGGTGTCCATCTGGTTTCGTGTCCCAGAACAGCGCCAGGTCCTTCGATAGCTCAGTTGGTAGAGCGGAGGACTGTAGGTGAACAACCGGCCATCCTTAGGTCGCTGGTTCGACTCCGGCTCGAAGGAAGCGATGCTTTTTGGTGATCTCTTTGTCTGCGACAAGACCAAGGCCTGGCAAAAGCCGCATTCCCTGACCGGGAATCGAACCCGGGCCGCGGCGGTGAGAGCGCCGAATCCTAACCACTAGACCACCAGGGAGACATGCTGTCTGCCTTTGGCACGAGTGGACGTGACGTCTTGCTCTCTGCGGGGCAGACTGCGGGAGATGGCTTCGCTGCAAAAACGATTTATCCAATCAAATCTAGCCGAGTGTCGTTAATCTTATATCAAAATAAAAAAAAAATCTACTTGGTACTGTTTTCAGTATAAAGACACTTACCTAGTGCTTTCTCATCAAATCATTTGACTTCATTCAAGACGTCTCCAGCGCATTGAGCAAATTTGCCTTGATGAGACTCCTTAAAATAAGCAAATCTCTTATTAAAATCAGTCAAAAGGTTCTTTTCAGAGAGTGCTAGTTAAGTCTCTTTATACTAAAAAACATTACCAAATCGATTTGTTGATCTTCATATAAGATCAACGACACTTGGTTAGATTTCATTTTTTTGCAGTGTTTTTAGGGTCTTTTCCATAGGGCTCTGGTGTCCATCTGGTTTCGTGTCCCAGAACAGCGCCAGGTCCTTCGATAGCTCAGTTGGTAGAGCGGAGGACTGTAGGTGAACAACCGGCCATCCTTAGGTCGCTGGTTCGACTCCGGCTCGAAGGAAGCGATGCTTTTTGGTGATCTCTTTGTCGCGACAAGACCAAGGCCTGGCAAAAGCCGCATTCCCTGACCGGGAATCGAACCCGGGCCGCGGCGGTGAGAGCGCCGAATCCTAACCACTAGACCACCAGGGAGACATGCTGTCTGCCTTTGGCACGAGTGGACGTGACGTCTTGCTCTCTGCGGGGCAGACTGCGGGAGATGGCTTCGCTGCAAAAACCGTTTATCCAATCAAATCTAGCCGAGTGTCATTAATCTTATATCAAAATAAAAAAAAAATGTACTTGGTACTGTTTTCAGTATAAAGACACTTACCTAGTGCTTTCTCATCAAATCATTTGACTTCATTCAAGACGTCTCCAGCGCATTGAGCAAATTTGCCTTGATGAGACTCCTTAAAATAAGCAAATCTCTTATTAAAATCAGTCAAAAGGTTCTTTTCAGAGAGTGCTAGTTAAGTCTCTTTATACTAAAAAACATTACCAAATCGATTTGTTGATCTTCATATAAGATCAACGACACTTGGTTAGATTTCATTTTTTTGCAGTGTTTTTAGGGTCTTTTCCATAGGGCTCTGGTGTCCATCTGGTTTCGTGTCCCAGAACAGCGCCAGGTCCTTCGATAGCTCAGTTGGTAGAGCGGAGGACTGTAGGTGAACAACCGGCCATCCTTAGGTCGCTGGTTCGACTCCGGCTCGAAGGAAGCGATGCTTTTTGGTGATCTCTTTGTCGCGACAAGACCAAGGCCTGGCAAAAGCCGCATTCCCTGACCGGGAATCGAACCCGGGCCGCGGCGGTGAGAGCGCCGAATCCTAACCACTAGACCACCAGGGAGACATGCTGTCTGCCTTTGGCACGAGTGGACGTGACGTCTTGCTCTCTGCGGGGCAGACTGCGGGAGATGGCTTCGCTGCAAAAACCGTTTATCCAATCAAATCTAGCCGAGTGTCATTAATCTTATATCAAAATAAAAAAAAAATGTACTTGGTACTGTTTTCAGTATAAAGACACTTACCTAGTGCTTTCTCATCAAATCATTTGACTTCATTCAAGACGTCTCCAGCGCATTGAGCAAATTTGCCTTGATGAGACTCCTTAAAATAAGCAAATCTCTTATTAAAATCAGTCAAAAGGTTCTTTTCAGAGAGTGCTAGTTAAGTCTCTTTATACTAAAAAACATTACCAAATCGATTTGTTGATCTTCATATAAGATCAACGACACTTGGTTAGATTTCATTTTTTTGCAGTGTTTTTAGGGTCTTTTCCATAGGGCTCTGGTGTCCATCTGGTTTCGTGTCCCAGAACAGCGCCAGGTCCTTCGATAGCTCAGTTGGTAGAGCGGAGGACTGTAGGTGAACAACCGGCCATCCTTAGGTCGCTGGTTCGACTCCGGCTCGAAGGAAGCGATGCTTTTTGGTGATCTCTTTGTCGCGACAAGACCAAGGCCTGGCAAAAGCCGCATTCCCTGACCGGGAATCGAACCCGGGCCGCGGCGGTGAGAGCGCCGAATCCTAACCACTAGACCACCAGGGAGACATGCTGTCTGCCTTTGGCACAAGTGGACGTGACGTCTTGCTCTCTGCGGGGCAGACTGCGGGAGATGGCTTCGCTGCAAAAAACGTTTATCCAATCAAATCTAGCCGAGTGTCATTAATCTTATATCAAAATAAAAAAAAAATGTACTTGGTACTGTTTTCAGTATAAAGACACTTACCTAGTGCTTTCTCATCAAATCATTTGACTTCATTCAAGACGTCTCCAGCGCATTGAGCAAATTTGCCTTGATGAGACTCCTTAAAATAAGCAAATCTCTTATTAAAATCAGTCAAAAGGTTCTTTTCAGAGAGTGCTAGTTAAGTCTCTTTATACTAAAAAACATTACCAAATCGATTTGTTGATCTTCATATAAGATCAACGACACTTGGTTAGATTTCATTTTTTTGCAGTGTTTTTAGGGTCTTTTCCATAGGGCTCTGGTGTCCATCTGGTTTCGTGTCCCAGAACAGCGCCAGGTCCTTCGATAGCTCAGTTGGTAGAGCGGAGGACTGTAGGTGAACAACCGGCCATCCTTAGGTCGCTGGTACGACTCCGGCTCGAAGGAAGCGATGCTTTTTGGTGATCTCTTTGTCTGCGACAAGACCAAGGCCTGGCAAAAGCCGCATTCCCTGACCGGGAATCGAACCCGGGCCGCGGCGGTGAGAGCGCCGAATCCTAACCACTAGACCACCAGGGAGACATGCTGTCTGCCTTTGGCACGAGTGGACGTGACGTCTTGCTCTCTGCGGGGCAGACTGCGGGAGATGGCTTCGCTGCAAAAACGGTTTATCCAATCAAATCTAGCCGAGTGTCGTTAATCTTATATCAAAATAAAAAAAAAATCTACTTGGTACTGTTTTCAGTATAAAGACACTTACCTAGTGCTTTCTCATGAAATCATTTGACTTCATTCAAGACGTCTCCAGCGCATTGAGCAAATTTGCCTTGATGAGACTCCTTAAAATAAGCAAATCTCTTATTAAAATCAGTCAAAAGGTTCTTTTCAGAGAGTGCTAGTTAAGTCTCTTTATACTAAAAAACATTACCAAATCGATTTGTTGATCTTCATATAAGATCAACGACACTTGGTTAGATTTCATTTTTTTGCAGTGTTTTTAGGGTCTTTTCCATAGGGCTCTGGTGTCCATCTGGTTTCGTGTCCCAGAACAGCGCCAGGTCCTTCGATAGCTCAGTTGGTAGAGCGGAGGACTGTAGGTGAACAACCGGCCATCCTTAGGTCGCTGGTTCGACTCCGGCTCGAAGGAAGCGATGCTTTTTGGTGATCTCTTTGTCTGCGACAAGACCAAGGCCTGGCAAAAGCCGCATTCCCTGACCGGGAATCGAACCCGGGCCGCGGCGGTGAGAGCGCCGAATCCTAACCACTAGACCACCAGGGAGACATGCTGTCTGCCTTTGGCACGAGTGGACGTGACGTCTTGCTCTCTGCGGGGCAGACTGCGGGAGATGGCTTCGCTGCAAAAACGATTTATCCAATCAAATCTAGCCGAGTGTCGTTAATCTTATATCAAAATAAAAAAAAAATCTACTTGGTACTGTTTTCAGTATAAAGACACTTACCTAGTGCTTTCTCATCAAATCATTTGACTTCATTCAAGACGTCTCCAGCGCATTGAGCAAATTTGCCTTGATGAGACTCCTTAAAATAAGCAAATCTCTTATTAAAATCAGTCAAAAGGTTCTTTTCAGAGAGTGCTAGTTAAGTCTCTTTATACTAAAAAACATTACCAAATCGATTTGTTGATCTTCATATAAGATCAACGACACTTGGTTAGATTTCATTTTTTTGCAGTGTTTTTAGGGTCTTTTCCATAGGGCTCTGGTGTCCATCTGGTTTCGTGTCCCAGAACAGCGCCAGGTCCTTCGATAGCTCAGTTGGTAGAGCGGAGGACTGTAGGTGAACAACCGGCCATCCTTAGGTCGCTGGTTCGACTCCGGCTCGAAGGAAGCGATGCTTTTTGGTGATCTCTTTGTCGCGACAAGACCAAGGCCTGGCAAAAGCCGCATTCCCTGACCGGGAATCGAACCCGGGCCGCGGCGGTGAGAGCGCCGAATCCTAACCACTAGACCACCAGGGAGACATGCTGTCTGCCTTTGGCACGAGTGGACGTGACGTCTTGCTCTCTGCGGGGCAGACTGCGGGAGATGGCTTCGCTGCAAAAACCGTTTATCCAATCAAATCTAGCCGAGTGTCATTAATCTTATATCAAAATAAAAAAAAAATGTACTTGGTACTGTTTTCAGTATAAAGACACTTACCTAGTGCTTTCTCATCAAATCATTTGACTTCATTCAAGACGTCTCCAGCGCATTGAGCAAATTTGCCTTGATGAGACTCCTTAAAATAAGCAAATCTCTTATTAAAATCAGTCAAAAGGTTCTTTTCAGAGAGTGCTAGTTAAGTCTCTTTATACTAAAAAACATTACCAAATCGATTTGTTGATCTTCATATAAGATCAACGACACTTGGTTAGATTTCATTTTTTTGCAGTGTTTTTAGGGTCTTTTCCATAGGGCTCTGGTGTCCATCTGGTTTCGTGTCCCAGAACAGCGCCAGGTCCTTCGATAGCTCAGTTGGTAGAGCGGAGGACTGTAGGTGAACAACCGGCCATCCTTAGGTCGCTGGTTCGACTCCGGCTCGAAGGAAGCGATGCTTTTTGGTGATCTCTTTGTCGCGACAAGACCAAGGCCTGGCAAAAGCCGCATTCCCTGACCGGGAATCGAACCCGGGCCGCGGCGGTGAGAGCGCCGAATCCTAACCACTAGACCACCAGGGAGACATGCTGTCTGCCTTTGGCACGAGTGGACGTGACGTCTTGCTCTCTGCGGGGCAGACTGCGGGAGATGGCTTCGCTGCAAAAACCGTTTATCCAATCAAATCTAGCCGAGTGTCATTAATCTTATATCAAAATAAAAAAAAAATGTACTTGGTACTGTTTTCAGTATAAAGACACTTACCTAGTGCTTTCTCATCAAATCATTTGACTTCATTCAAGACGTCTCCAGCGCATTGAGCAAATTTGCCTTGATGAGACTCCTTAAAATAAGCAAATCTCTTATTAAAATCAGTCAAAAGGTTCTTTTCAGAGAGTGCTAGTTAAGTCTCTTTATACTAAAAAACATTACCAAATCGATTTGTTGATCTTCATATAAGATCAACGACACTTGGTTAGATTTCATTTTTTTGCAGTGTTTTTAGGGTCTTTTCCATAGGGCTCTGGTGTCCATCTGGTTTCGTGTCCCAGAACAGCGCCAGGTCCTTCGATAGCTCAGTTGGTAGAGCGGAGGACTGTAGGTGAACAACCGGCCATCCTTAGGTCGCTGGTTCGACTCCGGCTCGAAGGAAGCGATGCTTTTTGGTGATCTCTTTGTCGCGACAAGACCAAGGCCTGGCAAAAGCCGCATTCCCTGACCGGGAATCGAACCCGGGCCGCGGCGGTGAGAGCGCCGAATCCTAACCACTAGACCACCAGGGAGACATGCTGTCTGCCTTTGGCACGAGTGGACGTGACGTCTTGCTCTCTGCGGGGCAGACTGCGGGAGATGGCTTCGCTGCAAAAAACGTTTATCCAATCAAATCTAGCCGAGTGTCATTAATCTTATATCAAAATAAAAAAAAAATGTACTTGGTACTGTTTTCAGTATAAAGACACTTACCTAGTGCTTTCTCATCAAATCATTTGACTTCATTCAAGACGTCTCCAGCGCATTGAGCAAATTTGCCTTGATGAGACTCCTTAAAATAAGCAAATCTCTTATTAAAATCAGTCAAAAGGTTCTTTTCAGAGAGTGCTAGTTAAGTCTCTTTATACTAAAAAACATTACCAAATCGATTTGTTGATCTTCATATAAGATCAACGACACTTGGTTAGATTTCATTTTTTTGCAGTGTTTTTAGGGTCTTTTCCATAGGGCTCTGGTGTCCATCTGGTTTCGTGTCCCAGAACAGCGCCAGGTCCTTCGATAGCTCAGTTGGTAGAGCGGAGGACTGTAGGTGAACAACCGGCCATCCTTAGGTCGCTGGTACGACTCCGGCTCGAAGGAAGCGATGCTTTTTGGTGATCTCTTTGTCTGCGACAAGACCAAGGCCTGGCAAAAGCCGCATTCCCTGACCGGGAATCGAACCCGGGCCGCGGCGGTGAGAGCGCCGAATCCTAACCACTAGACCACCAGGGAGACATGCTGTCTGCCTTTGGCACGAGTGGACGTGACGTCTTGCTCTCTGCGGGGCAGACTGCGGGAGATGGCTTCGCTGCAAAAACGGTTTATCCAATCAAATCTAGCCGAGTGTCGTTAATCTTATATCAAAATAAAAAAAAAATCTACTTGGTACTGTTTTCAGTATAAAGACACTTACCTAGTGCTTTCTCATGAAATCATTTGACTTCATTCAAGACGTCTCCAGCGCATTGAGCAAATTTGCCTTGATGAGACTCCTTAAAATAAGCAAATCTCTTATTAAAATCAGTCAAAAGGTTCTTTTCAGAGAGTGCTAGTTAAGTCTCTTTATACTAAAAAACATTACCAAATCGATTTGTTGATCTTCATATAAGATCAACGACACTTGGTTAGATTTCATTTTTTTGCAGTGTTTTTAGGGTCTTTTCCATAGGGCTCTGGTGTCCATCTGGTTTCGTGTCCCAGAACAGCGCCAGGTCCTTCGATAGCTCAGTTGGTAGAGCGGAGGACTGTAGGTGAACAACCGGCCATCCTTAGGTCGCTGGTTCGACTCCGGCTCGAAGGAAGCGATGCTTTTTGGTGATCTCTTTGTCTGCGACAAGACCAAGGCCTGGCAAAAGCCGCATTCCCTGACCGGGAATCGAACCCGGGCCGCGGCGGTGAGAGCGCCGAATCCTAACCACTAGACCACCAGGGAGACATGCTGTCTGCCTTTGGCACGAGTGGACGTGACGTCTTGCTCTCTGCGGGGCAGACTGCGGGAGATGGCTTCGCTGCAAAAACGATTTATCCAATCAAATCTAGCCGAGTGTCGTTAATCTTATATCAAAATAAAAAAAAAATCTACTTGGTACTGTTTTCAGTATAAAGACACTTACCTAGTGCTTTCTCATCAAATCATTTGACTTCATTCAAGACGTCTCCAGCGCATTGAGCAAATTTGCCTTGATGAGACTCCTTAAAATAAGCAAATCTCTTATTAAAATCAGTCAAAAGGTTCTTTTCAGAGAGTGCTAGTTAAGTCTCTTTATACTAAAAAACATTACCAAATCGATTTGTTGATCTTCATATAAGATCAACGACACTTGGTTAGATTTCATTTTTTTGCAGTGTTTTTAGGGTCTTTTCCATAGGGCTCTGGTGTCCATCTGGTTTCGTGTCCCAGAACAGCGCCAGGTCCTTCGATAGCTCAGTTGGTAGAGCGGAGGACTGTAGGTGAACAACCGGCCATCCTTAGGTCGCTGGTTCGACTCCGGCTCGAAGGAAGCGATGCTTTTTGGTGATCTCTTTGTCGCGACAAGACCAAGGCCTGGCAAAAGCCGCATTCCCTGACCGGGAATCGAACCCGGGCCGCGGCGGTGAGAGCGCCGAATCCTAACCACTAGACCACCAGGGAGACATGCTGTCTGCCTTTGGCACGAGTGGACGTGACGTCTTGCTCTCTGCGGGGCAGACTGCGGGAGATGGCTTCGCTGCAAAAACCGTTTATCCAATCAAATCTAGCCGAGTGTCATTAATCTTATATCAAAATAAAAAAAAAATGTACTTGGTACTGTTTTCAGTATAAAGACACTTACCTAGTGCTTTCTCATCAAATCATTTGACTTCATTCAAGACGTCTCCAGCGCATTGAGCAAATTTGCCTTGATGAGACTCCTTAAAATAAGCAAATCTCTTATTAAAATCAGTCAAAAGGTTCTTTTCAGAGAGTGCTAGTTAAGTCTCTTTATACTAAAAAACATTACCAAATCGATTTGTTGATCTTCATATAAGATCAACGACACTTGGTTAGATTTCATTTTTTTGCAGTGTTTTTAGGGTCTTTTCCATAGGGCTCTGGTGTCCATCTGGTTTCGTGTCCCAGAACAGCGCCAGGTCCTTCGATAGCTCAGTTGGTAGAGCGGAGGACTGTAGGTGAACAACCGGCCATCCTTAGGTCGCTGGTTCGACTCCGGCTCGAAGGAAGCGATGCTTTTTGGTGATCTCTTTGTCGCGACAAGACCAAGGCCTGGCAAAAGCCGCATTCCCTGACCGGGAATCGAACCCGGGCCGCGGCGGTGAGAGCGCCGAATCCTAACCACTAGACCACCAGGGAGACATGCTGTCTGCCTTTGGCACGAGTGGACGTGACGTCTTGCTCTCTGCGGGGCAGACTGCGGGAGATGGCTTCGCTGCAAAAAACGTTTATCCAATCAAATCTAGCCGAGTGTCATTAATCTTATATCAAAATAAAAAAAAAATGTACTTGGTACTGTTTTCAGTATAAAGACACTTACCTAGTGCTTTCTCATCAAATCATTTGACTTCATTCAAGACGTCTCCAGCGCATTGAGCAAATTTGCCTTGATGAGACTCCTTAAAATAAGCAAATCTCTTATTAAAATCAGTCAAAAGGTTCTTTTCAGAGAGTGCTAGTTAAGTCTCTTTATACTAAAAAACATTACCAAATCGATTTGTTGATCTTCATATAAGATCAACGACACTTGGTTAGATTTCATTTTTTTGCAGTGTTTTTAGGGTCTTTTCCATAGGGCTCTGGTGTCCATCTGGTTTCGTGTCCCAGAACAGCGCCAGGTCCTTCGATAGCTCAGTTGGTAGAGCGGAGGACTGTAGGTGAACAACCGGCCATCCTTAGGTCGCTGGTACGACTCCGGCTCGAAGGAAGCGATGCTTTTTGGTGATCTCTTTGTCTGCGACAAGACCAAGGCCTGGCAAAAGCCGCATTCCCTGACCGGGAATCGAACCCGGGCCGCGGCGGTGAGAGCGCCGAATCCTAACCACTAGACCACCAGGGAGACATGCTGTCTGCCTTTGGCACGAGTGGACGTGACGTCTTGCTCTCTGCGGGGCAGACTGCGGGAGATGGCTTCGCTGCAAAAACGGTTTATCCAATCAAATCTAGCCGAGTGTCGTTAATCTTATATCAAAATAAAAAAAAAATCTACTTGGTACTGTTTTCAGTATAAAGACACTTACCTAGTGCTTTCTCATGAAATCATTTGACTTCATTCAAGACGTCTCCAGCGCATTGAGCAAATTTGCCTTGATGAGACTCCTTAAAATAAGCAAATCTCTTATTAAAATCAGTCAAAAGGTTCTTTTCAGAGAGTGCTAGTTAAGTCTCTTTATACTAAAAAACATTACCAAATCGATTTGTTGATCTTCATATAAGATCAACGACACTTGGTTAGATTTCATTTTTTTGCAGTGTTTTTAGGGTCTTTTCCATAGGGCTCTGGTGTCCATCTGGTTTCGTGTCCCAGAACAGCGCCAGGTCCTTCGATAGCTCAGTTGGTAGAGCGGAGGACTGTAGGTGAACAACCGGCCATCCTTAGGTCGCTGGTTCGACTCCGGCTCGAAGGAAGCGATGCTTTTTGGTGATCTCTTTGTCTGCGACAAGACCAAGGCCTGGCAAAAGCCGCATTCCCTGACCGGGAATCGAACCCGGGCCGCGGCGGTGAGAGCGCCGAATCCTAACCACTAGACCACCAGGGAGACATGCTGTCTGCCTTTGGCACGAGTGGACGTGACGTCTTGCTCTCTGCGGGGCAGACTGCGGGAGATGGCTTCGCTGCAAAAACGATTTATCCAATCAAATCTAGCCGAGTGTCGTTAATCTTATATCAAAATAAAAAAAAAATCTACTTGGTACTGTTTTCAGTATAAAGACACTTACCTAGTGCTTTCTCATCAAATCATTTGACTTCATTCAAGACGTCTCCAGCGCATTGAGCAAATTTGCCTTGATGAGACTCCTTAAAATAAGCAAATCTCTTATTAAAATCAGTCAAAAGGTTCTTTTCAGAGAGTGCTAGTTAAGTCTCTTTATACTAAAAAACATTACCAAATCGATTTGTTGATCTTCATATAAGATCAACGACACTTGGTTAGATTTCATTTTTTTGCAGTGTTTTTAGGGTCTTTTCCATAGGGCTCTGGTGTCCATCTGGTTTCGTGTCCCAGAACAGCGCCAGGTCCTTCGATAGCTCAGTTGGTAGAGCGGAGGACTGTAGGTGAACAACCGGCCATCCTTAGGTCGCTGATTCGACTCCGGCTCGAAGGAAGCGATGCTTTTTGGTGATCTCTTTGTCGCGACAAGACCAAGGCCTGGCAAAAGCCGCATTCCCTGACCGGGAATCGAACCCGGGCCGCGGCGGTGAGAGCGCCGAATCCTAACCACTAGACCACCAGGGAGACATGCTGTCTGCCTTTGGCACGAGTGGACGTGACGTCTTGCTCTCTGCGGGGCAGACTGCGGGAGATGGCTTCGCTGCAAAAACCGTTTATCCAATCAAATCTAGCCGAGTGTCATTAATCTTATATCAAAATAAAAAAAAAATGTACTTGGTACTGTTTTCAGTATAAAGACACTTACCTAGTGCTTTCTCATCAAATCATTTGACTTCATTCAAGACGTCTCCAGCGCATTGAGCAAATTTGCCTTGATGAGACTCCTTAAAATAAGCAAATCTCTTATTAAAATCAGTCAAAAGGTTCTTTTCAGAGAGTGCTAGTTAAGTCTCTTTATACTAAAAAACATTACCAAATCGATTTGTTGATCTTCATATAAGATCAACGACACTTGGTTAGATTTCATTTTTTTGCAGTGTTTTTAGGTTCTTTTCCATAGGGCTCTGGTGTCCATCTGGTTTCGTGTCCCAGAACAGCGCCAGGTCCTTCGATAGCTCAGTTGGTAGAGCGGAGGACTGTAGGTGAACAACCGGCCATCCTTAGGTCGCTGGTTCGACTCCGGCTCGAAGGAAGCGATGCTTTTTGGTGATGTCTTTGTCTGCGACAAGACCAAGGCCTGGCAAAAGCCGCATTCCCTGACCGGGAATCGAACCCGGGCCGCGGCGGTGAGAGCGCCGAATCCTAACCACTAGACCACCAGGGAGACATGCTGTCTGCCTTTGGCATGAGTGGACGTGACGTCTTGCTCTCTGCGGGGCAGACTGCGGGAGATGGCTTCGCTGCAAAAACGGTTTATCCAATCAAATCTAGCCGAGTGTCGTTAATCTTATATCAAAATAAAAAAAAAATCTACTTGGTACTGTTTTCAGTATAAAGACACTTACCTAGTGCTTTCTCATCAAATCATTTGACTTCATTCAAGACGTCTCCAGCGCATTGAGCAAATTTGCCTTGATGAGACTCCTTAAAATAAGCAAATCTCTTATTAAAATCAGTCAAAAGGTTCTTTTCAGAGAGTGCTAGTTAAGTCTCTTTATACTAAAAAACATTACCAAATCGATTTGTTGATCTTCATATAAGATCAACGACACTTGGTTAGATTTCATTTTTTTGCAGTGTTTTTAGGGTCTTTTCCATAGGGCTCTGATGTCCATCTGGTTTCGTGTCCCAGAACAGCGCCAGGTCCTTCGATAGCTCAGTTGGTAGAGCGGAGGACTGTAGGTGAACAACCGGCCATCCTTAGGTCGCTGGTTCGACTCCGGCTCGAAGGAAGCGATGCTTTTTGGTGATCTCTTTGTCTGCGACAAGGCCTGGCAAAAGCCGCATTCCCTGACCGGGAATCGAACCCGGGCCGCGGCGGTGAGAGCGCCGAATCCTAACCACTAGACCACCAGGGAGACATGCTGTCTGCCTTTGGCACGAGTGGACGTGACGTCTTGCTCTCTGCGGGGCAGACTGCGGGAGATGGCTTCGCTGCAAAAACGATTTATCCAATCAAATCTAGCCGAGTGTCGTTAATCTTATATCAAAATAAAAAAAAAATGTACTTGGTACTGTTTTCAGTATAAAGACACTTACCTAGTGCTTTCTCATCAAATCATTTGACTTCATTCAAGACGTCTCCAGCGCATTGAGCAAATTTGCCTTGATGAGACTCCTTAAAATAAGCAAATCTCTTATTAAAATCAGTCAAAAGGTTCTTTTCAGAGAGTGCTAGTTAAGTCTCTTTATACTAAAAAACATTACCAAATCGATTTGTTGATCTTCATATAAGATCAACGACACTTGGTTAGATTTCATTTTTTTGCAGTGTTTTTAGGGTCTTTTCCATAGGGCTCTGATGTCCATCTGGTTTCGTGTCCCAGAACAGCGCCAGGTCCTTCGATAGCTCAGTTGGTAGAGCGGAGGACTGTAGGTGAACAACCGGCCATCCTTAGGTCGCTGGTTCGACTCCGGCTCGAAGGAAGCGATGCTTTTTGGTGATCTCTTTGTCTGCGACAAGACCAAGGCCTGGCAAAAGCCGCATTCCCTGACCGGGAATCGAACCCGGGCCGCGGCGGTGAGAGCGCCGAATCCTAACCACTAGACCACCAGGGAGACATGCTGTCTGCCTTTGGCACGAGTGGACGTGACGTCTTGCTCTCTGCGGGGCAGACTGCAGGAGATGGCTTCGCTGCAAAAACGGTTTATCCAATCAAATCTAGCCGAGTGTCATTAATCTTATATCAAAATAAAAAAAAAATGTACTTGGTACTGTTTTCAGTATAAAGACACTTACCTAGTGCTTTCTCATCAAATCATTTGACTTCATTCAAGACGTCTCCAGCGCATTGAGCAAATTTGCCTTGATGAGACTCCTTAAAATAAGCAAATCTCTTATTAAAATCAGTCAAAAGGTTCTTTTCAGAGAGTGCTAGTTAAGTCTCTTTATACTAAAAAACATTACCAAATCGATTTGTTGATCTTCATATAAGATCAACGACACTTGGTTAGATTTCATTTTTTTGCAGTGTTTTTAGGGTCTTTTCCATAGGGCTCTGATGTCCATCTGGTTTCGTGTCCCAGAACAGCGCCAGGTCCTTCGATAGCTCAGTTGGTAGAGCGGAGGACTGTAGGTGAACAACCGGCCATCCTTAGGTCGCTGGTTCGACTCCGGCTCGAAGGAAGCGATGCTTTTTGGTGATCTCTTTGTCTGCGACAAGACCAAGGCCTGGCAAAAGCCGCATTCCCTGACCGGGAATCGAACCCGGGCCGCGGCGGTGAGAGCGCCGAATCCTAACCACTAGACCACCAGGGAGACATGCTGTCTGCCTTTGGCACGAGTGGACGTGACGTCTTGCTCTCTGCGGGGCAGACTGCAGGAGATGGCTTCGCTGCAAAAACGGTTTATCCAATCAAATCTAGCCGAGTGTCATTAATCTTATATCAAAATAAAAAAAAAATGTACTTGGTACTGTTTTCAGTATAAAGACACTTACCTAGTGCTTTCTCATCAAATCATTTGACTTCATTCAAGACGTCTCCAGCGCATTGAGCAAATTTGCCTTGATGAGACTCCTTAAAATAAGCAAATCTCTTATTAAAATCAGTCAAAAGGTTCTTTTCAGAGAGTGCTAGTTAAGTCTCTTTATACTAAAAAACATTACCAAATCGATTTGTTGATCTTCATATAAGATCAACGACACTTGGTTAGATTTCATTTTTTTGCAGTGTTTTTAGGGTCTTTTCCATAGGGCTCTGATGTCCATCTGGTTTCGTGTCCCAGAACAGCGCCAGGTCCTTCGATAGCTCAGTTGGTAGAGCGGAGGACTGTAGGTGAACAACCGGCCATCCTTAGGTCGCTGGTTCGACTCCGGCTCGAAGGAAGCGATGCTTTTTGGTGATCTCTTTGTCTGCGACAAGACCAAGGCCTGGCAAAAGCCGCATTCCCTGACCGGGAATCGAACCCGGGCCGCGGCGGTGAGAGCGCCGAATCCTAACCACTAGACCACCAGGGAGACATGCTGTCTGCCTTTGGCACGAGTGGACGTGACGTCTTGCTCTCTGCGGGGCAGACTGCGGGAGATGGCTTCGCTGCAAAAACGATTTATCCAATCAAATCTAGCCGAGTGTCGTTAATCTTATATCAAAATAAAAAAAAAATGTACTTGGTACTGTTTTCAGTATAAAGACACTTACCTAGTGCTTTCTCATCAAATCATTTGACTTCATTCAAGACGTCTCCAGCGCATTGAGCAAATTTGCCTTGATGAGACTCCTTAAAATAAGCAAATCTCTTATTAAAATCAGTCAAAAGGTTCTTTTCAGAGAGTGCTAGTTAAGTCTCTTTATACTAAAAAACATTACCAAATCGATTTGTTGATCTTCATATAAGATCAACGACACTTGGTTAGATTTCATTTTTTTGCAGTGTTTTTAGGGTCTTTTCCATAGGGCTCTAATGTCCATCTGGTTTCGTGTCCCAGTACAGCGCCAGGTCCTTCGATAGCTCAGTTGGTAGAGCGGAGGACTGTAGGTGAACAACCGGCCATCCTTAGGTCGCTGGTTCGACTCCGGCTCGAAGGAAGCGATGCTTTTTGGTGATCTCTTTGTCTGCGACAAGACCAAGGCCTGGCAAAAGCTGCATTCCCTGACCGGGAATCGAACCCGGGCCGCGGCGGTGAGAGCGCCGAATCCTAACCACTAGACCACCAGGGAGACATGCTGTCTGCCTTTGGCACGAGTGGACGTGACGTCTTGCTCTCTGCGGGGCAGACTGCGGGAGATGGCTTCGCTGCAAAAACGATTTATCCAATCAAATCTAGCCGAGTGTCGTTAATCTTATATCAAAATAAAAAAAAAATGTACTTGGTACTGTTTTCAGTATAAAGACACTTACCTAGTGCTTTCTCATCAAATCATTTGACTTCATTCAAGACGTCTCCAGCGCATTGAGCAAATTTGCCTTGATGAGACTCCTTAAAATAAGCAAATCTCTTATTAAAATCAGTCAAAAGGTTCTTTTCAGAGAGTGCTAGTTAAGTCTCTTTATACTAAAAAACATTACCAAATCGATTTGTTGATCTTCATATAAGATCAACGACACTTGGTTAGATTTCATTTTTTTGCAGTGTTTTTAGGGTCTTTTCCATAGGGCTCTGGTGTCCATCTGGTTTCGTGTCCCAGAACAGCGCCAGGTCCTTCGATAGCTCAGTTGGTAGAGCGGAGGACTGTAGGTGAACAACCGGCCATCCTTAGGTCGCTGGTACGACTCCGGCTCGAAGGAAGCGATGCTTTTTGGTGATCTCTTTGTCTGCGACAAGACCAAGGCCTGGCAAAAGCCGCATTCCCTGACCGGGAATCGAACCCGGGCCGCGGCGGTGAGAGCGCCGAATCCTAACCACTAGACCACCAGGGAGACATGCTGTCTGCCTTTGGCACGAGTGGACGTGACGTCTTGCTCTCTGCGGGGCAGACTGCGGGAGATGGCTTCGCTGCAAAAACGGTTTATCCAATCAAATCTAGCCGAGTGTCGTTAATCTTATATCAAAATAAAAAAAAAATCTACTTGGTACTGTTTTCAGTATAAAGACACTTACCTAGTGCTTTCTCATGAAATCATTTGACTTCATTCAAGACGTCTCCAGCGCATTGAGCAAATTTGCCTTGATGAGACTCCTTAAAATAAGCAAATCTCTTATTAAAATCAGTCAAAAGGTTCTTTTCAGAGAGTGCTAGTTAAGTCTCTTTATACTAAAAAACATTACCAAATCGATTTGTTGATCTTCATATAAGATCAACGACACTTGGTTAGATTTCATTTTTTTGCAGTGTTTTTAGGGTCTTTTCCATAGGGCTCTGGTGTCCATCTGGTTTCGTGTCCCAGAACAGCGCCAGGTCCTTCGATAGCTCAGTTGGTAGAGCGGAGGACTGTAGGTGAACAACCGGCCATCCTTAGGTCGCTGGTTCGACTCCGGCTCGAAGGAAGCGATGCTTTTTGGTGATCTCTTTGTCTGCGACAAGACCAAGGCCTGGCAAAAGCCGCATTCCCTGACCGGGAATCGAACCCGGGCCGCGGCGGTGAGAGCGCCGAATCCTAACCACTAGACCACCAGGGAGACATGCTGTCTGCCTTTGGCACGAGTGGACGTGACGTCTTGCTCTCTGCGGGGCAGACTGCGGGAGATGGCTTCGCTGCAAAAACGATTTATCCAATCAAATCTAGCCGAGTGTCGTTAATCTTATATCAAAATAAAAAAAAAATCTACTTGGTACTGTTTTCAGTATAAAGACACTTACCTAGTGCTTTCTCATCAAATCATTTGACTTCATTCAAGACGTCTCCAGCGCATTGAGCAAATTTGCCTTGATGAGACTCCTTAAAATAAGCAAATCTCTTATTAAAATCAGTCAAAAGGTTCTTTTCAGAGAGTGCTAGTTAAGTCTCTTTATACTAAAAAACATTACCAAATCGATTTGTTGATCTTCATATAAGATCAACGACACTTGGTTAGATTTCATTTTTTTGCAGTGTTTTTAGGGTCTTTTCCATAGGGCTCTGGTGTCCATCTGGTTTCGTGTCCCAGAACAGCGCCAGGTCCTTCGATAGCTCAGTTGGTAGAGCGGAGGACTGTAGGTGAACAACCGGCCATCCTTAGGTCGCTGGTTCGACTCCGGCTCGAAGGAAGCGATGCTTTTTGGTGATCTCTTTGTCGCGACAAGACCAAGGCCTGGCAAAAGCCGCATTCCCTGACCGGGAATCGAACCCGGGCCGCGGCGGTGAGAGCGCCGAATCCTAACCACTAGACCACCAGGGAGACATGCTGTCTGCCTTTGGCACGAGTGGACGTGACGTCTTGCTCTCTGCGGGGCAGACTGCGGGAGATGGCTTCGCTGCAAAAACCGTTTATCCAATCAAATCTAGCCGAGTGTCATTAATCTTATATCAAAATAAAAAAAAAATGTACTTGGTACTGTTTTCAGTATAAAGACACTTACCTAGTGCTTTCTCATCAAATCATTTGACTTCATTCAAGACGTCTCCAGCGCATTGAGCAAATTTGCCTTGATGAGACTCCTTAAAATAAGCAAATCTCTTATTAAAATCAGTCAAAAGGTTCTTTTCAGAGAGTGCTAGTTAAGTCTCTTTATACTAAAAAACATTACCAAATCGATTTGTTGATCTTCATATAAGATCAACGACACTTGGTTAGATTTCATTTTTTTGCAGTGTTTTTAGGGTCTTTTCCATAGGGCTCTGGTGTCCATCTGGTTTCGTGTCCCAGAACAGCGCCAGGTCCTTCGATAGCTCAGTTGGTAGAGCGGAGGACTGTAGGTGAACAACCGGCCATCCTTAGGTCGCTGGTTCGACTCCGGCTCGAAGGAAGCGATGCTTTTTGGTGATCTCTTTGTCGCGACAAGACCAAGGCCTGGCAAAAGCCGCATTCCCTGACCGGGAATCGAACCCGGGCCGCGGCGGTGAGAGCGCCGAATCCTAACCACTAGACCACCAGGGAGACATGCTGTCTGCCTTTGGCACGAGTGGACGTGACGTCTTGCTCTCTGCGGGGCAGACTGCGGGAGATGGCTTCGCTGCAAAAACCGTTTATCCAATCAAATCTAGCCGAGTGTCATTAATCTTATATCAAAATAAAAAAAAAATGTACTTGGTACTGTTTTCAGTATAAAGACACTTACCTAGTGCTTTCTCATCAAATCATTTGACTTCATTCAAGACGTCTCCAGCGCATTGAGCAAATTTGCCTTGATGAGACTCCTTAAAATAAGCAAATCTCTTATTAAAATCAGTCAAAAGGTTCTTTTCAGAGAGTGCTAGTTAAGTCTCTTTATACTAAAAAACATTACCAAATCGATTTGTTGATCTTCATATAAGATCAACGACACTTGGTTAGATTTCATTTTTTTGCAGTGTTTTTAGGGTCTTTTCCATAGGGCTCTGGTGTCCATCTGGTTTCGTGTCCCAGAACAGCGCCAGGTCCTTCGATAGCTCAGTTGGTAGAGCGGAGGACTGTAGGTGAACAACCGGCCATCCTTAGGTCGCTGGTTCGACTCCGGCTCGAAGGAAGCGATGCTTTTTGGTGATCTCTTTGTCGCGACAAGACCAAGGCCTGGCAAAAGCCGCATTCCCTGACCGGGAATCGAACCCGGGCCGCGGCGGTGAGAGCGCCGAATCCTAACCACTAGACCACCAGGGAGACATGCTGTCTGCCTTTGGCACGAGTGGACGTGACGTCTTGCTCTCTGCGGGGCAGACTGCGGGAGATGGCTTCGCTGCAAAAACCGTTTATCCAATCAAATCTAGCCGAGTGTCATTAATCTTATATCAAAATAAAAAAAAAATGTACTTGGTACTGTTTTCAGTATAAAGACACTTACCTAGTGCTTTCTCATCAAATCATTTGACTTCATTCAAGACGTCTCCAGCGCATTGAGCAAATTTGCCTTGATGAGACTCCTTAAAATAAGCAAATCTCTTATTAAAATCAGTCAAAAGGTTCTTTTCAGAGAGTGCTAGTTAAGTCTCTTTATACTAAAAAACATTACCAAATCGATTTGTTGATCTTCATATAAGATCAACGACACTTGGTTAGATTTCATTTTTTTGCAGTGTTTTTAGGGTCTTTTCCATAGGGCTCTGGTGTCCATCTGGTTTCGTGTCCCAGAACAGCGCCAGGTCCTTCGATAGCTCAGTTGGTAGAGCGGAGGACTGTAGGTGAACAACCGGCCATCCTTAGGTCGCTGGTACGACTCCGGCTCGAAGGAAGCGATGCTTTTTGGTGATCTCTTTGTCTGCGACAAGACCAAGGCCTGGCAAAAGCCGCATTCCCTGACCGGGAATCGAACCCGGGCCGCGGCGGTGAGAGCGCCGAATCCTAACCACTAGACCACCAGGGAGACATGCTGTCTGCCTTTGGCACGAGTGGACGTGACGTCTTGCTCTCTGCGGGGCAGACTGCGGGAGATGGCTTCGCTGCAAAAACGGTTTATCCAATCAAATCTAGCCGAGTGTCGTTAATCTTATATCAAAATAAAAAAAAAATCTACTTGGTACTGTTTTCAGTATAAAGACACTTACCTAGTGCTTTCTCATGAAATCATTTGACTTCATTCAAGACGTCTCCAGCGCATTGAGCAAATTTGCCTTGATGAGACTCCTTAAAATAAGCAAATCTCTTATTAAAATCAGTCAAAAGGTTCTTTTCAGAGAGTGCTAGTTAAGTCTCTTTATACTAAAAAACATTACCAAATCGATTTGTTGATCTTCATATAAGATCAACGACACTTGGTTAGATTTCATTTTTTTGCAGTGTTTTTAGGGTCTTTTCCATAGGGCTCTGGTGTCCATCTGGTTTCGTGTCCCAGAACAGCGCCAGGTCCTTCGATAGCTCAGTTGGTAGAGCGGAGGACTGTAGGTGAACAACCGGCCATCCTTAGGTCGCTGGTTCGACTCCGGCTCGAAGGAAGCGATGCTTTTTGGTGATCTCTTTGTCTGCGACAAGACCAAGGCCTGGCAAAAGCCGCATTCCCTGACCGGGAATCGAACCCGGGCCGCGGCGGTGAGAGCGCCGAATCCTAACCACTAGACCACCAGGGAGACATGCTGTCTGCCTTTGGCACGAGTGGACGTGACGTCTTGCTCTCTGCGGGGCAGACTGCGGGAGATGGCTTCGCTGCAAAAACGATTTATCCAATCAAATCTAGCCGAGTGTCGTTAATCTTATATCAAAATAAAAAAAAAATCTACTTGGTACTGTTTTCAGTATAAAGACACTTACCTAGTGCTTTCTCATCAAATCATTTGACTTCATTCAAGACGTCTCCAGCGCATTGAGCAAATTTGCCTTGATGAGACTCCTTAAAATAAGCAAATCTCTTATTAAAATCAGTCAAAAGGTTCTTTTCAGAGAGTGCTAGTTAAGTCTCTTTATACTAAAAAACATTACCAAATCGATTTGTTGATCTTCATATAAGATCAACGACACTTGGTTAGATTTCATTTTTTTGCAGTGTTTTTAGGGTCTTTTCCATAGGGCTCTGGTGTCCATCTGGTTTCGTGTCCCAGAACAGCGCCAGGTCCTTCGATAGCTCAGTTGGTAGAGCGGAGGACTGTAGGTGAACAACCGGCCATCCTTAGGTCGCTGATTCGACTCCGGCTCGAAGGAAGCGATGCTTTTTGGTGATCTCTTTGTCGCGACAAGACCAAGGCCTGGCAAAAGCCGCATTCCCTGACCGGGAATCGAACCCGGGCCGCGGCGGTGAGAGCGCCGAATCCTAACCACTAGACCACCAGGGAGACATGCTGTCTGCCTTTGGCACGAGTGGACGTGACGTCTTGCTCTCTGCGGGGCAGACTGCGGGAGATGGCTTCGCTGCAAAAACCGTTTATCCAATCAAATCTAGCCGAGTGTCATTAATCTTATATCAAAATAAAAAAAAAATGTACTTGGTACTGTTTTCAGTATAAAGACACTTACCTAGTGCTTTCTCATCAAATCATTTGACTTCATTCAAGACGTCTCCAGCGCATTGAGCAAATTTGCCTTGATGAGACTCCTTAAAATAAGCAAATCTCTTATTAAAATCAGTCAAAAGGTTCTTTTCAGAGAGTGCTAGTTAAGTCTCTTTATACTAAAAAACATTACCAAATCGATTTGTTGATCTTCATATAAGATCAACGACACTTGGTTAGATTTCATTTTTTTGCAGTGTTTTTAGGGTCTTTTCCATAGGGCTCTGGTGTCCATCTGGTTTCGTGTCCCAGAACAGCGCCAGGTCCTTCGATAGCTCAGTTGGTAGAGCGGAGGACTGTAGGTGAACAACCGGCCATCCTTAGGTCGCTGGTTCGACTCCGGCTCGAAGGAAGCGATGCTTTTTGGTGATCTCTTTGTCGCGACAAGACCAAGGCCTGGCAAAAGCCGCATTCCCTGACCGGGAATCGAACCCGGGCCGCGGCGGTGAGAGCGCCGAATCCTAACCACTAGACCACCAGGGAGACATGCTGTCTGCCTTTGGCACGAGTGGACGTGACGTCTTGCTATCTGCGGGGCAGACTGCGGGAGATGGCTTCGCTGCAAAAACCGTTTATCCAATCAAATCTAGCCGAGTGTCATTAATCTTATATCAAAATAAAAAAAAAATGTACTTGGTACTGTTTTCAGTATAAAGACACTTACCTAGTGCTTTCTCATCAAATCATTTGACTTCATTCAAGACGTCTCCAGCGCATTGAGCAAATTTGCCTTGATGAGACTCCTTAAAATAAGCAAATCTCTTATTAAAATCAGTCAAAAGGTTCTTTTCAGAGAGTGCTAGTTAAGTCTCTTTATACTAAAAAACATTACCAAATCGATTTGTTGATCTTCATATAAGATCAACGACACTTGGTTAGATTTCATTTTTTTGCAGTGTTTTTAGGGTCTTTTCCATAGGGCTCTGGTGTCCATCTGGTTTCGTGTCCCAGAACAGCGCCAGGTCCTTCGATAGCTCAGTTGGTAGAGCGGAGGACTGTAGGTGAACAACCGGCCATCCTTAGGTCGCTGGTTCGACTCCGGCTCGAAGGAAGCGATGCTTTTTGGTGATCTCTTTGTCGCGACAAGACCAAGGCCTGGCAAAAGCCGCATTCCCTGACCGGGAATCGAACCCGGGCCGCGGCGGTGAGAGCGCCGAATCCTAACCACTAGACCACCAGGGAGACATGCTGTCTGCCTTTGGCACGAGTGGACGTGACGTCTTGCTCTCTGCGGGGCAGACTGCGGGAGATGGCTTCGCTGCAAAAACCGTTTATCCAATCAAATCTAGCCGAGTGTCATTAATCTTATATCAAAATAAAAAAAAAATGTACTTGGTACTGTTTTCAGTATAAAGACACTTACCTAGTGCTTTCTCATCAAATCATTTGACTTCATTCAAGACGTCTCCAGCGCATTGAGCAAATTTGCCTTGATGAGACTCCTTAAAATAAGCAAATCTCTTATTAAAATCAGTCAAAAGGTTCTTTTCAGAGAGTGCTAGTTAAGTCTCTTTATACTAAAAAACATTACCAAATCGATTTGTTGATCTTCATATAAGATCAACGACACTTGGTTAGATTTCATTTTTTTGCAGTGTTTTTAGGTTCTTTTCCATAGGGCTCTGGTGTCCATCTGGTTTCGTGTCCCAGAACAGCGCCAGGTCCTTCGATAGCTCAGTTGGTAGAGCGGAGGACTGTAGGTGAACAACCGGCCATCCTTAGGTCGCTGGTTTGACTCCGGCTCGAAGGAAGCGATGCTTTTTGGTGATGTCTTTGTCTGCGACAAGACCAAGGCCTGGCAAAAGCCGCATTCCCTGACCGGGAATCGAACCCGGGCCGCGGCGGTGAGAGCGCCGAATCCTAACCACTAGACCACCAGGGAGACATGCTGTCTGCCTTTGGCATGAGTGGACGTGACGTCTTGCTCTCTGCGGGGCAGACTGCGGGAGATGGCTTCGCTGCAAAAACGGTTTATCCAATCAAATCTAGCCGAGTGTCGTTAATCTTATATCAAAATAAAAAAAAAATCTACTTGGTACTGTTTTCAGTATAAAGACACTTACCTAGTGCTTTCTCATCAAATCATTTGACTTCATTCAAGACGTCTCCAGCGCATTGAGCAAATTTGCCTTGATGAGACTCCTTAAAATAAGCAAATCTCTTATTAAAATCAGTCAAAAGGTTCTTTTCAGAGAGTGCTAGTTAAGTCTCTTTATACTAAAAAACATTACCAAATCGATTTGTTGATCTTCATATAAGATCAACGACACTTGGTTAGATTTCATTTTTTTGCAGTGTTTTTAGGTTCTTTTCCATAGGGCTCTGGTGTCCATCTGGTTTCGTGTCCCAGAACAGCGCCAGGTCCTTCGATAGCTCAGTTGGTAGAGCGGAGGACTGTAGGTGAACAACCGGCCATCCTTAGGTCGCTGGTTCGACTCCGGCTCGAAGGAAGCGATGCTTTTTGGTGATGTCTTTGTCTGCGACAAGACCAAGGCCTGGCAAAAGCCGCATTCCCTGACCGGGAATCGAACCCGGGCCGCGGCGGTGAGAGCGCCGAATCCTAACCACTAGACCACCAGGGAGACATGCTGTCTGCCTTTGGCATGAGTGGACGTGACGTCTTGCTCTCTGCGGGGCAGACTGCGGGAGATGGCTTCGCTGCAAAAACGGTTTATCCAATCAAATCTAGCCGAGTGTCGTTAATCTTATATCAAAATAAAAAAAAAATCTACTTGGTACTGTTTTCAGTATAAAGACACTTACCTAGTGCTTTCTCATCAAATCATTTGACTTCATTCAAGACGTCTCCAGCGCATTGAGCAAATTTGCCTTGATGAGACTCCTTAAAATAAGCAAATCTCTTATTAAAATCAGTCAAAAGGTTCTTTTCAGAGAGTGCTAGTTAAGTCTCTTTATACTAAAAAACATTACCAAATCGATTTGTTGATCTTCATATAAGATCAACGACACTTGGTTAGATTTCATTTTTTTGCAGTGTTTTTAGGGTCTTTTCCATAGGGCTCTGATGTCCATCTGGTTTCGTGTCCCAGAACAGCGCCAGGTCCTTCGATAGCTCAGTTGGTAGAGCGGAGGACTGTAGGTGAACAACCGGCCATCCTTAGGTCGCTGGTTCGACTCCGGCTCGAAGGAAGCGATGCTTTTTGGTGATCTCTTTGTCTGCGACAAGGCCTGGCAAAAGCCGCATTCCCTGACCGGGAATCGAACCCGGGCCGCGGCGGTGAGAGCGCCGAATCCTAACCACTAGACCACCAGGGAGACATGCTGTCTGCCTTTGGCACGAGTGGACGTGACGTCTTGCTCTCTGCGGGGCAGACTGCGGGAGATGGCTTCGCTGCAAAAACGATTTATCCAATCAAATCTAGCCGAGTGTCGTTAATCTTATATCAAAATAAAAAAAAAATGTACTTGGTACTGTTTTCAGTATAAAGACACTTACCTAGTGCTTTCTCATCAAATCATTTGACTTCATTCAAGACGTCTCCAGCGCATTGAGCAAATTTGCCTTGATGAGACTCCTTAAAATAAGCAAATCTCTTATTAAAATCAGTCAAAAGGTTCTTTTCAGAGAGTGCTAGTTAAGTCTCTTTATACTAAAAAACATTACCAAATCGATTTGTTGATCTTCATATAAGATCAACGACACTTGGTTAGATTTCATTTTTTTGCAGTGTTTTTAGGGTCTTTTCCATAGGGCTCTGATGTCCATCTGGTTTCGTGTCCCAGAACAGCGCCAGGTCCTTCGATAGCTCAGTTGGTAGAGCGGAGGACTGTAGGTGAACAACCGGCCATCCTTAGGTCGCTGGTTCGACTCCGGCTCGAAGGAAGCGATGCTTTTTGGTGATCTCTTTGTCTGCGACAAGACCAAGGCCTGGCAAAAGCCGCATTCCCTGACCGGGAATCGAACCCGGGCCGCGGCGGTGAGAGCGCCGAATCCTAACCACTAGACCACCAGGGAGACATGCTGTCTGCCTTTGGCACGAGTGGACGTGACGTCTTGCTCTCTGCGGGGCAGACTGCAGGAGATGGCTTCGCTGCAAAAACGGTTTATCCAATCAAATCTAGCCGAGTGTCATTAATCTTATATCAAAATAAAAAAAAAATGTACTTGGTACTGTTTTCAGTATAAAGACACTTACCTAGTGCTTTCTCATCAAATCATTTGACTTCATTCAAGACGTCTCCAGCGCATTGAGCAAATTTGCCTTGATGAGACTCCTTAAAATAAGCAAATCTCTTATTAAAATCAGTCAAAAGGTTCTTTTCAGAGAGTGCTAGTTAAGTCTCTTTATACTAAAAAACATTACCAAATCGATTTGTTGATCGATCAACGACACTTGGTTAGATTTCATTTTTTTGCAGTGTTTTTAGGGTCTTTTCCATAGGGCTCTGATGTCCATCTGGTTTCGTGTCCCAGAACAGCGCCAGGTCCTTCGATAGCTCAGTTGGTAGAGTGGAGGACTGTAGGTGAACAACCGGCCATCCTTAGGTCGCTGGTTCGACTCCGGCTCGAAGGAAGCGATGCTTTTTGGTGATCTCTTTGTCTGCGACAAGACCAAGGCCTGGCAAAAGCCGCATTCCCTGACCGGGAATCGAACCCGGGCCGCGGCGGTGAGAGCGCCGAATCCTAACCACTAGACCACCAGGGAGACATGCTGTCTGCCTTTGGCACGAGTGGACGTGACGTCTTGCTCTCTGCGGGGCAGACTGCGGGAGATGGCTTCGCTGCAAAAACGATTTATCCAATCAAATCTAGCCGAGTGTCGTTAATCTTATATCAAAATAAAAAAAAAATGTACTTGGTACTGTTTTCAGTATAAAGACACTTACCTAGTGCTTTCTCATCAAATCATTTGACTTCATTCAAGACGTCTCCAGCGCATTGAGCAAATTTGCCTTGATGAGACTCCTTAAAATAAGCAAATCTCTTATTAAAATCAGTCAAAAGGTTCTTTTCAGAGAGTGCTAGTTAAGTCTCTTTATACTAAAAAACATTACCAAATCGATTTGTTGATCTTCATATAAGATCAACGACACTTGGTTAGATTTCATTTTTTTGCAGTGTTTTTAGGGTCTTTTCCATAGGGCTCTAATGTCCATCTGGTTTCGTGTCCCAGTACAGCGCCAGGTCCTTCGATAGCTCAGTTGGTAGAGCGGAGGACTGTAGGTGAACAACCGGCCATCCTTAGGTCGCTGGTTCGACTCCGGCTCGAAGGAAGCGATGCTTTTTGGTGATCTCTTTGTCTGCGACAAGACCAAGGCCTGGCAAAAGCTGCATTCCCTGACCGGGAATCGAACCCGGGCCGCGGCGGTGAGAGCGCCGAATCCTAACCACTAGACCACCAGGGAGACATGCTGTCTGCCTTTGGCACGAGTGGACGTGACGTCTTGCTCTCTGCGGGGCAGACTGCGGGAGATGGCTTCGCTGCAAAAACGATTTATCCAATCAAATCTAGCCGAGTGTCGTTAATCTTATATCAAAATAAAAAAAAAATGTACTTGGTACTGTTTTCAGTATAAAGACACTTACCTAGTGCTTTCTCATCAAATCATTTGACTTCATTCAAGACGTCTCCAGCGCATTGAGCAAATTTGCCTTGATGAGACTCCTTAAAATAAGCAAATCTCTTATTAAAATCAGTCAAAAGGTTCTTTTCAGAGAGTGCTAGTTAAGTCTCTTTATACTAAAAAACATTACCAAATCGATTTGTTGATCGATCAAAGACACTTGGTTAGATTTCATTTTTTTGCAGTGTTTTTAGGGTCTTTTCCATAGGGCTCTAATGTCCATCTGGTTTCGTGTCCCAGTACAGCGCCAGGTCCTTCGATAGCTCAGTTGGTAGAGCGGAGGACTGTAGGTGAACAACCGGCCATCCTTAGGTCGCTGGTTCGACTCCGGCTCGAAGGAAGCGATGCTTTTTGGTGATCTCTTTGTCTGCGACAAGACCAAGGCCTGGCAAAAGCCGCATTCCCTGACCGGGAATCGAACCCGGGCCGCGGCGGTGAGAGCGCCGAATCCTAACCACTAGACCACCAGGGAGACATGCTGTCTGCCTTTGGCACGAGTGGACGTGACGTCTTGCTCTCTGCGGGGCAGACTGCGGGAGATGGCTTCGCTGCAAAAACGATTTATCCAATCAAATCTAGCCGAGTGTCGTTAATCTTATATCAAAATAAAAAAAAATCTACTTGGTACTGTTTTCAGTATAAAGACACTTACCTAGTGCTTTCTCATCAAATCATTTGACTTCATTCAAGACGTCTCCAGCGCATTGAGCAAATTTGCCTTGATGAGACTCCTTAAAATAAGCAAATCTCTTATTAAAATCAGTCAAAAGGTTCTTTTCAGAGAGTGCTAGTTAAGTCTCTTTATACTAAAAAACATTACCAAATCGATTTGTTGATCTTCATATAAGATCAACGACACTTGGTTAGATTTCATTTTTTTGCAGTGTTTTTAGGGTCTTTTCCATAGGGCTCTGATGTCCATCTGGTTTCGTGTCCCAGAACAGCGCCAGGTCCTTCGATAGCTCAGTTGGTAGAGCGGAGGACTGTAGGTGAACAACCGGCCATCCTTAGGTCGCTGGTTCGACTCCGGCTCGAAGGAAGCGATGCTTTTTGGTGATCTCTTTGTCTGCGACAAGACCAAGGCCTGGCAAAAGCCGCATTCCCTGACCGGGAATCGAACCCGGGCCGCGGCGGTGAGAGCGCCGAATCCTAACCACTAGACCACCAGGGAGACATGCTGTCTGCCTTTGGCACGAGTGGACGTGACGTCTTGCTCTCTGCGGGGCAGACTTCGGGAGATGGCTTCGCTGCAAAAACGATTTATCCAATCAAATCTAGCCGAGTGTCGTTAATCTTATATCAAAATAAAAAAAAAATGTACTTGGTACTGTTTTCAGTATAAAGACACTTACCTAGTGCTTTCTCATCAAATCATTTGACTTCATTCAAGACGTCTCCAGCGCATTGAGCAAATTTGCCTTGATGAGACTCCTTAAAATAAGCAAATCTCTTATTAAAATCAGTCAAAAGGTTCTTTTCAGAGAGTGCTAGTTAAGTCTCTTTATACTAAAAAACATTACCAAATCGATTTGTTGATCTTCATATAAGATCAACGACACTTGGTTAGATTTCATTTTTTTGCAGTGTTTTTAGGGTCTTTTCCATAGGGCTCTGATGTCCATCTGGTTTCGTGTCCCAGAACAGCGCCAGGTCCTTCGATAGCTCAGTTGGTAGAGCGGAGGACTGTAGGTGAACAACCGGCCATCCTTAGGTCGCTGGTTCGACTCCGGCTCGAAGGAAGCGATGCTTTTTGGTGATCTCTTTGTCTGCGACAAGGCCTGGCAAAAGCCGCATTCCCTGACCGGGAATCGAACCCGGGCCGCGGCGGTGAGAGCGCCGAATCCTAACCACTAGACCACCAGGGAGACATGCTGTCTGCCTTTGGCACGAGTGGACGTGACGTCTTGCTCTCTGCGGGGCAGACTGCGGGAGATGGCTTCGCTGCAAAAACGATTTATCCAATCAAACTTAGCCGAGTGTCGTTAATCTTATATCAAAATAAAAAAAAATCTACTTGGTACTGTTTTCAGTATAAAGACACTTACCTAGTGCTTTCTCATCAAATCATTTGACTTCATTCAAGACGTCTCCAGCGCATTGAGCAAATTTGCCTTTATGAGACTCCTTAAAATAAGCAAATCTCTTATTAAAATCAGTCAAAAGGTTCTTTTCAGAGAGTGCTAGTTAAGTCTCTTTATACTAAAAAACATTACCAAATCGATTTGTTGATCTTCATATAAGATCAACGACACTTGGTTAGATTTCATTTTTTTGCAGTGTTTTTAGGGTCTTTTCCATAGGGCTCTGATGTCCATCTGGTTTCGTGTCCCAGAACAGCGCCAGGTCCTTCGATAGCTCAGTTGGTAGAGCGGAGGACTGTAGGTGAACAACCGGCCATCCTTAGGTCGCTGGTTCGACTCCGGCTCGAAGGAAGCGATGCTTTTTGGTGATCTCTTTGTCTGCGACAAGACCAAGGCCTGGCAAAAGCCGCATTCCCTGACCGGGAATCGAACCCGGGCTGCGGCGGTGAGAGCGCCGAATCCTAACCACTAGACCACCAGGGAGACATGCTGTCTGCCTTTGGCACGAGTGGACGTGACGTCTTGCTCTCTGCGGGGCAGAC
Organism: Alosa pseudoharengus; assembly: GCF_046254945.1. Lineage (NCBI taxonomy): Eukaryota > Metazoa > Chordata > Actinopteri > Clupeiformes > Clupeidae > Alosa > Alosa pseudoharengus. The sequence continues at coordinate 26,616,662 of NW_027468587.1, forward strand.
TTCGGGAGATGGCTTCGCTGCAAAAACGATTTATCCAATCAAATCTAGCCGAGTGTCGTTAATCTTATATCAAAATAAAAAAAAAATGTACTTGGTACTGTTTTCAGTATAAAGACACTTACCTAGTGCTTTCTCATCAAATCATTTGACTTCATTCAAGACGTCTACAGCGCATTGAGCAAATTTGCCTTGATGAGACTCCTTAAAATAAGCAAATCTCTTATTAAAATCAGTCAAAAGGTTCTTTTCAGAGAGTGCTAGTTAAGTCTCTTTATACTAAAAAACATTACCAAATCGATTTGTTGATCTTCATATAAGATCAACGACACTTGGTTAGATTTCATTTTTTTGCAGTGTTTTTAGGGTCTTTTCCATAGGGCTCTGATGTCCATCTGGTTTCGTGTCCCAGAACAGCGCCAGGTCCTTCGATAGCTCAGTTGGTAGAGCGGAGGACTGTAGGTGAACAACCGGCCATCCTTAGGTCGCTGGTTCGACTCCGGCTCGAAGGAAGCGATGCTTTTTGGTGATCTCTTTGTCTGCGACAAGGCCTGGCAAAAGCCGCATTCCCTGACCGGGAATCGAACCCGGGCCGCGGCGGTGAGAGCGCCGAATCCTAACCACTAGACCACCAGGGAGACATGCTGTCTGCCTTTGGCACGAGTGGACGTGACGTCTTGCTCTCTGCGGGGCAGACTGCGGGAGATGGCTTCGCTGCAAAAACGATTTATCCAATCAAATCTAGCCGAGTGTCGTTAATCTTATATCAAAATAAAAAAAAAATGTACTTGGTACTGTTTTCAGTATAAAGACACTTACCTAGTGCTTTCTCATCAAATCATTTGACTTCATTCAAGACGTCTCCAGCGCATTGAGCAAATTTGCCTTGATGAGACTCCTTAAAATAAGCAAATCTCTTATTAAAATCAGTCAAAAGGTTCTTTTCAGAGAGTGCTAGTTAAGTCTCTTTATACTAAAAAACATTACCAAATCGATTTGTTGATCTTCATATAAGATCAACGACACTTGGTTAGATTTCATTTTTTTGCAGTGTTTTTAGGGTCTTTTCCATAGGGCTCTGATGTCCATCTGGTTTCGTGTCCCAGAACAGCGCCAGGTCCTTCGATAGCTCAGTTGGTAGAGCGGAGGACTGTAGGTGAACAACCGGCCATCCTTAGGTCGCTGGTTCGACTCCGGCTCGAAGGAAGCGATGCTTTTTGGTGATCTCTTTGTCTGCGACAAGGCCTGGCAAAAGCCGCATTCCCTGACCGGGAATCGAACCCGGGCCGCGGCGGTGAGAGCGCCGAATCCTAACCACTAGACCACCAGGGAGACATGCTGTCTGCCTTTGGCACGAGTGGACGTGACGTCTTGCTCTCTGCGGGGCAGACTGCGGGAGATGGCTTCGCTGCAAAAACGATTTATCCAATCAAATCTAGCCGAGTGTCGTTAATCTTATATCAAAATAAAAAAAAAATGTACTTGGTACTGTTTTCAGTATAAAGACACTTACCTAGTGCTTTCTCATCAAATCATTTGACTTCATTCAAGACGTCTCCAGCGCATTGAGCAAATTTGCCTTGATGAGACTCCTTAAAATAAGCAAATCTCTTATTAAAATCAGTCAAAAGGTTCTTTTCAGAGAGTGCTAGTTAAGTCTCTTTATACTAAAAAACATTACCAAATCGATTTGTTGATCTTCATATAAGATCAACAACACTTGGTTAGATTTCATTTTTTTGCAGTGTTTTTAGGGTCTTTTCCATAGGGCTCTGATGTCCATCTGGTTTCGTGTCCCAGAACAGCGCCAGGTCCTTCGATAGCTCAGTTGGTAGAGCGGAGGACTGTAGGTGAACAACCGGCCATCCTTAGGTCGCTGGTTCGACTCCGGCTCGAAGGAAGCGATGCTTTTTGGTGATCTCTTTGTCTGCGACAAGGCCTGGCAAAAGCCGCATTCCCTGACCGGGAATCGAACCCGGGCCGCGGCGGTGAGAGCGCCGAATCCTAACCACTAGACCACCAGGGAGACATGCTGTCTGCCTTTGGCACGAGTGGACGTGACGTCTTGCTCTCTGCGGGGCAGACTGCGGGAGATGGCTTCGCTGCAAAAACGATTTATCCAATCAAATCTAGCCGAGTGTCGTTAATCTTATATCAAAATAAAAAAAAAATGTACTTGGTACTGTTTTCAGTATAAAGACACTTACCTAGTGCTTTCTCATCAAATCATTTGACTTCATTCAAGACGTCTCCAGCGCATTGAGCAAATTTGCCTTGATGAGACTCCTTAAAATAAGCAAATCTCTTATTAAAATCAGTCAAAAGGTTCTTTTCAGAGAGTGCTAGTTAAGTCTCTTTATACTAAAAAACATTACCAAATCGATTTGTTGATCTTCATATAAGATCAACGACACTTGGTTAGATTTCATTTTTTTGCAGTGTTTTTAGGGTCTTTTCCATAGGGCTCTGATGTCCATCTGGTTTCGTGTCCCAGAACAGCGCCAGGTCCTTCGATAGCTCAGTTGGTAGAGCGGAGGACTGTAGGTGAACAACCGGCCATCCTTAGGTCGCTGGTTCGACTCCGGCTCGAAGCAAGCGATGCTTTTTGGTGATCTCTTTGTCTGCGATAAGACCAAGGCCTGGCAAAAGCCGCATTCCCTGACCGGGAATCGAACCCGGGCCGCGGCGGTGAGAGCGCCGAATCCTAACCACTAGACCACCAGGGAGACATGCTGTCTGCCTTTGGCACGAGTGGACGTGACGTCTTGCTCTCTGCGGGGCAGACTGCGGGAGATGGCTTCGCTGCAAAAACGGTTTATCCAATCAAATCTAGCCGAGTGTCATTAATCTTATATCAAAATAAAAAAAAAATGTACTTGGTACTGTTTTCAGTATAAAGACACTTACCTAGTGCTTTCTCATCAAATCATTTGACTTCATTCAAGACGTCTCCAGCGCATTGAGCAAATTTGCCTTGATGAGACTCCTTAAAATAAGCAAATCTCTTATTAAAATCAGTCAAAAGGTTCTTTTCAGAGAGTGCTAGTTAAGTCTCTTTATACTAAAAAACATTACCAAATCGATTTGTTGATCTTCATATAAGATCAACGACACTTGGTTAGATTTCATTTTTTTGCAGTGTTTTTAGGGTCTTTTCCATAGGGCTCTGATGTCCATCTGGTTTCGTGTCCCAGAACAGCGCCAGGTCCTTCGATAGCTCAGTTGGTAGAGCGGAGGACTGTAGGTGAACAACCGGCCATCCTTAGGTCGCTGGTTCGACTCCGGCTCGAAGGAAGCGATGCTTTTTGGTGATCTCTTTGTCTGCGACAAGACCAAGGCCTGGCAAAAGCCGCATTCCCTGACCGGGAATCGAACCCGGGCCGCGGCGGTGAGAGCGCCGAATCCTAACCACTAGACCACCAGGGAGACATGCTGTCTGCCTTTGGCACGAGTGGACGTGACGTCTTGCTCTCTGCGGGGCAGACTGCGGGAGATGGCTTCGCTGCAAAAACGATTTATCCAATCAAATCTAGCCGAGTGTCGTTAATCTTATATCAAAATAAAAAAAAAATGTACTTGGTACTGTTTTCAGTATAAAGACACTTACCTAGTGCTTTCTCATCAAATCATTTGACTTCATTCAAGACGTCTCCAGCGCATTGAGCAAATTTGCCTTGATGAGACTCCTTAAAATAAGCAAATCTCTTATTAAAATCAGTCAAAAGGTTCTTTTCAGAGAGTGCTAGTTAAGTCTCTTTATACTAAAAAACATTACCAAATCGATTTGTTGATCTTCATATAAGATCAACGACACTTGGTTAGATTTCATTTTTTTGCAGTGTTTTTAGGGTCTTTTCCATAGGGCTCTGATGTCCATCTGGTTTCGTGTCCCAGAACAGCGCCAGGTCCTTCGATAGCTCAGTTGGTAGAGCGGAGGACTGTAGGTGAACAACCGGCCATCCTTAGGTCGCTGGTTCGACTCCGGCTCGAAGGAAGCGATGCTTTTTGGTGATCTCTTTGTCTGCGACAAGACCAAGGCCTGGCAAAAGCCGCATTCCCTGACCGGGAATCGAACCCGGGCCGCGGCGGTGAGAGCGCCGAATCCTAACCACTAGACCACCAGGGAGACATGCTGTCTGCCTTTGGCACGAGTGGACGTGACGTCTTGCTCTCTGCGGGGCAGACTGCGGGAGATGGCTTCGCTGCAAAAACGGTTTATCCAATCAAATCTAGCCGAGTGTCATTAATCTTATATCAAAATAAAAAAAAAATGTACTTGGTACTGTTTTCAGTATAAAGACACTTACCTAGTGCTTTCTCATCAAATCATTTGACTTCATTCAAGACGTCTCCAGCGCATTGAGCAAATTTGCCTTGATGAGACTCCTTAAAATAAGCAAATCTCTTATTAAAATCAGTCAAAAGGTTCTTTTCAGAGAGTGCTAGTTAAGTCTCTTTATACTAAAAAACATTACCAAATCGATTTGTTGATCTTCATATAAGATCAACGACACTTGGTTAGATTTCATTTTTTTGCAGTGTTTTTAGGGTCTTTTCCATAGGGCTCTGATGTCCATCTGGTTTCGTGTCCCAGAACAGCGCCAGGTCCTTCGATAGCTCAGTTGGTAGAGCGGAGGACTGTAGGTGAACAACCGGCCATCCTTAGGTCGCTGGTTCGACTCCGGCTCGAAGGAAGCGATGCTTTTTGGTGATCTCTTTGTCTGCGACAAGACCAAGGCCTGGCAAAAGCCGCATTCCCTGACCGGGAATCGAACCCGGGCTGCGGCGGTGAGAGCGCCGAATCCTAACCACTAGACCACCAGGGAGACATGCTGTCTGCCTTTGGCACGAGTGGACGTGACGTCTTGCTCTCTGCGGGGCAGACTTCGGGAGATGGCTTCGCTGCAAAAACGATTTATCCAATCAAATCTAGCCGAGTGTCGTTAATCTTATATCAAAATAAAAAAAAAATGTACTTGGTACTGTTTTCAGTATAAAGACACTTACCTAGTGCTTTCTCATCAAATCATTTGACTTCATTCAAGACGTCTACAGCGCATTGAGCAAATTTGCCTTGATGAGACTCCTTAAAATAAGCAAATCTCTTATTAAAATCAGTCAAAAGGTTCTTTTCAGAGAGTGCTAGTTAAGTCTCTTTATACTAAAAAACATTACCAAATCGATTTGTTGATCTTCATATAAGATCAACGACACTTGGTTAGATTTCATTTTTTTGCAGTGTTTTTAGGGTCTTTTCCATAGGGCTCTGATGTCCATCTGGTTTCGTGTCCCAGAACAGCGCCAGGTCCTTCGATAGCTCAGTTGGTAGAGCGGAGGACTGTAGGTGAACAACCGGCCATCCTTAGGTCGCTGGTTCGACTCCGGCTCGAAGGAAGCGATGCTTTTTGGTGATCTCTTTGTCTGCGACAAGACCAAGGCCTGGCAAAAGCCGCATTCCCTGACCGGGAATCGAACCCGGGCTGCGGCGGTGAGAGCGCCGAATCCTAACCACTAGACCACCAGGGAGACATGCTGTCTGCCTTTGGCACGAGTGGACGTGACGTCTTGCTCTCTGCGGGGCAGACTTCGGGAGATGGCTTCGCTGCAAAAACGATTTATCCAATCAAATCTAGCCGAGTGTCGTTAATCTTATATCAAAATAAAAAAAAAATGTACTTGGTACTGTTTTCAGTATAAAGACACTTACCTAGTGCTTTCTCATCAAATCATTTGACTTCATTCAAGACGTCTACAGCGCATTGAGCAAATTTGCCTTGATGAGACTCCTTAAAATAAGCAAATCTCTTATTAAAATCAGTCAAAAGGTTCTTTTCAGAGAGTGCTAGTTAAGTCTCTTTATACTAAAAAACATTACCAAATCGATTTGTTGATCTTCATATAAGATCAACGACACTTGGTTAGATTTCATTTTTTTGCAGTGTTTTTAGGGTCTTTTCCATAGGGCTCTGATGTCCATCTGGTTTCGTGTCCCAGAACAGCGCCAGGTCCTTCGATAGCTCAGTTGGTAGAGCGGAGGACTGTAGGTGAACAACCGGCCATCCTTAGGTCGCTGGTTCGACTCCGGCTCGAAGGAAGCGATGCTTTTTGGTGATCTCTTTGTCTGCGACAAGGCCTGGCAAAAGCCGCATTCCCTGACCGGGAATCGAACCCGGGCCGCGGCGGTGAGAGCGCCGAATCCTAACCACTAGACCACCAGGGAGACATGCTGTCTGCCTTTGGCACGAGTGGACGTGACGTCTTGCTCTCTGCGGGGCAGACTGCGGGAGATGGCTTCGCTGCAAAAACGATTTATCCAATCAAATCTAGCCGAGTGTCGTTAATCTTATATCAAAATAAAAAAAAAATGTACTTGGTACTGTTTTCAGTATAAAGACACTTACCTAGTGCTTTCTCATCAAATCATTTGACTTCATTCAAGACGTCTCCAGCGCATTGAGCAAATTTGCCTTGATGAGACTCCTTAAAATAAGCAAATCTCTTATTAAAATCAGTCAAAAGGTTCTTTTCAGAGAGTGCTAGTTAAGTCTCTTTATACTAAAAAACATTACCAAATCGATTTGTTGATCTTCATATAAGATCAACGACACTTGGTTAGATTTCATTTTTTTGCAGTGTTTTTAGGGTCTTTTCCATAGGGCTCTGATGTCCATCTGGTTTCGTGTCCCAGAACAGCGCCAGGTCCTTCGATAGCTCAGTTGGTAGAGCGGAGGACTGTAGGTGAACAACCGGCCATCCTTAGGTCGCTGGTTCGACTCCGGCTCGAAGGAAGCGATGCTTTTTGGTGATCTCTTTGTCTGCGACAAGGCCTGGCAAAAGCCGCATTCCCTGACCGGGAATCGAACCCGGGCCGCGGCGGTGAGAGCGCCGAATCCTAACCACTAGACCACCAGGGAGACATGCTGTCTGCCTTTGGCACGAGTGGACGTGACGTCTTGCTCTCTGCGGGGCAGACTGCGGGAGATGGCTTCGCTGCAAAAACGATTTATCCAATCAAATCTAGCCGAGTGTCGTTAATCTTATATCAAAATAAAAAAAAAATGTACTTGGTACTGTTTTCAGTATAAAGACACTTACCTAGTGCTTTCTCATCAAATCATTTGACTTCATTCAAGACGTCTCCAGCGCATTGAGCAAATTTGCCTTGATGAGACTCCTTAAAATAAGCAAATCTCTTATTAAAATCAGTCAAAAGGTTCTTTTCAGAGAGTGCTAGTTAAGTCTCTTTATACTAAAAAACATTACCAAATCGATTTGTTGATCTTCATATAAGATCAACAACACTTGGTTAGATTTCATTTTTTTGCAGTGTTTTTAGGGTCTTTTCCATAGGGCTCTGATGTCCATCTGGTTTCGTGTCCCAGAACAGCGCCAGGTCCTTCGATAGCTCAGTTGGTAGAGCGGAGGACTGTAGGTGAACAACCGGCCATCCTTAGGTCGCTGGTTCGACTCCGGCTCGAAGGAAGCGATGCTTTTTGGTGATCTCTTTGTCTGCGACAAGGCCTGGCAAAAGCCGCATTCCCTGACCGGGAATCGAACCCGGGCCGCGGCGGTGAGAGCGCCGAATCCTAACCACTAGACCACCAGGGAGACATGCTGTCTGCCTTTGGCACGAGTGGACGTGACGTCTTGCTCTCTGCGGGGCAGACTGCGGGAGATGGCTTCGCTGCAAAAACGATTTATCCAATCAAATCTAGCCGAGTGTCGTTAATCTTATATCAAAATAAAAAAAAAATGTACTTGGTACTGTTTTCAGTATAAAGACACTTACCTAGTGCTTTCTCATCAAATCATTTGACTTCATTCAAGACGTCTCCAGCGCATTGAGCAAATTTGCCTTGATGAGACTCCTTAAAATAAGCAAATCTCTTATTAAAATCAGTCAAAAGGTTCTTTTCAGAGAGTGCTAGTTAAGTCTCTTTATACTAAAAAACATTACCAAATCGATTTGTTGATCTTCATATAAGATCAACGACACTTGGTTAGATTTCATTTTTTTGCAGTGTTTTTAGGGTCTTTTCCATAGGGCTCTGATGTCCATCTGGTTTCGTGTCCCAGAACAGCGCCAGGTCCTTCGATAGCTCAGTTGGTAGAGCGGAGGACTGTAGGTGAACAACCGGCCATCCTTAGGTCGCTGGTTCGACTCCGGCTCGAAGCAAGCGATGCTTTTTGGTGATCTCTTTGTCTGCGATAAGACCAAGGCCTGGCAAAAGCCGCATTCCCTGACCGGGAATCGAACCCGGGCCGCGGCGGTGAGAGCGCCGAATCCTAACCACTAGACCACCAGGGAGACATGCTGTCTGCCTTTGGCACGAGTGGACGTGACGTCTTGCTCTCTGCGGGGCAGACTGCGGGAGATGGCTTCGCTGCAAAAACGGTTTATCCAATCAAATCTAGCCGAGTGTCATTAATCTTATATCAAAATAAAAAAAAAATGTACTTGGTACTGTTTTCAGTATAAAGACACTTACCTAGTGCTTTCTCATCAAATCATTTGACTTCATTCAAGACGTCTCCAGCGCATTGAGCAAATTTGCCTTGATGAGACTCCTTAAAATAAGCAAATCTCTTATTAAAATCAGTCAAAAGGTTCTTTTCAGAGAGTGCTAGTTAAGTCTCTTTATACTAAAAAACATTACCAAATCGATTTGTTGATCTTCATATAAGATCAACGACACTTGGTTAGATTTCATTTTTTTGCAGTGTTTTTAGGGTCTTTTCCATAGGGCTCTGATGTCCATCTGGTTTCGTGTCCCAGAACAGCGCCAGGTCCTTCGATAGCTCAGTTGGTAGAGCGGAGGACTGTAGGTGAACAACCGGCCATCCTTAGGTCGCTGGTTCGACTCCGGCTCGAAGGAAGCGATGCTTTTTGGTGATCTCTTTGTCTGCGACAAGACCAAGGCCTGGCAAAAGCCGCATTCCCTGACCGGGAATCGAACCCGGGCCGCGGCGGTGAGAGCGCCGAATCCTAACCACTAGACCACCAGGGAGACATGCTGTCTGCCTTTGGCACGAGTGGACGTGACGTCTTGCTCTCTGCGGGGCAGACTGCGGGAGATGGCTTCGCTGCAAAAACGATTTATCCAATCAAATCTAGCCGAGTGTCGTTAATCTTATATCAAAATAAAAAAAAAATGTACTTGGTACTGTTTTCAGTATAAAGACACTTACCTAGTGCTTTCTCATCAAATCATTTGACTTCATTCAAGACGTCTCCAGCGCATTGAGCAAATTTGCCTTGATGAGACTCCTTAAAATAAGCAAATCTCTTATTAAAATCAGTCAAAAGGTTCTTTTCAGAGAGTGCTAGTTAAGTCTCTTTATACTAAAAAACATTACCAAATCGATTTGTTGATCTTCATATAAGATCAACGACACTTGGTTAGATTTCATTTTTTTGCAGTGTTTTTAGGGTCTTTTCCATAGGGCTCTGATGTCCATCTGGTTTCGTGTCCCAGAACAGCGCCAGGTCCTTCGATAGCTCAGTTGGTAGAGCGGAGGACTGTAGGTGAACAACCGGCCATCCTTAGGTCGCTGGTTCGACTCCGGCTCGAAGGAAGCGATGCTTTTTGGTGATCTCTTTGTCTGCGACAAGACCAAGGCCTGGCAAAAGCCGCATTCCCTGACCGGGAATCGAACCCGGGCCGCGGCGGTGAGAGCGCCGAATCCTAACCACTAGACCACCAGGGAGACATGCTGTCTGCCTTTGGCACGAGTGGACGTGACGTCTTGCTCTCTGCGGGGCAGACTGCGGGAGATGGCTTCGCTGCAAAAACGGTTTATCCAATCAAATCTAGCCGAGTGTCATTAATCTTATATCAAAATAAAAAAAAAATGTACTTGGTACTGTTTTCAGTATAAAGACACTTACCTAGTGCTTTCTCATCAAATCATTTGACTTCATTCAAGACGTCTCCAGCGCATTGAGCAAATTTGCCTTGATGAGACTCCTTAAAATAAGCAAATCTCTTATTAAAATCAGTCAAAAGGTTCTTTTCAGAGAGTGCTAGTTAAGTCTCTTTATACTAAAAAACATTACCAAATCGATTTGTTGATCTTCATATAAGATCAACGACACTTGGTTAGATTTCATTTTTTTGCAGTGTTTTTAGGGTCTTTTCCATAGGGCTCTGATGTCCATCTGGTTTCGTGTCCCAGAACAGCGCCAGGTCCTTCGATAGCTCAGTTGGTAGAGCGGAGGACTGTAGGTGAACAACCGGCCATCCTTAGGTCGCTGGTTCGACTCCGGCTCGAAGGAAGCGATGCTTTTTGGTGATCTCTTTGTCTGCGACAAGACCAAGGCCTGGCAAAAGCCGCATTCCCTGACCGGGAATCGAACCCGGGCCGCGGCGGTGAGAGCGCCGAATCCTAACCACTAGACCACCAGGGAGACATGCTGTCTGCCTTTGGCACGAGTGGACGTGACGTCTTGCTCTCTGCGGGGCAGACTGCGGGAGATGGCTTCGCTGCAAAAACGATTTATCCAATCAAATCTAGCCGAGTGTCGTTAATCTTATATCAAAATAAAAAAAAAATGTACTTGGTACTGTTTTCAGTATAAAGACACTTACCTAGTGCTTTCTCATCAAATCATTTGACTTCATTCAAGACGTCTCCAGCGCATTGAGCAAATTTGCCTTGATGAGACTCCTTAAAATAAGCAAATCTCTTATTAAAATCAGTCAAAAGGTTCTTTTCAGAGAGTGCTAGTTAAGTCTCTTTATACTAAAAAACATTACCAAATCGATTTGTTGATCTTCATATAAGATCAACGACACTTGGTTAGATTTCATTTTTTTGCAGTGTTTTTAGGGTCTTTTCCATAGGGCTCTGATGTCCATCTGGTTTCGTGTCCCAGAACAGCGCCAGGTCCTTCGATAGCTCAGTTGGTAGAGCGGAGGACTGTAGGTGAACAACCGGCCATCCTTAGGTCGCTGGTTCGACTCCGGCTCGAAGGAAGCGATGCTTTTTGGTGATCTCTTTGTCTGCGACAAGACCAAGGCCTGGCAAAAGCCGCATTCCCTGACCGGGAATCGAACCCGGGCCGCGGCGGTGAGAGCGCCGAATCCTAACCACTAGACCACCAGGGAGACATGCTGTCTGCCTTTGGCACGAGTGGACGTGACGTCTTGCTCTCTGCGGGGCAGACTGCGGGAGATGGCTTCGCTGCAAAAACGATTTATCCAATCAAATCTAGCCGAGTGTCGTTAATCTTATATCAAAATAAAAAAAAAATGTACTTGGTACTGTTTTCAGTATAAAGACACTTACCTAGTGCTTTCTCATCAAATCATTTGACTTCATTCAAGACGTCTCCAGCGCATTGAGCAAATTTGCCTTGATGAGACTCCTTAAAATAAGCAAATCTCTTATTAAAATCAGTCAAAAGGTTCTTTTCAGAGAGTGCTAGTTAAGTCTCTTTATACTAAAAAACATTACCAAATCGATTTGTTGATCTTCATATAAGATCAACGACACTTGGTTAGATTTCATTTTTTTGCAGTGTTTTTAGGGTCTTTTCCATAGGGCTCTGGTGTCCATCTGGTTTCGTGTCCCAGAACAGCGCCAGGTCCTTCGATAGCTCAGTTGGTAGAGCGGAGGACTGTAGGTGAACAACCGGCCATCCTTAGGTCGCTGGTTCGACTCCGGCTCGAAGGAAGCGATGCTTTTTGGTGATCTCTTTGTCTGCGACAAGACCAAGGCCTGGCAAAAGCCGCATTCCCTGACCGGGAATCGAACCCGGGCCGCGGCGGTGAGAGCGCCGAATCCTAACCACTAGACCACCAGGGAGACATGCTGTCTGCCTTTGGCACGAGTGGACGTGACGTCTTGCTCTCTGCGGGGCAGACTGCGGGAGATGGCTTCGCTGCAAAAACGATTTATCCAATCAAATCTAGCCGAGTGTCGTTAATCTTATATCAAAATAAAAAAAAAATGTACTTGGTACTGTTTTCAGTATAAAGACACTTACCTAGTGCTTTCTCATCAAATCATTTGACTTCATTCAAGACGTCTCCAGCGCATTGAGCAAATTTGCCTTGATGAGACTCCTTAAAATAAGCAAATCTCTTATTAAAATCAGTCAAAAGGTTCTTTTCAGAGAGTGCTAGTTAAGTCTCTTTATACTAAAAAACATTACCAAATCGATTTGTTGATCTTCATATAAGATCAACAACACTTGGTTAGATTTCATTTTTTTGCAGTGTTTTTAGGGTCTTTTCCATAGGGCTCTGATGTCCATCTGGTTTCGTGTCCCAGAACAGCGCCAGGTCCTTCGATAGCTCAGTTGGTAGAGCGGAGGACTGTAGGTGAACAACCGGCCATCCTTAGGTCGCTGGTTCGACTCCGGCTCGAAGGAAGCGATGCTTTTTGGTGATCTCTTTGTCTGCGACAAGGCCTGGCAAAAGCCGCATTCCCTGACCGGGAATCGAACCCGGGCCGCGGCGGTGAGAGCGCCGAATCCTAACCACTAGACCACCAGGGAGACATGCTGTCTGCCTTTGGCACGAGTGGACGTGACGTCTTGCTCTCTGCGGGGCAGACTGCGGGAGATGGCTTCGCTGCAAAAACGATTTATCCAATCAAATCTAGCCGAGTGTCGTTAATCTTATATCAAAATAAAAAAAAAATGTACTTGGTACTGTTTTCAGTATAAAGACACTTACCTAGTGCTTTCTCATCAAATCATTTGACTTCATTCAAGACGTCTCCAGCGCATTGAGCAAATTTGCCTTGATGAGACTCCTTAAAATAAGCAAATCTCTTATTAAAATCAGTCAAAAGGTTCTTTTCAGAGAGTGCTAGTTAAGTCTCTTTATACTAAAAAACATTACCAAATCGATTTGTTGATCTTCATATAAGATCAACGACACTTGGTTAGATTTCATTTTTTTGCAGTGTTTTTAGGGTCTTTTCCATAGGGCTCTGGTGTCCATCTGGTTTCGTGTCCCAGAACAGCGCCAGGTCCTTCGATAGCTCAGTTGGTAGAGCGGAGGACTGTAGGTGAACAACCGGCCATCCTTAGGTCGCTGGTTCGACTCCGGCTCGAAGGAAGCGATGCTTTTTGGTGATCTCTTTGTCTGCGACAAGACCAAGGCCTGGCAAAAGCCGCATTCCCTGACCGGGAATCGAACCCGGGCCGCGGCGGTGAGAGCGCCGAATCCTAACCACTAGACCACCAGGGAGACATGCTGTCTGCCTTTGGCACGAGTGGACGTGACGTCTTGCTCTCTGCGGGGCAGACTGCGGGAGATGGCTTCGCTGCAAAAACGATTTATCCAATCAAATCTAGCCGAGTGTCGTTAATCTTATATCAAAATAAAAAAAAAATGTACTTGGTACTGTTTTCAGTATAAAGACACTTACCTAGTGCTTTCTCATCAAATCATTTGACTTCATTCAAGACGTCTCCAGCGCATTGAGCAAATTTGCCTTGATGAGACTCCTTAAAATAAGCAAATCTCTTATTAAAATCAGTCAAAAGGTTCTTTTCAGAGAGTGCTAGTTAAGTCTCTTTATACTAAAAAACATTACCAAATCGATTTGTTGATCTTCATATAAGATCAACGACACTTGGTTAGATTTCATTTTTTTGCAGTGTTTTTAGGGTCTTTTCCATAGGGCTCTGGTGTCCATCTGGTTTCGTGTCCCAGAACAGCGCCAGGTCCTTCGATAGCTCAGTTGGTAGAGCGGAGGACTGTAGGTGAACAACCGGCCATCCTTAGGTCGCTGGTTCGACTCCGGCTCGAAGGAAGCGATGCTTTTTGGTGATCTCTTTGTCTGCGACAAGACCAAGGCCTGGCAAAAGCCGCATTCCCTGACCGGGAATCGAACCCGGGCCGCGGCGGTGAGAGCGCCGAATCCTAACCACTAGACCACCAGGGAGACATGCTGTCTGCCTTTGGCACGAGTGGACGTGACGTCTTGCTCTCTGCGGGGCAGACTGCGGGAGATGGCTTCGCTGCAAAAACGATTTATCCAATCAAATCTAGCCGAGTGTCGTTAATCTTATATCAAAATAAAAAAAAAATGTACTTGGTACTGTTTTCAGTATAAAGACACTTACCTAGTGCTTTCTCATCAAATCATTTGACTTCATTCAAGACGTCTCCAGCGCATTGAGCAAATTTGCCTTGATGAGACTCCTTAAAATAAGCAAATCTCTTATTAAAATCAGTCAAAAGGTTCTTTTCAGAGAGTGCTAGTTAAGTCTCTTTATACTAAAAAACATTACCAAATCGATTTGTTGATCTTCATATAAGATCAACGACACTTGGTTAGATTTCATTTTTTTGCAGTGTTTTTAGGGTCTTTTCCATAGGGCTCTGGTGTCCATCTGGTTTCGTGTCCCAGAACAGCGCCAGGTCCTTCGATAGCTCAGTTGGTAGAGCGGAGGACTGTAGGTGAACAACCGGCCATCCTTAGGTCGCTGGTTCGACTCCGGCTCGAAGGAAGCGATGCTTTTTGGTGATCTCTTTGTCTGCGACAAGACCAAGGCCTGGCAAAAGCCGCATTCCCTGACCGGGAATCGAACCCGGGCCGCGGCGGTGAGAGCGCCGAATCCTAACCACTAGACCACCAGGGAGACATGCTATCTGCCTTTGGCACGAGTGGACGTGACGTCTTGCTCTCTGCGGGGCAGACTGCGGGAGATGGCTTCGCTGCAAAAACGATTTATCCAATCAAATCTAGCCGAGTGTCGTTAATCTTATATCAAAATAAAAAAAAAATGTACTTGGTACTGTTTTCAGTATAAAGACACTTACCTAGTGCTTTCTCATCAAATCATTTGACTTCATTCAAGACGTCTCCAGCGCATTGAGCAAATTTGCCTTGATGAGACTCCTTAAAATAAGCAAATCTCTTATTAAAATCAGTCAAAAGGTTCTTTTCAGAGAGTGCTAGTTAAGTCTCTTTATACTAAAAAACATTTCCAAATCGATTTGTTGATCTTCATATAAGATCAACGACACTTGGTTAGATTTCATTTTTTTGCAGTGTTTTTAGGGTCTTTTCCATAGGGCTCTGGTGTCCATCTGGTTTCGTGTCCCAGAACAGCGCCAGGTCCTTCGATAGCTCAGTTGGTAGAGCGGAGGACTGTAGGTGAACAACCGGCCATCCTTAGGTCGCTGGTTCGACTCCGGCTCGAAGGAAGCGATGCTTTTTGGTGATCTCTTTGTCTGCGACAAGACCAAGGCCTGGCAAAAGCCGCATTCCCTGACCGGGAATCGAACCCGGGCCGCGGCGGTGAGAGCGCCGAATCCTAACCACTAGACCACCAGGGAGACATGCTGTCTGCCTTTGGCACGAGTGGACGTGACGTCTTGCTCTCTGCGGGGCAGACTGCGGGAGATGGCTTCGCTGCAAAAACGATTTATCCAATCAAATCTAGCCGAGTGTCGTTAATCTTATATCAAAATAAAAAAAAAATGTACTTGGTACTGTTTTCAGTATAAAGACACTTACCTAGTGCTTTCTCATCAAATCATTTGACTTCATTCAAGACGTCTCCAGCGCATTGAGCAAATTTGCCTTGATGAGACTCCTTAAAATAAGCAAATCTCTTATTAAAATCAGTCAAAAGGTTCTTTTCAGAGAGTGCTAGTTAAGTCTCTTTATACTAAAAAACATTACCAAATCGATTTGTTGATCTTCATATAAGATCAACGACACTTGGTTAGATTTCATTTTTTTGCAGTGTTTTTAGGGTCTTTTCCATAGGGCTCTGATGTCCATCTGGTTTCGTGTCCCAGAACAGCGCCAGGTCCTTCGATAGCTCAGTTGGTAGAGCGGAGATCTGTAGGTGAACAACCGGCCATCCTTAGGTCGCTGGTTCGACTCCGGCTCGAAGGAAGCGATGCTTTTTGGTGATCTCTTTGTCTGCGACAAGACCAAGGCCTGGCAAAAGCCGCATTCCCTGACCGGGAATCGAACCCGGGCCGCGGCGGTGAGAGCGCCGAATCCTAACCACTAGACCACCAGGGAGACATGCTGTCTGCCTTTGGCACGAGTGGACGTGACGTCTTGCTCTCTGCGGGGCAGACTGCGGGAGATGGCTTCGCTGCAAAAACGATTTATCCAATCAAATCTAGCCGAGTGTCGTTAATCTTATATCAAAATAAAAAAAAAATGTACTTGGTACTGTTTTCAGTATAAAGACACTTACCTAGTGCTTTCTCATCAAATCATTTGACTTCATTCAAGACATCTCCAGCGCATTGAGCAAATTTGCCTTGATGAGACTCCTTAAAATAAGCAAATCTCTTATTAAAATCAGTCAAAAGGTTCTTTTCAGAGAGTGCTAGTTAAGTCTCTTTATACTAAAAAACATTACCAAATCGATTTGTTGATCTTCATATAAGATCAACGACACTTGGTTAGATTTCATTTTTTTGCAGTGTTTTTAGGGTCTTTTCCATAGGGCTCTGGTGTCCATCTGGTTTCGTGTCCCAGAACAGCGCCAGGTCCTTCGATAGCTCAGTTGGTAGAGCGGAGGACTGTAGGTGAACAACCGGCCATCCTTAGGTCGCTGGTTCGACTCCGGCTCGAAGGAAGCGATGCTTTTTGGTGATCTCTTTGTCTGCGACAAGACCAAGGCCTGGCAAAAGCCGCATTCCCTGACCGGGAATCGAACCCGGGCCGCGGCGGTGAGAGCGCCGAATCCTAACCACTAGACCACCAGGGAGACATGCTATCTGCCTTTGGCACGAGTGGACGTGACGTCTTGCTCTCTGCGGGGCAGACTGCGGGAGATGGCTTCGCTGCAAAAACGATTTATCCAATCAAATCTAGCCGAGTGTCGTTAATCTTATATCAAAATAAAAAAAAAATGTACTTGGTACTGTTTTCAGTATAAAGACACTTACCTAGTGCTTTCTCATCAAATCATTTGACTTCATTCAAGACGTCTCCAGCGCATTGAGCAAATTTGCCTTGATGAGACTCCTTAAAATAAGCAAATCTCTTATTAAAATCAGTCAAAAGGTTCTTTTCAGAGAGTGCTAGTTAAGTCTCTTTATACTAAAAAACATTACCAAATCGATTTGTTGATCTTCATATAAGATCAACGACACTTGGTTAGATTTCATTTTTTTGCAGTGTTTTTAGGGTCTTTTCCATAGGGCTCTGATGTCCATCTGGTTTCGTGTCCCAGAACAGCGCCAGGTCCTTCGATAGCTCAGTTGGTAGAGCGGAGATCTGTAGGTGAACAACCGGCCATCCTTAGGTCGCTGGTTCGACTCCGGCTCGAAGGAAGCGATGCTTTTTGGTGATCTCTTTGTCTGCGACAAGACCAAGGCCTGGCAAAAGCCGCATTCCCTGACCGGGAATCGAACCCGGGCCGCGGCGGTGAGAGCGCCGAATCCTAACCACTAGACCACCAGGGAGACATGCTGTCTGCCTTTGGCACGAGTGGACGTGACGTCTTGCTCTCTGCGGGGCAGACTGCGGGAGATGGCTTCGCTGCAAAAACGATTTATCCAATCAAATCTAGCCGAGTGTCGTTAATCTTATATCAAAATAAAAAAAAAATGTACTTGGTACTGTTTTCAGTATAAAGACACTTACCTAGTGCTTTCTCATCAAATCATTTGACTTCATTCAAGACGTCTCCAGCGCATTGAGCAAATTTGCCTTGATGAGACTCCTTAAAATAAGCAAATCTCTTATTAAAATCAGTCAAAAGGTTCTTTTCAGAGAGTGCTAGTTAAGTCTCTTTATACTAAAAAACATTACCAAATCGATTTGTTGATCTTCATATAAGATCAACGACACTTGGTTAGATTTCATTTTTTTGCAGTGTTTTTAGGGTCTTTTCCATAGGGCTCTGATGTCCATCTGGTTTCGTGTCCCAGAACAGCGCCAGGTCCTTCGATAGCTCAGTTGGTAGAGCGGAGATCTGTAGGTGAACAACCGGCCATCCTTAGGTCGCTGGTTCGACTCCGGCTCGAAGGAAGCGATGCTTTTTGGTGATCTCTTTGTCTGCGACAAGACCAAGGCCTGGCAAAAGCCGCATTCCCTGACCGGGAATCGAACCCGGGCCGCGGCGGTGAGAGCGCCGAATCCTAACCACTAGACCACCAGGGAGACATGCTGTCTGCCTTTGGCACGAGTGGACGTGACGTCTTGCTCTCTGCGGGGCAGACTGCGGGAGATGGCTTCGCTGCAAAAACGATTTATCCAATCAAATCTAGCCGAGTGTCGTTAATCTTATATCAAAATAAAAAAAAAATGTACTTGGTACTGTTTTCAGTATAAAGACACTTACCTAGTGCTTTCTCATCAAATCATTTGACTTCATTCAAGACGTCTCCAGCGCATTGAGCAAATTTGCCTTGATGAGACTCCTTAAAATAAGCAAATCTCTTATTAAAATCAGTCAAAAGGTTCTTTTCAGAGAGTGCTAGTTAAGTCTCTTTATACTAAAAAACATTACCAAATCGATTTGTTGATCGATCAACGACACTTGGTTAGATTTCATTTTTTTGCAGTGTTTTTAGGGTCTTTTCCATAGGGCTCTGGTGTCCATCTGGTTTCGTGTCCCAGAACAGCGCCAGGTCCTTCAATAGCTCAGTTGGTAGAGCGGAGGACTGTAGGTGAACAACCGGCCATCCTTAGGTCGCTGGTTCGACTCCGGCTCGAAGGAAGCGATGCTTTTTGGTGATCTCTTTGTCTGCGACAAGACCAAGGCCTGGCAAAAGCCGCATTCCCTGACCGGGAATCGAACCCGGGCCGCGGCGGTGAGAGCGCCGAATCCTAACCACTAGACCACCAGGGAGACATGCTATCTGCCTTTGGCACGAGTGGACGTGACGTCTTGCTCTCTGCGGGGCAGACTGCGGGAGATGGCTTCGCTGCAAAAACGATTTATCCAATCAAATCTAGCCGAGTGTCGTTAATCTTATATCAAAATAAAAAAAAAATGTACTTGGTACTGTTTTCAGTATAAAGACACTTACCTAGTGCTTTCTCATCAAATCATTTGACTTCATTCAAGACGTCTCCAGCGCATTGAGCAAATTTGCCTTGATGAGACTCCTTAAAATAAGCAAATCTCTTATTAAAATCAGTCAAAAGGTTCTTTTCAGAGAGTGCTAGTTAAGTCTCTTTATACTAAAAAACATTACCAAATCGATTTGTTGATCTTCATATAAGATCAACGACACTTGGTTAGATTTCATTTTTTTGCAGTGTTTTTAGGGTCTTTTCCATAGGGCTCTGGTGTCCATCTGGTTTCGTGTCCCAGAACAGCGCCAGGTCCTTCGATAGCTCAGTTGGTAGAGCGGAGGACTGTAGGTGAACAACCGGCCATCCTTAGGTCGCTGGTTCGACTCCGGCTCGAAGGAAGCGATGCTTTTTGGTGATCTCTTTGTCTGCGACAAGACCAAGGCCTGGCAAAAGCCGCATTCCCTGACCGGGAATCGAACCCGGGCCGCGGCGGTGAGAGCGCCGAATCCTAACCACTAGACCACCAGGGAGACATGCTATCTGCCTTTGGCACGAGTGGACGTGACGTCTTGCTCTCTGCGGGGCAGACTGCGGGAGATGGCTTCGCTGCAAAAACGATTTATCCAATCAAATCTAGCCGAGTGTCGTTAATCTTATATCAAAATAAAAAAAAAATGTACTTGGTACTGTTTTCAGTATAAAGACACTTACCTAGTGCTTTCTCATCAAATCATTTGACTTCATTCAAGACGTCTCCAGCGCATTGAGCAAATTTGCCTTGATGAGACTCCTTAAAATAAGCAAATCTCTTATTAAAATCAGTCAAAAGGTTCTTTTCAGAGAGTGCTAGTTAAGTCTCTTTATACTAAAAAACATTACCAAATCGATTTGTTGATCTTCATATAAGATCAACGACACTTGGTTAGATTTCATTTTTTTGCAGTGTTTTTAGGGTCTTTTCCATAGGGCTCTGGTGTCCATCTGGTTTCGTGTCCCAGAACAGCGCCAGGTCCTTCGATAGCTCAGTTGGTAGAGCGGAGGACTGTAGGTGAACAACCGGCCATCCTTAGGTCGCTGGTTCGACTCCGGCTCGAAGGAAGCGATGCTTTTTGGTGATCTCTTTGTCTGCGACAAGACCAAGGCCTGGCAAAAGCCGCATTCCCTGACCGGGAATCGAACCCGGGCCGCGGCGGTGAGAGCGCCGAATCCTAACCACTAGACCACCAGGGAGACATGCTGTCTGCCTTTGGCACGAGTGGACGTGACGTCTTGCTCTCTGCGGGGCAGACTGCGGGAGATGGCTTCGCTGCAAAAACGATTTATCCAATCAAATCTAGCCGAGTGTCGTTAATCTTATATCAAAATAAAAAAAAAATGTACTTGGTACTGTTTTCAGTATAAAGACACTTACCTAGTGCTTTCTCATCAAATCATTTGACTTCATTCAAGACGTCTCCAGCGCATTGAGCAAATTTGCCTTGATGAGACTCCTTAAAATAAGCAAATCTCTTATTAAAATCAGTCAAAAGGTTCTTTTCAGAGAGTGCTAGTTAAGTCTCTTTATACTAAAAAACATTACCAAATCGATTTGTTGATCGATCAACGACACTTGGTTAGATTTCATTTTTTTGCAGTGTTTTTAGGGTCTTTTCCATAGGGCTCTGGTGTCCATCTGGTTTCGTGTCCCAGAACAGCGCCAGGTCCTTCGATAGCTCAGTTGGTAGAGCGGAGAACTGTAGGTGAACAACCGGCCATCCTTAGGTCGCTGGTTCGACTCCGGCTCGAAGGAAGCGATGCTTTTTGGTGATCTCTTTGTCTGCGACAAGACCAAGGCCTGGCAAAAGCCGCATTCCCTGACCGGGAATCGAACCCGGGCCGCGGCGGTGAGAGCGCCGAATCCTAACCACTAGACCACCAGGGAGACATGCTGTCTGCCTTTGGCACGAGTGGACGTGACGTCTTGCTCTCTGCGGGGCAGACTGCGGGAGATGGCTTCGCTGCAAAAACGATTTATCCAATCAAATCTAGCCGAGTGTCGTTAATCTTATATCAAAATAAAAAAAAAATGTACTTGGTACTGTTTTCAGTATAAAGACACTTACCTAGTGCTTTCTCATCAAATCATTTGACTTCATTCAAGACGTCTCCAGCGCATTGAGCAAATTTGCCTTGATGAGACTCCTTAAAATAAGCAAATCTCTTATTAAAATCAGTCAAAAGGTTCTTTTCAGAGAGTGCTAGTTAAGTCTCTTTATACTAAAAAACATTACCAAATCGATTTGTTGATCTTCATATAAGATCAACGACACTTGGTTAGATTTCATTTTTTTGCAGTGTTTTTAGGGTCTTTTCCATAGGGCTCTGGTGTCCATCTGGTTTCGTGTCCCAGAACAGCGCCAGGTCCTTCGATAGCTCAGTTGGTAGAGCGGAGGACTGTAGGTGAACAACCGGCCATCCTTAGGTCGCTGGTTCGACTCCGGCTCGAAGGAAGCGATGCTTTTTGGTGATCTCTTTGTCTGCGACAAGACCAAGGCCTGGCAAAAGCCGCATTCCCTGACCGGGAATCGAACCCGGGCCGCGGCGGTGAGAGCGCCGAATCCTAACCACTAGACCACCAGGGAGACATGCTGTCTGCCTTTGGCACGAGTGGACGTGACGTCTTGCTCTCTGCGGGGCAGACTGCGGGAGATGGCTTCGCTGCAAAAACGATTTATCCAATCAAATCTAGCCGAGTGTCGTTAATCTTATATCAAAATAAAAAAAAAATTTACTTGGTACTGTTTTCAGTATAAAGACACTTACCTAGTGCTTTCTCATCAAATCATTTGACTTCATTCAAGACGTCTCCAGCGCATTGAGCAAATTTGCCTTGATGAGACTCCTTAAAATAAGCAAATCTCTTATTAAAATCAGTCAAAAGGTTCTTTTCAGAGAGTGCTAGTTAAGTCTCTTTATACTAAAAAACATTACCAAATCGATTTGTTGATGATCTTCATATAAGATCAACGACACTTGGTTAGATTTCATTTTTTTGCAGTGTTTTTAGGGTCTTTTCCATAGGGCTCTGGTGTCCATCTGGTTTCGTGTCCCAGAACAGCGCCAGGTCCTTCGATAGCTCAGTTGGTAGAGCGGAGGACTGTAGGTGAACAACCGGCCATCCTTAGGTCGCTGGTTCGACTCCGGCTCGAAGGAAGCGATGCTTTTTGGTGATCTCTTTGTCTGCGACAAGACCAAGGCCTGGCAAAAGCCGCATTCCCTGACCGGGAATCGAACCCGGGCCGCGGCGGTGAGAGCGCCGAATCCTAACCACTAGACCACCAGGGAGACATGCTATCTGCCTTTGGCACGAGTGGACGTGACGTCTTGCTCTCTGCGGGGCAGACTGCGGGAGATGGCTTCGCTGCAAAAACGATTTATCCAATCAAATCTAGCCGAGTGTCGTTAATCTTATATCAAAATAAAAAAAAAATGTACTTGGTACTGTTTTCAGTATAAAGACACTTACCTAGTGCTTTCTCATCAAATCATTTGACTTCATTCAAGACGTCTCCAGCGCATTGAGCAAATTTGCCTTGATGAGACTCCTTAAAATAAGCAAATCTCTTATTAAAATCAGTCAAAAGGTTCTTTTCAGAGAGTGCTAGTTAAGTCTCTTTATACTAAAAAACATTACCAAATCGATTTGTTGATCTTCATATAAGATCAACGACACTTGGTTAGATTTCATTTTTTTGCAGTGTTTTTAGGGTCTTTTCCATAGGGCTCTGGTGTCCATCTGGTTTCGTGTCCCAGAACAGCGCCAGGTCCTTCGATAGCTCAGTTGGTAGAGCGGAGGACTGTAGGTGAACAACCGGCCATCCTTAGGTCGCTGGTTCGACTCCGGCTCGAAGGAAGCGATGCTTTTTGGTGATCTCTTTGTCTGCGACAAGACCAAGGCCTGGCAAAAGCCGCATTCCCTGACCGGGAATCGAACCCGGGCCGCGGCGGTGAGAGCGCCGAATCCTAACCACTAGACCACCAGGGAGACATGCTGTCTGCCTTTGGCACGAGTGGACGTGACGTCTTGCTCTCTGCGGGGCAGACTGCGGGAGATGGCTTCGCTGCAAAAACGATTTATCCAATCAAATCTAGCCGAGTGTCGTTAATCTTATATCAAAATAAAAAAAAAATGTACTTGGTACTGTTTTCAGTATAAAGACACTTACCTAGTGCTTTCTCATCAAATCATTTGACTTCATTCAAGACGTCTCCAGCGCATTGAGCAAATTTGCCTTGATGAGACTCCTTAAAATAAGCAAATCTCTTATTAAAATCAGTCAAAAGGTTCTTTTCAGAGAGTGCTAGTTAAGTCTCTTTATACTAAAAAACATTACCAAATCGATTTGTTGATCTTCATATAAGATCAACGACACTTGGTTAGATTTCATTTTTTTGCAGTGTTTTTAGGGTCTTTTCCATAGGGCTCTGGTGTCCATCTGGTTTCGTGTCCCAGAACAGCGCCAGGTCCTTCGATAGCTCAGTTGGTAGAGCGGAGGACTGTAGGTGAACAACCGGCCATCCTTAGGTCGCTGGTTCGACTCCGGCTCGAAGGAAGCGATGCTTTTTGGTGATCTCTTTGTCTGCGACAAGACCAAGGCCTGGCAAAAGCCGCATTCCCTGACCGGGAATCGAACCCGGGCCGCGGCGGTGAGAGCGCCGAATCCTAACCACTAGACCACCAGGGAGACATGCTGTCTGCCTTTGGCACGAGTGGACGTGACGTCTTGCTCTCTGCGGGGCAGACTGCGGGAGATGGCTTCGCTGCAAAAACGATTTATCCAATCAAATCTAGCCGAGTGTCGTTAATCTTATATCAAAATAAAAAAAAAATGTACTTGGTACTGTTTTCAGTATAAAGACACTTACCTAGTGCTTTCTCATCAAATCATTTGACTTCATTCAAGACGTCTCCAGCGCATTGAGCAAATTTGCCTTGATGAGACTCCTTAAAATAAGCAAATCTCTTATTAAAATCAGTCAAAAGGTTCTTTTCAGAGAGTGCTAGTTAAGTCTCTTTATACTAAAAAACATTACCAAATCGATTTGTTGATCTTCATATAAGATCAACGACACTTGGTTAGATTTCATTTTTTTGCAGTGTTTTTAGGGTCTTTTCCATAGGGCTCTGGTGTCCATCTGGTTTCGTGTCCCAGAACAGCGCCAGGTCCTTCGATAGCTCAGTTGGTAGAGCGGAGGACTGTAGGTGAACAACCGGCCATCCTTAGGTCGCTGGTTCGACTCCGGCTCGAAGGAAGCGATGCTTTTTGGTGATCTCTTTGTCTGCGACAAGACCAAGGCCTGGCAAAAGCCGCATTCCCTGACCGGGAATCGAACCCGGGCCGCGGCGGTGAGAGCGCCGAATCCTAACCACTAGACCACCAGGGAGACATGCTGTCTGCCTTTGGCACGAGTGGACGTGACGTCTTGCTCTCTGCGGGGCAGACTGCGGGAGATGGCTTCGCTGCAAAAACGATTTATCCAATCAAATCTAGCCGAGTGTCGTTAATCTTATATCAAAATAAAAAAAAAATGTACTTGGTACTGTTTTCAGTATAAAGACACTTACCTAGTGCTTTCTCATCAAATCATTTGACTTCATTCAAGACGTCTCCAGCGCATTGAGCAAATTTGCCTTGATGAGACTCCTTAAAATAAGCAAATCTCTTATTAAAATCAGTCAAAAGGTTCTTTTCAGAGAGTGCTAGTTAAGTCTCTTTATACTAAAAAACATTACCAAATCGATTTGTTGATCTTCATATAAGATCAACGACACTTGGTTAGATTTCATTTTTTTGCAGTGTTTTTAGGGTCTTTTCCATAGGGCTCTGATGTCCATCTGGTTTCGTGTCCCAGAACAGCGCCAGGTCCTTCGATAGCTCAGTTGGTAGAGCGGAGGACTGTAGGTGAACAACCGGCCATCCTTAGGTCGCTGGTTCGACTCCGGCTCGAAGGAAGCGATGCTTTTTGGTGATCTCTTTGTCTGCGACAAGACCAAGGCCTGGCAAAAGCCGCATTCCCTGACCGGGAATCGAACCCGGGCCGCGGCGGTGAGAGCGCCGAATCCTAACCACTAGACCACCAGGGAGACATGCTGTCTGCCTTTGGCACGAGTGGACGTGACGTCTTGCTCTCTGCGGGGCAGACTGCGGGAGATGGCTTCGCTGCAAAAACGATTTATCCAATCAAATCTAGCCGAGTGTCGTTAATCTTATATCAAAATAAAAAAAAAATGTACTTGGTACTGTTTTCAGTATAAAGACACTTACCTAGTGCTTTCTCATCAAATCATTTGACTTCATTCAAGACGTCTCCAGCGCATTGAGCAAATTTGCCTTGATGAGACTCCTTAAAATAAGCAAATCTCTTATTAAAATCAGTCAAAAGGTTCTTTTCAGAGAGTGCTAGTTAAGTCTCTTTATACTAAAAAACATTACCAAATCGATTTGTTGATCTTCATATAAGATCAACGACACTTGGTTAGATTTCATTTTTTTGCAGTGTTTTTAGGGTCTTTTCCATAGGGCTCTGGTGTCCATCTGGTTTCGTGTCCCAGAACAGCGCCAGGTCCTTCGATAGCTCAGTTGGTAGAGCGGAGGACTGTAGGTGAACAACCGGCCATCCTTAGGTCGCTGGTTCGACTCCGGCTCGAAGGAAGCGATGCTTTTTGGTGATCTCTTTGTCTGCGACAAGACCAAGGCCTGGCAAAAGCCGCATTCCCTGACCGGGAATCGAACCCGGGCCGCGGCGGTGAGAGCGCCGAATCCTAACCACTAGACCACCAGGGAGACATGCTGTCTGCCTTTGGCACGAGTGGACGTGACGTCTTGCTCTCTGCGGGGCAGACTGCGGGAGATGGCTTCGCTGCAAAAACGATTTATCCAATCAAATCTAGCCGAGTGTCGTTAATCTTATATCAAAATAAAAAAAAAATGTACTTGGTACTGTTTTCAGTATAAAGACACTTACCTAGTGCTTTCTCATCAAATCATTTGACTTCATTCAAGACGTCTCCAGCGCATTGAGCAAATTTGCCTTGATGAGACTCCTTAAAATAAGCAAATCTCTTATTAAAATCAGTCAAAAGGTTCTTTTCAGAGAGTGCTAGTTAAGTCTCTTTATACTAAAAAACATTACCAAATCGATTTGTTGATCTTCATATAAGATCAACGACACTTGGTTAGATTTCATTTTTTTGCAGTGTTTTTAGGGTCTTTTCCATAGGGCTCTGGTGTCCATCTGGTTTCGTGTCCCAGAACAGCGCCAGGTCCTTCGATAGCTCAGTTGGTAGAGCGGAGGACTGTAGGTGAACAACCGGCCATCCTTAGGTCGCTGGTTCGACTCCGGCTCGAAGGAAGCGATGCTTTTTGGTGATCTCTTTGTCTGCGACAAGACCAAGGCCTGGCAAAAGCCGCATTCCCTGACCGGGAATCGAACCCGGGCCGCGGCGGTGAGAGCGCCGAATCCTAACCACTAGACCACCAGGGAGACATGCTGTCTGCCTTTGGCACGAGTGGACGTGACGTCTTGCTCTCTGCGGGGCAGACTGCGGGAGATGGCTTCGCTGCAAAAACGATTTATCCAATCAAATCTAGCCGAGTGTCGTTAATCTTATATCAAAATAAAAAAAAAATGTACTTGGTACTGTTTTCAGTATAAAGACACTTACCTAGTGCTTTCTCATCAAATCATTTGACTTCATTCAAGACGTCTCCAGCGCATTGAGCAAATTTGCCTTGATGAGACTCCTTAAAATAAGCAAATCTCTTATTAAAATCAGTCAAAAGGTTCTTTTCAGAGAGTGCTAGTTAAGTCTCTTTATACTAAAAAACATTACCAAATCGATTTGTTGATCTTCATATAAGATCAACGACACTTGGTTAGATTTCATTTTTTTGCAGTGTTTTTAGGGTCTTTTCCATAGGGCTCTGATGTCCATCTGGTTTCGTGTCCCAGAACAGCGCCAGGTCCTTCGATAGCTCAGTTGGTAGAGCGGAGGACTGTAGGTGAACAACCGGCCATCCTTAGGTCGCTGGTTCGACTCCGGCTCGAAGGAAGCGATGCTTTTTGGTGATCTCTTTGTCTGCGACAAGACCAAGGCCTGGCAAAAGCCGCATTCCCTGACCGGGAATCGAACCCGGGCCGCGGCGGTGAGAGCGCCGAATCCTAACCACTAGACCACCAGGGAGACATGCTGTCTGCCTTTGGCACGAGTGGACGTGACGTCTTGCTCTCTGCGGGGCAGACTGCGGGAGATGGCTTCGCTGCAAAAACGATTTATCCAATCAAATCTAGCCGAGTGTCGTTAATCTTATATCAAAATAAAAAAAAAATGTACTTGGTACTGTTTTCAGTATAAAGACACTTACCTAGTGCTTTCTCATCAAATCATTTGACTTCATTCAAGACGTCTCCAGCGCATTGAGCAAATTTGCCTTGATGAGACTCCTTAAAATAAGCAAATCTCTTATTAAAATCAGTCAAAAGGTTCTTTTCAGAGAGTGCTAGTTAAGTCTCTTTATACTAAAAAACATTACCAAATCGATTTGTTGATCTTCATATAAGATCAACGACACTTGGTTAGATTTCATTTTTTTGCAGTGTTTTTAGGGTCTTTTCCATAGGGCTCTGGTGTCCATCTGGTTTCGTGTCCCAGAACAGCGCCAGGTCCTTCGATAGCTCAGTTGGTAGAGCGGAGGACTGTAGGTGAACAACCGGCCATCCTTAGGTCGCTGGTTCGACTCCGGCTCGAAGGAAGCGATGCTTTTTGGTGATCTCTTTGTCTGCGACAAGACCAAGGCCTGGCAAAAGCCGCATTCCCTGACCGGGAATCGAACCCGGGCCGCGGCGGTGAGAGCGCCGAATCCTAACCACTAGACCACCAGGGAGACATGCTGTCTGCCTTTGGCACGAGTGGACGTGACGTCTTGCTCTCTGCGGGGCAGACTGCGGGAGATGGCTTCGCTGCAAAAACGATTTATCCAATCAAATCTAGCCGAGTGTCGTTAATCTTATATCAAAATAAAAAAAAAATGTACTTGGTACTGTTTTCAGTATAAAGACACTTACCTAGTGCTTTCTCATCAAATCATTTGACTTCATTCAAGACGTCTCCAGCGCATTGAGCAAATTTGCCTTGATGAGACTCCTTAAAATAAGCAAATCTCTTATTAAAATCAGTCAAAAGGTTCTTTTCAGAGAGTGCTAGTTAAGTCTCTTTATACTAAAAAACATTACCAAATCGATTTGTTGATCTTCATATAAGATCAACGACACTTGGTTAGATTTCATTTTTTTGCAGTGTTTTTAGGGTCTTTTCCATAGGGCTCTGATGTCCATCTGGTTTCGTGTCCCAGAACAGCGCCAGGTCCTTCGATAGCTCAGTTGGTAGAGCGGAGGACTGTAGGTGAACAACCGGCCATCCTTAGGTCGCTGGTTCGACTCCGGCTCGAAGGAAGCGATGCTTTTTGGTGATCTCTTTGTCTGCGACAAGACCAAGGCCTGGCAAAAGCCGCATTCCCTGACCGGGAATCGAACCCGGGCCGCGGCGGTGAGAGCGCCGAATCCTAACCACTAGAGCACCAGGGAGACATGCTGTCTGCCTTTGGCACGAGTGGACGTGACGTCTTGCTCTCTGCGGGGCAGACTGCGGGAGATGGCTTCGCTGCAAAAACGATTTATCCAATCAAATCTAGCCGAGTGTCGTTAATCTTATATCAAAATAAAAAAAAAATGTACTTGGTACTGTTTTCAGTATAAAGACACTTACCTAGTGCTTTCTCATCAAATCATTTGACTTCATTCAAGACGTCTCCAGCGCATTGAGCAAATTTGCCTTGATGAGACTCCTTAAAATAAGCAAATCTCTTATTAAAATCAGTCAAAAGGTTCTTTTCAGAGAGTGCTAGTTAAGTCTCTTTATACTAAAAAACATTACCAAATCGATTTGTTGATCTTCATATAAGATCAACGACACTTGGTTAGATTTCATTTTTTTGCAGTGTTTTTAGGGTCTTTTCCATAGGGCTCTGGTGTCCATCTGGTTTCGTGTCCCAGAACAGCGCCAGGTCCTTCGATAGCTCAGTTGGTAGAGCGGAGGACTGTAGGTGAACAACCGGCCATCCTTAGGTCGCTGGTTCGACTCCGGCTCGAAGGAAGCGATGCTTTTTGGTGATCTCTTTGTCTGCGACAAGACCAAGGCCTGGCAAAAGCCGCATTCCCTGACCGGGAATCGAACCCGGGCCGCGGCGGTGAGAGCGCCGAATCCTAACCACTAGACCACCAGGGAGACATGCTGTCTGCCTTTGGCACGAGTGGACGTGACGTCTTGCTCTCTGCGGGGCAGACTGCGGGAGATGGCTTCGCTGCAAAAACGATTTATCCAATCAAATCTAGCCGAGTGTCGTTAATCTTATATCAAAATAAAAAAAAAATGTACTTGGTACTGTTTTCAGTATAAAGACACTTACCTAGTGCTTTCTCATCAAATCATTTGACTTCATTCAAGACGTCTCCAGCGCATTGAGCAAATTTGCCTTGATGAGACTCCTTAAAATAAGCAAATCTCTTATTAAAATCAGTCAAAAGGTTCTTTTCAGAGAGTGCTAGTTAAGTCTCTTTATACTAAAAAACATTACCAAATCGATTTGTTGATCTTCATATAAGATCAACAACACTTGGTTAGATTTCATTTTTTTGCAGTGTTTTTAGGGTCTTTTCCATAGGGCTCTGATGTCCATCTGGTTTCGTGTCCCAGAACAGCGCCATGTCCTTCGATAGCTCAGTTGGTAGAGCGGAGGACTGTAGGTGAACAACCGGCCATCCTTAGGTCGCTGGTTCGACTCCGGCTCGAAGGAAGCGATGCTTTTTGGTGATCTCTTTGTCTGCGACAAGACCAAGGCCTGGCAAAAGCCGCATTCCCTGACCGGGAATCGAACCCGGGCCGCGGCGGTGAGAGCGCCGAATCCTAACCACTAGACCACCAGGGAGACATGCTGTCTGCCTTTGGCACGAGTGGACGTGACGTCTTGCTCTCTGCGGGGCAGACTGCGGGAGATGGCTTCGCTGCAAAAACGATTTATCCAATCAAATCTAGCCGAGTGTCGTTAATCTTATATCAAAATAAAAAAAAAATGTACTTGGTACTGTTTTCAGTATAAAGACACTTACCTAGTGCTTTCTCATCAAATCATTTGACTTCATTCAAGACGTCTCCAGCGCATTGAGCAAATTTGCCTTGATGAGACTCCTTAAAATAAGCAAATCTCTTATTAAAATCAGTCAAAAGGTTCTTTTCAGAGAGTGCTAGTTAAGTCTCTTTATACTAAAAAACATTACCAAATCGATTTGTTGATCTTCATATAAGATCAACGACACTTGGTTAGATTTCATTTTTTTGCAGTGTTTTTAGGGTCTTTTCCATAGGGCTCTGGTGTCCATCTGGTTTCGTGTCCCAGAACAGCGCCAGGTCCTTCGATAGCTCAGTTGGTAGAGCGGAGGACTGTAGGTGAACAACCGGCCATCCTTAGGTCGCTGGTTCGACTCCGGCTCGAAGGAAGCGATGCTTTTTGGTGATCTCTTTGTCTGCGACAAGACCAAGGCCTGGCAAAAGCCGCATTCCCTGACCGGGAATCGAACCCGGGCCGCGGCGGTGAGAGCGCCGAATCCTAACCACTAGACCACCAGGGAGACATGCTGTCTGCCTTTGGCACGAGTGGACGTGACGTCTTGCTCTCTGCGGGGCAGACTGCGGGAGATGGCTTCGCTGCAAAAACGATTTATCCAATCAAATCTAGCCGAGTGTCGTTAATCTTATATCAAAATAAAAAAAAAATGTACTTGGTACTGTTTTCAGTATAAAGACACTTACCTAGTGCTTTCTCATCAAATCATTTGACTTCATTCAAGACGTCTCCAGCGCATTGAGCAAATTTGCCTTGATGAGACTCCTTAAAATAAGCAAATCTCTTATTAAAATCAGTCAAAAGGTTCTTTTCAGAGAGTGCTAGTTAAGTCTCTTTATACTAAAAAACATTACCAAATCGATTTGTTGATCTTCATATAAGATCAACGACACTTGGTTAGATTTCATTTTTTTGCAGTGTTTTTAGGGTCTTTTCCATAGGGCTCTGATGTCCATCTGGTTTCGTGTCCCAGAACAGCGCCAGGTCCTTCGATAGCTCAGTTGGTAGAGCGGAGGACTGTAGGTGAACAACCGGCCATCCTTAGGTCGCTGGTTCGACTCCGGCTCGAAGGAAGCGATGCTTTTTGGTGATCTCTTTGTCTGCGACAAGACCAAGGCCTGGCAAAAGCCGCATTCCCTGACCGGGAATCGAACCCGGGCCGCGGCGGTGAGAGCGCCGAATCCTAACCACTAGAGCACCAGGGAGACATGCTGTCTGCCTTTGGCACGAGTGGACGTGACGTCTTGCTCTCTGCAGGGCAGACTGCGGGAGATGGCTTCGCTGCAAAAACGATTTATCCAATCAAATCTAGCCGAGTGTCGTTAATCTTATATCAAAATAAAAAAAAAATGTACTTGGTACTGTTTTCAGTATAAAGACACTTACCTAGTGCTTTCTCATCAAATCATTTGACTTCATTCAAGACGTCTCCAGCGCATTGAGCAAATTTGCCTTGATGAGACTCCTTAAAATAAGCAAATCTCTTATTAAAATCAGTCAAAAGGTTCTTTTCAGAGAGTGCTAGTTAAGTCTCTTTATACTAAAAAACATTACCAAATCGATTTGTTGATCTTCATATAAGATCAACGACACTTGGTTAGATTTCATTTTTTTGCAGTGTTTTTAGGGTCTTTTCCATAGGGCTCTGGTGTCCATCTGGTTTCGTGTCCCAGAACAGCGCCAGGTCCTTCGATAGCTCAGTTGGTAGAGCGGAGGACTGTAGGTGAACAACCGGCCATCCTTAGGTCGCTGGTTCGACTCCGGCTCGAAGGAAGCGATGCTTTTTGGTGATCTCTTTGTCTGCGACAAGACCAAGGCCTGGCAAAAGCCGCATTCCCTGACCGGGAATCGAACCCGGGCCGCGGCGGTGAGAGCGCCGAATCCTAACCACTAGACCACCAGGGAGACATGCTGTCTGCCTTTGGCACGAGTGGACGTGACGTCTTGCTCTCTGCGGGGCAGACTGCGGGAGATGGCTTCGCTGCAAAAACGATTTATCCAATCAAATCTAGCCGAGTGTCGTTAATCTTATATCAAAATAAAAAAAAAATGTACTTGGTACTGTTTTCAGTATAAAGACACTTACCTAGTGCTTTCTCATCAAATCATTTGACTTCATTCAAGACGTCTCCAGCGCATTGAGCAAATTTGCCTTGATGAGACTCCTTAAAATAAGCAAATCTCTTATTAAAATCAGTCAAAAGGTTCTTTTCAGAGAGTGCTAGTTAAGTCTCTTTATACTAAAAAACATTACCAAATCGATTTGTTGATCTTCATATAAGATCAACGACACTTGGTTAGATTTCATTTTTTTGCAGTGTTTTTAGGGTCTTTTCCATAGGGCTCTGATGTCCATCTGGTTTCGTGTCCCAGAACAGCGCCAGGTCCTTCGATAGCTCAGTTGGTAGAGCGGAGGACTGTAGGTGAACAACCGGCCATCCTTAGGTCG
Source organism: Alosa pseudoharengus (assembly GCF_046254945.1). Lineage (NCBI taxonomy): Eukaryota > Metazoa > Chordata > Actinopteri > Clupeiformes > Clupeidae > Alosa > Alosa pseudoharengus. The sequence continues at coordinate 26,649,290 of NW_027468587.1, forward strand.
CTGGTTCGACTCCGGCTCGAAGGAAGCGATGCTTTTTGGTGATCTCTTTGTCTGCGACAAGACCAAGGCCTGGCAAAAGCCGCATTCCCTGACCGGGAATCGAACCCGGGCCGCGGCGGTGAGAGCGCCGAATCCTAACCACTAGAGCACCAGGGAGACATGCTGTCTGCCTTTGGCACGAGTGGACGTGACGTCTTGCTCTCTGCAGGGCAGACTGCGGGAGATGGCTTCGCTGCAAAAACGATTTATCCAATCAAATCTAGCCGAGTGTCGTTAATCTTATATCAAAATAAAAAAAAAATGTACTTGGTACTGTTTTCAGTATAAAGACACTTACCTAGTGCTTTCTCATCAAATCATTTGACTTCATTCAAGACGTCTCCAGCGCATTGAGCAAATTTGCCTTGATGAGACTCCTTAAAATAAGCAAATCTCTTATTAAAATCAGTCAAAAGGTTCTTTTCAGAGAGTGCTAGTTAAGTCTCTTTATACTAAAAAACATTACCAAATCGATTTGTTGATCTTCATATAAGATCAACGACACTTGGTTAGATTTCATTTTTTTGCAGTGTTTTTAGGGTCTTTTCCATAGGGCTCTGGTGTCCATCTGGTTTCGTGTCCCAGAACAGCGCCAGGTCCTTCGATAGCTCAGTTGGTAGAGCGGAGGACTGTAGGTGAACAACCGGCCATCCTTAGGTCGCTGGTTCGACTCCGGCTCGAAGGAAGCGATGCTTTTTGGTGATCTCTTTGTCTGCGACAAGACCAAGGCCTGGCAAAAGCCGCATTCCCTGACCGGGAATCGAACCCGGGCCGCGGCGGTGAGAGCGCCGAATCCTAACCACTAGACCACCAGGGAGACATGCTGTCTGCCTTTGGCACGAGTGGACGTGACGTCTTGCTCTCTGCGGGGCAGACTGCGGGAGATGGCTTCGCTGCAAAAACGATTTATCCAATCAAATCTAGCCGAGTGTCGTTAATCTTATATCAAAATAAAAAAAAAATGTACTTGGTACTGTTTTCAGTATAAAGACACTTACCTAGTGCTTTCTCATCAAATCATTTGACTTCATTCAAGACGTCTCCAGCGCATTGAGCAAATTTGCCTTGATGAGACTCCTTAAAATAAGCAAATCTCTTATTAAAATCAGTCAAAAGGTTCTTTTCAGAGAGTGCTAGTTAAGTCTCTTTATACTAAAAAACATTACCAAATCGATTTGTTGATCTTCATATAAGATCAACGACACTTGGTTAGATTTCATTTTTTTGCAGTGTTTTTAGGGTCTTTTCCATAGGGCTCTGATGTCCATCTGGTTTCGTGTCCCAGAACAGCGCCAGGTCCTTCGATAGCTCAGTTGGTAGAGCGGAGGACTGTAGGTGAACAACCGGCCATCCTTAGGTCGCTGGTTCGACTCCGGCTCGAAGGAAGCGATGCTTTTTGGTGATCTCTTTGTCTGCGACAAGACCAAGGCCTGGCAAAAGCCGCATTCCCTGACCGGGAATCGAACCCGGGCCGCGGCGGTGAGAGCGCCGAATCCTAACCACTAGAGCACCAGGGAGACATGCTGTCTGCCTTTGGCACGAGTGGACGTGACGTCTTGCTCTCTGCGGGGCAGACTGCGGGAGATGGCTTCGCTGCAAAAACGATTTATCCAATCAAATCTAGCCGAGTGTCGTTAATCTTATATCAAAATAAAAAAAAAATGTACTTGGTACTGTTTTCAGTATAAAGACACTTACCTAGTGCTTTCTCATCAAATCATTTGACTTCATTCAAGACGTCTCCAGCGCATTGAGCAAATTTGCCTTGATGAGACTCCTTAAAATAAGCAAATCTCTTATTAAAATCAGTCAAAAGGTTCTTTTCAGAGAGTGCTAGTTAAGTCTCTTTATACTAAAAAACATTACCAAATCGATTTGTTGATCTTCATATAAGATCAACGACACTTGGTTAGATTTCATTTTTTTGCAGTGTTTTTAGGGTCTTTTCCATAGGGCTCTGGTGTCCATCTGGTTTCGTGTCCCAGAACAGCGCCAGGTCCTTCGATAGCTCAGTTGGTAGAGCGGAGGACTGTAGGTGAACAACCGGCCATCCTTAGGTCGCTGGTTCGACTCCGGCTCGAAGGAAGCGATGCTTTTTGGTGATCTCTTTGTCTGCGACAAGACCAAGGCCTGGCAAAAGCCGCATTCCCTGACCGGGAATCGAACCCGGGCCGCGGCGGTGAGAGCGCCGAATCCTAACCACTAGACCACCAGGGAGACATGCTGTCTGCCTTTGGCACGAGTGGACGTGACGTCTTGCTCTCTGCGGGGCAGACTGCGGGAGATGGCTTCGCTGCAAAAACGATTTATCCAATCAAATCTAGCCGAGTGTCGTTAATCTTATATCAAAATAAAAAAAAAATGTACTTGGTACTGTTTTCAGTATAAAGACACTTACCTAGTGCTTTCTCATCAAATCATTTGACTTCATTCAAGACGTCTCCAGCGCATTGAGCAAATTTGCCTTGATGAGACTCCTTAAAATAAGCAAATCTCTTATTAAAATCAGTCAAAAGGTTCTTTTCAGAGAGTGCTAGTTAAGTCTCTTTATACTAAAAAACATTACCAAATCGATTTGTTGATCGATCAACGACACTTGGTTAGATTTCATTTTTTTGCAGTGTTTTTAGGGTCTTTTCCATAGGGCTCTGATGTCCATCTGGTTTCGTGTCCCAGAACAGCGCCAGGTCCTTCGATAGCTCAGTTGGTAGAGCGGAGGACTGTAGGTGAACAACCGGCCATCCTTAGGTCGCTGGTTCGACTCCGGCTCGAAGGAAGCGATGCTTTTTGGTGATCTCTTTGTCTGCGACAAGACCAAGGCCTGGCAAAAGCCGCATTCCCTGACCGGGAATCGAACCCGGGCCGCGGCGGTGAGAGCGCCGAATCCTAACCACTAGACCACCAGGGAGACATGCTGTCTGCCTTTGGCACGAGTGGACGTGACGTCTTGCTCTCTGCGGGGCAGACTGCGGGAGATGGCTTCGCTGCAAAAACGGTTTATCCAATCAAATCTAGCCGAGTGTCGTTAATCTTATATCAAAATAAAAAAAAAATGTACTTGGTACTGTTTTCAGTATAAAGACACTTACCTAGTGCTTTCTCATCAAATCATTTGACTTCATTCAAGACGTCTCCAGCGCATTGAGCAAATTTGCCTTGATGAGACTCCTTAGGGGAGACTGCGGGAGATGGCTTAGCTGCAAAAACGATTTATCCAATCAAATCTAGCCGAGTGTCCCAGAGCTACTCTGTTACATTTACTGAGGCTCTCGCGCCGAGGCTTGCGGTGGGTCGGCAGTACCAGATTTTGCACGCCTCACAAGGGCAAAAAGAGGCCTTTTTTGTCTGTGCCAGGCCATACAAAGGCATCTCGGGACAACTCTGCCTGCCAGCCACCGGCAAAATCTCACGATTCTGGTGGGACTCAAACCCACAACCTTTGAATGGCTCCTTCCTTTGCCAACTAGAAGTCTAATGCGCTATCCATTGCGCCACAGAACCTGCCAGAGCTGGCATTTTGCACGCCATCATCAACTCAGATGTGTCTTTCCTGTGTTTCTGTCAGACTTCCATTCATTTTTCAGTGATGCATAACTCTGGACTGGTAAGAGATAGGGAGCTCATTCTAGCGCCACTGGACTCCCCTGACTGGAAGCATGCCGCAGAGCCACAGAGCGCAGACGCATTTCGCAGAAGGGGCCGATGATATTCCACTTCTTGTCTGCGTCTTCTCAAAGCGCTTTCCACAAGGAGTCAGGACAGCCGAGCAGGGATTAGCTTGGACAAGCATGAGCTTGTGCACGTCTGTGCCCTCGCCGTCAGCTGGCCGCATCAAAGGGGGTCAGCGGAAGCCCGGCTAGCGGTGCCGGGAGAACGAGAGACTGTCAATTGCCATCCAATCACGTATCACTATTGCCATCTTTCCATTTATGTTCACAGCCAATCAATAAAGCCTAATCCCATCATCTCCTTTTCCTTCCAGCCAGTCACTATGCCCCATTTCCAATATTTTTTTTTTATATGTATGCATCAATCACGTATCAGTATGTGTATCTTTACCTCACAGCTTACAGCCAATAAAAAAAGTCCATTTACAAAATCTCGTCTCCTTGCCTTTGTTGACAACCAATCACTATCCTTCGTTCCCAAAAACTTTCCATCTACCTGACGGAGCATCGCCAGAGGTTAATCAGCGGTCCAGCGGTTTTGAAAAAAAAAAAAAAGTTTGGACTCTAACGTTACAGGTGCCAGAGTACTGGATTTACGTTGGATTTAACAGTTACATACATCGATATCGAGGTAAGAAGCCGACAATGTTGTTATATTTAGTTAAGTGGCTGGTTAGCTAACGAAACGTTACAGAACGTCTTATTTATGTAGAGGTCAAGGGGCAGTTTCATTATTTTTAATGGACTTTACATGTTTACATTAATATAATTACTATCGTGCATAGGCTTAGTTACTGTCATAATGTATGTTATTACGTTATTATGTTTACATTAAGTTGGCTAAAAATAGCTAGCCTATAGGTTAGGCTACCTCTGGCCGCTAGCAGCTATATGGCTGCATTATGCATAACGTTAATTAGCCTATAAGTTAACGTTAGTTAGTTTTGGGCGCCAGTTTTTACTGAGGTAAACGAATTCTGTCTGTTAATTTTAGCTGTAATGTAATTCAATACAATACATAGGCTAACCATAAAGCTGCACCTTTATTATCATGACGTAATATAGGGCTTGTGTTGTTTTTGTGGGTTAATCGATAATAAACATAATGTAGGCTAATTGTAAGACTATGTAATAATCGTAATGGGCAATGTTATATTTAGTTAAGTGGCTGGTTAGCTAACGTAACGTTACAGAACGTCTTATTTATGTCTAGAGGTTAAGGGGCAGTTTCATTATTTTTAATGGACTTTACATGTTTACATTAATATAATTACTATCGTGCATAGGCTTTGTTACTGTCATAATGTATGTTATTACGTTATTATGTTTACATTAAGTTGGCTAAAAATAGCTAGCCTATAGGTTAGGCTACCTCTGGCCGCTATATGGCTGCATTATGCATAACGTTAATTAGCCTATAAGTTTTGGGCGCCAGTTTTTACTGAGGTAAACGAATTCTGTCTGTTAATTTTAGCTGTAATGCAATTCAATACAATACATAGGCTAACCATAAAGCTGCACCTTTATTATCATGACGTAATATAGGGTTTGTGTTGTTTTTGTGGGTTAATCGATAATAAACATAATGTAGACTAATTGTAAGCCTTTGTAATCGAAATGGTATGTAATAATCTGATTTTTATGGCATATTATTATACCCACACACCACATCATCCCTTCCTCCTAAATATTAAACTATAACCTTGTCCAAAAACACTCAGATGAAATATGTGCTATGTGAAATAAATGTATGAAACTGATTAACTACTCAGTTCTACTGAATAGTCATAAACTTTGTATTTTGCCACACACTATCTTCTATTGGAAGATGGCTTCCAAACACAAGAAGCACAGGGCTATGAGTGACGATGAATGGGTGGCCCGCCTGCGCAGATTTGCCACACAGGGGGTCTGGCCTTCTGAGGCAGGGAACAGACCGGCACCACGCCAGAGGAAATGGCATGAACTGTACCAGAAGGTAAACTTGGACATGTACATAAACACAGGAAATCTATGTCATCATTACAGGGAACAGATAGTTATGATTCATTGTCATATGTTACAGATTGAGAAGTGTCCACTACAACAAAGGGGCCAAATGTCTCTGTTTGGGGGGACACAGACATGTAACTGTGGTTTCCACACGAAAAAGGTATAAGAAGTGTTTCATAAAAGTGTGATGTGTTGATGGTGTATTGTGTATTTTTTTTAATTTAATTTCCTTTTCTGTTAAACTGTAGCCTTCCAGTGTGGCCCCTGTGTCATCCACACCATCCATGTCACCACCTGTAACACCTGGGCAGTCAGGAACGGCATCCGGGAAGGCACCTTTAAAGCCTACTTTGACTTTGACATCGGTAAATGCATGTCTTTATGCAGATATTTATGTTATCATACGTTATAACATTTTAAAACGCTTCACATAATGTTACTAATTTCTTTTTGTCAGTTTACAAAGCCACGGTATGGTGGGTCCCATGGTGCAGCTTTAAAGCCAAACCTAGGTGTGGCAAGGACGCATGCAACCAAGGTATAGTCAAGAAAATGAAACTTCATTCCATAAAGATATGCTGAGTTTATCTAATCATCGTTACTGCAATTCCTGATAATGATAGATTATTTCATTCAATACTGTAAACTGTGCTCTCTTATTCTTGCAGCCTATTAGCACTTCTGCATTGTCCAGCCCTGCACCTAGGACACCATCACCTGCCCGCAGTCCCAGGCCGGATATTCAGACCGTCTCTCCCCTGTCTCTTCCTCCCTCTTCTGCGTCTGCATCGCCTGCTCGCAGTCCCAGGCTGTATATTCAGACTGTCTCCCCCCTGTCTCTTCCTCCTTCTTCTGTGTCTGAAGTCACCTCTGCTTCCTGTGCTCCAGGAGCTGTTTCTAGAGTTGTGAGTACCTCTTTAATTGAAACGTTTTCTTCACACTAATATTGTTGGATCACATAAATATGCTACATTTTGAACAAACATTCCTCACAAGTGGCTTGTAATCATATCTATGTTTGTCTTTTTTAATACATTAGGAAGTGTCAGCCGCTGCCTCCTCTGGGACGTCCTCTGATTCCGTCACCTCTGTTATCAGCTCCGCCTGTGTTCCCTCTGCTGCTCCATCTTCAGCTGAATCCTCGGTCCAGCCTGCTGAAAATACAGTGACCGCTCCAGGTTCAGAGTCTGGATGGCTTCCCGCGAAGTTGATGAAAACCATACCACCACAGGATCAGAGGTGGATTTCAGCAGCTTTGTGGAAGCAACATCGGCTTCGTACTGACCTGAAGCTGTGGTATGATCCACCAGAGCCAGCTCTGATTTATCATCAAGGCCCCGCTCCAGAGCGCTTCTTCACACACAGGCTTCTACTGTGGATGCCATACCATCTCTGGAAGGTCAGGCTGTCCTGTCTTGTGTGTGGGGGGCAGCTCACAGGCTATGGGGCACACAAGAGAGCCCGGCAGGTACTAGATGTAGATCGCTACTACCTGATGATTACAGAGACTCTCTGGTGCAGTGGATGCAAAACGGCCTTGATTTCCACCAGCAAGGCCATCTTGGACCAGCTGGACTTAGCCCACAAACTAGAATTTAGGCTGATCCTAACTCGAAAGTGAGTATACTGAGATTTAGCTTGTGTAATAAATGTTTGTCATTTAAAACACAATTGAGATGAGCTGGTTTTAATGTTTGTGTCTTTATGTCTCTCTTTCCCTTTGTTTTATTCAGATATGCCTGTGACATGCGGGTCATTAGGTTCCTCAGGGAGAGGGCCCTGGGCAACAGCCCTTCTCGCTTAGTGAGGCAGCTGCGGGAGAACCACAGCGAGGAGTGGCTGAAGCGTCTTTGCCGGTACCTTGGTGCCTGCTCAGACTTCACCTCCCAGCCAAGCCTGCTCCCTGTACGATTTCAGGAGCCACCTGAGCCGGAAACCATCCCCTCCCACAGATGGATGCTGGCTGTTTATGGGCGGGACATCTTGTGCAGGCTGGACCATATCAAAGCCAGCATAACCTCCACATATGGCTGCATCCTAAAAATGGACTCCACCAAAAAAGTAACTACTTTTATATTTCAATCAAAATAATTGGAAATACACCATTAGTAATAGTACAGACCTGAAATATGGAAGTAATGTTTCATATATAAATAATTTTGCATCACTCACTGTCTTTTCTGTGTGATTACAGATAACAAAGAAGCTGTCGGGGTTGGCGAAAGGAACAGCGCTGTGGCTGACATCTGTCAGCAATGAGGTGGGCCAGATCCTCATCAGTGTCCTGACGGCTCAGGAGGGTCCTGCCCTGGATCGTATGGCAGCAGACCTCATCCGGAGGTACACAGATGCGGGTGTGGCTCCGCCTCAGCTCCTCTATGTGGACTGTGACTGCTGTCGGGAGGGCACTGGGCAGACCAAGCTCAAGCAGCGATTTGGTGGGTGGCCAGACTTGGTGGTAAAGCTGGACATCTACCACTTCATGCGGCGACTGGCAGCTGGGTGCACCAAGGATGCTCATCCTCTTTACCCCATTTTCATGGCACGCATGTCTTCGTGCATTTTTGAATGGGACAGTGGGGATGTGTCTCTGCTGAGGCAGGCCAAGAGGGAGCAGCTGAGACGTGAAGGTGTCCCTGGCATCACCGGCACTATGGTGGACCAACGGATCACCAAGGAGGAATTGGCCCTGCACTGCCGAAGGCGGACAAGAGGAGAGCAGCAGACCATCTTGCTGATCGAGCACCTCCTCAGCGAGCTAATGGGGGTAAAGGGTCGAGACCTTCTTGGTGTCCCTCTCTTGGACCAGGAGAGGATGCAGCACATCTGGCAAGTCCAGAAAAGGCACGTAAAGTGCATTCAGGACGAACCAGGTGTGCTGCTCTACACACAGACTGGCACCACCACCAAAGAGGGTATTGTGCTGCCAAACTACAGGTGTGCAAGGGGCTCCACATCACTGGAGTCCTTTCATCTCCATCTGAACAGGTTCATTCCAGGTCAGTATAAATCATTACTCATCAGAAATATCAATGGTGACACAATTAATGTCTATCAAATAGCAAAGCACAACAAATTAACTTGCAGTTATTGATCTTATCTAAAGGAACAAGTGCCAACAGCTTAAATTTCCAGCTGTACCTCCTGGAAGGCCTGAACAGGTGGAATCAGGACCGTAAGATGGCATCTCTGGCAGGCAAACCTCCGTCCCTGTTAAGCTACTCCGGGGACCTGGTGCACTGTGTCAACACCCACAGTGTTAAGGTGCTTGGAAGACAGCTTGTTCCATCTTTTCAGCCACCTTCTGTCTATACTGGTGAGTTTTAGCTTTAAATTGCTTTTTATATTCATAAAAAAATTATATTCATATTAATTTTCTGAAAACTGCGTTCCCCTGTCTGTTCCAGGTGAACTCATAGGTATAGATTACCTGTACCGGCAAACAGGGCAGGCCATGCAGGACGTGGATCCTGACTCTGAGGCGACCGATCAGATGTTGGAGGATGTGGGCACGGAGGAGGAGTTGGAGGACGAGGGCTTCGGAGATAGCAACCTGGATCCCACTATTGAGGTGCTGGACCTGTCCCCTGGCTCATTACCTGCCTCGACCAGTGTAGCCAGCACTCCTGCCTCTGTCCAGACTGGGTCTGCTAACACCACTACAGCAGCACCTAAGCAACAACTGGTAACTATTCTTAATAATAACAGTACAAGTAGTATTATTTGTATAGCACTATTAACTTTAATTGTATTTGCCTTATTCATAATAATAACAGTACAAGTAGTATTATTTGTATAGCACTATTAACTTTAATTGTATTTGCCTTATTCACCCGGCGGCCATTACGAGGCTGAGGGGTACACTTGCCATTACACCTCAGTCCAGCAGATGGTGGTGGTAATGCACTCCTTTTGCAAACTGCCAAAAAAAACTCACTGAAGAAGAAGAAAAGGCCAGTGAACCCTTCTTCTTTTTCAGTGAGTTTTTTTTAGCAGGTTGCAAACGGAGTGCATTACCACCACCATCTGCTGGACTGAGGTGTAATGGCAAGTGTACCCCTCAGCCTCGTAATGGCCGCCGGGTGAATAAGGCGAATAGCACAATGAAAAGAAAAATAGAAACAAACAAAATACCATTAATACAATCTAAAGAGTAAATACATTAATAAAAAGCAAAGTAAAAAAAGATAGATTAAATTCCATAAACATGTTTTTTTTTTTTTTAAGTCTTTCAACTCCATGACCAGGGTGCCCTCTGGTCCATCCTCCACGACCACCTACGCCGCCTCTGGTCCATCCTCCACGTCCACCTACGCCGCCGCCGCCTCTGGTCCATCTGCCATGTCCACCTACGCCGCCTCTGGTCCATCTGCCATGTCCACCTACGCCGCCTCTGGTCCATCCTCCACGACCACCTACGCCGCCTCTGGTCCATCTGCCACGTCCACCTACGCCGCCGCCGCCTCTGGTCCATCCTCCACGACCACCTACGCCGCCTCTGGTCCATCCTCCACGACCACCTACGCCGCCTCTGGTCCATCCTCCACGACCACCTACGCCGCCTCTGGTCCATCCTCCACGACCACCTACGCCGCCGCCGCCTCTGGTCCATCTGCCACGTCCACCTACGCCGCCGCCGCCTCTGGTCCATCTGCCATGTCCACCTACGCCGCCTCTGGTCCATCTGCCATGTCCACCTACGCCGCCTCTGGTCCAGTTGCCATGTCCACCTACGCCGCCTCTGGTCCATCCTCCATGACCACCTACGCCTCCGTCCTTCCTCTCCCCACCACCCTCACAGTCTCTGTCACTCCAGCCACTGCTCCCCCAGCAGTGCAACCAGTGCCAGAGGAACCACTGGTAAGACTCTTTGTGACAAGTACATTGTGGTAGTTGTGTTGTTCTTCTGCCTGTGATATTGTATCTTTTTTTTAACATTGGTTTACTCTTATATTTTACCAGGCTGTGGATGAGCGCAGTGTACCAGGGATAGACAGAGTGGACAGCCTGGCAGGCTACTTGGTGGGGCTTAGGGTGGAAACCGGGCAAACTCTGAGCCACCAGCAGGCCAGTACCATCATTGCCCTATGGCAAAACCTGCTTCCGTTTGACCAGCAGAGAGTGGCGTACGCTGCCCGGCACCAGGTGCGTCTTACCACAGGACGGTTTAGGTGCTCAAAAACCAAGCCTGAATTCACGCCTGGTGTGGACAGCATGACCCGTTGCGTCCTTGGGTCAACAGGATCACCTGCCCAGTGGCCAGACAGTTGCCGCCTGGTAGAGTCCATCTTTGTTAAACTGTGTGATATTCACAGGAGCCCCAAAAAATTGGGAAGTCATGCAGTAACAAGATGGACTCTAATTCTGAGGGACTACAGCAAGATCCGGCAACTTGTCCTGGGCAATGGGACTGTGATGCAGAGTACCACCCTGCAGTTGTTTGAGGTGAATCAAACGACGCTAATTCAATGGCACAACAAGCGGCTGAAGAGGCAAGAATGTGCCATCCTGCTTCAGGGTGTGAACTTGCCAGCCCCCATTCCTATTGCGGCTAGGCCTCTCCCCCCTGGACAGATTCGCCCCACTGCAGCACCCCCACAGCCTGGTCCCCAACATCGCTACCACCTGCCTGAAAGCACAGTGGGAAAGGCAGTGGACAAACGAAAGTCTGCAGTTCCGGCCCCGCACCCCCCTCCTCCAAAAGTTTTCCGGCCAAGGCAGTTGTTCCCTGCTGATTCTGCCCCTTTACCTGTTATATCCAACCCCGGTCCTGCATTTGCCCCCATTGTACAAACACTTGTTTCTGCTCCTTCACCTGTCATCCCCAACCCCAGTCCTGCCTTTGCCCCGTTTGTGTTTTTGTGTCCTGCTCCAGTTCCTGCCGTCCGGCATATTGCTCCTGCTGGCCCCATTCCCTCCCCAACACCTGCTCGGAGGCCCTACGTCCGCACTGTGGACAAAAACAAGTGCAGTCTGTGCCACCAGCCCCGCAACAAAGAAACTGGCCACAGCCAGTATTATGGCCACATCTACTGTCCCCAGACTGCTGCTCTGCCACTTGACCAGTGGATGGAGGACATGAAGAAGAAGAGGGCAGACAAAAAAAAATAATTTGTTCATTTGAAAATGCTACATTGTTCATTATGTAAGCGCTTTTTTGTTTGTAAATAGTCCACAACTTGTGTGTGTGTGTGTGTGTGTGTGTGTGTGTGTGTGTGGCGCAGTGTGTGCGTGTTTATGTGTGTGTGTGGCGCAGTGTGTGTGTGTGTATGCGTGAGAGTATACTCATGAGGGTGTGTTTATGTGAGACAAAAGGAGAAGGTGTTTTAATAAAAAAAAAAAAGGTTGAACTTTATCTCTACAGTATCCTTTGGCTTTTTTCTATCAAACCTATCTGGAAAACATTTCAAACTCACACAGATATTAAAATTACAAGAAAAGGACATAATGGTATTGCACACAGATCCACAGGGTGTGAGAAGTGATTGTCAGAAACATTTATTTGATATAAAGGTTTATTATAATAAGCAGTAGTAGTATCATATTCTTATTTATATTATTCTTATTGCAATAAAGCATTAAAATTACAAGAAAAGGACATAATGGTATTGCACACAGATCCACAGGGTGTGAGAAGTGATTGTCAGAAACATTTATTTGATATAAAGGTTTATTATTATAAGCAGTAGTAGTATCATATTCTTATTTATATTATTCTTATTGCAATAAAGCATTAAAATTACAAGAAAAGGACATAATGGTATTGCACACAGATCCACAGGGTGTGAGAAGTGA